>NC_143014.1:292434599-293034599 GCF_055824585.1 Amblyomma mixtum
CTTAGTTGGCGGTGGTATGGGGTTCAGGAGTCCGGCTGGTCTAGTCGGAGGCGTTTTGCGTCGCTGACACTCACGGCACGTTTTCACGTAATGGGAAACGTCGGTACCTAGCTGCGGCCAATAGTACTTCTCCTGGATGCGCTGCAACGTGCGAGCAATCCCGAGATGCCCCGCAGTCGGTTCATCATGACATGCCTGCATAATTTCTTGCCTGAGATTTTTGGGCACGACAAGAAGATGCACTGTCCTGTTGGGCGCAAAGTTCTTCTTCAGGAGGACATTATTGTGAAAGACGAAGGAAGACAGTTGGCGCTTGAACCCTTGGGGAGGCGATACGGTCTTGCCTTGTAGGTAATCAACTAGGCTTTGCAACTCAGGATCCGAGCGCTGCTGCTGCGCGAAACTGCTGGCGCTTACCGGTCCTAAGAAAGCGTCGCCGTCTTCCTCTTCCGGTGCTGCGTCGATGGGGTCTCGCGACAAGCAGTCTGCGTCGGAATGCTTGCGGCCAGATTTGTAGACTACAGTTATGTCGAATTCTTGAAGGCGCAGGCTCCAACGAGCAAGGCGGCCGGAGGGATCTTTCAAATTGGCTAGCCAGCACAGAGCATGGTGATCGCTCACAACCTTGAATGGTCGTCCGTACAGGTAGGAGCGAAATTTCGACGTGGCCCAAATAATGGCGAGACATTCTTTCTCGGCGGTCGAATAGTTGGCCTCGGCTTTCGACAGTGAACGGCTAGCGTACGCGATAACTTTCTCCTGTCTTCCATTTTTCTGAACGAGGACCGCTACTAAGCGCACACTGCTTGCATCGGTATGGATTTCGGTTTCGGCGTTTTCATCAAAGTGCCCGAGCACAGGAGGGGACTGTAAGCGGCGCTTCAGCTCTTTGAAAGCTTCCTCTTGCGGTCTTTCCCATTTAAAAGGCACGTCAGCCTTGGTAAGTTGGGTCAAAGGTTCAGCGATGCGCGAAAAGTCCTTGACGAATCGCCGGTAATAAGCGCGCAATCTAAGGAATCTGCGTATGGCTTTCTTGTCATTAGGCTGTAGAAATTTTGCGATCGCAGCCGTCTTCTGAGGGTCTGGGCGAACTCCATCCTTGCTTACGACGTGACCAAGGAACAGCAGCGCCTCGTAGGCAAAGTGGCACTTCTCTGGTTTCAGTGTTAGTCCTGAAGACTTGATTGTTTCCAGCACCATCTGAAGCCTTCTGAGATGGTCTTCAAAGCTTCAGGAGAAGACAACAACGTCATCTAAGTAGACTAGACAAATTTGCCACTTCAAGCCTGCGAGCACCGTATCCATTACTCGCTGGAACGTCGCTGGGGCAGAGCAGAGGCCGAAAGGCATCACCTTGAAATCGAAGAGTCCGTCTGGTGTGATGAACGCAGTCTTCTCGCGATCTCTTTCGTCGACTTCAATTTGCCAGTAGCCGCTCTTCAGGTCCATCGATGAGAAGTACTTAGCGTTGCATAGCCGATCCAATGTGTCGTCGATGCGGGGGAGGGGGTAGACATCCTTCTTCGTAATGCTGTTCAGGCGGCGGTAATCGACGCTGAAGCGAAGGGTGCCGTCTTTCTTTTTCGCTAGGACAACTGGTGCTGCCCAGGGGCTCCTTGATGGCTGGATGACGTCGTCACGTAGCATTTCCTTTACTTGCTTGCGGAGAGCTTGGCGTTCTATCGGCGACACGACGTAGGGGCTCTGCCGCAGTGGTCGGGCGTGTTCGTCTGTTACAATGCGGTGCTTGGCAAGCCGGGTTCGTCGCACATTCGATGCTGATGAAAAACAATCGCTGTACCCTTGAAGAAGACTGCGTATTTGGTCTTGTCTGCTCCGGGGTAATGCCGGGTTGATGTCGAACGTGGGTTGATGGCCTTGGTCAGATGGTTCTGCGGGTTGGTCGGGGAGGGCAAATATGTCTCTGATGTCTGGCAGCTCGTCGAGAAAGGCAATCGTCGTACCTTTGTTTAGATGCCGGTATTCTTCGGTGAAGTTGGTTAGCAGCACCTGGGCTTGGCCATTTCGGATTTCAGCGACTCCCCTTGCGACGCCCAATCCTCGATCCAGGAGTAACTGGGTATTCCCCTCGATGACGCCTTCGGCATTTTCGATGTCTCCCGTACCTATGCAGGCCAGGACACTTGATCGGGGCGGCACGCTCAATGCTTCGTCGAGGACGTTTAAGGCAACGTTATGAGTCGCGCTCGTCGCAACAGGTATGGCTTTGTCCGTGGAAAGCTTGATCGACTTAGATCGAAGGTCGATGATCACTCGATGTTCATTCAGGAAGTCCATTCCCAAAATCACGTCTCGCGAGCATTGCTGTAGGATCAGGAATGTTGTCGCATAGGTTCTCCCATTTACAGTAACTCTCGCGGTGCAGCGTCCTGACGGCGTAATCAGGTGACCACCTGCGGTGCGGATCAGCGGGCCATCCCGAGTTGTTGTTACCTTCCTGAGCCGGACAGCGAGTGGGCCACTCATGACAGAGTAGTCAGCTCCAGTGCCGACCAAGGCAGTAACCGCGTGACCGTCGACCGTAACTTCAAGGTCACTTGTTCGCGTTCTCGTATTGTACGTTGTCTTCGGTGTCCGATCTCGGCTTCGTCGAGTAGTGAGCTGCGGTGGGCGTACTCCGACGTTACTTCACTGGGCAGCGGTAAAAGTTTCAAGTTTGGCCGCGTCGTCGTTGTCGGTGCTGTCGTCAGTGTTGTCGTCGTAGTTGAGGCATGGACTTAGGTTTTCGTCGATGGAGGATCTTTGTACATGGGCTCGGAAGCAACCTCACCTCCAGAGGCTGCTTTATTCAGTTTAACCTTCGGGGGCTGGGGGAGCGTCCGCGCACTGCGTAGCCTCGGCTAGGCGATACAAAGCGCGGAGACGAAGGCGACGGGGAACGTGATAGGCGGCTGGACGGTGAGCATTCTTCCCGACGCAAAAACTCCTCGATTTCGGCTGGTCGCTGGCCGGGTCGGGGTCGTGGAGCGTCGTAAGAGAATCCTCGGATGCCCAGTCTTCTGTATGGGCAGTGCCGGAGGACATGACCGGCTTCGCCACAGTGGAAGCATAGTGGGCGGCGCTGGTCGGGAGTTCTCCACTCGTCGCATTTCCTCGGCTGCGCGCGTCGCTCGTCGGACGGGCGGGTTGGGGCTAGTGGGCGGCGGTCCAACGCAGCTGGCTGAGGGCGATAGGGGCATGGGTCCCGTCGTCGAGGTGCAGGACGGCGCACTGCTGCGGCGTAAGTCATGGCTGGAGGTTCCAGAGGCTGCGTGGTGGTCGGTGTCACACCCAAGGCCTGTTGCACTTCGTCCCGGATGACGTCGGTGAGCGAAGCGAGCTGCGGCTGCGTTCCTGTTGGCAGCAATCGTCGGAGCTCGGTCGAACTGCTCCAGCCATTCTTCGGGGTCGGCGCCAGGCGAAGCGTCGAAGGTTGGTGGCACCCGGGGCTGCTGAAGAATGATTGGAGTCATCGTCTCGGGCAAGCTCTTGGTAGACGTTGCTGCCTGCTTTCGCTTCCGGGTAGGGTCCGGCAGAATCCCGAACTCAGGTTCGTCCCCTTGCAGGCGTCGGCTTACGCGGTGGACTGGACTCAGGTCCTGCGGTAGATGACTCAAAGGGCTGGCGTCACGACTTGTAGGGGGTGTCCGGAACATGGGAGGGTACCCAGCACCTCCACCAGATGTCACGTTGTAGTGACGGCAGTCCAGCGGTCAGTAGGGCACCAACAAGACCTGGAAACAAAGCTCTTTATTTGGGCTGACTTGCGCCCGCAAAAGAACTGAATCACTCGGCGGCGGCGTAAGAAACAAACGTGCTCGTCAGTCGTCGAACTACGAATGCCCGCTGCTCGCGGCATCGTTCAATTTAAAGCCGGCAAGGAAACTTCGAGATAACAGGTCGACATCATCTAGAGTAATCTGGAAACACGTAGATGCCGCTCGGCATAGCTGTGATTAATCGAAATTAGTCCGGTCGCTTCTCGCGTCAAGAACAAAAAATGATAACACCCCTTTCCTGCGGCCTTGCCCGAACGAACAGACACTACAATGATACGTGGCAGTATAGAGACAGCTCTACCTGCTAAAACTGACTTCATGGCACTGCTCTTAATTCACTTGTAACCAAAGCCATACTAAAGTAACGCAGTGCATACCACAGGACAACAAATTTTCCGCTTGAACAATACAGACGACCCTTGATAATTGGAACTGTAAAACTTTAAAAAGTGTTTGAATTATGTGATGCTCAAATAACCAGTGCCTTTTTAACACACTTAAAGCTAGAACCAAAACTCTATGAATACAAATTAGCAGCCCATATGATTTCTATATTCATTATAATGCCTGCGTAACAAACAAAAAGATACCGTGAAGTTGAAAGCTGTCCAATGAATACATAGCTCCTGTTGGTTCCTTTCGAGGCCTTTTATTGTTGTCATTTCTCGCTCCTTGAATAAAAATAACAGCAAAATGAGTAAAACTGCCACTCAAATGCAATTTTCGGTACTCACATTATAAAAGATGTCAAATAACCTGAACCACAGCCCTTTAACTGTTCATGAAAGATTTATCAGAATTTGCCCCCGTTATACTAAGAGAATTTTCACTATGAGCCTTGTCTACAGTTTTTCTGCATACAACATGTTGCAACACTTAAGCCTCTTCACCCAAACAAAAGCGAGCAATAAACAGATTTTCAGAGCTCCAACTTTGTTTTGGTTCACAAGCTTTTCACTTTGAATTCTTTAGTGCATGCCATGCTTGGAAGTTTATGAAATGAAAAATGGTTGGCGAACACAAGATAATGACTGTTACTTCAAAGTGCAAATGGCAAAAAACTTTTCCTCGAGAAAAAATGGATTATCAATCTGAAACTTTGTCTGCACTACCAGGTCACAATAGATTTCTGCACAATCTTTATATTAACAGTTAAGACATAGGACACAGAACCTTTGCCCCTCAAGTGTAAGATTGCAAAAAAAGTGCCATGAACTCTTACTTTTCATCATAACTTGTGGTGGCTTTGGCAGATTCATCTCATCATCATCCGTATCTGAGCATTCCAAATGTCTGGCTGTTTTTTTCCTCCTTCCCCTCCCGAGGTCATCTTCGCTTTTGAGGTCAGACATGTCTTCTGCTCTTCTCAGGCGTTGCCTTGCATCACCATATGTGCCTAAAAGTATAAGTAGCACTACCTTATTACAAAGCACTGGCTCTGCAGTCAGCTGTATGTGCATATTTATTGCCACTGCAAGCTTTCCTAGCACCAATAGCCTGTTCCGATGATACAGTGCCAGATGACCCACGCCGACATAGTGGCATGCACTTTGAAGTCTAGAGGCCAAAATGGTGTTGCATAGTGCTAGCTACAATCTGCATGTGGCACAGCACCACCCTTGTTCCCAATTATTTCCTAACTTGACCTGTGCGCCCTGCTTTGATGGCTACATGTGCCTTGTGGGACGTGCCAGCGAGCAAAATTCTATGCTGTTAAATGGGCATTTACACCAGTTTGATGAGCTATTCGAATTTGCACACTTCGCCAGAATGGTCACCATCTTAATTTTATTCCTTACTGAATGTGAGCACAGGCTGTGTGTCTATGGATGCAAAATAGTGTAGAGCACTTTCCTTCAGTATCATGAAAGAGATTGAAGCTGTTTGCGTTTATTTTTTTCTGTGCAACCCAGTTGCTGTTGCTATCAGCTATAGCGATGTCATCACCTCAGCACCTTAATACTGTTATAACTGGGTTTGACTGCCACACGTTTGGAATGGCACATATTTCTAAAACTGAAAAATATAAAAATAACCATTACCCACTGAAAGGTGCTGAACACTTGCCACATACAATTTACTTGCCCCTGGTTGCCTATACAATAAGTACAGTGATAACGAAATGCTCTAATCTCTTCTTGGCAAGAACATATCTGGCAGGCCAAGTTCTTTTCAGTATTTATCACAGAGCGTGTTACATGCACAACAATGTGCACCTGTTTCTAGTTTTCCTTGTGACTACAGTTTTCCTATTTCTATTAGGTGTACCCAGAAATCACTAGTGAAAAGAAAACTAATTGCTGTCACAACTGGAAGGGCATTAAGGCAAAAAACGATAGGTGGCTGTTGAAATTACTGTCATAGAGAGCAAAAATGTCTTTTTTTATTATTACCAAATGGTCGGGCACAAAATTGGCTAATTTATCGGAATACCTACAACACACTGACTACAAAATTGCAGCTACAGAAATTTAACATGACTATGATTATAATATGAGGATCAACTACACAGGCCCAAAAATTAAAAAAATAAACAAAAACAAATGTATGTCAAGGATCGTCTTCACGGCTGCGTAATGAAAGAAGCAAGCAAGGGATGCATGAACAGAGCAATAGGGCAGACTTTGTGGGTGCACACTAAACGGGGGAAAAAGAATAGGTTGGCATAGATACAAATACGTTTGATACTTATGCCCAGATACATGATAGACTCAGTTATAAATAATGAATGCTCAGTTGTAATAATCTACCGTAACACAATGAATAATGGCAGATTTCTATTTCGGTCAAGTTTTGCATTACAAGTAAGTAAGATAATTTGTTTATGAAAGACTAAGTATAAGAGCAAGTAATTTAAACATTACAGCCAGCTACAATGCATAAACATAAAATCAAACACAATAATCAGTTTTAGGAAAGGCTTGCACAGTTGTACATGGCAGTTCTTTCCAGTCTGGGCCCGGTGTTGCTCCAGCCTTAACAAGGCTCTCAACATGCCTCATCTCTGGGGGCCACAAACAAAATCCTTTTCTTGATATCCACCGTTTATGAATTTTTGCAACTACATCGTTCTATTTTGGAAACTTCACTACAATGTAGTGATCACCTTATAAAAAAGAAACATACATGCATGTACCATAATTTCTTATGCAAATGTTCAGAAGTATGCAAAACATAGCAAAGCCTCACAAGTATAACTGGCTCTAGAATGATGAAGTCAAAAAATTTATTTTACAAGCACAAAACTAGAACAAATACAGAGATTTGCCATTCAATAATAAAAAGACATCAGCAAACTACACAGCTACAGAGTTCGTTACACCCTTCAACAAAACATCATCTTTAGCACTTTCTAAATGCTGTCTTGCATCGTTACCAAATCTCTTAGATAACATACCCAAAAATGTACCCAGAAGTGTTGTCACTGTTTTGGACTCCACTCTTACTCCAATGGAGCCTTTTTTTTCGTTGAATATGTGGCTGTGCTGTGAAATGCTTTCGAAGCTACTCCTAATGTGCCTAATTTCGCTCATGACCTGGGTAATTCCCCTCTACATTGCAAAGGCACACCACCACTATTACGATACCTCACTACCCATCTTCAACTACAGAAAATTGAATTACATTTTATTCCTTTAAACTTAAGCAAACTGTAGCACTATGCCTGTACAGACCCTCAAGCTTATACTAAATTTCATCCCTTAAATTAGCATAGCTGCATCATCAGCAGCAATTTTCAGTACCACAAAACCATCAGACTGTCCCCTTGCCTCATTTTCTGACTAGTATGTTCCCACTCCATCCATGGAGAACTGTCTGCTATGCAGTGCCAACAATATACACACTTGTGCCACATGAGGTGTAAAAACAAGACAGCCAAATCAGATACTGTGCGTAATCTTGGCAAATACTGAAGAGTGGAGGAGAGGAAAAGCAACATTCTCTCTCTTACAAAGAACGTTTAGGCATTTTTTTGCAATGCTGTGAAGAGGCCAGGACGACAGGCTACAAGGCTGCGAAACTATGCATATACCGAGCATCGAGGATGGACAAGGCGAAGTGTACAGGTCTCTGCACTGGCGAAACTTTCTTCCAATGACACATGGGTCACCAGATGGAAAATGAGCAAAGTTTTCAATCGAAATAACAAACCCATCTAGAAGTGTGCAACAGTTATTTTTCTTGTCAGCTGCAAGCACAAGATTGCCTAGTAATGTTGCTTTAAAAAATTGTGGTCCTTGGCAAGGATCAATGAGCGGCCCTGTCTCATGTTCTGATGCGAAAAGAGGGTAACTTGTTGCCTTCACGTTGCCAGTGAAAACTGTGCCCTGCTCTGCCAACCGGTTAAACAGCTGTTCAAGAGGGCATTCTGGCTTCCGGAGCATGCGCTTTAAAGAAGACATATAATTTTCAAATGGAAATGCACCCCAAGCATCCAGGGGCCCTAGGTGCAACACATCAGCAGCTAGGTGGTTCAGCCCATGCACATTATGTGAGGCATGCTGTTGACCATAGACCTTAATAAAGCTGCTAATAAAAAAGCTCAACAGGTTTTCTGCACACTTAACTTCATTTGCTGTAGCAGCACTGCTTGACAGTACACGTATGGCTACATGCAAAGCAAGGAAATTTTTATACATCTCCGAGGGAATTACTGATTGCAAAACAATAGGTCCTACATAAAACAAAAAGAAGCGAAGTTCTGTTGCTTTCCACCTATCTAACTCTGATAGGCCCCTTGACTTCCTGTTGAAGTCACACGGCACAAACTCAGCTAAGTTTGTATTTCTCTCTGAAATCTCACTACAGACTTTGCTGCCTACCCTAACTTCTTTTGGACCACGAGCCCATAACAGCAGCAGCTTGCGTGTTACACCTAGACATACAAGGTGCATATAATCGAATGGCACACTTTTTATAGGTAGTTCTTCAATAACTGTTGCACCAGTGGGGTGCTGGTCCTGAGTTTTTGCACGAAAGCTGTCATTTGTTCCTAGTTGTCTAGGAGCACTTGGAAAACCCACTCTACCTTCACAATATTCTCCTTTTAAAGTACATTTTGGACAACTATAGTAGCCTGGGTGGCTTCTAATATACATCACAAAAGCTTTAGCAGGAGCATCACAGACTATGGAATGGAGCCTTACAGCAACTGTCAATATGCCAAATGTTATGCCTGTAGACATGAGACATTTCAGCTCGTCCACAAAGTCCCGCAGAAATTCATTTGCACTGTGTGGTTTGCTGTTGTCAAAGAAGACAGTTACAACAAATGGCACTTTCTCACTGATGTTGTTGACCCGGCTAAGGATAGTTCAAAACTGTCCTTTAGAGCTTTTTGAAACTGGCAGGCCATCAATGTTGAAACTGAGGCTCAGTTCTGCAGGCAGCTTGCTACAGTTGAGCAGCAGCCACCTCAATCCGACTTCAATACTGAAATGACGATATTTTCCTCCTGCACACTCAAAAATTCCTGCAGATTTCTTTGGAGTCTGAAGTAGGGCTCTCAACAATGACGGCAGAGAAGAAAAACATGCATGTGTCCGAAGAACTTTCAACAGCGGTGTCACCGCGGCGTGAGATGACTGCGATTGCACTGCCCAAATCTGCAGCTTCTGCCTAAATTTTGCGATGTCATCACTAGCATCACCTGTGCCGTCCTCCGTGGAAGCGCCGTCGTTGGAGAAGGATGCAGGAGGAATAATGCCTCCTTCAACACCGTCCACGCCGGGACTTTCTGCAGCTTCCCAGACCCACGCCGAGCCATAATCACGGTCAGAGCATGACGAACAGGCTGCCTTGACACAATAGTGCTCGTAACTGTTGGATGACACACCATAAGTACTGCCTGCCCCAAGATCGCTTGACAAGCGCTTGTTCGCACCAGGCTCGCGTGATGTAGAGTTCTGGGCAAATCACGCACAACGCACGTTGCAGGGGTCTCCAGTTGACGCAAAGTGGATGGCCCTGCTAGTATTTGATTTTGCTCCAGGTTCAACAGCTGAAGACACGCGTCAACACGCCGTTTCCTCTCCCGGCGGAACTGACGATCAGAACTTTCCGCCATTTTGAACTTGTCTGGCGGTCTGACTTAAAAATGGCGCGAATGTAATGTCATTTTTAACAAAAAAAATACAAAAAGAAAACCGCGAATGCCAAAGAAACAAGCGCAAGCGACAAGCAGTTTCGCCTATTGTGATGACTACTAAGTTCACAAGTTTTCCTATAAAAAAAAATTTAAGACATAGCGTCAAGCATCTCACCTTTGTTTGTAACCGTCGCCTCCATGACTTTTTCAGTGCGCTACTTCGCCGATTCCCATGCAGATTCCTATGCCCTGGCTTGGCTTGACTTGAAGAGACTTGACTTGGCCGATTGAAAGGTGGCGTGCATAGAGGAAGGAAAAACAAATTTCCTTCCTCCATGTGGCGGTGACGCAAGGCGCTCATGGGTACCGCAAAGATATGCCATGGTAAACGACAGATCCGGAAAGGTTCTAAAGTATAACAGTTTTCTAACTTACTGGTAAAGCAAACACAATGCTACATACAGCATACGCAACCAACTCTCGATTACTGCAAAACAGACACTGAAAGGAAATCATTTCGTTTCCGGAGCCTCGGTGCACTTTTCCGCTGCTCGCGCATTCGCGTACGAAGAAAAGCAACGCACCCGCCTGCTTGCGCCTGCGCTGCGACGTCGTGTTCACGCGTCGCTGTGCGGCAGAGAACTCTTCACTGTTGCGCACAGCGCTGCCCAACTCGATGCCGTTGCGCTCTTTCGCATAAAAGGGAAAAACAGGCGGTTTAGCCGCGTGAATTTAGGCTTGTATTAATGAAAAAAAAAGTAATGTTCTGAGAGTTCAGTGGTGGTTACGTAACTGTGCACGGAGGCCGAGACCGCGCGCCAATAACGCAGTCTATTTTTCCATGGTGCTCTCCTTCGTGCCTCGCCTTCGTTGAGTGCGTCTGTTAGTCTGTGTCGCCTTTTTGGACGTGCACTATTTGTGGCAGCAAGCGTTTGTAGTTACTGTTAGCTGCAGTACTCGGTTCGAAGGCTTTATTTTACCAGCAGGCCGTGCACTTTATCGCAGCATGCCTCCTAAAAAACGGTACATTGCTTATTTTGGGCCCGGTACGTCGTCAGGGAAAGTTCCGCGGCAAACCGTGTGGAGCCAGCGGCAAAGGGAACCGTCGAATGAAGTTTCACAGGTGAGCCGTTGCGCATGGCACGTTTCCAAAGACGCCCGCTACCCCCCCAATTTCTCCCCGTACTCCTTGGGCTGTACCTTGGGCTTCTAGGAGAAAAACAAAATCGATGAGCAGAGGCAAGTAAGCCTGTTTCTATCGTGTCCTGGGGCCCGCACCGAATCGAGGCGAGTGCATATTTGAGGGATTGGGGCGGATTTAACAGGCAGTGGTGAATAGGGGAGGTGCGTTTCCGAAGTGAATCCAACAACCATGCCAGCTACTTCCGGTTACAGATTTCTCCCATGCACGGCCATCTGCATAGCAAATGCCCTGTATTCGTGCATCGTTTATTCGCTAATCTATTTGTGCTGCAACATTGCGTATTGCACAGCATCACCGTGAGATCAGCGCGTGCAGTGTATGAACGCGTCCTGAGCACAGAAAATGACAATTACGGAAGGTACGAGTGTTTTCTCGAGTGTATGCACGGCAGTCGGCTGTGCGCGCGAACTAGTTTAACGCGTTGGTCGTTATATATTAGTTTTTTTTGCTGCATCACGAAGGCAACGAAGGCTGAGCTTGCACAGTTCAGCAAACGATTGATGTATTTGCCTCAAAGCGTGTAGAAGCTGCCAGTGGGCTAGAACATACATGCAACCGTGCGCGCAACGCGTCTCAACACGTCGCACTGCATACGCATAGAAAGCATCCGACCGTTTACATTATTTTGGTTGTACTTCATGCGAAGACACGCTACCAAGCAGAACAGAGTCGACGTCTGGTTGGTCTTGCGATGATGCAATACAATCAGCGGTGTTGCAGTGGAAATAAATTAGTGCTAGAAGCGAATTAACACAGCGACTGCCGTGAAGCAAGCAAGCAGGGAGAGAAACTTGGAACCGGAAGTAGCTGTAGCAAACGACTTTCCCATGAGCCTCTGAGCTGACTCTGGAAACGCACCTCACCCATTGAAGGGGGGAAATCTATCCCCCTCCACAAGCCTGAAATTTTGCATAGGAAAACTGCTTACCCCATTTTTCTGAAGAAAAAACAACTCTCCAAGCAGTACACAGTTCAAGTGGTTTGCCTCCACACACACACACACACACACACACACACACACACACACACACACACACACACACACACACACACACACACACACACACACACACACACACACACACACACACACACACACACACACACACACACACACACACACACACACACACACACACACACACACACACACACACACACACACACACACACACACACACACACACACACACTGATGTACTACCCTACTGCCCTTTGCCCCAGAATGAATCTAAATTTTCGTGTAGATGTTGAGGCGTTCAGAGGCAATTCTTGAATTCAACCGAAGCCACATAGATATGAGCACTTAGACTAGCTGTGGTGACTAAGTGTTTAGTTGCTTGGCAGCTGAGCCCGAAAATGCATGTTTGGTTTCTTTGTGCCCTTTTGATAGTTTAATGTTAGCTGCCTGTGAACCATGCCGATGCAGTATTATGAGAAAATGTATTTTTTTTGCCTATGTTTCCTGCCCACTCAGTTGTGCTAATGCTTGTTCTATGCATGGGTTCATGCCGCTGTTGAGCAACTCTATTTTTAAAAATATTAGTGTCTTGTTGTTGTCTGCCTTGTGTGACTGTTGTGAAATCATGCTCAACGAAACTGGCAATGCTGAACTGTAAGGCGACTTGTCGCACTTTAACTCTTGGTCCTACCTTTTTAACACTTTACCATATAAAATTTAAAGGGGTGTAGAGACCAAATTTTGGTTGCCTATGCTTTCTTGTTTTTAACGGTGCGTTAGACATTACTACACATGGAACACCATGAGGTATCTGGCTACAGCTGCCATATAATTAATAATCAAATTTCATCTTTCACCTGATTCGGCTTCTGTTCCAAACGCAGAGTGATGGCTACGATGTCAGGTCAGTACAGGTCACATGAGGCATGAAGACAGCTGCAATATAATCGCTGCTGCTTCATTCATTGCGATTCAGCTGCTGTTGTGGCTCAGTTGTTATGGTTCTCGACTGTTGACCTGAAAAACGGGGGTTCAGTCCCAGCCACTATGATCACATTTCAATAGAGGTGAAATGCTAGAGTCCCATGTGTTGCGCGATGTAAGTACACATTGAAGAACCCCAGGTGGGTGAAATTATCTGGAGCCCTCCACTGTGGGATCCCTCATAGCCGGGGTCGCTTTAGGACGCCACAACTCCCATGAACCATGCACCAAACCCATTGCCATTCGAGCTCTTGCGGCAAGCTGACTTTAGCATCGCAGTGAATTAAAATTATGAAGCAGTGATTATGTTGAAATTTTTATTTGTGTCTTACGTGAGATACTGACCTTTCATGTTGTAGCCATTACTTGGCTGTTGAAGCCGAAACAGGTGAAATTCGATTATAAATTATTTAGTGATTGTAGGTCAATGTTACATGGTGGTCCATGTATACTAATCTCCTATGGATCATTATAACGAAAAAACATAAACCTGTGATGAAAATATTAAAATGTGGAGGGAATCGGAATGATGTTCATGCGGAATGATACCAACTCGTCACAACGACTATGGCACAGCTGGTGAAAAAAAGGAAGCTTCTTCATAACTGTTGACCTCAAGCTTCAGCTACAGTGTCTCTTAAAGAAGTTTGGGGATATAGTTGGCGCAAACCTCCAGAAACTGACAGCTGAAACTCATCAGGGAGCTTATAAGGATATCACAGATGGCCAACTGTACAGAAAGGTCCGCCGTGAAAGGAACATGAATTGGAGTGACCTGACTGTTACCGCTAACAGCGATGGATCGCCAGTATTTAATTCGAGCAAAGGGTCAGTGTGGCCAATTCAAGTAGCGCTTAATGAGCTCCCTCTTCCCTATCGTTGGAAGGACATCCTCATCGGCGCCATTTGGTTTGCCAAAGGTCACCCACCTGCTCACCTCTACTTTTTATTTATTTATTTATTGATACTGCAGGCCAATAAACTGGTCCTAGCAGGAGGGGCAATACAGTAAAGAGTGTGACAATGCAAAAAACAAGAAAACACTAACGAAAAATAATGCTGGGTGTAGCAGTGTTAATACATTCTGACACCAGCAAAATAACTAACAAAACAAGAAGAGCGGCACATGTGAAATAACAAACAGCGGGCAATTTTCACGCAAAACAACAGAACTGTTTTTTGGGGAAAAAAAGGCATCACAGAGTGAAGAAGTTAGGCAACCATAGCAGATTGCGAACACTGCTTTTGTTTCAGTTAGTTTATAGAAGAAAGATGTTTTTTCAGCTCTTCTGCAAAGTTTTGTGACTGCAATACCTCGACAGGTATAGAATTCCATTCGTGTATAGTTCGCGGGAAGAAACTATTCATATGGGATTTTGTTTTAGAAAATATTGGCGTAAGTGAAATGTTATGTCTGTGTCTTGTCTGGCGTGAACTTAGAGGTTTAACACAATCAGGCCACTGAAGTGCGCTTTTTCCACTTATAATGTTATTTAAAAATTGGAGACGACTTACCTTACGCCTGTTTTCCAGCGTACTGATTTTATTTGCAAGCATTATTAAAGTCGGGGAATCCTCTCTTTTATATTTACTAAAGATGAATCTGATAGCCTTCCTTTGAACACGCTCTGAATTCATTATATTCTTTTTAGTATGAGGATCCCATACAACTGCTGCATACTCCAGTTTCGAACGAACAAATGTGTTGTATGCTAACATTTTGGTATTTACAGGTGCATTGAAGACATTTGTCGAGAAATTCCACACTATGGGCAGCTTCACGTGGTCATTTGCCGATAAAGTTGTGTAGTCAGCAGTGAATGTGTTGTGCTTTTGTGTTGACTCGCCAGCTCGCACTTCACTGCTGAATGCTAAGCAATACAACGGATACTATGGCTACTATGGATGGCTACTATACGGATACTATGGATGGTGCCTTCAAAAAGGAACGCTTGTTGATGGTAAGAATTGTTTCAGTCATATTACAAGCTTTGCCTCCTCTGCTTTCTACACACTGTACAGCTCTAAGAACATAATTTTATTGCTTAAATGCATTCACATGCAACATGTTTGACTGTTTACTGGTATCCCATGAGGTTGGTGTCAACTGTTACCAGGTATAAAAATACTGGTTCATATCAGTTTGAACCAGGTTGTGTTCTAATGCAATAACAACAACTTGGTGTTGCAGCAAATTGGTGATGCAGGGCCATGATGATGACGTGACAATCTGTGCTTCCCCATAAAAGCAGTGAAAGAAATTTCACTTGTGAAGGATTATCACCCATATGGGGGAGAGAGAGAGACTCAAAGATGGTATGGCAGAGAAAAGGATGGCGAAGTTGCTTGATTGAGACAGCTGTAACTCTGCTGCTTAGTCTTTTAAAGAAATTTTTCTATTCACATATTCCAGAAACGGAGCCTGACAACTGCCAGGGTATAGCAGTTTTCGACCATAGAGATCACAGGTCTCCTAAAACTCCTCATAAGTATTCTGAAACAAAAGGCTGTTGTGGGGTGCTTAGTTTACTCTCTAGCAGGCGTAATACCAAAGGAAGGACCCATGGTCGCCAAATGTTGCCTACGACTTTAAAAACATGTAACACCTCACAAGAGAACTTTTCGCTACCAGTGGCTGGCAGGTTACGCTCCTTGACTTGCGTACTCAGCGACAGCGAGAGGCGCCCTTCGGCGTTTTTGCGTTACTTTTCATCTCAATGTTCAGCGGGGTACTCAAGGCAGTTTTATCGTGCGCGCTTTCAGTAACTACAAAAAAAAATGCACGAGGCTAGCAGGAATCTCGCCAAATCCCAATGGCAGCAGGAGGCAGCGGCTCCATCGCAGAACTTCGTGGATGGGATGACTGGAAAGCAACTACTACCCGTGGTACAGCAGCTTAGCAGAGTACTACACGAGAAAGTTCAAAGGAACCGCGAGAACCTATTTCTTATAGTTTCCACCATTATCTCTTGCGCAACGCATGACTTGCCAATTCGCGGAAAGCAGTCTGACAGTGGAGTCTTCAGTGATCTCCTTGACTTTCGGATAGAAGCTGGAGATACTCGACTGCAGGAACACTTCGCTTCTGCTGCTGACAATGCTAAGTACACTTCCGTCCGCGTCCAAAATGAGATCACGATCTGTGGCGACATCCTGAGAGGGCGAATAGGAGCCGAAGCTACCAAAGCGTTTGCTTTTGACGTCCTTGCAGACGAAACTTGCACGAATAGAGCAGATTTCTATAGGCATTCGCTTCATTGGCAAGGAAGGATCAGAGGTTTGCGTTCGAGAGCAGTTTTTGGGATTCGTAGAGCTGCAGCAACTGAACTCTGCTTTCATCGCCGCTGCGATCTGGAAGTTTTTAATGGATACCGGGCTTATTCCTTCAAACCTCATTGCACAGGGGTACGATGGATGCTCCACAGTGACTGGAAAAGGAGCTGAAGTGAACAGAATAATACAGAAAGAGCTTCCAAAGGCACTATTCTTCCACTGCACAAGTCACAAACTGTATCTCGTGATCAACGGTTTGAACGAGATCTCGGAACACAACAGGGATCACCAAACAAACCGTAAACCTCTTCCGTTAGAGGATACTCCGAAGGTCGCATTCCGATGGTGTGTGAAACAAGATGGTCTGCAAAATACAAGTCTGTTGAGGTCGATGTGGAGGTCACCCAGGAGGCGACCGCGGCCACGTTTATTTGAGGGCTGCCTGAGAAGAGGTAGCGGCAGAGCAGCGGCGGCAGCGTCCGGCCGAGGCCGAGGTCCAGAGCGTTCTCCTCTGCGCGAGCCAGCGTTTTCCTCCGCATGCCCACCGCTTCGTCTTCTTCCGCATGCCGAAACGGTGGCGCTACAAGTCAGGATTTCCTGTCAGTATTACGTGGCCATAGAAGTACTCGAGGAGCTCGCATCAATGGAATCAGGCTCGAACGCTGCATCTAGGCAACGAGCTCACATCCTCTATTGTGCAACAAGCTCACCTTTAATCGTTTGACTGCACATTGTAGCGAAGTAAAGCGCACGACTGGAACCAGTTACGAACGTTTTGCAAAGTGTATCTATGGGCTGCCACTCTGTACACGACCACATCACCGAGTTGCAGAATATTTTTCGCGGCCACAGGTCTAACGCTGAAGAGCAGTTCTCTGACAACATGAACACAATAAGTGAAGCAGCCAATCTCTTAAACGTGTTAATATCTGTACCCAGACAAGCCTCTCGTCATGCGCCCACCGAGACAACTGCGAGATTCAGTCGCCGGAGGCATATTATCGCGTGGCAATATAGTATGTGTCCTACTTGGACTCTCACTCCCTCTTCGGCTCGCCGCTTTTCTAAAAGCAATGAGAAGAGCTTCACACTTCTCCAGCTGCATCCAGCAGAAATGAAGTATTTGAGCCGTGTTGAGTTTGTTGCCCTCGCTAACGAACTCTAAAGAACTGTATCGAAAACTACACGGAAGAGGGTATCTCGTACGACATGTGAAGAAGCAAAACAGCTGACTGGTTAGAAATAACGTACTCTGAACTTTTGCTTGAAGCAAGGCATTCTTCCCAGCTGTTGCAAAAGCCATTAAGGTGGCTCTGACCTTGCCGGTTACCACTTGCACTGTCGAACGCCCCTTCAGTACAATGAGGAGAGTGAAAACCTGGCTATGGTCAACAATGACAAACGACAGGCTGGATGGCCTTTGTATGATGAAAGTGCATCGAGAGCGTGCAGTGAAGCACAAGGACGACTTTATCACCCGTGTCATCACGCAATTAGCCCAGATAATTGGAAACGTCTGCAGCTACTATTCAAGGCAGACTGACTGACTGCAGTTACATACTGGTGAACATATTGTGTTGTGTGCTGGACATCAGTTCACCTGAGTTGAGAACCCGCACGCAGCGAGATAGACCATTCTTCTTCACGAAGTGATAGTAACTTTTAGTATTTGTTCGCTGTTTCTAATTTTTGTTTCATTTGCGTAGTTTTGACCACAGATAGTGCATTTTTGGTGCTGATCCCGCCTCCCCCATCCCCGTCCATCGGGTGCCCCCCTCTCCCCTCTTCAAAAAGTTCTGCGGACGCCCTTGTACATATGCCAAGCTAGAGCACTAAAAAGTCATCCGGTATATCATATACGATAGCAGGCAGGCAAGATGTAGCCTTGCAAACGTCTGTACTTCTAATAATGAAACAAATTAGGCTAGATGGTTCCCGTCCAATTTCCATTGCGGGCTGTGATCATAGACGCTCGTTTGCGAACACGGCGCACAGTGCAAAATGTTCCTACTTCGTTGCGAATTTACTCATGCGGATGCCTGGGGCCCACAATGCAAGAAGTGCTGATAGTGCACATCTCGCTGACTTGCTGTCAGCGCACATCTCAAATTCGTTTGTGGAAGACATGTCTGTAAGAACGTTACCGCGCTGAAAGACGTCGACACAGCACTACCAACTATCCAAACTTGCTGCTTTACTACTGTTGAAGACACGCCTACAGGAGGACCACAGTCGAGACGCACAACTGTGAAAACGTTGTTTAATGCTATAAAAAAAGAACTACGCAAAAAGTAAGTTGTTAAAAAAAATAATCTTGTCTTCACTTCGCTGAAGCCCTTAGTGATGCAGAAATGTAGTGCGGAGGCATCTTGCCTATAACTGAACGCAAAGACAAAAAGAAAATTCAGGGGGCGCTCTGTTGACCTAAAGTGCGGTGAGGCGAAAACCTTAAGCGCGGTGTTGCTGACTGTATCACTGATGTGTGGTTAAGATGTTAAGGTTCGCCTCTAAGAGTGGAACGCGACAGCGTCTTGCAACGCTGCCAGGGAGTCCACAGAACGCCATCGCCCATTCGGCTCTACGCCTTGCTCGTCGGTAAATTGGTTTTTGAGGAAAGGAAATGGATCTGTCTCGCTGATCTCGGTGGACACCTGAACCTCGCAGTAACGGGAAAAGAGGAGGATGGGAGTGAACGAAGACACCGTATTCACTAGACGCGCCATTGTTCATTCCAAACCATCGAGCTGGCATGGCGGAGACGTGCACGGTTCGCCAGTGTGCCTTAGACGACGACAACAGATAAATACTTGGGCGCTCCGCTCGATGCTTACCGAGGCAGTGAACAGTATTAGAAAGGACAGGTCAGAGATATGGGAGAGAGCGGATAAGTGGAAAGGAACAACCTTGTCGATTTTTGCCCGAGCCACTGTTTGAAACTTGTTCTTTATCAGCAGGCTGTGGTACGTAATGCAGGTGTTGCACTGTTCAAGGTTAAACATTCAAAAGCTACACAAGATTTTCGCCGTATTCATCTGGTAGTCTGGATGGGAGCGCTGCAGCCGGACCAACCTATTCAGACGGGTACAAGACGGAGGGCTGGGACTGAGCCATTTGTTTTTGCGGAAGCTGGTCAACCGTTTTTTGTTTTTTCGGGACACAAGAGACCCGTTTTTGAGCACCGTATGCCAAGTTAGGCTGCGGTGCCTGCTGCCGGAGTACGTAGTCTCTACCACTGAGGTTTACTTTAGGATCAGCGGCTTTTGCCGGGAGATCGTAGCGAGTGTGAGATTCCTTTTCGCGCGATTTTCAAATGATTTTCTGTCGACTGTAAAACGGAAGAAACTGTGCCTTGCTTTGTGCGATATAGTTCTCCCAGTGCCCTTGTACAGGGCCTTGTACAGTGGAGGCCCAGGCAGAGATGTTTTAAAGAGGGTTAAAAAATGCAGGTGCCGCCAGGAACAAAAACCTTCTGGTGTGCAGCTTAAAAAAGCTGCACACCAGCACCTTACAGGTTAAAAATTTTTTAGAGAAAAAGGAATTATTGCCGGAAACAATAGACAACGTTTTTTTACACTGTTGGGAAGAGGTTTATTTTTGGGGATGTATTGCAGCGAACCCTAAAGAAAGAATTACCACTAGACCCGTATGACATCCGGTACTTATCTGTAGAAAATGAGGATGGGGTACCGTTTGACTTAATAATGCTGATAGGCCTCCACTGTATATGGTGCTCCAGAATGGCAGGCTAACATTGTTACAAAGACGCAAGACCTGCCAGAACTTACTTTCGGGAATGCATGGACTGGTTTCTGGCCATCCAGAAAGCCGCTGCGGAGCCTCCGGAGTGGCTCTCGAGCCTAGAGCCGCTGTGCTATTTGAGTGAATTTTAATCTGACGAAGCAAGATTCATGCTCGCTGATCACGACAGTGCTGTGTGTATGTACATAGCGTTTAGTGTGTTTTGTTGATTGTTTTGTTGAATCTTATTTGTCAAAGCCAGGCAATAAAGAAGAAAAGAGCTGGCATGGTGGAGTGGTTAGCGTGCTCGTCTCGCACTCCGGAGACATTGATTCGATTTCCCGACTTGACCAATTTCCTACTCGGTTTTATTTTTTCTAGTCTGTCTAGAAGAGCGTGACACCTCTGCTGAAAACCTTCTGTCTGCAACGATGAGGCATTGAAGGCCTTAAAAACAATAGAGGACGCTTAAGCTCTTGTGCGCATCGGCACCCAAAGACACTTCATGTAGTCAAAGACCACAACGCATTCACTAGACCCACTTTTATTGATTTCGAATCAACCAGCCTTCGTAGCGTGTTCTGCGCGTCCTCGCCTCGCAATCTGAAAGAACTGGGCAGGATTCCTCGTATCTCCGCAATTTTTTTTTTGGAGGTTATCGTGTTGCAACGCCGACACCGGCTTTTCTGCGACACGACCTCCTTAACGCTGTCGCGTTAATATTTGAGCACGCTTATACGTAGCATAAGTCGCGAATCTTAGTAAGAACAAACGCAAACATCTTTTATATACATGTCTCTGGACCTTTTTATTCCTCCCTTAATCTTCTTCCCTAGAGGTTGCGGTAGGGAATCTGCGGGCAGCCAACGTAGGGCCATATAGCAAGAAGCGTCCACTTAGCGATCATGAGGCTGAGCGTGCGGCCGAAAGGCGCCCGGAACCAGATGACGCCTCGCCGGAAGGCCTCCTCGGTACTGCCGTTGATGAGAACGTGACCGATCCAAGTGGCTGCAACAGCACAAGATGACGCCACCAGGCTTAACCGCTCGCCAACTAGAAGGAGTAAGAATTAAGTGTGGCTACGAAATTCTTTCATTATTTAGTTATTTATCAGGACTGCAGCGGAAGGAGACTGTACTAGATGTTGGCACGCGGAAAGACACAGGCAGTCAGGGCACTCAGCATGTGCAAAGTCGGCGTAACAACTTTGTAGCAGAAGTGCACTCGGAAACAAACTGATCGTAGCGCTGTCTCGCAACCAAGCCGCATAATACTGTTACCAGCGGAGGGAGCATGCACTACCCCCCGTGCCTGCTGGCATTTCAGGCAATTGGCTTGTGTGACTGCGCCGAAATAAACTTTTCTCTCCAGTTCATGGATGCCCCCTCCGAGCATTAGGCTCCATGTCACATTGAACATGGAGTGACCCGCGTTTCCAACAAGCGGGGCGGTCTGCGGGGCAGGGACGCGCTTCGGCTCGTCTATGCCTTCGTGACTAACCGGATCCTCTACGCCGTGCCATATCTCCGCACTACTAAGCAAGACGAGGCGCGAATAGACGCCATCATCCGCAAGGCAACTAAGCGAGCCCTGGATCTCCCGGCGGCTACCTCTAATGCCAAACTCAAAGCATTGGGGGTGCTAAACTCCTACCAGGAGCTGCGGGAGGCCCACCTCGTGAACCAATACATGCGGCTCATGCAGACGGCCCCTGGGCGCCGCCTGCTAAACCGCTTACACATGCAACACGACTGCACTCCAGAGGAGGCGGAGCGTATCCCAGTACTGTGGCGCCATATGCTCTGGGTCTCTCCGCTCCCCCGTAACATGGACACCGATATGCACGAAAACAGACGACAAGCGCGGGCTCCGGCTCTTGAGAGACAACACGGCTCCCGACCCGGTGTATATTATGTAGACGTAGCAGGGCCATCGCCCACGGGATTTTACACGGCCGCTGTCGTTCACCAGGAAATGCACGTTGATGGACTCTCTTTTCGAGCCCTGAATTCAATGCGAGCCGAGGAAGTAGCAATAACGCTTGCTGCCGCCCACGCCAATTCGAGAATCATCATTACGGACTCCCGAAAAGCATGTGATCATTACTTGGCAGGGGAGATCTCCCCCTTAGCTGCTTGCATTCTAAGACGGACTGCCACTGATCCAACACCGAAAAGAATCATTTGGGCTCCTGGCCATCAGGGCTTACGAGGTAATGAGGCCGCTGACGCGGCTGCCCGAGCGCTTATTCACCGCGCTCCTCATCCCAGCTCTTCTGGCTCTGAGACTAACCAGCCGCTGCTGCGATTCAGGGAAATAATAACGAATTATAGCGACAACCACCGCCTTTTTCCGGCCTCTGCAAAGGGGCTGAGTAAGACGGAGGAGCGAACTTTAAGGCGTCTGCAGACAGGTACTCTACTCTGTCCTGCAATCTTAAAGCATTACGATCCTAACACGGATGGGCGATGCCCGCACTGTGGGGAGACCTGTGATATCTTCCACATGGTGTGGGCATGTACTCAAAATCCGCACCTCCCCCCTTCACCTACCCTTTCCAGAGAGGCATGGGAGACTGCCCTCCTCAACTGCTCCTCGCTTGAGTCCCAAAGGGCTCTGGTGAAACGGGCGAGAGACGGGGCATTGTCATGCGGTGTCCCGGACTAGGGACGCCGACCATGTAGCGGGGCCACTCTGTGGCTCCCAAACTCTATTTCAGCAATTAAAAGTTTTCATCACCACCACCACGCAGTGGGAGGCCAGATGGCTCCGTTACACCTTATGTCCGGCTCAGCAATGTACGTTCCTCTGTTGATGTTCTCACACAAAACACAAAAGGGCACACGAAAGTACACGCTGTCAAGCATGCACGCACATTACCTGCAGTAACACTGCTTCGGAGCCGCACTTAGTGGCTCAGTGAGTGGAAACTCGCGTGGTCGAATCCGAACGCGGCGATGCTTCAATGAGGATGGAAATACACAAATGCGCGTGCACTGCGGTTTCGGCTTGTACGCTGAAGCGCCGCACGAGGTCCAAATTATTTCCGAGCCCTTCGATAGTGCCCGTTTACTCGCAAAACTTCATTATTGAACAGGAACTCGCCATGGTGGCTTAGTGGCTGCGGTGTTCGACTGGCTGCGAGTCGAAGGTCGCGCTTACGAATCTCCGCCGTAGCGGTCTCAATTTGATGGAGCCGAAGTTCATAAACGCCCTTATGCTGTGCGATGTCAGGGCACGTTACAGGACACCAAGGGCCGTGTTTATCAGCTGTCCATTTTAAAATAGCCATTTCGAGTCCTTATGGTCCGCTGTCATTGGTGACTGAGATATACCCGCGGCGTGTAACCGCCTGTGGAAAGCGAACCGAACACTGGGTATAAGGCGACCGGACCTCACTGTTGGCTTCATATCACAGCCAATGGCAGCCGGTGGGCCAGTGTTGTCGCCTGCTGCTGACAGAGCGCAGCCATTGCACCTCACCAGTGGCTGCACATCGCAGTCAGTGCCAGGTCCACTCGCCAACCACCAAATGGCCGGATCACTTTCCACAGACGCTTGAAAGCTGCTGGTATACACCTGAGTGACCAATGACAGAGGACAAGACAGACGCGAAATGGCCACTTTAAAATGGACAGCTTATAGATTACGGCCCCTTGCTGGTTGAAATTTATCCGGAGCCCTCTACTACTCGGCGTCCCACATAGCCCGCACTTCGGGTTGTTAAACCCCACTACATGCATTTCATTGCATTATTGAACTGGAGGAAGAAGGGAGTGGGCCTTCGTGCCTAAACTTCGTATTTGATCTGACTGGGCGCTGGTAAAACAGAAGAAACAAATGGAAACCACACGCAGAGGAAGGAGAGCATCCTCCGTCACCTCCGAGCTAGATTTTGGGTAGCTTAAAGGGAGGGCTGATATCTGCGGGTGCCAGCTGACATCTGAGTACACCCTCCTGCTTCCTCCTCTCAAGCACAAAATGATACTTCATTCATTTTCTGCTGTTCGTGCGTCACAGCGCTGCTGTGGACACGGGAAACTTAATAGCGGATTGTCTAATGCGCGAGCCTTGTTGGAGAAAAGGGGAGAACCATCTCCTGGGCGCATGGCCGCATGAAGATCAAATAAAAAAGAACTCACGAACAAACGCGTGGGAGCGCACACATAGAAGGTGCAGACAGGAACAGGCTGGTGACGCTGTTGGAGAAACTTCAGATGTATTTTAATGGAACTCAATGATAAAGTGCCACAGAGGGTTCTCTCACGCGGCTGCCGCGTTTATAGTCTCTCTCGCTTTCTCTCTTGCGCTCTGCGTGCTTCCCTCTCTCTCGGCAGGGGTGCTTACGACAGGGCAAGCGCAGACAAGTCATGACTGCCTCTGGTGCGCTTCAACAAACGCACACCGTGCGCCCCCTCGCCCCTTCCTTTGGATACGTGCCTGTGCACTGACATCCAGGCGCAAGCGCTGTGTTCCTTTGAGTGGTATGCGCGGTCGAACGTAACGAAGCGACAAATATGGGTCATGAGAAATGCCGCACTGAAAGGCTCCGGATTAATTTCGACCACCTCGTGTCTTCAACGCGCGATTACGTCGCATAACACAGCAGCCGAATGTTAAAGTAACTGAGCGACTGCGGAGCGGGTCGATGCGCTGTTGTGGCGCCAGTTTTAACTTCTTAAGAGACGAATTCAGAGGTTTCAGGTTATGGCACTGTAGACTCTGTAGCGCACCTGAAATGACAACAGAATGAAGAATTGATATTTGAGCCCCGTCGCGGTGGCGAGTACGTGGGTTCGATCCTGGCTGAGGCGGCCGTATTTGGATGGGATGCGCTGTGCGATCTAAAGAAGCCCATGTGCTCGAAATCAATCCGAAGCTGTCCACTACGGCGTCCCTATGTCGGTTTGGTATTCGTATGAAAATATTGAAGGTAATGGTGCATTCTTCTGATATGCAGCAAAATCGTTCTTTTGAAGTGTTTCCATCGCTCGCATCGAGCAGTTAAGAATGCCTTAGAAAGCCAATGGGGAACACTTTTGAGGATGGCAAAAACATCAACAGAAAAAAAATGCGAGACTGGCGTAGGGCTATCTGCAGATATATGGATTGTTATAGCGGAACTTGGCATTATATGAAAAAATTACGTTCATAAACGGTTACCCGCTCAAAAACGATTTTGTCGAGAATTGTTGGGTACGCAGGGACCATCAATAAGCGAAAGTGCATAGGTGAATTGCACAGCATCGCAATCCTGAGTTCTCTCGCTTTTCCACCCCCTTCCATACATGTGAAATGGCAGTTAATTAGATATTACATCGTGCTTATCATCTAGGTGTTGCTAACGTTGACATCGTTTGGCTGCGAGAGGCCCCGCGCAGATGCCTTGGCCGGGGTGTAGTTCACATATGCTGCTGGCGGCCAGAGGGTGCGTTTTGCAATTTTCGTCTCGTTTCCCTTTCTTTCGGTCCCCCATCACTCCTGTGTCCTATGGCGACGTAAGTCGCGGCAGCTGACACCAATGACAGAGAAACGAAAGAAAGAAGAACGTAACATTACAGAAACTTTGATCGTGGGGCAGCTGCTGCAATTTCACGAAATTTCTGTCAGGATCATAGCGGGAATTCGTGTTCGCGAATTATTCCGAAATGTTTACCAATCGCAAGAAAGGAAAGCTCGCGGAAGTAAACTCATCTGCAGCATCTAAAGGAGGGTTATTTTCGCCCCTGAAATCGCATCTCCCACGCCGCAGGAGGCGCGCACCTGTCACGAAGAGGATGCCCAGGACCAGGTGAATGTTACGGTTTACGATGAACCGACGCAGGAAGTACTCGTCCTTGTCCAGCTTGTACTCCCCCTTGCGCTTCCTGTGCAGTGACCGGTAGGAGGAGGAGAAAAGAACAAGTCAGTTCCCGAGGCTGGCTCACAAACCTCTGATAGGAAAGGCTCGGCAGTGATATGTGTATTCAAGACACTCAGAACAGAGTATCCTTGTTGTGGGCGCATGGATAAGCTTTGCTCCAGCCGCGCTACGTGTAGCGTCAGGAGACAAACTTAAAAAAGTGTAATGTTGCAGTGACAATGCGCTGTGAGGTACTGTTTTAAACGCTAGATTGCGTTAATATATGTTCTTATTTGTGTGCAATGGGAAGCGAAATTTCAATATAATAATTTTAAGTATAGGTATCGCAGCATCGTATTCCTGACAACACAAATAAAGAAGTCACTGTTCTGAAATCCTTCAAGGCAACTATATGCTCACTGCGATATGCTGCGCCACTAATTGCTTGGCATCTGCAGGCATTTTTCTCGACGTGAAGAAAAATTGTTCCGGTGCGGATGAGGAAGGCCGGTCTCGAACACTCCAATACGTGAATACTTGAACCTTAGCTTAAGTTACGAACACGTGTATAAAAAAAGCGTGCCTAATTTTCAATCGTAAAAGAGTACCGCATGCTCCTCCGCGGTGGACGCAGCGTGACGGAAGCGAAATACAAATATGCCTCTGTTCTTTGCGATGTCAGAGTCAGGCGGACAGCATTAATCCGCAGCATCCTCCTACAGCGCTGGGTTTTCTCTCTTCCTCTCGCTCACTCCTTCCTCCCTTCCCTCACGACGCGGCTCGGGTGTCCACCGAGAGCGAAACAGTCGCTGCGCCCGTGAAGAATCGATGAGTTGCACCACGCAATTCGCTGCGTTGCCTGAGTTAGGCAGCACAGTCAGGAGCTATTTTCTGAGTGTTGCCATAAATACACCCGCGAGGAGAACTGCTACCTGGATGCTCGCAACCTGACGCGATTGTAGCGAAAGTAAGTGCCCCACACGAGTTTTTGGTGCCACCAATACAAAAATAGGACAGGGACAGGAAGTTTGTACGGCTAGCGCAGTTCTTATCAGGCACCGAGCCTATATTTTAAACCGGAGATTACGATTCTTTTTGCATTTCATTATTGCCCCGTGCTATCGCCGTGACTGGAGTCGGGCGCTGAAACGGACGAATAGTAAGAACCCAGTAGAATCGGGCAAATATGGTGTGACATTAATTACGTGCCTTCTATCCTCTGCTTACGGGCATATCAAGAGCGCAAAATGCGGTTTCTCCGGAAAAAATATTGCGGAAAAGGCGACCCACTGTTCCCGCTTTCCAACGGTACGCACAATTAGAAATGAACATTCGTTTCTAAGATATGTCGCGGCCGCGGTGGCCGAATGTCGATGAAGGCAAAATAAGACGCATGTTTGCTGGTGGTTCTGAATTCCTGAGCCATTCACTCCGTTGTCTCTCGTAGCTCTCCAGCTTTCAGGAGTTAAACCACGCTTGGCATATCAATTAAAAGGAAGTTTGTGCTTTGCGCTCTGCTCTTTGAACGTGACGTAGGTACGTTCAAAGCGCAGAGACGTACAACTTCCTTTTAATTGATATGCCTTACGTGTCAGTAAACTATACGCGGGTCAAACTGAAATACGTGTCAACACAGTGCCCATGAAGCCCTTGAACAAATGTCAGCTTGTCAGCCGCTGTGCGAATTTGAGGCCTGTTAAGCAGGTAGGAGCACTACATTAAGCAACTAGTCTATACTGTGCACAGTGCAGGGTCAAGTTGAACTCCCCGCTCAAAGCCACACAGTCTCAGCTTGGCTGTTATCCGCTCGACCAAATGAATTCTAACTCCTGCTGGCCGCCTGACACTGCAGTCTGTCTCATAGCTTGCTCCTTCTCAAGACATCCTCCGTGCTGGGCTGACAGCGAAACTATGAACCTCAAATGGAAGCCAACGTAAAAGCCGAATTCTTAAAGCTGATCCCGAGTTAGACTGTTCGGTGTTTGGCCGACTCTTATGCTGCCGTGCACACACAGGGCTATCCCGTTCGCAGAAGTGAGAGGACAGTCATAGCAAGCCAGCTCCGGCCAACTCTTTAGGAAAAAATGGCCTGGCTTAGTTTATGGTTAAGCCTAGGATGCGAAGTATAGTTTTGCGGTCTGGCGAGCCGCCCTCTCCCTGGCCGACATCTCGCTGCTCAACTGACTCAACGAGTGCGTCGCCTTTGGCGTGACGTCAGTATCTCCTAGCGGTAGGAGCGGGAGTTAGGCCGCCGGCGGAGGCTGCGTGTCCGCAAGCGAGCGCACGAGGCCCCAGCTTTCACAGCTGTTGTGACGTCATATCACGTAGGTCAAGTGGTAGCTACGCGGCCGTGCGCGGCGCTGCAAGGAAGAGCTCGGTTGTGCGAGTAATATGCTTCGCATAAAAAAACAAAACTTCTGAGGACTCGGATCCTGACTCACTAACGCATTCCCCAGTGCGCACTTCAGCATCAGCCAGCCATGAGACCGCACGCGCTCTAGATCGTGCCTGGGGCCCGCGAAGGGAACGAGAAAAGGCCCAGTGGCAGCACAGCCAATGGAGGCAGTCGTGACGTACCCGCTCGAGCTGTTGCGCGACAGGTCTCTGTACACCTTCCGTCCGGACCACACGCCCAAGGAGACGACGGCGATGCAGTAGAGGATCAGGAGCAGCGCACCAAAGATGCCCACCGCCATGGCTTCGCCGCACCGCCTTTGTTGGCCGCTGACGCCGGGCTTCGCGAATGGCTCGCGCATCCGCCTCGCGGCGTGGCAATGGGAACTTCTCCTTCTTCTCTGACTGCAGCCTGACCTTCCTGGGCTGTGTGTAAATGTGTTCTCTATGACCTCACTGAGTATCTTCTGTAATATTTCTTTTACAACTCATATTCTGTTGTTTTTTTTTCGAAAAATTTCCTGACAGCTATTTTCCTGGCACCCGCCGCGGTAGCTTAGTGGCTAGTGGCGCTGACGTTTTTGAAAGGTTTCTCCTGAAAAAATTCTTACCTTTAAAACCTTTAAAAAACGTCAGAGCCTTGTCTGTTGACATCAATGACTTGTACGGGGCCACCAAATTCCAAAACCACTGCGGAATTGACGTTGCCAGCCTCCTTGATCTACTAGATCCATATCTGCGCTCGACGGTCGTGTCTTTGAACGGCAGCTAATTTATCCAGAAGGAGGGCGTCTGTATAGGCTCGGGCCTCACTCCGTTCCTCAGTGACTGTCTACTAGCTTCCTTCGACCAAAAGTTACACCAAGCCTTACTTGGATCTTCAGTGGTACGTGTGTTCCGATACGTTGATGACTTTCTGGTGATTTTCAGATTAAGAAGTGGCCACAGCGTTGCAAAGCAAGCCAGTGATATACTCACTTTGTTCAGGTCTAATCTAAAACCATTTCAACCAACGATGAAAGTTCCGGATCATGACGGCATTCGCTTTCTGAACCTACAGAACATGATGTGCGACGAAGAGGTATGCTGGCGCTACCCAACCCGAGCACCAAAAGAGATTTTATCATACTCACCCTCTCATTCAAAAATAGTAAAACCAGGTGTCATGACAGCAGTCCTAAACAATACCATTTCCAGGTCATGTTCTCATCAAATGCAGTCTAGCTTCAGATGCCAGATCATGAGGCTGAAAAAGGCCGGCTTTCCAGACCACATCCTGTGCGCTGTAGCGGAGAGGATTCTTGCCGAATTCAGGACAAAAACAACGAGTTCCCTTGTTGCAGAAAACCGAAACTTCGCGGTGATACCTTATGTGCACAAGGTATCACACAGCCTGAAAAGAATTGCGGGAAAAGCTGGTGTCAGAGTCCTCTTTTCTGCCCCTAACAAACTGCAACGCTTGTGTAAGACCGTCAATCGTGAAGGACCTCCACTTGCCGAATGTGAAAAAAATCACGAATCACCCTTTGTGCAGTGCCGTAAAAATGTTGTCTATAAGATAGATCTATCCTGTGGGCGGTGTTATACTGGTCAAACAGGGCGTTGCCTCAATGACCGCCCAAGTGAGCATAAACGCTCCCTAAAACCACCCCCTAAAAGAAATTTGGCCCTACATTGGCTTTCTTGTAAATGCACTCCTTTTTTTCAGCCATATTGCAATACTTTATAAGCATAAGGACCAACCTACGCGGGAAATCGTTGCTCTTTTAATTCACCGGGGACTTGAAAATTGCATCAGCAAACCTTCCGTCGCACTAACACAAAAAGAAATTTACTATCTTAACAGTTGAGTACGCTAAGTGTAAGGTGCGATTATGTACTTTTGTTTGTTGTGTATTTTTGACAGTCATCACTGATGCTGTTGCATGTGTTGATTGTGCTCCTTTTCGCCTATTTGTTGCGTGCGAGCAATAAAGCCTTTTAGTCCCAAGTCAGCGCTGTGTTTGTCTCTGCCTTAGTCCCGTCTTTCGTGCGCTGTGCCTTCAGTTTGAGACTATGGTCGGCCGTGGAAGGGACGATATTGTGATTTCCACTGAGTGACTAAAGTCGGCATCATTAGTAGTGTACTGAAAGGCGTATTGTACCGCACATCTCAGTAAGGCTGAAACTTTCACCGCTATACCGTGGTGTACGGCGATGTTTTACAAGACGAGACATGGAAAGTCGGAACATGACTGTAAGGTATCGGTAGTGCACTGGGGGTCATTAGGACCGCCGCTAATCCTTTCTCAGCACCCCGCCGCTGCCGTCTTCAATGGACCCCAGTCACAACATATAGTCAAGAAAAAGTGCTGCTCTTTCTAGCGCGCGCCGGCAGCTGCGGCAGCAGGCGATTCCCACAGCCGCCTCCCCGAACTATTTACCTGATAACTTAAGGGCAGACTCAGTATTCTAAATACGCCGTGCAAATGCAGCATTCATTCAGCGGCAACATTTAATCGCCCCTGCGTTAAAAAACCTGCTTACCCTTTACCAAACCCGAAACTAAAACAAAACGTTAAGAGCCGGAACTATAAAAAGGACAGTATAAAATCCAGAATACAGTTTACTCGAAACTTAATTAAAGTTAGCATCTGAAGTAAACAATCAGATGCCTAAACATGTTCTCTCTCGCTTAAAGATTGTTTGCCATTCAGGTTTTATGCCAACAGGAATAAAAAAAATTCAGGGGCCACTTTGACGGTCTCAAGTGCGCGAGGCGAAAGCCTTTCCACGCAACTTTGGCCGCACGGCCGGTGCCACACGCGAGGTGGTTTGTCTAGCCATGGCTAATTGGGTCATGACGAATTAAGTCATGACTAATTAGTCATGACCCATGACTTACTAGTCATGATTGGTTAATGTCTGACTAGTCATGACTAGTTAATTGATGTCTGGTTAATGACTAGCTAGTCATGACTAACCAGCCATGACAAGTCATGACTAACCAGTCACCAACCAGTCATAACAAGTCATGACTGGTTAGTGACTAACTAGCCATGACTGCTCAATGACTAACCGGTCATGACCAATCAGTCATTAGTCATGACAAACTATGACTAAGCAGCCATGACTACTCATGGCTGGTTAATGACTAACTAGTCATGACTAATTGGGTCATGACTTAGTCATGATTGGTTATTGACTAACTAGTCATGATTTGTAAATGACTAACTAGTCATGACTAGTAAATTGATGACTGGTTAATTACTAGGTAGCCATGACTCATTAGTTGATGACTAACTAGTCGTGATTGGTTAATGACGAACTAGTCATGTCTGGCTAATGACTAGCTAGTTATGACTAACCTGCCATGACAAACCAGTCATGACTAACCAGTCATTAACCAGTCATAACTAGTCATGACTGGTTAATAACTAACCAGTCATGACTGGTTAATGACTAACTTGTCATGACTAACCAATCATGACTAACTAGTCATGAGTGATTAATGACTAACCAATGACTAACCAGTCATGACTGGTTAGTCATCACTAGTTAGTCATTCACCAATCATGACTAACTAGTCATGAGTGGTTAATGACTGGTTCAAATGCCAAATGAGTAGTTAATGACTTCAAATGCCAAAGACCCTGGTTCGATTCTCAGCACAGAGCCGCAAGTCCAGCTTGTTTTCGGTAAAGAAACCTGAATGCAACTTTTAGCAAAAAAAAAATAGAGAGAGCTACGCACGCTAGACACCCTACAGCAGCGAACGTAAACAGCGGTTGGATAGTAGATACGCTTCGAACTTGTCCGGCAGTCAATCCAGTTCGCTGCAGCGGCGGCGTCGGGAATTACAAAAAGTGTCCCAAGCGTCGCCTTCTCCGCAGTACACGGTTGTTTGGACACCACGTGATCGCGCTCTACCAATGGAGTCGCGAGCGGCGTTTTGAAAACAGACGCGCAACTCTGCTACCTTTGGTAGCATATACAGTAACTCTAGATGTCGGTGAGGCGCCGGATAGCTAGTAAGCCTCGGGAATGCTAAGTCGCCTTGGTACGCGGGTCCGAGCTCGCAGTGGCAGTTACAGAGGTAAGGCTTTTTTGCGCTGTTCACCAGTATGAGTTACAGAGGTAACTGCCCGTTTAAGCCCCATAATCCCCAATTCCGGGACGACGCCAAAGTCGAGGGTCATCGGAGGAAACCGATCGCACGTGCTGGCACGACGGTGTGTTTGCATTTTGTTTTCATTTTATTTTTGCGAGGGAAAGGATGTTTCTCCTGGCACGGGCCGGCACGACTGTGCGTTTGTGCTAGTTTTTGTTTTTATTTTGTGGTGGAAAGGGTGATTTACCCTACGGAAGCTGAAGGGCTGGCCATGCTCTCGATAAACCAATCATATGAAGAGTGTAAAATGATTGGGTGCTACCAAATGTGGGCCGGGCCTTGAGGTCTTTAAAACCGGGCTCCGGCGCCAGAAAATGGGTTCTGAGCTAAGGTCAGATGCTATGCAGCTTCGGCTATGCTGAGTAGGGGCCTCCCCTAGTGTTAGCCAGTTCCACTTTTTGTTGTTTTCTCTTTTTGCCGTTTAATTTGTCTCCAGTGACTAAATTTGTATGTGATGTAAATATCAGTATATAAATCTTCAAGTATTCGCTTTACCCCTGCATCGTAACTCATCGCAAGACCGTCTCTGACGGGGCACCCCTGTGCGAAGAAAAGCTTCAGTCTTCGAGTTAAACCAACCGTCTCTGGCGGGGCACCCCTGGTGCAAGGAAGATAGAGAACCTGAACTTTCATATCACCATTGGTTCTTATGGCTCCGGATACGGGCTCCTTTATATAGACAAACAACATTTATGCACACAGTCAGAATTTCATTTCCATATTTCAGTTATTAATATTTTGCTCTTTTTCATCTCGTAATAACGAAGTGATTATGAAATTTTACTGCATCGCTTATCAGTGACATAATCTGCGTTTCTCAATGACTGTAACTTAATCGGTTCAGTGATCTTCCATGCCGTAACAGAAAATTCCCCCAATTCAACCTGAAAAATCTGTTTCATGCCCTTTTTCCCTGCAGCAGCCAAAAAGAGTCGAAATTTAGGAAAAAAATTGAAGAAACTTCCGTTCTTGAAACATCCTGAAACTGCGTAAAAATTCTCTTTGACGGATCCTAAAATTACCTGCACGCAGGGTGTCGAACCGGAATTTTTTCGTGTTCGGTTCGGGTTCCGCTCCAGGGCGACATTCCGTTCCGGTTCGAACCGGTTCGGATCGCATTGGAGCGGTTCAAATGGGTTCAGACCATAAAAAATTCTGAACGTATGGTTTTTAGTCAAAGTTATTATGCTATTCAGTTTCCTGTGTCATAAAAGTATACAAAATAAAAACTGCAAAATTTGCTCATTGCGAGATGTTTTGTCTTTAGCCAGTTTACTGTCCGCCGCAAAAAGATATAAATTTACAGCAAGAGCCACGAAGTCAAATATACGTATACGATATAGAATCTATCCGATGAGGTACGTAAGGAGAAAAGCTGATGGATTTTGCACCTGAAAAAAACCCTTGAGCTTCAGGAGTGCAGGAGACCCCGTCGCGCGAATAATAGATCTCTCCTGAAGCTCGTGTCAGTCGGGAATTCCTCCTGCGCCGATATAGGGTTCTACTATAGCGCAGAGTACTTAAGCGGTCGCCACCAGGACCGCCGCATGCGCCCATTACGACAGGAAGATGACCTGGGTCGGCAGGAGCACCAATTAGCTTTCTTCCTAGGCACCACACTTCCTTCAGTCAGTTTTGTTGTCGCGTAGACTGGATGCCATTTTATCTGAAAGTATGCCATGTTCGAAAAAAAAATGCGGCGAATCGAGTCCCGAAGCGGTTCGGAACGGTTCCTTTGAATCGTTCCGGTTCGGGTTCAGTTCCAAGATGGCGAAAAAAATTTGCGTTCGGTTCGGTTCCGGGCAAAAATAAGAGTTTGATTCCGGTTTCGGGTTCAGGTTCGGTTCCGGTTCGACACCTTGCCTGCACGATTCAGCTCGGAAAACAAAATTGCTGTCTAGCAAAGTACTAACGCGCTCGAAAACTTCTACGGCACCTGCATGTCTCTTTGCCAAGGTTTCATGGAATAAACTTGGCTTTTTAAAGGCTCAGCGTGCTTTTCTTAGCGCTGTTTTTTCTCTTGAGCTGGTTGACGCCGCCGGTAATGGACACCACCAGCTGTGTTTCAGCCAAGACAAAACTGCGTTTCAGTCAACCCTATAGAGTGGTTTGTCAGTACTCATAAGGCATCACCGGCTGAGCGATGAGCGAGCCCATCTGCACCAGCGTGCAGCTAGAGCTGGCGCCCGAGTGCGCGGTGCACAGAGACTTATGAATCCATGCACTGTGAAAGACAAAACTGCGGTCTAATTTCGATGGAGGCGAAATTCTACAGGCTTGTGCACGGTGCGATGTCAGCGCATGTTGAAGATCCCCAGGTGGTCGAATTTTCCGGAGCGCTTCACTACGGCGGATCTCATAGCCTGAGTCGCTTTGACGTTAAACCCCCATGAACAATAAAACTGGGGTGAGGACCGTGACAACGATGTATCGTAATCTCAATGGACGTCAAAAACCAACATCAGTCATGCTGCCATCCTAGATTGGATTGGCATGCTATACGCCTACCTTTCGGATACGCAGCTTGATAAAACCCCTTTTTTGCTATACGATTTAATGGTGAAGACGTGGGGTCATTTGGCCCGCTACGAAGTGTCCCCAGGGATTGGTATTGTCTTCAACATTAATCAACATGGCGTTTATCGCCCTGTCCCTGACGTTAAGTTGATAGTACACGCTGATGACATCCCTATGTGGAGTGTTCACCGTGACCTGCAGACCGAGGCGGCTCTTTTAGAGTCAGCCTTAGATTTTACTGCTGCCTATGCGTCAACAGTCAGTCTTCATCTGTCTGTGAGAAAAACTACGTACAGCCTTTATTAAAGGCTTTGAGCCCAGGGGGTTTGCTTTTGAGCCGTGAAGTGGTGCTTCTGTAGCATTCATGGAAGTCCTACCAGTCGGAGGGGCAGGACCATAAATATTGTGAACTTCAGGATCTCTTGATCACTAAGGATGCACTACAAGCCACACAGTGTGGCTCTAAGGGCTCTATACCTCGGGCTCTAAACTTTTGACAAATGGGTACATGCCAGTCAGCAACCCCTATGGCCGCCGTAAGCTAGCTGCAACGCTAATTCTTCTACAGCCTGGGATCTCACTTTAAGAAAGCTGGGTGGTCAAAATCCTGGGTTTGACGATCCATCAGTCGGGGACGGGATCCATCAGTTGGCTGGGTCTGTCTAAAAAACAGACGAGGCTGATCCGACGTATTGCTCCCGAGACTGGCGGAGCCTGCTGACATGTCGCACGGCATCGGGTGAGGGTGGTTCTGCAACCGAGCCTCATTTGTCAAGCCCAGTGTCAGCATTCAACCAGGGCTCAGTGAGATTGTTTCGAAGCCATCGATTGAGAGGCTACAAGGCCCATCACTATGCTTCCCCGTATCACTCAGATCGTTGCTTAACGTGAGCATGCACAGCTCAACCCAACAGACGAAATAGTAGAGCAACGACTTGAGGCTCTTAGGTTAAAGGCCAGCCTTTCGCACTCGGAACGAGCACTCATCGCTTACACTTCATCGCACTCCTTATTGCCACAGCTGCTGGCTCTTATTCCGCCCTGGAATTTTAAACAACTAAGCGACAATAAACCAATCGATATTCGTCGCCCGTCGTCAAGTCATGCAGGCCATCAGTTCTGGACCGCATTTCTGAGCAAGACTCCCACGTGGCACGTGCCCAATGGCTTAATCGTTGTCTGTGTGGAAGCCGGTATCCAGGGCTTCGAAATGAGAACAGCAATTCACTGGGCGCATTTATTTTTCAGTCCCGGACTGTCCGGGACTACTTGCGGACTCGAGGCTGGTATTTGTTTTTCTCGGGCAGCCCGAAAGCTCCGCCCACCTGCCTGTATCGCCATAGCAACGCGTTCGTTTTTCGCCTATGGCAGTCCGCGCGCTACTTGGGGCTGCGGGGAAGGCAGCAGAGGACAGCTGCGCCACGCGCTGCCAGCCATATTGAGTTAGACTCTGTGTGCATTTTTGCGCACTTTTCGTGTTCCTGGAGGACGGTATCGTGCATAAAACCTTCACATGAGCTCCGTAGCGGCTCTCTGAGCCATCGTAAGACTTATTGTCCTTGCATCTTCGTTCTATTTTCTTGAAATGCACCACACACGGACTCGCGTTCAGAGCTGCGAGCGCGTATTGTTTGCTCGTGTCGTCAAGAGGTTCTTGTTCACCTGTTTTACGACCTGCTGTCTGCGCGCTTGCCTGAAAGGATCGCAGGTGAACCACTCGTATACTGGAGCAGCTATAGCGCTTGTTGACAACATTTTTGCGAAGGCTTTCGTCTATCTGCCTATCCGTAACGATATGGGCTACTTTGTGCGAACTTCGCCGCGAGCAGTAGCGGCGAGCATACCCCCGAAGCTGAGTTCTGTGAGCACCTACGCTAAGCTGACAGTACGGTCTTCAAATCGGATAAGTATCGGGATCGAGCGCATGGCGTTGCTTCGGCGTCGTGGTGGCCATGGATTGCGTCTTCTGCTAGCAGATGACAGCGTCCTGGTACGGTAACCGAGAGGGAGCCCGGCTCTGGCGGGGTGTCCGCAAGCAGCCTATGGCAAGTAGGTCATGTGACCATGACACTGTTTCCTGTCAGAGCGGAAGCCGAGACCTGTCAGCAAGTAGTCCGGGACTGGAAAAACAAATGCGCCCACTGCTTATGCAAGCATCCCCGTAATAAGACGTCTATGGTTTGATTCGACGAACCGCCATCCTGTGTCTGTTGTTTCAGCCAGCGTCTTCGCTTCAGCGGACGCCGTCGTTGAGACGCGCGTCTTTTCTTTCACTCTTTCCTTTCCTCGTATCTTTTAACTCTACTCTATCTGCAAGTGGCAGCGGTGGTGACTCGGCTCGTGCCAGTCGGCAGGCCCGTGCACTTTCCTTTTCATCCTTCTCTCGGTCGCAACAACAACTGTATATGAGTATCTGAACTGGCGATGATCGACTTACTATGTGCGTCCTACAGCCGCTTGTTGGCGTCGCCCTATTTTTCTTGCAATCGCTGGTGGGTTTCTGTACCATCTACGAGAATATGCACTAACATACGCTGCCGGCTTTTCTCGTAATGGGACTAATAAGGCTTTCGCATCAAAACCCGAAGGCTAGCTGGAAACAAGCTTTTAGTCGGCCTTCGTGTTTCTCACGGCGGTGGTGGTGGTGAAAAACATTTTTCTATTAAATTGTTACAGAGTGGTGATTGGGGCAGGGCCCTGTGGGCCCTTTCCCCTCACATTACTAGGTGGAGCCCCTATTACGGGGCCCCATTGGCAAGCAAAGCCGACCGTGTCTGTTGAACGAAGGCCTTTTGGGTCTTCAGGTCTTGACAGCCGAGCAAAGCCGCCTCCCAGTCCTCTCTTGTGGGGTTGGGGGGGATAGATGGGATTGACTGGCACGCCCAAACCACTTGGAAGGCGTGAGCCACCTCCCCACAGAAGTGGCACGCGCCATCAAAGGATGTGTTGAAAGGTTAATACCGCCGGGCACAGTACAGTGTTGGTGAGACTTGATGAGGAGGCGCTCGTCCGCGCGATCCAGTCCCTTCCAAGGGGCCGGGTAACGCCGGTGCTCTTCCTTGTAGTAATCGGTGATGTGTTTGAATGTGAGGGCCAGATTGTTTGACTGGGGGTAGGCTTCCAAGGACAGGGAGATAGCCCGGGGAGAGAGTGCGCGGGCGGCCTGGTCGGCCTGTTCGTTTCCCTGGAGTCCCTGGTGACCGGGATCCCAAATCAGGTTACGTGGAGTTGGATCTTCGCATCGGCAGCTATATCGCAGTATGCACCAGACAAGCGCAGTTGAGGCGCCCATGACAACACCACCACCCTCAAGAAACTTAAGCAGGTTGTAGGCGCGATATCGCACCTCATCCGCATGGTTTCGGGACATCATAGAGGCATGAAGGAGTGCGACCTTGGTCGCCTCATTCATGCCTTTGTCATCAGCCGTGTGCTGTACACTACCACATACCTACAGCTATCCAAACAAGGCATAAATGCCTTGATCCGCAAGGCATTCAAGGTAGCACTTCATCTTCCCCTCAACACACCCACAGACAGATTACTAGGCCAGGGCCTCCACAACACGATCGAGGAACTGGTGGAGGGCCATCGACAGGCCCAATACATCAGGCTCACATAAACCTCCACAGGCCGGTACGTCCTGGACTTCCACGGAATCCGAATACTGGCCAACGACCCAACCCTCCAAGCCATCCCTCGAACCCTTCGCCAGGAGCTGCTCATCAAGCCGCTCCCGAGGAATATGCACCCGTCCCACCATGAGCAGCGCCGCAGAGCCCATGCGAAGGAACTCCATCGAGCGTACGGCTCTGAGCTGGAAGCCGTATGGGTGGACGCTGCCCGCACGGGTGATGAAGCGACAGCAGCTGTGGTGGACTCCTCGCCATCCTTCCTCCTCACACTACCCCTCCCCCAGACACCTCCCCAGAGTTGGCAGAGGAAGCCACCATTGCACTTGCTATCACCCGCACGGTAAATTTTAATTGACTCAAAAACTGCGATTCTAAATTTTGCTCGAGGCCGAGTCCCTGCTTTTGGAACTCCGGACTCGCCCGATGTACTCCCACCTCGCCAGGTGGACCTGATATGGGTGCCTGCGCATTCCGGGAATCCAAGAAACGAGGCAGCCAACTTCTCAGCTCGAGGTTCTTTAAACCGGGCTCAGGTGGCCTCGGATCGGGGATTCACGAAGGAGCGCATGCACTCATTCAGAGAGCTGACGCAGGCCTACAGAGCCTCACGCCAGCTCTACCCTCTGCCCCACCCCTCCCTTGATAACAAGCACACAACACTCTGGCGCAGACACACATTCTCCCCTCACCCTTTTCCCTAGCCCACAATCATCCCTCCTTCCCCACTCCTGCTTGCGCCCTATGCCCAGAACCCTTCGCCTCTTCGCTCCACATCATTTCCCTCTGCCCGGCGAACCATCCCCCGCGAGGCCTAGGGAACTTCAAGACCTGGGAGGACTGGGGCTGCGCTCGGAGGACCAGGCCGTGCAGACCATCGCCACTGGCCGGGTTGCCAGTGTTATGGACCTTAGGAACATAAGCACTTCAGTGCAGTGCGGTCGTGTGCGGACGCTGGGGCGTGCCCCGAATTCCTCTTGTAATAAAGTTTTTCTCTGTCTCTCTCGACAATGTGAAGGAGTTATGCGTCTTTCCCTTCCTCAAATCCAACGGAGCGACTAGACTGCGAATAAGGCTAGATTGGGAATCGTATTCGCATCCTAAATAAACACTCTCTGGGTTTAGAGGAAAGGAAAGGTGCTTTCCTGGCTCTCTTTTTAGGCGGACACTTGCACCGCGCAGTGAGGAAAAAAAGGTTAGGCAGGGTTTAACCACGGTTATCCCCAAAGATCGAGCGGTAGCATTTTGGCAATGACTAACCCAAACGCAAGAACATAAACTTGTATAAAAGAACTTTAACGCTTGTACAAATATTACGCATTTCCAAGCTTCGGCAGTCTTAAGTGCCTCTGCCGAATAGTTTGTCTTGCAACTCACATATCCCTCAGCCAATACGGGTTAAATGGGTTCCTTGTGGCCTCCTGAGGTCAGAAAGGCACGTAGATTATGCGACTCGCCTTGCGATTTACTCCTAGTCAGCGCCGCAACTCATTCTGAATGCCGCCACTCTCTTTTTGCCGAGGAAGCAGCACCTCCGCGCCGCACAAGTTATCTACTTCCTCCTTGTGCGGCCACCCTCCCCCGCTGTCTCACCCACGTACAGGAGGTTGCGCTTCGGAAGTCTCAAGGGGGGGGGGGGGGGGGGGCAAGGGTGGTTGACTACACACCGGCCGTCACTCGGAACTACCGAGGCTTTTTTCCCCGCTCCAGGTGCCGAATATACCAATCCAAGGAAATGGAAGCCGACATTCATTCGTATACTGTGGGCGTCCCAGCTTTAAAACCTAGAAGAATCAGGCACCAGGCCGCATCGAGTCTTCTGCCAAGTCCATGCATCCTAGCTTGGACGTATCCTATGAAACTTGCACGAATGAACCGCATCATCAGTCACGCCTAGACTTCATTCTATAAGTCAGCCTCTTTTCAGTTATATAAGCATCCCCCTTGTTTTATTCTCATAACCATTTCCCTTTTGCTCCCTGAGTCAGTAAACACTGCTGGAAAAAAAATCAAGCGTTGCAGGCTGTTTCGAACGCAGGTCTAGTTTTACAGGTAGTTGGTATGGTGCATTTCGTTTGTGGTTTGAAAAGTCTAGTGATGCTTTTGTTGACTTAAATTCATTGCTTACAATGAGACGCATTATTCAGCCTGCGGGGCTGTTTCGGAGTTGCCGTCACTAGCCTCAGGTAACGAAGTCGCCAATATTCGTACAGATATGAGCAGGCTTGTCTAGAGCGCTGGAGCGGTGATCCAAAAGTGAATATTCTCTCTTAGGGGCGTGATGCTCGGGCTTCTAACGCTCGTATGCATATGTGGTTTCGCTTGATTGCGAGAACTGCCTCTGGAAGCCAATATCTGCCCCAACATTTTAGTTCGTCTGCTTCGCAGTTACCCAATCGAGCACTCTAGACAAGCTTGCTTCACTCTGCATCATGGCGGCGCGGGTCAACATGGATTCACAATTCCCCTTTGTTACATGGCGCAAATAAGTTACCACTTATACGGAATTTACATTTATTACGCTTTGGCGCTGATGTCACTACTGATCCATATTTGAATATTAAGCAGCATACTTTAACACTGTTAAAACCACTGTTCCTTATTTTTTTACTTATTAATGAAGTCTTTCTCTACTTTCTTCATTTTAACCTGTCTCAGCGAAAGATGAAAAAAGTTTAGTGAACGCATAATGGCTAACTAATGAAACTACAGTATATTCTTATGTCGCGTTTTATTTCTCTAGAACATGCAATGATTGCACAGTTTCATGAAAATTTACGTGACCAGTCTTTTAAGAAACTAAACGAACAAGACACTTCCAAATGGGTCGCAACAGAGCAATTATGGGCCAAACATGATGCCTGCGAAAAAGATTACTGCAGTGCTGTCCTCAAAACAAAATGCATTTTCCTCTTCGCCTTTTCATCGCTCGTGGCAAGAAAAAAAATACGAGATTTTGAAAAACTGACATTCATGGGCAGTGGCGTAGCCAGAAATTCTTTTTTCTGGGTGTTATACGCCTCAGGCAAAAAAATAAAAAGAAAGGGAGAAGGGTTAGCTGTTTCGTTGACTGTAATATCTACATAAAAATAGGAGTGCACATAGCACTCCGAGGACTTAATTAGTAAATAACATTTATTTTCACAAAAACACTCGTACAAAAATTCGCAGCTATTTACAATGTTTTCCCGTGATATACAACACTAAAAGCTACTGCTCCGCAACAAAAGCGAGCAACATGCACACAAATGGCATATTTCTGCCGCATGTACGTGAACCTGTGCCCGGCTGCAGAGGCGCTTTAAAAAAATCACCTTTTATTTTCGCGATAGTTTACGATTATTTGAGGAGAACTGAAGCGATGAAAAAGTAGGCTATCCTGAAAATGTATGTTTAATTCGGTGAACTGTACCTACAATTAAAAGGAGTGTCATACGTCGTTCGATGGCGACGAAGAGTGACGTTTGCTGTGTTTTCTGCAATAACTTGCCCTTCCTGTTATGGAGTTGTGACAAAGTGAATCAATCTTTCCAAGAATAAACCGACTCTCTCCCTATTTTCGCATTTACGTTTTAATATAACGATGCTGTGTGCATATAGCATGGGCGAAAATACCGAAAGGGATGGGGAGGGGGGATGCAGCACTCCGAAAATTTCGGTGGGTGTTCCGACACCGAACCCCCCCTACGCCCCTGTTCATGGGTGTACCAGTGTCATTCCACTGCTCGGTTTCCAGCTCTTCGACGACATTAAAAGATTATGTGTTTCTTTCCAAAATTTAATTTATAGCTTTATGTTTGCAAGACAAAGCCATTCCCGTTCACGCTCACCTGATGATATATACAATGAGTTTGTGATTCCCATGATTGTAACAGCTGACAGCACTGCCACATTCAGTAACGCTCTTGTATGGGAGGTATTAACACCATAAACACCGCAGCCAGCCACTAGACTATACGAGGGCTGAGACATTTGCCACTGCGCGTCGCGGCGAGTGCTTAAGCCGTGCTGAGTAAGTTGATCCTTATCGCAACTCTAGTTACCCAGTAGCCCATCAGGTTGGTGACATTCATTCCCCTGCTCCTGTAACCAGCCCGGACTCCCTCGGCGTTTTTAATCATGTAATGCTTTTAGCTCCCATTCTGGGAAAACTCGTTCGAAAACCGTCCGGAAGTCCCGGCGAAACCCAAGCCGAAACTGATGCGGAAACCATCGGCCTCCAAAGCCAGATTTTTAGACGAAAAAGAAAAACTGTCGCAGAATACTGAGCAGAGTGTGAACCTACACCGGCGAAAATCAAGCACGCATACCTACGCCTCCCGGCGATTCAGACCATTCGACCATCACCGCTTTATTATTTTTCGTTGCAGTAGTACGGTAGTGCTCTTTTTCTTTTCTATCAACGCCGCCGGGGTGGCTCAGCGGCTATGGTGCTCGACTGCTGACCCAAAAGACGCGGGTTCGATCCCAGCCGCGGCGGCTCGAATTTCTTTGGAGGAGAAATTCTAGAGACCCGTGTACTGTGCGATGTCAGTGCACGTTAAAGAACCCCAGGTGGTCGAAATTTCCGGAGCCCTCCACTACGGCGTCTCTCATAGCCTTAGTCGTTTTGGGACGTTAAACCCCATAAACCAAACCATCTTTTCTATCAACGACTCGACCATCTCCGGCATAGCGCTGCGTTCTGATTAGAATTTGGCATAAACGACGCTATTTCCTATCTGCTAAGTCGGCATGCATGAAACAAACGAGCAAGCTTCGTGGAAGTACAGGTGATGCACTTTAGCACTAGCACAAACAGGAAGGGCTTAGGTCTCATAGTCATCGCCGTCATCTTTGATACAATGGTTCGGCGCTTCCAAATGTTCGATGGCAGTATAACGTGATCCGGGCTTACAATGGAACGGATTGAATCGACAGTTAGGAAGCATCTTCCAATCAGGGACGCTGCAGAGGTTTGACGTCGGAGCTGAATAGGGCTCGACTCTATAGTCAACGGTAGCTTTGTGTGTCCGCGGCCAAGGCGTCCGAACACTTCGCAAAGGCCGAAGAAAAAAAATCTGCCTCTCCCGTAATCGAGAGTAGAGTAAGCATGAAATGGTTACGGGCATAACACATTGGTTGTAGATGGTAGAAGTCAAAATCTTGAAATGGGTCTAGTGTTCACCACACCCCACCACACTCTTCTTGTGGCGTCGAAGCGATCGCCTGCAATAGTGCGGGTTTAGGTAGGCAGCCGCGAACAGTGGCGGCATGGTCGCTTTCGGGAGCGGCCGCATAATCATGGCGTTGTCGGTAGGGGCGAGCAGTCATCAGCTGTGGCGTATCACTCGCAAAGCGATCGCTTTCCGCAAGACGCTTCCTATCTCTTCTTTCATCAGGCTCCATCGCTCGGCTTAAGCAGCTGTGACGGTGGCGCCATTGAAATGCAGGATGATGCAGAAGCGTACGCACACACGACAAGACGCAGGCCTGACAAGAATGTATAAGCAGGGCGTTCTAATACTCCGCGATCGTGTATACATCTGCCTGCCAAAGGGGCAAACGTCATGAGCTGCAGGCCCAGCGGCCGGTCTTTTACATGCGCGAGTGTGGGACCGCAGCGCCATCCTTGGGGACGGCGCGGAAGCGGCCCCCCACGGCCCTCTCTCGTAGAGTCTCGTTAAATCTCGTACGGTGCCCGGATGCTCTCGTTTCAGTGCCCGGATGAGTGGAATTCAGTGCCCGGATGTTGGCTCTCGGTCTCGGCGTGACGTCACCACACTGCCGACAACGGGAGCTAAAAGCATTTCATGCTTAAAACTGGCGAACGCTTTGGGGCGTCAGAGCGAGGGACGCTCAGCTCAGCGTCGGGATAGAAGCGGCTGTACACGGCGCAAGATATAAAGCGGCGGGGACGCCGAACACGCTGATTGCGGCTCCTCAAGCACAAAAAGTAGCCAGGGAGAGTGACGCACTGTCCAGCTGGAAAAAAAGAAACAGGTGAAGGCGGTGCCATGGTCTGCAGGAGGGATTCGGCCTAGCAGCATCCATGCACCATTCTGCCGCGCATCTGCGCGGCGGCTCAGAGGTACAGTGAAAAAAGACGCCTGTGCGCTGCGCGATCAGTGCCCCTTAAAGAAACCGAGGTGGTCGAAATTATTTCGGAACATGGTGTCGACAGTGAGGGCCCGCCATGGCGAAGAGAGCGCCCATATTATGTTCGTGCTCTAGTACGTGCGCCGACCGCAGCAGCGCAGGGGCGCTGCGGGGCGTGGGTGAAGTGAAAAGATTAGCTGAGCGAGTTGACGGTATAAGGGCGATAGCACAGCAAGCGCAGATCGTGGTGTGTACAGTGCAGGAGGCACAAGGAAGGAATGGAGAGGTTGCTAACGACGTTGTGAATCTTAATCGAGGGCAGTTAAGCCTCGAGAAAGGCTTTGAGGTAGTAGACATAAACAAGGAAGTGCACAGAGCAGGCTTGGGCAGAGGCTTTAGAGGAGATGGCATCCATTTCAATGGAAGGGTAGGAGAAGAGATAGGCTGGCGTCTGGGAGGCCGAGCGGTAGCTTTTTTAGGGGGTCCACGGTGGCGCAGGGCGTAGGGGTAGGTAGAAGCGAAGTAGTAAATGTAACAATGGCAGCTGAGCCCAACCAAATGGCTACTAGGAGGCGCAGAAAGAAAAATACGAAAAATAAATTTACCGCCAGGATCAGTTACGTAAACATGCAAGGGGGTAGAAAGAGAGCGAAATGGCTAGAATAGAACAGCAGTTAAAGGACAAAGTAGGTGTGTACGCTCTATGCGAGACACATCTGAGAGATCTAGAAGATCCACCTTTAATCGATGGCTATGACTGGGAAGGGTGCAACAGAACAACAACTGAGAAGGGAGGAGGAGTAGGTATGCTGATACATCAAGGAAGAAATTGGCAAAGAATAAAATCAACGTGCAAAGAACATGTCTGGGTATCAGGTACAATTGTTGGTAAAATGAGATGGCTAGGGGTAGTTTATTTAGAGACCGGGGACAAATGCAGGTAAGAAAACAAGGATCTAGATAAGCGCCTCAATGATAATATAAAGCAGTTTGGAGACGGTGTCGATATTATTCTGCTTGGAGACATGAATGGCCTCATCGAGGATCTGGATGGATTCACAGATTGTAACGGGAAGTTAATGCTAGACTTGTGTGAGCGGCACAACCTAGTTATTGTCAATAGAGAAACTAAATGAGAGGGACAAATCCCGTGGGAATCCAGGCAGACAACCATTGACTACTGTCTAGTGCCGCAGGGCATCTATAGCAAGCTCGCAATAATGGAAATAGACGAAGAGGGGAAGTACAGCCTAGGAAGTGATCATAAACGTATTAGTCAACAGTTGGGAGCCCTAGTCAAAAGAAAAATGCAGCTAAGTCAAAAAGGCAACGCAAAATTACACGACGAACATATAGCGCTAATAGCAGCCGATATAGACGAAGTAATCGAGAAACGCCCCATGGAAAAGTGGGATTATAATCAGAACTACTCATCGCTACAAAAATAAACAAGTGAAAGGAGTAAACCGCTGGAGAGGAAAGAGGAAGCCACGAAGCTGGTGGAGTATGGAAGTTGAGGCCATCGAACAACGACGGGCGGCTTCAAGGAAACACAGAGAAGCAAAGAGGGAGCAGTTACCTGAAGAGGAAAGAGGCGAATAATGGGAATCTTATCGACAAAAGAAACATCAAGTTCAGGTCCTGGTCCAGGCTAAAATAAAGCAGTCTTCTGATGAACGGCTGGCTGAAGTTCACGAGGCAAATAAAGGGGGCCAAGAAAATTCTGGAACCATATAAGCTGGTTGGGGAAAACAAATCAAAGAAAGCAGGAACAGATTAAACATGCTGAGGGAAAATGTTTAGAGGGAGACGATGCTGTGAACTACATTACATCAGTTATAGCTGCGTCTTTTAGCAACGACAATGGGGTAATCTCCCCAAGTGAGGCGGCAACACAGGATAGCACAATAGAAAACAGCTTAGAACTGACTAGTCTTAACTGGAAAAAGGCGGAAGAAAATATTTCTAAAACCACACCTGCAGGGATAGATGAAATTCCAATTAAGATGATTAATGAACTTGGACCAAGAAGCAAGCAAGCGCTGATAAAAGCATTGGTGACAGTTATAACAAATAAGCAAATTCCGCGCAGCTTGAGACAGAGTAAAATGAATTTGATGTTGTGTTGTGTTGGGTTTATTGGCGCATAAGCAGCTAAGGCTATCATGCGCCAAGAACAAGGTATGGAAAAAATATGCTTAAGCAGAGTTTGAAAACAAAGTGGATAAAAACGGTGGTGTAAAGGGCCTAAAAGTTATTTTTACTAACTAGCTGATGAAAGACAAGAATTTTAAAAATGTCTGATAGCAGAAACTTTTAAAGGTTGGGTTACCTCCGCAGACATCCTTGGCTCGGCAAGGATTTAGAGGCTCCCAACAACTCAGATAAAGACCTCAGCCTCCTTCTCGTGATTGAGAAAGTGGCTGAGGTGTATAATTGTATGTAGCGAAGCACAGGGTGAGTAGATTAGAGTTGATGAAGAATACTGGCTTCCCTTAAAAAGCTAAAAACACAGGGTATACTGACAAGTGCATCTTCGCCTAAAATCAATGCTGGATGAAAAGGAATGAATTCTTTGTAAAAGGTAGTAAAATGTTTTTTTCTTAGTGATTCAAGTTCTGTACATGAGAATAATATGTGGTTTACTGTTAGTTCATCTCCGCACTTTCCACAAACAGGTTTGTCTTCTTTTGTAAGTAGGAAGTTTTGTGTGAGATGTGTGTGTCCAATGCGGAGACGGCATAAAATAACTTCGATGAAACGTTCTTGGTGGGAGCATGACTTCCATTCTTCTATAACTGGTTTTACTAAGTGGAGCTTATTATTACTTTCAATATTCCATTCAGACTGCCATTTATCTCTGCACTGACTTCACGCCATCTTTGTAGGGAATGTTAACTTTCTTTATTTGTTTGTTCCGAGCTTTCGCAGCACATTCATCCGCTTTCTCATTGCCAGTGATTCCAATGTGGCTGGGAACCCAGCAAAATTTTGTCTTGTCCCTGTATTGTGGCACTTGTTATGTTGTGTATGATATTACCAATTAGTGGTGTCACTGCATTTCTATGGTGAAGTGAGGTTAGTATGCTCAGAGAATCAGTGTAAATGATACTGTTCTGAATGTTCTCAGTTATTATTTTTTCTACAGCCAGTAAGACTGCGTAACACTCGGCGGTGAAAATGGATGCACACTCAGGTAGCCGTACTATTTTTTCCCAATTATTCTGAACTACAGCACTTCCCACGTAGTGCGCTGATTTTGATCCATCGGTATAAAATGCTTCGTATTCTCCGTATTTTTCGTTGCGTGCTAAATATTCTTGTAATATCTGTTCATGTGGTGTATGTTTTTTCCGAAATTGTGTTAATGTGAAGTCGCACACAGATGGTAGGCAGTACCAAGGCGGGAGTGGATCAGGTTTGCGGGCAATATTAGGTAATATGTTCATTATGTCTAGTTCTTGGCATTTCTCTTCAAAGCGGAGAAGGAGTGGTCTGATTGCTAGAGGTTTGTTGGTAAATAGTGTTCGAGATGGACACTTTGTAACGAGTGGGTAACAGATGTGTTTAGGCTGGGAACGGATCTTTAAAATGTATGAGCATGTGAGCATTGTTCGTCTGTCTGCAAGTGGTGGTTCAATGGTTTCTACGTGAAGGCTTTTTATGGGTGATGTCCTGTAAGCACCAGTTGAAAGACGCAAACCCATATTGTGCACAGGGTCCAGTCGCTTCAAGTACGACGGCCTTGCTGATCCATACACTATGCAGCCATAATCTAAAACAGAACGTACTACAGAGCGATAAATCTGTAGAAGGCATACCCGATCAGAACCCCAGTGTTTGCGTGAAAGGACTTTAAGTATGTTCAGTGATAGCGACGCTTTCTTCTTTAGTGCATTTATGTGAGCCAGGAAAGTAAGCTTTTTATCGAAGGTGATGCCTAGAAATTTGTGTTCCTTTTTGAAAGGCAGTGTGGTTTGGTTTAGGTGTAATGTGGGATCTGTGTGCAAGCCTCGTTTGAGTGAAAAAAGTAATGCTACTGTTTTCTGTGGTGAGAACTGGAAACCATTCTTTTCTGCCCATGTTGCCAGTTTGTTGATTGTAAGTTGTACTTGTCTTTCACATGTAGATATATTGGAAGATGTGCACGCTATATGAAGATCGTCGACATAGACTGAATATGTTATGGACCTTGGTATTATTTTGTTAAGAGAATTCATTTTTACAATAAAAATAGTTGTGCTTAAAATACACCCTTGAGGCACTCCATTTTCCTGAATAAAATCCCTCGAAAGGGTTGAGCCTAGACGGACCTTAAATGAACGGTTAGATAAAAAGTCTTTAATGGAGTTCAGTATTCTGCCACGGATGCCAAGCTCAGCTAAGTCCTGGAGAATCCCGAACCTCCAGGTAGTATCATATGCCTTTTCTAAATAAAAAAAAAACGCTAAGACAGTGTTGCTTGTGTATAAAAGCTTCTCTGACAGTATTTTCAAGGCGGACTAGGTGGTCTGTAGTGCAGCATCCCTTTTTAAATGCACACTGATGGATATCAAGAAGTTCACCAGATTGAAGAACAAAGGCTAGTCTTATATTTAGGACACTTTCGAAGGATTTGGCAAGGCAACTGGTCAGGGCTATGGGTCTATAACTGCTAGGAGAAGTTGGGGGTTTACTAGGCTTAAGAAACGGCACAATAATAGCTTTCTTCCAGGCTTCTGGTATTTTCCCAGATATGTTGTTGTTGTTGTTGTGTTGTGTTTAATGGCGCATAAGCGGCTAAGGCTATCATGCGCCAAGAACAAGGTTTAGTAAAATTGGCTCGAGCAAAGTTTGAAGACAAAGTGTATAAAAACGGTGGTGTAAAGGGCCTAAAAGTTATTTTTATTACCTGGCTGATTAAATACAAACACTTTAGAAATGGCTGTTTGCAGAAGCTTTTAAAAGTTGGTTGACCTCCGTGGACATCCTTGGCTTGCCAAGGATCTCGAGGCCACCAACTACTCAGATAAAAACCTCAGCCTCCTTCTCAGGACTGAGAAAGTGGCTGAGGTGTATTGTTTTAAGTAGAGAAGCACAGGGTAAGAACATTACAGTTTTTGAAGAACACCGGCTTCCTTTAAAAAGCTAAAAACATCAAGCATACTAACGGGTGCATGTTCAGCTAAAATCAACGCTGGATGAAATGGAATATGTTCTTTGTAAAATGTAGCAAAATATTTTTTCCTTACTGATTCAAGTTTTGTGCATGATAGTAGTATGTGGTTTACGGTAAGTTCATGTCCGCATTGCTCGCAAACAGGTTTGTCTTTCTTTGTTAGCAGGAAGTTGTGTGTGAGATGAGTGTGTCCAATACGGAGACGGCATAAAATAACTTCCAAGAATCGTTTTTGGTGTGAGCATGATTTCCATTCGCCTAGGATGGGTTTTACTAAATGTAGCTTATTATTTCTTTCGATGTTCCATTGCGACTGCCATTTATTCCTTAATTTGCACTGCACCAACCTCATACCATCTTTGTAAGGAATGTACACTTTCTTTATTTCTTTGTTCCGAGCTTTTCCAGCACATTCATCTGCCTTCTCATTGCCAGTAATTGCAATGTGACTGGGAACCCAGCAAAATTTTATGTCTTGTTCCTGTATTGTGGCGCTTCTTATGTTGTGTATGATATCACCAATTAGTGGTGTCACTGCATTTCTATGGTGAAGTGAGGTTAGTATGCTAAGAGAATCAGTGTAAATGATACTGTTCTGAATGTTCGCATTTATTATTTTTTCTACAGCTAGCAAGACTGCGTAACACTCGGCGGTGAAAATGGATGCACACTCAGGTAGCCGTACTATTTTTTCCCAATTATTCTGAACTACAGCACTTCCCACGTAGTGCGCCGATTTTGATCCATCGGTATAAAATGCTTCGTATTCTCTGTATTTTTCGTTTAGTGCTAAATACTCTTGTAATATCTGTTCATGCGGTGTATGTTTCTTCTGAAATTGTGTTAATGTGAAGTCGCACACAGATGGTAGGCAGTACCAAGGCGGGAGTGGATCAGGTTTGCGGGCAATATTAGGTAAAACGTTTATTATGTCTAGTTCTTGGCATTTCTCTTCAAAGCGGAGAAGAAGTGGTCTGATTGCTAGAGGTTTGTTGGTAAATAGTGTTCGGGATGGGCACTTTGTAACGAGTGGGTAACAGATGTGTTTAGGCTGGGAACGGATCTTTAAAATGTATGAGCATGTGAGCATTGTTCGTCTGTCTGCAAGTGGTGGTTCAATGGTTTCTACGTAAAGGCTTTTTATGGGTGATGTCCTGTAAGCACCAGTTGAAAGACGCAAACCCATATTGTGCACAGGGTCCAGTCGCTTCAAGTACGACGGCCTTGCTGATCCATACACTATGCAGCCATAATCTAAAACAGAACGTACTACAGAGCGATAAATCTGTAGAAGGCATACCCGATCAGAACCCCAGTGTTTGCGTGAAAGGACTTTAAGTATGTTCAGTGATAGCGACGCTTTCTTCTTTAGTGCATTTATGTGAGCCAGGAAAGTAAGCTTTTTATCAAAGGTGATGCCTAGAAATTTGTGTTCCTTTTTGAAAGGCAGTGTGGTTTGGTTTAGGTGTAATGTGGGATCTGTGTGCAAGCCTCGTTTGAGTGAAAAAAGTAATGCTACTGTTTTCTGTGGTGAGAACTGGAAACCATTCTTTTCTGCCCATGTTGCCAGTTTGTTGATTGTAAGTTGTACTTGTCTTTCACATGTAGATATATTGGAAGATGTGCACGCTATATGAAGATCGTCGACATAGACTGAATATGTTATGGACCTTGGTATTATTTTGTTAAGAGAATTCATTTTTACAATAAAAATAGTTGTGCTTAAAATACACCCTTGAGGCACTCCATTTTCCTGAATAAAATCCCTCGAAAGGGTTGAGCCTAGACGGACCTTAAATGAACGGTTAGATAAAAAGTCTTTAATGGAGTTCAGTATTCTGCCACGGATGCCAAGCTCAGCTAAGTCCTGGAGAATCCCGAACCTCCAGGTAGTATCATATGCCTTTTCTAAATAAAAAAAACGCTAAGACAGTGTTGCTTGTGTATAAAAGCTTCTCTGACAGTATTTTCAAGGCGGACTAGGTGGTCTGTAGTGCAGCATCCCTTTTTAAATGCACACTGATGGATATCAAGAAGTTCACCAGATTGAAGAACAAAGGCTAGTCTTATATTTAGGACACTTTCGAAGGATTTGGCAAGGCAACTGGTCAGGGCTATGGGTCTATAACTGCTAGGAGAAGTTGGGGGTTTACTAGGCTTAAGAAACGGCACAATAATAGCTTTCTTCCAGGCTTCCGGTATTTTCCCAGATATGAAAATTGTGTTAAAGAATCTTAAAAGTGCGTCCACGGCTGGCTCGGAAAGATGTGCAAGCATTTCATAATGTATTTCGTCGGGTCCTGGAGCAGTTTTTTTTCCGGCAGACAGTACTCTGTTGATTTCTTGGAGGGTAATTAGACTATTGTATTTTTCATTTGCGCCTCCACTAGTTGGGAGCCTCTGTTTTTCAGCTGTGTTTTTGTATTTTAAAAAAGACTATGTATAGTGAGATGAACTTGAAACTGCAGCGAAATGTTCCCCTAATATGTCTGCCTGTTCCTCTATGCTTGTTTGTGTGCCGGGTGTTGTTAAAAAAGGGATTGTGAATGGTGAAAAGGTGCCATTTAATTTTCCAACCTGCTCCCACATTTTTTAGATGGGATCTGACTGTTGATAGATGAAAGATAATTCTGCCATGAAGCTTTCTCGGCACTGCGACGGACGTACCGAGCTTTAGTTTTTGCCTTTTTAAAATTTAAGAGATTTTCATGTGTCGGATGAATGCGGAATTTACCCCAAGCGCTTTTTTGCTGTTTTTTTGCTTCTTTACAGTCCTTTGTCCACCATACTTTATGGTTTTGTCGCGCTACTCCTAACGACTGAGGAATAGCTGTGAGTGGGCAGTTATGATACAATTAGTGAACTTTTCATTTATTTGGTCGATGGTGAGATTTTCTAATAGTATATTTTCTAAATTTCCTTTTGGTCTAAAAAGTGACAAGTCGGCGAGGTGAAGCTTCCAGCGCCGTGGCCTTGTGGGGGTTATTTCCGGTGGGGATGTTAAAGTGATTAGTATAGGGAGGTGATCGCTGCCATATGGGTTGTCAATGACGTCCCAGTTAAAATCGTTAAAAACAGAAGGTGAACTAAAAGACAAATCTAAACAGGTCATTTTCCCTGAGGCAGGGGAGCAGTATGTGGCTTTTTCTGTATTTAAAAGGCATACAATACTTGTGAGGATAAAATCTTCGATTATTTGACCCCTAGAGTCACAGCGCTCACTTCCCCAAAAAAGGGGAGTGAGCGTTAAAATCCCCAACTACTAGATATGGTTCTGGAAGTTCATCAATGAGGCCTTGTAGATCGTGGACTGTTAGTGTGAGATGTGGAGGAATATATACAGAGCAGATTGTAATTGTTTTGTAGCTGACAATGCTGACTGCAACTGCCTCAAGTTTTGTTTTCAGTCTGATCTCTTGAGCAGGGACGCCGCTTTGTATGACAATCGCGACGCCTCCCGAGAGTCTATTTGCCTGCTCAAGATCGCGTCTAAAAGTTTTATAATGCTTCAGGATGTTCATATGTTGTGGACCTAGATTGGTTTCCTGGAGACATAAGGCTACGGGTGACATTGACCCTAAAATATTTTTTATGTCATCGTAATTTCTCAATATTCCTCGGCAGTTCCACTGAACTAGAAAAGCCATGTTTATGTTTGGGGTATGAACGATTGGGGGTTTACTTATGTTCTGGGGCCGTTATGGTGGCCCTGCCTTTTTTCCGCTCAAGAGAGCTGTTCCGCCGCTGCAAAGCGGGCGGATCGGGAGTTATCTCCATCACCTCACTGGAGGTGCTGGAAGACCGCGGGGAAGCCGCGGATGTGTTGGTGTCAGGCCTCCCCCGACGGGGGGAAGTCCTGCGGGATGCTGACCCATGGGCCGGCACTCCCTGGCTTGGAGTTGGCAGAGCAGCTTTCGCTGTCCCTGCCTGGGGCGTGGGTGGCCCTGCCACTGGCGCAGTAGAACTGGCCGCGGCAGGTTCCGGAGTGCTGTGTGGTGCTACGCCCCTGCGCACCACATCAGCGAAGTTTGGTTTCGCTGTGAAGGAGAATGTGTTGTTAAGTGCAAAACGCCTTCTAGCTTCTTTGAATGAAATGTTTTCTTTGGTCTTAATGGTGATGATTTCTTTCTCCTTTTTCCAGGACGGACACGCCCTGGAGTACGCAGCGTGGTCGCCTTCGCAGTTTGCGCAGCGTAGTGCTGCGTCGCATTCCTCAGACTGGTCGTCCTTTGATGCGCATTTCGCGCAGGTTTTGCGGCCGCGGCAGCTCTGTGAGCTATGGCCAAACTTCTGGCGATTAAAACAGCGACGGGGATTGGGTATGTAGTGCCTTACGTTGAATTTCAGGTATCCTTCTTCGATTGTTTCGGGCAAGCTGCTGGTGTTAAATGTGAGGACCATGTGTTTGGTGTTTATTTCCTTGTTATCCTTGCGGATTTTGATCCTGTGGACGTCAATTACATTTTATTCGGATAGTCCTTGAAGCATTTCAGTTTCTGTTAGGTGGATAAAGTCAGCCTCTGAGATAACGCCTTTGACTGAGTTGAGGGATCGGTGGGGAGTCACGGAGACAGAGATGTCCCCTATGGAATCGATGTTTGCAAGTTTCGAGCACTGGATGCTCTCGCGTAGTTCGAGGAGTAGGTCGCCGCTTGACATTTTGGATACCTTGTAGCCAGGCCCTAAGGTATCTGTTAGGCATTTGGTAACAAGAAATGGGGATATGATTCGGGCTTGCTTTTCTGCACAGTTACTGTGTATAACATGAAACTTAGTGAAAGTTGGTTTCTTTTTCATGAAAAAGTCTGCTGCTTCGTTCCGCACTCTTTTTAAGAGAGCGATCAGGTTTTGAAAGGGGGGGAGCCATAAAAAATTGATGTTTTTCAGTCATGGTGCCAGCCACCCACCACGGAGTCCAACAAGGGGACGCGACAGGAACTTGAAAGCAAGTCCTGCCCACGCCAGCTGTACACCTTAACTATAACCTAATATGACTCAACTCAGGGTAGTTGGTCACACACGGTTAACCCTCGCCGCCAGGAAAAAGAGGAAAAAACAAAGAAGGGAGAAGGAGACAGGAGAGTTGTAAGAAAGGAGATAGGAAAGTGAAAGATGAGAGGAGAACAGGAAAAGGCGACTGCCGATTTCCCCCGGTCGGGTCAGGACGGAGGTGCCGTCTACAGGAAGCTGGGGCCAAAGTGGTGTGTTGCCTCCGCCGAGGGGCCTTAAGGGTCCAAACGCTCGGCATCGGCTCAACCACCAGGATCCCCTTTTCCCCGGACACGGCGATGCCACGCACGGCTAAGCGCGGATGCTCGGGTCCGTGGTGACGCATTGTTCACCATCATCCCCTTGCGGGGATGTCCCTGCGGATGCTCGGGTTAACTCCGTGGTGTCGCCACTCACCAACGTCTGCATGCTGCAGACGCCCCCCTGTGGGGAAAATTGAATTTGATTTATAAAGGGAAAGGAGATAAGATGAATATAAACTCCTTCCGTCCGATTACGATAACATCTGTTATGTACAGGCTGGCAATGCAGGTGGTGAAATTAAGAATGCAGTCATGGGTAGAAGGTAATCGGATACTCAGAGAACTTCAGAATAAATAGCTAAGGCGGAAAACAGACCTCTGTATTTAGCCTTTCTGGACATAAGCGATGCATACAATATTGTGAACAGGGAACTCCCGTGGAGCATATTAAAAGATTGAGGTATCGGTCATGAGGTAATTGTTTTTCTACAGGAAATATATCGAGATAGTGAAGTTGAAATTACAAGGGAAGAGAAAAAAAGTACCACAACTGTGGGGGTGCAGAAAGGATTAAGGCAAGATTGTCCTCTGTCACCGCGGCTGTTCATGCTGTATGTGATAAGTATGAAAAGAAGCCAACAAGAAAGTAACCTAGGTTATAATCTGTCGCACAGATTAGGCGGAAATGCAGTCGAGCAGCGACTCCCGTATGCGGACGATATTGGACTGTTAGCAGATAGCCAGGAAGATTTACAAACTGGTTAATTGTTGTGGAGACGAAGGAGACGCCCTAGGATTCAGTTTTAGTGCAACTAAGTCAGGTGTGATTATATTAAACGATACAACTGATCAGGTGCTTACAATACAAAGCCATGAAATACCCAAAGTGGCCGAATACAGATACCTCGGGATATGGCTAAGCGAAAGGCAGATATACACGGAAAAACATGAACAGTCTCTTAGGGCAAAATGACAAAGATTGCTGTTGTTGTGCTGGGTTTAGTGGCGCATAAGCAACTAAGGCTATCATGCGCCGAACACAAGGTGTAGGAAAATGGATTTTTGTAGGATTTTACTTAAAAGCTAGAAAAATCGGTGGTGTAAAGAGCCAAAACAAACGAAGAGACGCCGGGATAATGAAACATAGGGCATTAGGGGGGTACAACAATTATGAAGTACTGAGAGCTATTTGGAAAGAATAATTCCGCCGGGGCTCACTTTGGGCAATGCGGTTCTGTGCTTAAGGGCAGAAGTTCAGTCGAGAATAAACGTAAATCAGAGAGCTGTTGGAAGATTAGCACTAGGTGCCCACGGCAAAACTACAAAGGACGCAGCACAAGGGGATATGGGCTGGGCATCGTTCGAAGCACGGGAAGCTAAGAGTAAAATACTATATGAAGAACGCCCTAGGAAATTGGACGATAACAGGTGCACAGCTAAGGTATTTAGATACTTATACAGAAAGAGCGTTGACTCACAGTGGCGGAAAAGAACTAAAAAACTAACCAGTAAGTATGCAGGTCATGAGGACGGAGAAAGAAAGAGCATTAAACGACAGGTTAAAATCGCGGAAGTTAAAAATTGCATTAATTCAATGGAAAAGCAGCATAGTGTGGAAGTATATCTATACTGCAGAAGGCACATCAGGAAAGAATTCTACTGTGATAACTCAAGAGGCAGTACCCTAATTTTTGAAGCTAGGTCAGGGTGTCTTAGAACTCGCAGCTACAAAAAGAAATTTTAGCGAAGAAGATGACACATGTGTAGTGTGTGGTAGATCTGCGAAAACAATTGAACACCTCATACTCAAATGGGATGGTATCTATCCGGATGTCGATGCACATCTCACTGTGGTATTTTAAGACAGGAACCTACAGCATCGACATAAAGCGGTGGTTGGCCAGCGTGAACCTACTTTCTCCCTACGAGTTCGATCCAGACGCACCGGTCAGTGTAATCCAGTGCGCACACGTATCCACCAGATTACCTGGGCACAGACATATGGGCTCACATTGTCGACGGAAAGAGGAATGGAGTGAAGATATCAGCGATTGCACACAACCGAAGGTGCTGACCCTAACCACGAGCAACCTCTCAATGTGGTATTTGAAGACAGGAACCTACGGCATCGATATAAATCGGTGGTTGGCCAACGTTAACCTGCTCTCTCGCTACGAGTTCGATCCAGACGCACCGGTGAGTGTAATGCAGTGCGCACACGTATTTACCAGACAACCTGGGCAAAGACCTATGGGCTCACATTGTGGACGAAAATGGGAATGGAGTGAAGATGTCAGCGATTGCACACACACGAAGGTGCTGCCTCTAACCACGAGCAACCTCTCACAGTGGTATTTTAAGACAGGAACCTACGGCGTCGATATAAATCGGTGGTTGGCCAACGTTAACCTGCTCTCTCCCTACGAGTTCGATCCATGCGCACCGGTGAGTGTAATGCAGTGCGCACACGTATCAACCAGACTACCTGGGCACAGACCTATGGGCTCACATTGTGGACGGAACTGGGAATGGAGTGAAGATATCAGCGATTGCACACAACCGAAGGTGCTGCCTCTAAGCACGAGCAACCTCTCAATGTGGTATTTGAAGACAGGAACCTACGACATCGATATAAATTGGTGGTTGGCCAACGTTAACCTGCTCTCTCCCTACGAGTTCGATCTAGACGCACCGGTGAGTGTAATGCAGTGCGCGCACGTATCCGCAAGACTACCTGGGCACACACCTATGGGCTCACACTGTGGGCGAAAATGGGAATGGAGTGAAGATATCAGCGATTGCACACACACGAAGGTGCTGCCTCTAACCACGAGCAACCTCTCACTGTGGTATTTTAAGACAGGAACCTACGGTGTCGATATAAATCGGTGGTTGGCCAACGTTAACCTGCTCTCTCCCTACGAGTTCGATCAAGACGCACCGGTGAGTGTAATGCGGTGCGCACACGTATTCACCAGACAACCTGGGGAAAGACCTATGGGCTCACATTGTGGACGAAAATGGGAATGGAGTGAAGATATCAGCGATTGCACACACACGAAGGTGCTGCCTCTAACCACGAGCAACCTCTCACAGTGGTATTTTAAGACAGGAACCTACGGCATCGATATAAATCGGTGGTTGGCCAACGTTAACCTGCTCTCTCCCTACGAGTTCGATCCATGCGCACCGGTGAGTGTAACGCAGTGCGCACACGTATGAACCAGACTACCTGGGCACAGACCTATGGGCTCACATTGTGGACGGAACTGGGAATGGAGTGAAGATATCAGCGATTGCACACAACCGAAGGTGCTGCCTCTAAGCACGAGCAACCTCTCAATGTGGTATTTGAAGACAGGAACCTACGACATCGATATAAATTGGTGGTTGGCCAACGTTAACCTGCTCTCTCCCTACGAGTTCGATCCATGCGCACCGGTGAGTGTAATGCAGTGCGCACACGTATCCATTAGACTACCTGGGCAAAGACCTATGGGCTCACATTGTGGATGGCAATAGGAATGGAGTGAAGATATCAGCGATTGCACACAACCGAAGGTGCTGACCCTAACCACGAGCAACCTCTCAGTGTGGTATTTGAAGACAGGAACCTACGGCATCGATATAAATCGTTGGTTGGCCAACGTTAACCTGCTCTCTCCCTACGAGTTCGATCCAGACGCACCGGTAAGTGTAATGCAGTGCGCACACGTATCCACCCGACTACCTGGGCAGAGACCTATGCGCTGACATTGTTGATGGAAATGAGAATGAAGTGAAGATATCAGCAATTGCACATTCCCGAAGGTGCTGCCTCTAAACACGAGCAACCTCTCACTGTGGTATTTTAAGACACGAACGTATGGGGTCGATTTAACACAGTGGTTGTCCAATGTTAACCTGCTCTCCCCCTACGAGTTCGATCCAGACGCACCGGTGAGTGTAATGCAGTACGCACACGTATCCACCCGACTACCTGGGCACACACCTATGGGCTCACATTGTGGACAGAAATAGAAATGGAGTGAAGATATCAGCGATTGTACACACGCGAAGGTGCTGCCTCTAAACACGAGCAACCTCTCACTGTGGTATTTTAAGACAGGAACCTACGGCGTCGATATAAAGCAGTGGTTGGCCAGCGTTAACCTGCTCTCTCCCTACGAGTTCGATCCAGACGCACTGGTGAGTGTAATGCAGAGCGCACACAATCCATCCGACTACCTGGGCACAGACCTATGGGCTCACATTGTGGACGGAAATGGGAATGGAGTGAAGATATCAGGGATTGCACACACGCGAAGGTGCTGCCTCTAAACACGAGCAACCTGTGACTGTGGTATTTTAAGACGGGAACCTGCGGCGTCGACATAAAGCGGTGGTTGGCGAAAGTTAACCTGCTCTCTCCCTACGAGTTCGATCCATGCGCACCGGTGAGTGTAATGCAGTGCGCACACGTATCAACCAGACTACCTGGGCAAAGACCTATGGGCTCACATTGTGGACGGAACTGGGAATGGAGTGAAGATATCAGCGATTGCACACAACCGAAGGTGCTGCCTCTAACCACGAGCAACCTCTCAATGTGGTATTTGAAGACAGGAACCTACGGTGTCGATATAATCAAATCAAATCAAATCAATCAAATCAAATCTTTATTTCAGCACCGCAAAAATTGCTGAGGGTCGTGGACAAAAAGCCTCTTTATGGGCTTGACTAGGCCCACGGCCCTTTTCTACATGGCAGCATGGCATACAGCAAGAGAAAATTGTTCTAAGTTAATTGTACACAGCTCTCAGAAAAAAAGAGAAAAAAGAAAAAAAAGAAAAAAAAAGAAAAAGAAAGAAAAGGAACACAAATGGAAGTTCACAGAAGGTAAGCGACTTGGTACAGTTGTTAGGAATATAAATACAGGCATGTATGAAACAAATCTACTATGAAGGCAGTTCTTAATAGCATAGAAATATTGCATGAAATGTCAACAAGAGAATGACTGCAATAAAAAACTAAACAATGACTAAAGAAATATAAAATTCGTAACAAAAAGAAAACCGAAAAAAAAAGAAACTTCTACTTACATTTGTTTAAGTATGAGGGAAGGAGATGACGCAACATTTGAAGTCCATAATTTGTTCGTGAGTATGGAATTTCCCAGGTTTCAGCATGTCGTGTAGTACGAATACTAGTTTTTAGCTTTAGGTTTGCAATCTTAACTAATGCGGTATTATTCTTTTTTATGCCAGCTTCATAGCGCCTGAACAAGTTAGCATCGTACATGTCCGGGATAGGAAGTAAGTTTAATTCAGTAAAAAGTGGTTGTGTGTGACTGTCAAATGGAGTGTTCATGATGGCGCGAATTGCTTTCTTTTGAGGAATGTAGAGTTTATTTTTATTTGAAACTGTAGTAGTGCCCCATACCAGGTGACAGTAGTTTAGACTTGATAGAAATAATGAATTATATATTAGAAGTTTGATGCATTTTGGTAAATATGATCGTAATTTTAAAAGAATACCAGACACGCGAGAGACCTTTGTAGCAACTGATTCCACTTGCAAGTTCCATGACATGTGTTCATCGAAGAATACTCCTAGACACTTGACTGCAGGCACGATGTCAATTACTGAATCATTCAGCTTTAAAGCAGGTAACTTGCCCAATATACGGTTTTTTGATCTGAAGAAAACAGCTTTAGTTTTTTTTTGTATTTACATTTAGTGAATTTGAACAACTCCAGGATGATAATTCTACGAGTGCTTGGTTGGCGTCTTTAATTATGTCAGCGGGGTTTGATCCGGTAAGAAGCATGGTGGTGTCGTCAGCATACATGACAAACTTTACTACACTGCTAATGTTGATGAGGTCATTAATGTAAATGCAAAATAATAGAGGCCCCAGGATACTTCCTTGTGGTACACCTGCAGTAATTAACTTCAAATCAGAATTTTTATTATTAATGACCACCATCTGTTTACGGTTCTGCAGGTAAGACTTCAACAGTTGTAGAAAAGTGCCACGAAAGCCATAATGACCTAGTTTTTCCAAGAGAGTGATATGATTAATATGGTCAAATGCTTTAGAGTAATCAATAAATACACCTAATGTGCACAATTGTTTCTCAAATGAATCTAGAATAATTTCCTTTTGTGTTAAAAGAGCAGTTTCTGTCGACAAGCCTTTTATAAAACCAAACTGAGCGCTAGTAATGATATTATGTTTTGTCACGAAAGATGTCATCCGGCAATGTATTAGTTTTTCTAAGCCCTTTGAGAAAACCGGGAGTATTGAGATCGGCCTGTAATTCGAAAGATCATTTAGATCCCCACCTTTGTGTAAAACTGTGACTTTTGCAATTTTAAGTTTCGTTGGAAATGTCCCGCAGCTGATGATAAGATTAAACAGATGTTCTAGCACAGAGGAAATTATATCTAACACATGTTTTACTGGTGTAATCTGCAGACCGTATGCATCGCAACAGTTGCTGTTTTTTATAGATGCAAAAATGCTGATTACTTCGTTTGCCGATGTGGGAGAACAAAACGCGCTTTTGGATGTAGTTTCATGTTTCAAGTAACGCATGCAGTTTTGATCATGAGTGCTATTTGTTAGGGACACAAAGTGTTCATTGAAGCAGTTTGCTAATTTTGTATCAGAAATGATTTCGCCTGCCAAAGTTATTTCATTTATTCGAGACTGGTCATTTGGCCCCCGACCCAAAATGAAATTTATACGCTTCCAAGTTAATTCTGATGTAGTTAATTCTAACGTTGGCCAACACGGTGGTTGGCCAACGTTAACCTGCTCTCTCCCTACGAGTTCGATCTAGACGCCCCGGTGAGTGTAATGCAGTGCGCACACGTATCCACCAGACTACCTGGGCACAGACCTATGGGCTCACATTGTGGACGGAAATATGAATGGAGTGAAGATATCAGCGATTGCACACACACGAAGGTGCTGCCTCTAACCACGAGCAACCTCTCACTGTGGTATTTTAAGACAGGAACCTACGGCGTCGATTTAACACGGCGGTTGACCAACGTTCACCTGCTCTATCCCTATGAGTTCGATCCAGACGCACCGGTGAGTGTAATGCAGTGCGCACACGTATCCAGCAGACTACCTGGGCACAGACCTATGGGCTCACATTGTGGACGGAACTGGGAATGGAGTGAAGATATCAGCGATTGCACACAAGCGAAGGTGCTGCCTCTAACCACGAGCAACCTCTCAATGTGGTATTTCAAGACAGGAACCTACGGTGTCGATATAACACGGTGGTTGGCCAACGTTAACCTGCTCTCTCCCTACGAGTTCGATCGAGACGCTAAGGTGAGTGTAATGCAGTGCGCACACGTATCCAACAGACTACCTGGGCACAGACCTATGGGCTCACATTGTGGACGGAAATGGAAATGGAGCGAAGATATCAGCGATTGCACACACGCGAAGGTGCTGCTTCTAAACACGAGCAACCTCTCACTGTGGTATTTTAAGACAGGAACCTATGGCGTCGATATAAAGCGATGGTTGGCCAGCGTTAACCTGCTCTCTCCCTACGAGTTCGATCCAGACGCACCGGTGAGGGTATTGCAGTGCGCTCACGTATCCACCCGACTACCTGGGCACAGACCTATGCGCTGACATTGTGGACGGAAATGAGAATGTAGTGAAGATATCAGCGATTGCACATTCCCGAAGGTGCTGCCTCTAAACACGAGCAACCTCTCACTGTGGTATTTCAAGACAGGAACCTACGGCGTCGATATAAAGCAGTTGTTGGCCAACGTTAACCTGCTCTCTCCCTACGAGTTCGATCCAGACGCACCGGTGAGTGTAATGCAGTGCGCACACTATCCACCCGACTACCTGGGCACAGACCTATGGGCTCACATTGTGGACGGAAATGGGAATGGAGTGAAGATATCAGCGATTGCACACACGTGAAGGTGCTGCCTCTAAACACGAGGAACCTGTCACTGTGGTATTTTAAGACGGGAACCTACGGCGTCGATATAAATCGGTGGTTGGCCAACGTTAACCTGCTCTCTCCCTACGAGTTCGATCCATGCGCACCGGTGAGTGTAATGCAGTGCGCACATGTATCCACCAGACTACCTGGGCACAGACCTATGGGCTCACATTGTGGACGGAAATGGGAATGGAGTGAAGATATCAGCGATTGCACACACGTGAAGGTGCTGCCTCTAAACACGAGGAACCTGTCACTGTGGTATTTTAAGACGGGAACCTACGGCGTCGATATAAAGCGATGGTTGGCCAGCGTTAACCTGCTCTCTCCCTACGAGTTCGATCCAGACGCACCGGTGAGGGTATTGCAGTGCGCTCACGTATCCACCCGACTACCTGGGCACAGACCTATGCGCTGACATTGTGGACGGAAATGAGAATGTAGTGAAGATATCAGCGATTGCACATTCCCGAAGGTGCTGCCTCTAAACACGAGCAACCTCTCACTGTGGTATTTCAAGACAGGAACCTACGGCGTCGATATAAAGCAGTTGTTGGCCAACGTTAACCTGCTCTCTCCCTACGAGTTCGATCCAGACGCACCGGTGAGTGTAATGCAGTGCGCACACTATCCACCCGACTACCTGGGCACAGACCTATGGGCTCACATTGTGGACGGAAATGGGAATGGAGTGAAGATATCAGCGATTGCACACACGTGAAGGTGCTGCCTCTAAACACGAGGAACCTGTCACTGTGGTATTTTAAGACGGGAACCTACGGCGTCGATATAAATCGGTGGTTGGCCAACGTTAACCTGCTCTCTCCCTACGAGTTCGATCCATGCGCACCGGTGAGTGTAATGCAGTGCGCACATGTATCCACCAGACTACCTGGGCACAGACCTATGGGTATGGGCTCACATTGTGGACAAAAATGGGAATGGAGTGAAGATATCAGCGATTGCACACAAACGAAGGTGCTGCTTCTAACCACGAGCAACCTCTCAATGGGATATTTGAAGACAGGAACCTACAGCACCGATATAAATCGGTGGTTGGCCAACGTTAACCTGCTCTCTCCCTACGAGTTCGATCCATGCCCACCGGTGAGTGTAATGCAGTGCGTGCACGTATCCACCAGACTACCTGGGCACAGACCTATTGGCTCACACTGTGGACGAAAATGGGAATGGAGTGAAGATATCAGCGATTGCACACACATGAAGGTGCTGCCTCTAACCACGAGCAACCTCTCACTGTGGTATTTTAAGACAGGAACTTATGGTGTCGATATAACACGGTGGTTGGCCAACGTTAACCTGCTCTCTCCCTATGAGTTCGATCCAGACGCACCGGTGAGTGTAATGCAGTGCGCACACGTATTCCCCAGACTACCTGGCCACAGACCTATGGGCTCACATTGTGGACGAAAATGGGAAAGGAGTGAAGATATCAGCGATTGCACACAACCGAAGGCGCTGCCTCTAACCACGAGACACATCTCACTGTGGTATTTTAAGACAGGAACCTGCGGTGTCGATATAACACGGTCGTTGGCCAACGTTAACCTGCTCTCTCCCTACGAGTTCGATCCAGACGCACCGGTCAGTGTAATGCAGTGCGCACACGTATCCACCAGACTACCTGGGCACAGACCTATGGGCTCACATTGTGGTCGAAAATGGGAATGGAGTGAAGATATCAGCGATTGCACACACACGAAGGTGCTGCCTCTAACCACGAGCAACCTCTCACTGTGGTATTTTAAGACAGGAACCTATGATGTCGATATAACACGGTGGTTGGCCAACGTTAACCTGCTCTCTCCCTACGAGTTCGATCGAGACGCTAAGGTGAGTGTAATGCAGTGCGCACACGTATCCAACAGACTACCTGGGCACAGACCTATGGGCTCACATTGTGAACGGAAATGGAAATGGAGCGAAGATATCAGCGATTGCACACACGCGAAGGTGCTGCTTCTAAACACGAGCAACCTCTCACTGTGGTATTTTAAGACAGGAACCTATGGCGTCGATATAAAGCGATGGTTGGCCAGCGTTAACCTGCTCTCTCCCTACGAGTTCGATCCAGACGCACCGGTGAGGGTATTGCAGTGCGCTCACGTATCCACCCGACTACCTGGGCACAGACCTATGCGCTGACATTGTGGACGGAAATGAGAATGTAGTGAAGATATCAGCGATTGCACATTCCCGAAGGTGCTGCCTCTAAACACGAGCAACCTCTCACTGTGGTATTTCAAGACAGGAACCTACGGCGTCGATATAAAGCAGTTGTTGGCCAACGTTAACCTGCTCTCTCCCTACGAGTTCGATCCAGACGCACCGGTGAGTGTAATGCAGTGCGCACACTATCCACCCGACTACCTGGGCACAGACCTATGGGCTCACATTGTGGACGGAAATGGGAATGGAGTGAAGATATCAGCGATTGCACACACGTGAAGGTGCTGCCTCTAAACACGAGGAACCTGTCACTGTGGTATTTTAAGACGGGAACCTACGGCGTCGATATAAATCGGTGGTTGGCCAACGTTAACCTGCTCTCTCCCTACGAGTTCGATCCATGCGCACCGGTGAGTGTAATGCAGTGCGCACATGTATCCACCAGACTACCTGGGCACAGACCTATGGGCTCACATTGTGGACGGAAATGGGAATGGAGTGAAGATATCAGCGATTGCACACACGTGAAGGTGCTGCCTCTAAACACGAGGAACCTGTCACTGTGGTATTTTAAGACGGGAACCTACGGCGTCGATATAAAGCGATGGTTGGCCAGCGTTAACCTGCTCTCTCCCTACGAGTTCGATCCAGACGCACCGGTGAGGGTATTGCAGTGCGCTCACGTATCCACCCGACTACCTGGGCACAGACCTATGCGCTGACATTGTGGACGGAAATGAGAATGTAGTGAAGATATCAGCGATTGCACATTCCCGAAGGTGCTGCCTCTAAACACGAGCAACCTCTCACTGTGGTATTTCAAGACAGGAACCTACGGCGTCGATATAAAGCAGTTGTTGGCCAACGTTAACCTGCTCTCTCCCTACGAGTTCGATCCAGACGCACCGGTGAGTGTAATGCAGTGCGCACACTATCCACCCGACTACCTGGGCACAGACCTATGGGCTCACATTGTGGACGGAAATGGGAATGGAGTGAAGATATCAGCGATTGCACACACGTGAAGGTGCTGCCTCTAAACACGAGGAACCTGTCACTGTGGTATTTTAAGACGGGAACCTACGGCGTCGATATAAATCGGTGGTTGGCCAACGTTAACCTGCTCTCTCCCTACGAGTTCGATCCATGCGCACCGGTGAGTGTAATGCAGTGCGCACATGTATCCACCAGACTACCTGGGCACAGACCTATGGGTATGGGCTCACATTGTGGACAAAAGTGGGAATGGAGTGAAGATATCAGCGATTGCACACAAACGAAGGTGCTGCTTCTAACCACGAGCAACCTCTCAATGGGGTATTTGAAGACAGGAACCTACAGCATCGATATAAATCGGTGGTTGGCCAACGTTAACCTGCTCTCTCCCTACGAGTTCGATCCATGCCCACCGGTGAGTGTAATGCAGTGCGTGCACGTATCCACCAGACTACCTGGGCACAGACCTATGGGCTCACACTGTGGACGAAAATGGGAATGGAGTGAAGATATCAGCGATTGCACACACATGAAGGTGCTGCCTCTAACCACGAGCAACCTCTCACTGTGGTATTTTAAGACAGGAACTTATGGTGTCGATATAACACGGTGGTTGGCCAACGTTAACCTGCTCTCTCCCTAAGAGTTCGATCCAGACGCACCGGTGAGTGTAATGCAGTGCGCACACGTATTCCCCAGACTACCTGGCCACAGACATATGGGCTCACATTGTGGACGAAAATGGGAAAGGAGTGAAGATATCAGCGATTGCACACAACCGAAGGCGCTGCCTCTAACCACGAGACACATCTCACTGTGGTATTTTAAGACAGGAACCTGCGGTGTCGATATAACACGGTCGTTGGCCAACGTTAACCTGCTCTCTCCCTACGAGTTCGATCCAGACGCACCGGTCAGTGTAATGCAGTGCGCACACGTATCCACCAGACTACCTGGGCACAGACCTATGGGCTCACATTGTGGTCGAAAATGGGAATGGAGTGAAGATATCAGCGATTGCACACACACGAAGGTGCTGCCTCTAACCACGAGCAACCTCTCACTGTGGTATTTTAAGACAGGAACCTATGATGTCGATATAACACGGTGGTTGGCCAACGTTAACCTGCTCTCTCCCTACGAGTTCGATCGAGACGCTAAGGTGAGTGTAATGCAGTGCGCACACGTATCCAACAGACTACCTGGGCACAGACCTATGGGCTCACATTGTGAACGGAAATGGAAATGGAGCGAAGATATCAGCGATTGCACACACGCGAAGGTGCTGCTTCTAAACACGAGCAACCTCTCACTGTGGTATTTTAAGACAGGAACCTATGGCGTCGATATAAAGCGATGGTTGGCCAGCGTTAACCTGCTCTCTCCCTACGAGTTCGATCCAGACGCACCGGTGAGGGTATTGCAGTGCGCTCACGTATCCACCCGACTACCTGGGCACAGACCTATGCGCTGACATTGTGGACGGAAATGAGAATGTAGTGAAGATATCAGCGATTGCACATTCCCGAAGGTGCTGCCTCTAAACACGAGCAACCTCTCACTGTGGTATTTCAAGACAGGAACCTACGGCGTCGATATAAAGCAGTTGTTGGCCAACGTTAACCTGCTCTCTCCCTACGAGTTCGATCCAGACGCACCGGTGAGTGTAATGCAGTGCGCACACTATCCACCCGACTACCTGGGCACAGACCTATGGGCTCACATTGTGGACGGAAATGGGAATGGAGTGAAGATATCAGCGATTGCACACACGTGAAGGTGCTGCCTCTAAACACGAGGAACCTGTCACTGTGGTATTTTAAGACGGGAACCTACGGCGTCGATATAAATCGGTGGTTGGCCAACGTTAACCTGCTCTCTCCCTACGAGTTCGATCCATGCGCACCGGTGAGTGTAATGCAGTGCGCACATGTATCCACCAGACTACCTGGGCACAGACCTATGGGCTCACATTGTGGACGGAAATGGGAATGGAGTGAAGATATCAGCGATTGCACACACGTGAAGGTGCTGCCTCTAAACACGAGGAACCTGTCACTGTGGTATTTTAAGACGGGAACCTACGGCGTCGATATAAAGCGATGGTTGGCCAGCGTTAACCTGCTCTCTCCCTACGAGTTCGATCCAGACGCACCGGTGAGGGTATTGCAGTGCGCTCACGTATCCACCCGACTACCTGGGCACAGACCTATGCGCTGACATTGTGGACGGAAATGAGAATGTAGTGAAGATATCAGCGATTGCACATTCCCGAAGGTGCTGCCTCTAAACACGAGCAACCTCTCACTGTGGTATTTCAAGACAGGAACCTACGGCGTCGATATAAAGCAGTTGTTGGCCAACGTTAACCTGCTCTCTCCCTACGAGTTCGATCCAGACGCACCGGTGAGTGTAATGCAGTGCGCACACTATCCACCCGACTACCTGGGCACAGACCTATGGGCTCACATTGTGGACGGAAATGGGAATGGAGTGAAGATATCAGCGATTGCACACACGTGAAGGTGCTGCCTCTAAACACGAGGAACCTGTCACTGTGGTATTTTAAGACGGGAACCTACGGCGTCGATATAAATCGGTGGTTGGCCAACGTTAACCTGCTCTCTCCCTACGAGTTCGATCCATGCGCACCGGTGAGTGTAATGCAGTGCGCACATGTATCCACCAGACTACCTGGGCACAGACCTATGGGTATGGGCTCACATTGTGGACAAAAGTGGGAATGGAGTGAAGATATCAGCGATTGCACACAAACGAAGGTGCTGCTTCTAACCACGAGCAACCTCTCAATGGGGTATTTGAAGACAGGAACCTACAGCATCGATATAAATCGGTGGTTGGCCAACGTTAACCTGCTCTCTCCCTACGAGTTCGATCCATGCCCACCGGTGAGTGTAATGCAGTGCGTGCACGTATCCACCAGACTACCTGGGCACAGACCTATGGGCTCACACTGTGGACGAAAATGGGAATGGAGTGAAGATATCAGCGATTGCACACACATGAAGGTGCTGCCTCTAACCACGAGCAACCTCTCACTGTGGTATTTTAAGACAGGAACTTATGGTGTCGATATAACACGGTGGTTGGCCAACGTTAACCTGCTCTCTCCCTAAGAGTTCGATCCAGACGCACCGGTGAGTGTAATGCAGTGCGCACACGTATTCCCCAGACTACCTGGCCACAGACATATGGGCTCACATTGTGGACGAAAATGGGAAAGGAGTGAAGATATCAGCGATTGCACACAACCGAAGGCGCTGCCTCTAACCACGAGACACATCTCACTGTGGTATTTTAAGACAGGAACCTGCGGTGTCGATATAACACGGTCGTTGGCCAACGTTAACCTGCTCTCTCCCTACGAGTTCGATCCAGACGCACCGGTCAGTGTAATGCAGTGCGCACACGTATCCACCAGACTACCTGGGCACAGACCTATGGGCTCACATTGTGGTCGAAAATGGGAATGGAGTGAAGATATCAGCGATTGCACACACACGAAGGTGCTGCCTCTAACCACGAGCAACCTCTCACTGTGGTATTTTAAGACAGGAACCTATGGTGTCGATATAACACGGTGGTTGGCCAACGTTAACCTGCTCTCTCCCTATGAGTTCGATCCAGACGCACCGGTGAGTGTAATGCAGTGCGCACACGTATCCACCAGACTACCTGGCCACAGACCTATGGGCTCACATTGTGGACGAAAATGGGAAAGGAGTGAAGATATCAGCGATTGCACACAACCGAAGGCGCTGCCTCTAACCACGAGACACATCTCACTGTGGTATTTTAAGACAGGAACCTACGGTGTCGATATAACACGGTCGTTGGCCAACGTTAACCTGCTCTCTCCCTACGAGTTCGATCCAGACGCACCGGTGAGTGTAATGCAGTGCGCACACGTATCCAGCAGACTACCTGGGCACAGACCTATGGGCTCACATTGTGGACGGAACTGGGAATGGAGTGAAGATATCAGCGATTGCACACAAGCGAAGGTGCTGCCTCTAACCACGAGCAACCTCTCAATGTGGTATTTCAAGACAGGAACCTACGGTGTCGATATAACACGGTGGTTGGCCAACGTTAACCTGCTCTCTCCCTACGAGTTCGATCGAGACGCTCCGGTGAGTGTAATGCAGTGCGCACACGTATCCAACAGACTACCTGGGCACAGACCTATGGGCTCACATTGTGGACGGAAATGGAAATGGAGCGAAGATATCAGCGATTGCACACACGCGAAGGTGCTGCTTCTAAACACGAGCAACCTCTCACTGTGGTATTTTAAGACAGGAACCTATGGCGTCGATATAAAGCGATGGTTGGCCAGCGTTAACCTGCTCTCTCCCTACGAGTTCGATCCAGACGCACCGGTGAGGGTATTGCAGTGCGCTCACGTATCCACCCGACTACCTGGGCACAGACCTATGCGCTGACATTGTGGACGGAAATGAGAATGTAGTGAAGATATCAGCGATTGCCCATTCCCGAAGGTGCTGCCTCTAAACACGAGCAACCTCTCACTGTGGTATTTCAAGACAGGAACCTACGGCGTCGATATAAAGCAGTTGTTGGCCAACGTTAACCTGCTCTCTCCCTACGAGTTCGATCCAGACGCACCGGTGAGTGTAATGCAGTGCGCACACTATCCACCCGACTACCTGGGCACAGACCTATGGGCTCACATTGTGGACGGAAATGGGAATGGAGTGAAGATATCAGCGATTGCACACACGTGAAGGTGCTGCCTCTAAACACGAGGAACCTGTCACTGTGGTATTTTAAGACGGGAACCTACGGCGTCGATATAAATCGGTGGTTGGCCAACGTTAACCTGCTCTCTCCCTACGAGTTCGATCCATGCGCACCGGTGAGTGTAATGCAGTGCGCACATGTATCCACCAGACTACCTGGGCACAGACCTATGGGTATGGGCTCACATTGTGGACAAAAATGGGAATGGAGTGAAGATATCAGCGATTGCACACAAACGAAGGTGCTGCTTCTAACCACGAGCAACCTCTCAATGTGGTATTTGAAGACAGGAACCTACAGCATCGATATAAATCGGTGGTTGGCCAACGTTAACCTGCTCTCTCCCTACGAGTTCGATCCATGCCCACCGGTGAGTGTAATGCAGTGCGTGCACGTATCCACCAGACTACCTGGGCACAGACCTATGGGCTCACACTGTGGACGAAAATGGGAATGGAGTGAAGATATCAGCGATTGCACACACATGAAGGTGCTGCCTCTAACCACGAGCAACCTCTCACTGTGGTATTTTAAGACAGGAACCTATGGTGTCGATATAACACGGTGGTTGGCCAACGTTAACCTGCTCTCTCCCTATGAGTTCGATCCAGACGCACCGGTGAGTGTAATGCAGTGCGCACACGTATCCACCAGACTACCTGGCCACAGACCTATGGGCTCAAATTGTGGACGAAAATGGGAAAGGAGTGAAGATATCAGCGATTGCACACAACCGAAGGCGCTGCCTCTAACCACGAGACACATCTCACTGTGGTATTTTAAGACAGGAACCTGCGGTGTCGATATAACACGGTCGTTGGCCAACGTTAACCTGCTCTCTCCCTACGAGTTCCATCCAGACGCACCGGTCAGTGTAATGCAGTGCGCACACGTATCCACCAGACTACCTGGGCACAGACCTATGGGCTCACACTGTGGACGAAAATGGGAATGGAGTGAAGATATCAGCGATTGCACACACGTGAAGGTGCTGCCTCTAAACACGAGGAACCTGTCACTGTGGTATTTTAAGACGGGAACCTACGGCGTCGATATAAATCGGTGGTTGGCCAACGTTAACCTGCTCTCTCCCTACGAGTTCGATCCATGCGCACCGGTGAGTGTAATGCAGTGCGCACACGTATGCACCAGACTACCTGGGCACAGACCTATGGGCTCACATTGTGGACGAAAATGGGAATGGAGTGAAGATATCAGCGATTGCACACACACGAAGGTGCTGCCTCTAACCACGAGCAACCTCTCACTGTGGTATTTTAAGACGGGAACCTACGGCGTCGATATAAATCGGTGGTTGGCCAACGTTAACCTGCTCTCTCCCTATGAATTCGATCCAGACGCACCGGTGAGTGTAATGCAGTGCGCACACGTATCCACCAGACTACCTGGCCACAGACCTATGGGCTCACATTGTGGACGAAAATGGGAAAGGAGTGAAGATATCAGCGATTGCACACAACTGAAGGCGCTGCCTCTAACCACGAGACACATCTCACTGTGGTATTTTAAGACAGGAACCTGCGGTGTCGATATAACACGGTCGTTGGCCAACGTTAACCTGCTCTCTCCCTACGAGTTCGATCCAGACGCACCGGTCAGTGTAATGCAGTGCGCACACGTATCCACCAGACTACCTGGGCACAGACCTATGGGCTCACATTGTGGTCGAAAATGGGAATGGAGTGAAGATATCAGCGATTGCACACACACGAAGGTGCTGCCTCTAACCACGAGCAACCTCTCACTGTGGTATTTTAAGACAGGAACCTACGGTGTCGATATAACACGGTCGTTGGCCAACGTTAACCTGCTCTCTCCCTACGAGTTCGATCCAGACGCACCGGTGAGTGTAATGCAGTGCGCACACGTATCCAGCAGACTACCTGGGCACAGACCTATGGGCTCACATTGTGGACGGAACTGGGAATGGAGTGAAGATATCAGCGATTGCACACAAGCGAAGATGCTGCCTCTAACCACGAGCAACCTCTCAATGTGGTATTTCAAGACTGGAACCTACGGTGTCGATATAACACGGTGGTTGGCCAACGTTAACCTGCTATCTCCCTACGAGTTCGATCGAGACGCTCCGGTGAGTGTAATGCAGTGCGCACACGTATCCAACAGACTACCTGGGCACAGACCTATGGGCTCACATTGTGGACGGAAATGGAAATGGAGCGAAGATATCAGCGATTGCACACACGCGAAGGTGCTGCTTCTAAACACGAGCAACCTCTCACTGTGGTATTTTAAGACAGGAACCTATGGCGTCGATATAAAGCGATGGTTGGCCAGCGTTAACCTGCTCTCTCCCTACGAGTTCGATCCAGACGCACCGGTGAGGGTATTGCAGTGCGCTCACGTATCCACCCGACTACCTGGGCACAGACCTATGCGCTGACATTGTGGACGGAAATGAGAATGTAGTGAAGATATCAGCGATTGCACATTCCCGAAGGTGCTGCCTCTAAACACGAGCAACCTCTCACTGTGGTATTTCAAGACAGGAACCTACGGCGTCGATATAAAGCAGTTGTTGGCCAACGTTAACCTGCTCTCTCCCTACGAGTTCGATCCAGACGCACCGGTGAGTGTAATGCAGTGCGCACACTATCCACCCGACTACCTGGGCACAGACCTATGGGCTCACATTGTGGACGGAAATGGGAATGGAGTGAAGATATCAGCGATTGCACACACGTGAAGGTGCTGCCTCTAAACACGAGGAACCTGTCACTGTGGTATTTTAAGACGGGAACCTACGGCGTCGATATAAATCGGTGGTTGGCCAACGATAACCTGCTCTCTCCCTACGAGTTCGATCCATGCGCACCGGTGAGTGTAATGCAGTGCGCACATGTATCCACCAGACTACCTGGGCACAGACCTATGGGTATGGGCTCACATTGTGGACAAAAATGGGAATGGAGTGAAGATATCAGCGATTGCACACAAACGAAGGTGCTGCTTCTAACCACGAGCAACCTCTCAATGTGGTATTTGAAGACAGGAACCTACAGCATCGATATAAATCGGTGGTTGGCCAACGTTAACCTGCTCTCTCCCTACGAGTTCGATCCATGCCCACCGGTGAGTGTAATGCAGTGCGTGCACGTATCCACCAGACTACCTGGGCACAGACCTATGGGCTCACACTGTGGACGAAAATGGGAATGGAGTGAAGATATCAGCGATTGCACACACATGAAGGTGCTGCCTCTAACCACGAGCAACCTCTCACTGTGGTATTTTAAGACAGGAACCTATGGTGTCGATATAACACGGTGGTTGGCCAACGTTAACCTGCTCTCTCCCTATGAGTTCGATCCAGACGCACCGGTGAGTGTAATGCAATGCGCACACGTATCCACCAGACTACCTGGCCACAGACCTATGGGCTCACATTGTGGACGAAAATGGGAAAGGAGTGAAGATATCAGCGATTGCACACAACCGAAGGCGCTGCCTCTAACCACGAGACACATCTCACTGTGGTATTTTAAGACAGGAACCTGCGGTGTCGATATAACACGGTCGTTGGCCAACGTTAACCTGCTCTCTCCCTACGAGTTCCATCCAGACGCACCGGTCAGTGTAATGCAGTGCGCACACGTATCCACCAGACTACCTGGGCACAGACCTATGGGCTCACACTGTGGACGAAAATGGGAATGGAGTGAAGATATCAGCGATTGCACACACGTGAAGGTGCTGCCTCTAAACACGAGGAACCTGTCACTGTGGTATTTTAAGACGGGAACCTACGGCGTCGATATAAATCGGTGGTTGGCCAACGTTAACCTGCTCTCTCCCTACGAGTTCGATCCATGCGCACCGGTGAGTGTAATGCAGTGCGCACACGTATGCACCAGACTACCTGGGCACAGACCTATGGGCTCACATTGTGGACGAAAATGGGAATGGAGTGAAGATATCAGCGATTGCACACACACGAAGGTGCTGCCTCTAACCACGAGCAACCTCTCACTGTGGTATTTTAAGACGGGAACCTACGGCGTCGATATAAATCGGTGGTTGGCCAACGTTAACCTGCTCTCTCCCTATGAGTTCGATCCAGACGCACCGGTGAGTGTAATGCAGTGCGCACACGTATCCACCAGACTACCTGGCCACAGACCTATGGGCTCACATTGTGGACGAAAATGGGAAAGGAGTGAAGATATCAGCGATTGCACACAACTGAAGGCGCTGCCTCTAACCACGAGACACATCTCACTGTGGTATTTTAAGACAGGAACCTGCGGTGTCGATATAACACGGTCGTTGGCCAACGTTAACCTGCTCTCTCCCTACGAGTTCGATCCAGACGCACCGGTCAGTGTAATGCAGTGCGCACACGTATCCACCAGACTACCTGGGCACAGACCTATGGGCTCACATTGTGGTCGAAAATGGGAATGGAGTGAAGATATCAGCGATTGCACACACACGAAGGTGCTGCCTCTAACCACGAGCAACCTCTCACTGTGGTATTTTAAGACAGGAACCTACGGTGTCGATATAACACGGTCGTTGGCCAACGTTAACCTGCTCTCTCCCTACGAGTTCGATCCAGACGCACCGGTGAGTGTAATGCAGTGCGCACACGTATCCAGCAGACTACCTGGGCACAGACCTATGGGCTCACATTGTGGACGGAACTGGGAATGGAGTGAAGATATCAGCGATTGCACACAAGCGAAGATGCTGCCTCTAACCACGAGCAACCTCTCAATGTGGTATTTCAAGACTGGAACCTACGGTGTCGATATAACACGGTGGTTGGCCAACGTTAACCTGCTATCTCCCTACGAGTTCGATCGAGACGCTCCGGTGAGTGTAATGCAGTGCGCACACGTATCCAACAGACTACCTGGGCACAGACCTATGGGCTCACATTGTGGACGGAAATGGAAATGGAGCGAAGATATCAGCGATTGCACACACGCGAAGGTGCTGCTTCTAAACACGAGCAACCTCTCACTGTGGTATTTTAAGACAGGAACCTATGGCGTCGATATAAAGCGATGGTTGGCCAGCGTTAACCTGCTCTCTCCCTACGAGTTCGATCCAGACGCACCGGTGAGGGTATTGCAGTGCGCTCACGTATCCACCCGACTACCTGGGCACAGACCTATGCGCTGACATTGTGGACGGAAATGAGAATGTAGTGAAGATATCAGCGATTGCACATTCCCGAAGGTGCTGCCTCTAAACACGAGCAACCTCTCACTGTGGTATTTCAAGACAGGAACCTACGGCGTCGATATAAAGCAGTTGTTGGCCAACGTTAACCTGCTCTCTCCCTACGAGTTCGATCCAGACGCACCGGTGAGTGTAATGCAGTGCGCACACTATCCACCCGACTACCTGGGCACAGACCTATGGGCTCACATTGTGGACGGAAATGGGAATGGAGTGAAGATATCAGCGATTGCACACACGTGAAGGTGCTGCCTCTAAACACGAGGAACCTGTCACTGTGGTATTTTAAGACGGGAACCTACGGCGTCGATATAAATCGGTGGTTGGCCAACGATAACCTGCTCTCTCCCTACGAGTTCGATCCATGCGCACCGGTGAGTGTAATGCAGTGCGCACATGTATCCACCAGACTACCTGGGCACAGACCTATGGGTATGGGCTCACATTGTGGACAAAAATGGGAATGGAGTGAAGATATCAGCGATTGCACACAAACGAAGGTGCTGCTTCTAACCACGAGCAACCTCTCAATGTGGTATTTGAAGACAGGAACCTACAGCATCGATATAAATCGGTGGTTGGCCAACGTTAACCTGCTCTCTCCCTACGAGTTCGATCCATGCCCACCGGTGAGTGTAATGCAGTGCGTGCACGTATCCACCAGACTACCTGGGCACAGACCTATGGGCTCACACTGTGGACGAAAATGGGAATGGAGTGAAGATATCAGCGATTGCACACACATGAAGGTGCTGCCTCTAACCACGAGCAACCTCTCACTGTGGTATTTTAAGACAGGAACCTATGGTGTCGATATAACACGGTGGTTGGCCAACGTTAACCTGCTCTCTCCCTATGAGTTCGATCCAGACGCACCGGTGAGTGTAATGCAATGCGCACACGTATCCACCAGACTACCTGGCCACAGACCTATGGGCTCACATTGTGGACGAAAATGGGAAAGGAGTGAAGATATCAGCGATTGCACACAACCGAAGGCGCTGCCTCTAACCACGAGACACATCTCACTGTGGTATTTTAAGACAGGAACCTGCGGTGTCGATATAACACGGTCGTTGGCCAACGTTAACCTGCTCTCTCCCTACGAGTTCGATCCAGACGCACCGGTCAGTGTAATGCAGTGCGCACACGTATCCACCAGACTACCTGGGCACAGACCTATGGGCTCACATTGTGGACGGAAATGGGAATGGAGTGAAGATATCAGCGATTGCACACACGTGAAGGTGCTGCCTCTAAACACGAGGAACCTGTCACTGTGGTATTTTAAGACGGGAACCTACGGCGTCGATATAAATCGGTGGTTGGCCAACGTTAACCTGCTCTCTCCCTACGAGTTCGATCCATGCGCACCGGTGAGTGTAATGCAGTGCGCACACGTATCCACCAGACTACCTGGGCACAGACCTATGGGCTCACATTGTGGACGAAAATGGGAAAGGAGTGAAGATATCAGCGATTGCACACAACCGAAGGCGCTGCCTCTAACCACGAGACACATCTCACTGTGGTATTTTAAGACAGGAACCTGCGGTGTCGATATAACACGGTGGTTGGCCAACGTTAACCTGCTCTCTCCCTACGAGTTCGATCGAGACGCTCCGGTGAGTGTAATGCAGTGCGCACACGTATCCAACAGACTACCTGGGCACAGACCTATGGGCTCACATTGTGGACGGAAATGGAAATGGAGCGAAGATATCAGCGATTGCACACACGCGAAGGTGCTGCTTCTAAACACGAGCAACCTCTCACTGTGGTATTTTAAGACAGGAACCTATGGCGTCGATATAAAGCGATGGTTGGCCAGCGTTAACCTGCTCTCTCCCTACGAGTTCGATCCAGACGCACCGGTGAGGGTATTGCAGTGCGCTCACGTATCCACCCGACTACCTGGGCACAGACCTATGCGCTGACATTGTGGACGGAAATGAGAATGTAGTGAAGATATCAGCGATTGCCCATTCCCGAAGGTGCTGCCTCTAAACACGAGCAACCTCTCACTGTGGTATTTCAAGACAGGAACCTACGGCGTCGATATAAAGCAGTTGTTGGCCAACGTTAACCTGCTCTCTCCCTACGAGTTCGATCCAGACGCACCGGTGAGTGTAATGCAGTGCGCACACTATCCACCCGACTACCTGGGCACAGACCTATGGGCTCACATTGTGGACGGAAATGGGAATGGAGTGAAGATATCAGCGATTGCACACACGTGAAGGTGCTGCCTCTAAACACGAGGAACCTGTCACTGTGGTATTTTAAGACGGGAACCTACGGCGTCGATATAAATCGGTGGTTGGCCAACGTTAACCTGCTCTCTCCCTACGAGTTCGATCCATGCGCACCGGTGAGTGTAATGCAGTGCGCACATGTATCCACCAGACTACCTGGGCACAGACCTATGGGTATGGGCTCACATTGTGGACAAAAATGGGAATGGAGTGAAGATATCAGCGATTGCACACAAACGAAGGTGCTGCTTCTAACCACGAGCAACCTCTCAATGTGGTATTTGAAGACAGGAACCTACAGCATCGATATAAATCGGTGGTTGGCCAACGTTAACCTGCTCTCTCCCTACGAGTTCGATCCATGCCCACCGGTGAGTGTAATGCAGTGCGTGCACGTATCCACCAGACTACCTGGGCACAGACCTATGGGCTCACACTGTGGACGAAAATGGGAATGGAGTGAAGATATCAGCGATTGCACACACATGAAGGTGCTGCCTCTAACCACGAGCAACCTCTCACTGTGGTATTTTAAGACAGGAACCTATGGTGTCGATATAACACGGTGGTTGGCCAACGTTAACCTGCTCTCTCCCTATGAGTTCGATCCAGACGCACCGGTGAGTGTAATGCAGTGCGCACACGTATCCACCAGACTACCTGGCCACAGACCTATGGGCTCAAATTGTGGACGAAAATGGGAAAGGAGTGAAGATATCAGCGATTGCACACAACCGAAGGCGCTGCCTCTAACCACGAGACACATCTCACTGTGGTATTTTAAGACAGGAACCTGCGGTGTCGATATAACACGGTCGTTGGCCAACGTTAACCTGCTCTCTCCCTACGAGTTCCATCCAGACGCACCGGTCAGTGTAATGCAGTGCGCACACGTATCCACCAGACTACCTGGGCACAGACCTATGGGCTCACACTGTGGACGAAAATGGGAATGGAGTGAAGATATCAGCGATTGCACACACGTGAAGGTGCTGCCTCTAAACACGAGGAACCTGTCACTGTGGTATTTTAAGACGGGAACCTACGGCGTCGATATAAATCGGTGGTTGGCCAACGTTAACCTGCTCTCTCCCTACGAGTTCGATCCATGCGCACCGGTGAGTGTAATGCAGTGCGCACACGTATGCACCAGACTACCTGGGCACAGACCTATGGGCTCACATTGTGGACGAAAATGGGAATGGAGTGAAGATATCAGCGATTGCACACACACGAAGGTGCTGCCTCTAACCACGAGCAACCTCTCACTGTGGTATTTTAAGACGGGAACCTACGGCGTCGATATAAATCGGTGGTTGGCCAACGTTAACCTGCTCTCTCCCTATGAGTTCGATCCAGACGCACCGGTGAGTGTAATGCAGTGCGCACACGTATCCACCAGACTACCTGGCCACAGACCTATGGGCTCACATTGTGGACGAAAATGGGAAAGGAGTGAAGATATCAGCGATTGCACACAACTGAAGGCGGTGCCTCTAACCACGAGACACATCTCACTGTGGTATTTTAAGACAGGAACCTGCGGTGTCGATATAACACGGTCGTTGGCCAACGTTAACCTGCTCTCTCCCTACGAGTTCGATCCAGACGCACCGGTCAGTGTAATGCAGTGCGCACACGTATCCACCAGACTACCTGGGCACAGACCTATGGGCTCACATTGTGGTCGAAAATGGGAATGGAGTGAAGATATCAGCGATTGCACACACACGAAGGTGCTGCCTCTAACCACGAGCAACCTCTCACTGTGGTATTTTAAGACAGGAACCTACGGTGTCGATATAACACGGTCGTTGGCCAACGTTAACCTGCTCTCTCCCTACGAGTTCGATCCAGACGCACCGGTGAGTGTAATGCAGTGCGCACACGTATCCAGCAGACTACCTGGGCACAGACCTATGGGCTCACATTGTGGACGGAACTGGGAATGGAGTGAAGATATCAACGATTGCACACAAGCGAAGATGCTGCCTCTAACCACGAGCAACCTCTCAATGTGGTATTTCAAGACTGGAACCTACGGTGTCGATATAACACGGTGGTTGGCCAACGTTAACCCGCTATCTCCCTACGAGTTCGATCGAGACGCTCCGGTGAGTGTAATGCAGTGCGCACACGTATCCAACAGACTACCTGGGCACAGACCTATGGGCTCACATTGTGGACGGAAATGGAAATGGAGCGAAGATATCAGCGATTGCACACACGCGAAGGTGCTGCTTCTAAACACGAGCAACCTCTCACTGTGGTATTTTAAGACAGGAACCTATGGCGTCGATATAAAGCGATGGTTGGCCAGCGTTAACCTGCTCTCTCCCTACGAGTTCGATCCAGACGCACCGGTGAGGGTATTGCAGTGCGCTCACGTATCCACCCGACTACCTGGGCACAGACCTATGCGCTGACATTGTGGACGGAAATGAGAATGTAGTGAAGATATCAGCGATTGCACATTCCCGAAGGTGCTGCCTCTAAACACGAGCAACCTCTCACTGTGGTATTTCAAGACAGGAACCTACGGCGTCGATATAAAGCAGTTGTTGGCCAACGTTAACCTGCTCTCTCCCTACGAGTTCGATCCAGACGCACCGGTGAGTGTAATGCAGTGCGCACACTATCCACCCGACTACCTGGGCACAGACCTATGGGCTCACATTGTGGACGGAAATGGGAATGGAGTGAAGATATCAGCGATTGCACACACGTGAAGGTGCTGCCTCTAAACACGAGGAACCTGTCACTGTGGTATTTTAAGACGGGAACCTACGGCGTCGATATAAATCGGTGGTTGGCCAACGATAACCTGCTCTCTCCCTACGAGTTCGATCCATGCGCACCGGTGAGTGTAATGCAGTGCGCACATGTATCCACCAGACTACCTGGGCACAGACCTATGGGTATGGGCTCACATTGTGGACAAAAATGGGAATGGAGTGAAGATATCAGCGATTGCACACAAACGAAGGTGCTGCTTCTAACCACGAGCAACCTCTCAATGTGGTATTTGAAGACAGGAACCTACAGCATCGATATAAATCGGTGGTTGGCCAACGTTAACCTGCTCTCTCCCTACGAGTTCGATCCATGCCCACCGGTGAGTGTAATGCAGTGCGTGCACGTATCCACCAGACTACCTGGGCACAGACCTATGGGCTCACACTGTGGACGAAAATGGGAATGGAGTGAAGATATCAGCGATTGCACACACATGAAGGTGCTGCCTCTAACCACGAGCAACCTCTCACTGTGGTATTTTAAGACAGGAACCTATGGTGTCGATATAACACGGTGGTTGGCCAACGTTAACCTGCTCTCTCCCTATGAGTTCGATCCAGACGCACCGGTGAGTGTAATGCAATGCGCACACGTATCCACCAGACTACCTGGCCACAGACCTATGGGCTCACATTGTGGACGAAAATGGGAAAGGAGTGAAGATATCAGCGATTGCACACAACCGAAGGCGCTGCCTCTAACCACGAGACACATCTCACTGTGGTATTTTAAGACAGGAACCTGCGGTGTCGATATAACACGGTCGTTGGCCAACGTTAACCTGCTCTCTCCCTACGAGTTCCATCCAGACGCACCGGTCAGTGTAATGCAGTGCGCACACGTATCCACCAGACTACCTGGGCACAGACCTATGGGCTCACACTGTGGACGAAAATGGGAATGGAGTGAAGATATCAGCGATTGCACACACGTGAAGGTGCTGCCTCTAAACACGAGGAACCTGTCACTGTGGTATTTTAAGACGGGAACCTACGGCGTCGATATAAATCGGTGGTTGGCCAACGTTAACCTGCTCTCTCCCTACGAGTTCGATCCATGCGCACCGGTGAGTGTAATGCAGTGCGCACACGTATGCACCAGACTACCTGGGCACAGACCTATGGGCTCACATTGTGGACGAAAATGGGAATGGAGTGAAGATATCAGCGATTGCACACACACGAAGGTGCTGCCTCTAACCACGAGCAACCTCTCACTGTGGTATTTTAAGACGGGAACCTACGGCGTCGATATAAATCGGTGGTTGGCCAACGTTAACCTGCTCTCTCCCTATGAGTTCGATCCAGACGCACCGGTGAGTGTAATGCAGTGCGCACACGTATCCACCAGACTACCTGGCCACAGACCTATGGGCTCACATTGTGGACGAAAATGGGAAAGGAGTGAAGATATCAGCGATTGCACACAACTGAAGGCGGTGCCTCTAACCACGAGACACATCTCACTGTGGTATTTTAAGACAGGAACCTGCGGTGTCGATATAACACGGTCGTTGGCCAACGTTAACCTGCTCTCTCCCTACGAGTTCGATCCAGACGCACCGGTCAGTGTAATGCAGTGCGCACACGTATCCACCAGACTACCTGGGCACAGACCTATGGGCTCACATTGTGGTCGAAAATGGGAATGGAGTGAAGATATCAGCGATTGCACACACACGAAGGTGCTGCCTCTAACCACGAGCAACCTCTCACTGTGGTATTTTAAGACAGGAACCTACGGTGTCGATATAACACGGTCGTTGGCCAACGTTAACCTGCTCTCTCCCTACGAGTTCGATCCAGACGCACCGGTGAGTGTAATGCAGTGCGCACACGTATCCAGCAGACTACCTGGGCACAGACCTATGGGCTCACATTGTGGACGGAACTGGGAATGGAGTGAAGATATCAACGATTGCACACAAGCGAAGATGCTGCCTCTAACCACGAGCAACCTCTCAATGTGGTATTTCAAGACTGGAACCTACGGTGTCGATATAACACGGTGGTTGGCCAACGTTAACCTGCTATCTCCCTACGAGTTCGATCGAGACGCTCCGGTGAGTGTAATGCAGTGCGCACACGTATCCAACAGACTACCTGGGCACAGACCTATGGGCTCACATTGTGGACGGAAATGGAAATGGAGCGAAGATATCAGCGATTGCACACACGCGAAGGTGCTGCTTCTAAACACGAGCAACCTCTCACTGTGGTATTTTAAGACAGGAACCTATGGCGTCGATATAAAGCGATGGTTGGCCAGCGTTAACCTGCTCTCTCCCTACGAGTTCGATCCAGACGCACCGGTGAGGGTATTGCAGTGCGCTCACGTATCCACCCGACTACCTGGGCACAGACCTATGCGCTGACATTGTGGACGGAAATGAGAATGTAGTGAAGATATCAGCGATTGCACATTCCCGAAGGTGCTGCCTCTAAACACGAGCAACCTCTCACTGTGGTATTTCAAGACAGGAACCTACGGCGTCGATATAAAGCAGTTGTTGGCCAACGTTAACCTGCTCTCTCCCTACGAGTTCGATCCAGACGCACCGGTGAGTGTAATGCAGTGCGCACACTATCCACCCGACTACCTGGGCACAGACCTATGGGCTCACATTGTGGACGGAAATGGGAATGGAGTGAAGATATCAGCGATTGCACACACGTGAAGGTGCTGCCTCTAAACACGAGGAACCTGTCACTGTGGTATTTTAAGACGGGAACCTACGGCGTCGATATAAATCGGTGGTTGGCCAACGATAACCTGCTCTCTCCCTACGAGTTCGATCCATGCGCACCGGTGAGTGTAATGCAGTGCGCACATGTATCCACCAGACTACCTGGGCACAGACCTATGGGTATGGGCTCACATTGTGGACAAAAATGGGAATGGAGTGAAGATATCAGCGATTGCACACAAACGAAGGTGCTGCTTCTAACCACGAGCAACCTCTCAATGTGGTATTTGAAGACAGGAACCTACAGCATCGATATAAATCGGTGGTTGGCCAACGTTAACCTGCTCTCTCCCTACGAGTTCGATCCATGCCCACCGGTGAGTGTAATGCAGTGCGTGCACGTATCCACCAGACTACCTGGGCACAGACCTATGGGCTCACACTGTGGACGAAAATGGGAATGGAGTGAAGATATCAGCGATTGCACACACATGAAGGTGCTGCCTCTAACCACGAGCAACCTCTCACTGTGGTATTTTAAGACAGGAACCTATGGTGTCGATATAACACGGTGGTTGGCCAACGTTAACCTGCTCTCTCCCTATGAGTTCGATCCAGACGCACCGGTGAGTGTAATGCAATGCGCACACGTATCCACCAGACTACCTGGCCACAGACCAATGGGCTCACATTGTGGACGAAAATGGGAAAGGAGTGAAGATATCAGCGATTGCACACAACCGAAGGCGCTGCCTCTAACCACGAGACACATCTCACTGTGGTATTTTAAGACAGGAACCTGCGGTGTCGATATAACACGGTCGTTGGCCAACGTTAACCTGCTCTCTCCCTACGAGTTCGATCCAGACGCACCGGTCAGTGTAATGCAGTGCGCACACGTATCCACCAGACTACCTGGGCACAGACCTATGGGCTCACATTGTGGACGGAAATGGGAATGGAGTGAAGATATCAGCGATTGCACACACGTGAAGGTGCTGCCTCTAAACACGAGGAACCTGTCACTGTGGTATTTTAAGACGGGAACCTACGGCGTCGATATAAATCGGTGGTTGGCCAACGTTAACCTGCTCTCTCCCTACGAGTTCGATCCATGCGCACCGGTGAGTGTAATGCAGTGCGCACACGTATCCACCAGACTACCTGGGCACAGACCTATGGGCTCACATTGTGGACGAAAATGGGAATGGAGTGAAGATGTCAGCGATTGCACACACACGAAGGTGCTGCCTCTAACCACGAGCAACCTCTCACTGTGGTATTTTAAGACGGGAACCTACGGGGTCGATATAAATCGGTGGTTGGCCAACGTTAACCTGCTCTCTCGCTACGAGTTCGATCCATGCGCACCGGTGAGTGTAATGCAGTGCGCACATGTATCCACCAGACTACCTGGGCACAGACCTATGGGTATGGGCTCACATTGTGGACAAAAATGGGAATGGAGTGAAGATATCAGCGATTGCACACAAACGAAGGTGCTGCTTCTAACCACGAGCAACCTCTCAATGTGGTATTTGAAGACAGGAACCTACAGCATCGATATAAATCGGTGGTTGGCCAACGTTAACCTGCTCTCTCCCTACGAGTTCGATCCATGCCCACCGGTGAGTGTAATGCAGTGCGTGCATGTATCCACCAGACTACCTGGGCACAGACCTATGGGCTCACATTGTGGTCGAAAATGGGAATGGAGTGAAGATATCAGCGATTGACACACACGAAGGTGCTGCCTCTAACCACGAGCAACCTCTCACTGTGGTATTTTAAGACAGGAACTTATGGTGTCGATATAACAGGGTGGTTGGCCAACGTTAACCTTCTCTCTCCCTATGAGTTCGATCCAGACGCACCGGTGAGTGTAATGCAGTGCGCACACGTATCCACCAGGCTACCTGGCCACATACCTATGGGCTCACATTGTGGACGAAAATGGGAAAGGAGTGAAGATATCAGCGATTGCACACAACCGAAGGCGCTGCCTCTAACCACGTGACACATCTCACTGTGGTATTTTAAGACAGGAACCTACGGTGTCGATATAACACGGTGGTTGGCCAACGTTAACCTGCTCTCTCCCTACAAGTTCGATGCAGACGCACCGGTCAGTGTAATGCACTGCGCACACGTATCCACCAGACTACCTGGGCAGACACCTATGGGCTCACATTGTGGACGGAAATATGAATGGAGTGAAGATATCAGCGATTGCACACACACGAAGGTGCTGCCTCTAACCACGAGCAACCTCTCACTGTGGTATTTTAAGACAGGAACCTACGGCGTCGATTTAACACGGTGGTTGACCAACGTTCACCTGCTCTATCCCTATGAGTTCGATCCAGACGCACCGGTGAGTGTAATGCAGTGCGCACACGTATCCAGCAGACTACCTGGGCACAGACCTATGGGCTCACATTGTGGACGGAACTGGGAATGGAGTGAAGATATCAGCGATTGCACACAAGCGAAGGTGCTGCCTCTAACCACGAGCAACCTCTCAATGTGGTATTTCAAGACAGGAACCTACGGTGTCGATATAACACGGTGGTTGGCCAACGTTAACCTGCTCTCTCCCTACGAGTTCGATCGAGACGCTCCGGTGAGTGTAATGCAGTGCGCACACGTATCCAACAGACTACCTGGGCACAGACCTATGGGCTCACATTGTGGACGGAAATGGAAATGGAGCGAAGATATCAGCCATTGCACACACGCGAAGGTGCTGCTTCTAAACACGAGCAACCTCTCACTGTGGTATTTTAAGACAGGAACTTATGGCGTCGATATAAAGCGATGGTTGGCCAGCGTTAACCTGCTCTCTCCCTACGAGTTCGATCCATGCCCACCGGTGAGTGTCATGCAGTGCGTGCACGTATCCACCAGACTACCTGGGCACAGACCTATGGGCTCACACTGTGGACGAAAATGGGAATGGAGTGAAGATATCAGCGATTGCACACACATGAAGGTGCTGCCTCTAACCACGAGCAACCTCTCACTGTGGTATTTTAAGACAGGAACCTATGGTGTCGATATAACACGGTGGTTGGCCAACGTTAACCTGCTCTCTCCCTATGAGTTCGATCCAGACGCACCGGTGAGTGTAATGCAATGCGCACACGTATCCACCAGACTACCTGGCCACAGACCTATGGGCTCACATTGTGGACGAAAATGGGAAAGGAGTGAAGATATCAGCGATTGCACACAACCGAAGGCGCTGCCTCTAACCACGAGACACATCTCACTGTGGTATTTTAAGACAGGAACCTGCGGTGTCGATATAACACGGTCGTTGGCCAACGTTAACCTGCTCTCTCCCTACGAGTTCGATCCAGACGCACCGGTCAGTGTAATGCAGTGCGCACACGTATCCACCAGACTACCTGGGCACAGACCTATGGGCTCACATTGTGGACGGAAATGGGAATGGAGTGAAGATATCAGCGATTGCACACACGTGAAGGTGCTGCCTCTAAACACGAGGAACCTGTCACTGTGGTATTTTAAGACGGGAACCTACGGCGTCGATATAAATCGGTGGTTGGCCAACGTTAACCTGCTCTCTCCCTACGAGTTCGATCCATGCGCACCGGTGAGTGTAATGCAGTGCGCACACGTATCCACCAGACTACCTGGGCACAGACCTATGGGCTCACATTGTGGACGAAAATGGGAATGGAGTGAAGATGTCAGCGATTGCACACACACGAAGGTGCTGCCTCTAACCACGAGCAACCTCTCACTGTGGTATTTTAAGACGGGAACCTACGGCGTCGATATAAATCGGTGGTTGGCCAACGTTAACCTGCTCTCTCCCTACGAGTTCGATCCATGCGCACCGGTGAGTGTAATGCAGTGCGCACATGTATCCACCAGACTACCTGGGCACAGACCTATGGGTATGGGCTCACATTGTGGACAAAAATGGGAATGGAGTGAAGATATCAGCGATTGCACACAAACGAAGGTGCTGCTTCTAACCACGAGCAACCTCTCAATGTGGTATTTGAAGACAGGAACCTACAGCATCGATATAAATCGGTGGTTGGCCAACGTTAACCTGCTCTCTCCCTACGAGTTCGATCCATGCCCACCGGTGAGTGTAATGCAGTGCGTGCATGTATCCACCAGACTACCTGGGCACAGACCTATGGGCTCACATTGTGGTCGAAAATGGGAATGGAGTGAAGATATCAGCGATTGACACACACGAAGGTGCTGCCTCTAACCACGAGCAACCTCTCACTGTGGTATTTTAAGACAGGAACTTATGGTGTCGATATAACAGGGTGGTTGGCCAACGTTAACTTTCTCTCTCCCTATGAGTTCGATCCAGACGCACCGGTGAGTGTAATGCAGTGCGCACACGTATCCACCAGGCTACCTGGCCACATACCTATGGGCTCACATTGTGGACGAAAATGGGAAAGGAGTGAAGATATCAGCGATTGCACACAACCGAAGGCGCTGCCTCTAACCACGAGACACATCTCACTGTGGTATTTTAAGACAGGAACCTACGGTGTCGATATAACACGGTGGTTGGCCAACGTTAACCTGCTCTCTCCCTACAAGTTCGATGCAGACGCACCGGTCAGTGTAATGCACTGCGCACACGTATCCACCAGACTACCTGGGCAGACACCTATGGGCTCACATTGTGGACGGAAATATGAATGGAGTGAAGATATCAGCGATTGCACACACACGAAGGTGCTGCCTCTAACCACGAGCAACCTCTCACTGTGGTATTTTAAGACAGGAACCTACGGCGTCGATTTAACACGGTGGTTGACCAACGTTCACCTGCTCTATCCCTATGAGTTCGATCCAGACGCACCGGTGAGTGTAATGCAGTGCGCACACGTATCCAGCAGACTACCTGGGCACAGACCTATGGGCTCACATTGTGGACGGAACTGGGAATGGAGTGAAGATATCAGCGATTGCACACAAGCGAAGGTGCTGCCTCTAACCACGAGCAACCTCTCAATGTGGTATTTCAAGACAGGAACCTACGGTGTCGATATAACACGGTGGTTGGCCAACGTTAACCTGCTCTCTCCCTACGAGTTCGATCGAGACGCTCCGGTGAGTGTAATGCAGTGCGCACACGTATCCAACAGACTACCTGAGCACAGACCTATGGGCTCACATTGTGGACGGAAATGGAAATGGAGCGAAGATATCAGCGATTGCACACACGCGAAGGTGCTGCTTCTAAACACGAGCAACCTCTCACTGTGGTATTTTAAGACAGGAACCTATGGCGTCGATATAAAGCGATGGTTGGCCAGCGTTAACCTGCTCTCTCCCTACGAGTTCGATCCAGACGCACCGGTGAGGGTATTGCAGTGCGCTCACGTATCCACCCGACTACCTGGGCACAGACCTATGCGCTGACATTGTGGACGGAAATGAAAATGTAGTGAAGATATCAGCGATTGCACATTCGCGAAGGTGCTGCCTCTAAACACGAGCAACCTCTCACTGTGGTATTTCAAGACAGGAACCTACGGCGTCGATATAAAGCAGTTGTTGGCCAACGTTAACCATCTCTCTCCCTACGAGTTCGATCCAGACGCACCGGTGAGTGTAATGCAGTGCGCACACTATCCACCCGACTACCTGGGCACAGACCTATGGGCTGACATTGTGGACGGAAATGGGAATGGAGTGAAGATATCAGCGATTGCACACACGTGAAGGTGCTGCCTCTAAACACGAGGAACCTGTCACTGTGGTATTTTAAGACGGGAACCTACGGCGTCGATATAAATCGGTGGTTGGCCAACGTTAACCTGCTCTCTCCCTACGAGTTCGTTCATGCGCACCGGTGAGTGTAATGCAGTGCGCACATGTATCCACCAGACTACCTGGGCACAGACCTATGGGTATGGGCTCACATTGTGGACAAAAATGGGAATGGAGTGAAGATATCAGCGATTGCACACAAACGAAGGTGCTGATTCTAACCACGAGCAACCTCTCAATGTGGTATTTGAAGACAGGAACCTACAGCATCGATATAAATCGGTGGTTGGCCAACGTTAACCTGCTCTCTCCCTACGAGTTCGATCCATGCCCACCGGTGAGTGTAATGCAGTGCGTGCATGTATCCACCAGACTACCTGGGCACAGACCTATGGGCTCACATTGTGGTCGAAAATGGGAATGGAGTGAAGATATCAGCGATTGCACACACACGAAGGTGCTGCCTCTAACCACGAGCAACCTCTCACTGTGGTATTTTAAGACAGGAACTTATGGTGTCGATATAACACGGTGGTTGGCCAACGTTAACCTTCTCTCTCCCTATGAGTTCGATCCAGACGCACCGGTGAGTGTAATGCAGTGCGCACACGTATCCACCAGGCTACCTGGCCACAGACCTATGGGCTCACATTGTGGACGAAAATGGGAAAGGAGTGAAGATATCAGCGATTGCACACAACCGAAGGCGCTGGCTCTAACCACGAGACACATCTCACTGTGGTATTTTAAGACAGGAACCTACGGTGTCGATATAACACGGTGGTTGGCCAACGTTAACCTGCTCTCTCCCTACAAGTTCGATGCAGACGCACCGGTCAGTGTAATGCACTGCGCACACGTATCCACCAGACTACCTGGGCAGACACCTATGGGCTCACATTGTGGACGGAACTGGGAATGGAGTGAAGATATCAGCGATTGCACACACACGAAGGTGCTGCCTCTAACCACGAGCAACCTCTCACTGTGGTATTTTAAGACAGGAACTTACGGTGTCGATATAACACGGTGGTTGGCCAACGTTAACCTGCTCTCTCCCTACGAGTTCGATCCAGACGCACCGGTGAGGGTATTGCAGTGCGCTCACGTATCCACCCGACTACCTGGGCACAGACCTATGCGCTGACATTGTGGACGGAAATGAGAATGTAGTGAAGATATCAGCGATTGCACATTCCCGAAGGTGCTGCCTCTAAACACGAGCAACCTCTCACTGTGGTATTTCAAGACAGGAACCTACGGCGTCGATATAAAGCAGTTGTTGGCCAACGTTAACCTGCTCTCTCCCTACGAGTTCGATCCAGACGCACCGGTGAGTGTAATGCAGTGCGCACACTATCCTCCCGACTACCTGGGCACAGACCTATGGGCTGGCATTGTGGACGGAAATGGGAATGGAGTGAAGATATCAGCGATTGCACACACGTGAAGGTGCTGCCTCTAAACACGAGGAACCTGTCACTGTGGTATTTTAAGACGGGAACCTACGGCGTCGATATAAATCGGTGGTTGGCCAACGTTAACCTGCTCTCTCCCTACGAGTTCGATCCATGCGCACCGGTGAGTGTAATGCAGTGCGCACATATATCCACCAGACTACCTATGCACAGACCTATGGGTATGGGCTCACATTGTGGACAAAAATGGGAATGGAGTGAAGATATCAGCGATTGCACACAAACGAAGGTGCTGCTTCTAACCACGAGCAACCTCTCAATGTGGTATTTGAAGACAGGAACCTACAGCATCGATATAAATCGGTGGTTGGCCAACGTTAACCTGCTCTCTCCCTATGAGTTCGATCCATGCCCACCGGTGAGTGTAATGCAGTGCGTGCACGTATCCACCAGACTACCTGGGCACAGACCTATGGGCTCACACTGTGGACGAAAATGGGAATGGAGTGAAGATATCAGCGATTGCACACACATGAAGGTGCTGCCTCTAACCACGAGACACATCTCACTGTGGTATTTTAAGACAGGAACCTGCGGTGTCGATATAACACGGTCGTTGGCCAACGTTAACCTGCTCTCTCCCTACGAGTTCGATCCAGACGCACCGGTCAGTGTAATGCAGTGCGCACACGTATCCACCAGACTACCTGGGCACTGACCTATGGGCTCACATTGTGGTCGAAAATGGGAATGGAGTGAAGATATCAGCGATTGCACACACACGAAGGTGCTGCCTCTAACCACGAGCAACCTCTCACTGTGGTATTTTAAGACGGGAACCTACGGCGTCGATATAAATCGGTGGTTGGCCAACGTTAACCTGCTCTCTCCCTACGAGTTCGATCCATGCGCACCGGTGAGTGTAATGCAGTGCGCACATGTATCCACCAGACTACCTGGGCACAGACCTATGGGTATGGGCTCACATTGTGGACAAAAATGGGAATGGAGTGAAGATATCAGCGATTGCACACAAACGAAGGTGCTGCTTCTAACCACGAGCAACCTCTCAATGTGGTATTTGAAGACAGGAACCTACAGCATCGATATAAATCGGTGGTTGGCCAACGTTAACCTGCTCTCTCCCTATGAGTTCGATCCATGCCCACCGGTGAGTGTAATGCAGTGCGTGCACGTATCCACCAGACTACCTGGGCACAGACCTATGGGCTCACACTGTGGACGAAAATGGGAATGGAGTGAAGATATCAGCGATTGCACACACATGAAGGTGCTGCCTCTAACCACGAGACACATCTCACTGTGGTATTTTAAGACAGGAACCTGCGGTGTCGATATAACACGGTCGTTGGCCAACGTTAACCTGCTCTCTCCCTACGAGTTCGATCCAGACGCACCGGTCAGTGTAATGCAGTGCGCACACGTATCCACCACACTACCTGGGCACTGACCTATGGGCTCACATTGTGGTCGAAAATGGGAATGGAGTGAAGATATCAGCGATTGCACACACACGAAGGTGCTGCCTCTAACCACGAGCAACCTCTCACTGTGGTATTTTAAGACAGGAACCTATGGTGTCGATATAACACGGTGGTTGGCCAACGTTAACCTGCTCTCTCCCTATGAGTTCGATCCAGACGCACCGGTGAGTGTAATGCAGTGCGCACACGTATCCACCAGACTACCTGGCCACAGACCTATGGGCTCACATTGTGGACGAAAATGGGAAAGGAGTGAAGATATCAGCGATTGCACACAACCGAAGGCGCTGCCTCTAACCACGAGACACATCTCACTGTAGTATTTTAAGACAGGAACCTACGGTGTCGATATAACACGGTCGTTGGCCAACGTTAACCTGCTCTCTCCCTACGAGTTCGATCCAGACGCACCGGTCAGTGTAATGCAGTGCGCACACGTATCCACCAGACTACCTGGGCACAGACATATGGGCTCACATTGTGGACGGAAATGGGAATGGAGTGAAGATATCAGCGATTGCACACACGTGAAGGTGCTGCCTCTAAACACGAGCAACCTGTCACTGTGGTATTTTAAGACGGGAACCTACGGCGTCGATATAAATCGGTGGCTGGCCAACGTTAACCTGCTCTCTCCCTACGAGTTCGATCCATGCGCACCGGTGAGTGTAATGCAGTGCGCACATGTATCCACCAGACTACCTGGGCACAGACCTATGGGCTCACATTGTGGACGGAACTGGGAATGGGAGTGAAGATATCAGCGATTGCACACAAGCGAAGGTGCTGCCTCTAACCACGAGCAACCTCTCAATGTGGTATTTGAAGACAGGAACCTACGGTGTCGATATAACACGGTGGTTGGCCAACGTTAACCTGCTCTCTCCCTACGAGTTCGATCGAGACGCTCCGGTGAGTGTAATGCAGTGCGCACACGTATCCAACAGACTACCTGGGCACAGACCTATGGGCTCACATTGTGGACGGAAATGGAAATGGAGTGAAGACATCAGCGATTGCACACACGCGAAGGTGCTGCCTCTAAACACGAGCAACCTCTCACTGTGGTATTTTAAGACAGGAACCTACGGCGTCGATATAAAGCAGTGGTTGGCCAGCGTTAACCTGCTCTCTCCCTACGAGTTCGATCCAGACGCACTGGTGAGTGTAATGCAGTGCGCACACAATCCATCCGACTACCTGGGCACAGACCTATGGGCTCACATTGTGGACAGAAATGGGAATGGAGTGAAGATATCAGCGATTGCACACACACAAAGGTGCTGCCTCTAACCACGAGCAACCTCTCAATGTGGTATTTGAAGACAGGAACCTACGGCATCGATATAAATCGGTGGTTGGCCAACGTTAACCTGCTCTCTTCCTACGAGTTCGATCCATGCCCACCGGTGAGTGTAATGCAGTGCGCACACGTATCAACCAGACTACATGGGCACAGACCTATGGGCTCACATTGTGGAGGGAACGGGGAATAGAGTGAAGATATCAGCTGTTGCACACAACCGAAGGTGCTGCCTCTAACCACGAGCAACCTCTCAATGTGGTATTTGAAGACAGGAACCTATGACATCGATATAAATTGGTGGTTGGCCAACGTTAACCTGCTCTCTCCCTACGAGTTCGATCCAGACGCACCGGTGAGTGTAATGCAGTGCGCACACGTATCCACCAGACTACCTGGACACAGACCTATGGGCTCACATTGTGGACAGAAATGGGAATGGAGTGAAGATATCAGCGATTGCGCACACGCGAAGGTGCTGCCTCTAAACACGAGACACATCTCACTGTGGTATTTTAAGACAGGAACCTGCGGTGTCGATATAACACGGTCGTTGGCCAACGTTAACCTGCTCTCTCCCTACGAGTTCGATCCAGACGCACCGGTCAGTGTAATGCAGTGCGCACACGTATCCACCAGACTACCTGGGCACTGACCTATGGGCTCACATTGTGGTCGAAAATGGGAATGGAGTGAAGATATCAGCGATTGCACACACACGAAGGTGCTGCCTCTAACCACGAGCAACCTCTCACTGTGGTATTTTAAGACAGGAACCTATGGTGTCGATATAACACGGTGTTTGGCCAACGTTAACCTGCTCTCTCCCTACGAGTTCGATCCAGACGCACCGGTCAGTGTAATGCACTGCGCACACGTATCCACCAGACTACCTGGGCACAGACCTATGGGCTCACATTGTGGACGGAAATACGAATGGAGTGAAGATATCAGCGATTGCACACACACGAAGGTGCTGCCTCTAACCACGAGCAACCTCTCACTGTGGTATTTTAAGACAGGAACCTACGGCGTCGATTTAACACGGTGGTTGGCCAACGTTCACCTGCTCTATCCCTATGAGTTCGATCCAGACGCACCGGTGAGTGTAATGCAGTGCGCACACGTATCCACCAGACTACCTGGGCACAGACCTATGGGCTCACATTGTGGACGGAACTGGGAATGGAGTGAAGATATCAGCGATTGCACACAAGCGAAGGTGCTGCCTCTAACCACGAGCAACCTCTCAATGTGGTATTTGAAGACAGGAACCTACGGTGTCGATATAACACGGTGGTTGGCCAACGTTAACCTGCTCTCTCCCTACGAGTTCGATCGAGACGCTCCGGTGAGTGTAATGCAGTGCGCACACGTATCCAACAGACTACCTGGGCACAGACCTATGGGCTCACATTGTGGACGGAAATGGAGCGAAGATATCAGCGATTGCGCACACGCGAAGGTGCTGCTTCTAAACACGAGCAACCTCTCACTGTGGTATTTTAAGACAGGAACCTATGGCGTCGATATAAAGCGATGGTTGGCCAGCGTTAACCTGCTCTCTCCCTACGAGTTCGATCCAGACGCACCGGTGAGGGTATTGCAGTGCCCTCACGTATCCACCCGACTACCTGGGCACAGACCTATGCGCTGACATTGTGGACGGAAATGAGAATGTAGTGAAGATATCAGCGATTGCACATTCCCGAAGGTGCTGCCTCTAAACACGAGCTACCTCTCACTGTGGTATTTCAAGACAGGAACCTACGGCGTCGATATAAAGCAGTGGTTGGCCAACGTTAACCTGCTCTCTCCCTACGAGTTCGATCCAGACGCACCGGTGAGTGTAATGCAGTGCGCACACTATCCACCCGACTACCTGGGCACAGACCTATGGGCTCACATTGTGGACGGAAATGGGAATGGAGTGAAGATATCAGCGATTGCACACACGCGAATGTGCTGCCTCTAAACACGAGCAACCTCTCACTGTGGTATTTTAAGACAGGAACCTATGGCGTCGATATAAAGCGATGGTTGGCCAGCATTAACCTGCTCTCTCCCTACGAGTTCGATCCAGACGCACCGGTGAGGGTATTGCAGTGCGCTCACGTATCCACCCGACTACCTGGGCACAGACCTATGCGCTGACATTGTGGACGGAAATGAGAATGTAGTGAAGATATCAGCGATTGCACATTCCCGAAGGTGCTGCCTCTAAACACGAGCTACCTCTCACTGTGGTATTTCAAGACAGGAACCTACGGCGTCGATATAAAGCAGTGGTTGGCCAGCATGAACCTCCTCTCTCCCTACGAGTTCGATCCAGACGCACCGGTGAGTGTAATGCAGTGCCCACAGGTATCCACCAGACTACCTGAGCACAGACCTATGGGCGCACATTGTAGACGGAAATGGGAATGGACTGAAGCTATCAGCGATTGCACACACGCGAAGGTGCTGCCTCTAAACACGAGCAACCTCTCACTGTGGTATTTTAAGACAGGAACCTACGGCGTCGATATAAAGCGGTGGTTGGCCAGCGTTAACCTGCTCTCTCCCTACGAGTTCCATCCAGACGCACCGGTGAGTGTAATGCAGTGCGCACACGTATCCACCAGACTACCTGGGCAATAACCTATGGGCTCACATTGTGGACGGAAATGGAAATGGAGTGAAGATATCAGCGATTGCACACACGCGAAGGTGCTGCCTCTAACCACGAGCAACCTCTCAATGTGGTATTTGAAGACAGGAACCTACGGCATCGATATAACACGGTGGTTGGCCAACGTTAACCTGCTCTCTCCCTACGAGTTAGATCCAGACGCACCGGTCAGTGTAATGCAGTGCGCTCACGTATCCACCAGACTACCTGGGCACAGACCTAGGGGCTCACACTGTGGACGAAAATGGGAATGGAGTGAAGATATCAGCGATTGCACACACACGAAGGTGCTGCCTCTAACCACGAGCAACCTCTCACTGTGGTATTTTAAGACGGGAACCTACGGCGTCGATATAAATCGGTGGTTGGCCAACGTTAACCTGCTCTCTCCCTACGAGTTCGATCCATGCGCACCGGTGAGTGTAATGCAGTGCCCACATGTATCCACCAGACTAATTGGGCACACACCTATGGGTATGGGCTCACATTGTGGCCAAAAATGGGAATGGAGTGAAGATATCAGCGATTGCACACAAACGAAGGTGCTGCTTCTAACCACGAGCAACCTCTCAATGTGGTATTTGAAGACAGGAACCTACAGCATCGATATAAATCGGTGGTTGGCCAACGTTAACCTGCTCTCTCCCTACGAGTTCGATCCATGCCCACCGGTGAGTGTAATGCAGTGCGTGCACGGATCCACCAGACTACCTGGGCACAGACCTATGGGCTCACATTGTGGTCGAAAATGGGAATGGAGTGAAGATATCAGCGATTGCACACACACGAAGGTGCTGCCTCTAACCACCAGCAACCTCTCACTGTGGTATTTTAAGACAGGAACTTATGGTGTCGATATAACACGGTGGTTGGCCAACGTTAACCTTCTCTCTCCCTATGAGTTCGATCCAGACGCACCGGTGAGTGTAATGCAGTGCGCACACGTATCCACCAGACTACCTGGCCACAGACCTATGGGCTCACATTGTGGACGAAAATGGGAAAGGAGTGAAGATATCAGCGATTGCACACAACCGAAGGCGCTACCTCTAACCACGAGACACATCTCACTGTGGTATTTTAAGACAGGAACCTACGGTGTCGATATAACACGGTGGTTGGCCAACGTTAACCTGCTCTATCCCTACAAGTTCGATCCAGACGCACCGGTCAGTGTAATGCACTGCGCACACGTATCCACCAGACTACCTGGGCACAGACCTATGGGCTCACATTGTGGACGGAAATACGAATGGAGTGAAGATATCAGCGATTGCACACACGTGAAGGTGCTGCCTCTAACCACGAGCAACCTCTCACTGTGGTATTTTAAGACAGGAACTTACGGTGTCGATATAACACGGTGGTTGGCCAACGTTAACCTGCTCTCTCCCTACGAGTTCGATCCAGACGCACCGGTGAGGGTATTGCAGTGCGCTCACGTATCCACCCGACTACCTGGGCACAGACCTATGCGCTGACATTGTGGACGGAAATGAGAATGTAGTGAAGATATCAGCGATTGCACATTCCCGAAGGTGCTGCCTCTAAACACGAGCAACCTCTCACTGTGGTATTTCAAGACAGGAACCTACGGCGTCGATATAAAGCAGTTGTTGGCCAACGTTAACCTGCTCTCTCCCTACGAGTTCGATCCAGACGCACCGGTGAGTGTAATGCAGTGCGCACACTATCCTCCCGACTACCTGGGCACAGACCTATGGGCTGGCATTGTGGACGGAAATGGGAATGGAGTGAAGATATCAGCGATTGCACACACGTGAAGGTGCTGCCTCTAAACACGAGGAACCTGTCACTGTGGTATTTTAAGACGGGAACCTACGGCGTCGATATAAATCGGTGGTTGGCCAACGTTAACCTGCTCTCTCCCTACGAGTTCGATCCATGCGCACCGGTGAGTGTAATGCAGTGCGCACATATATCCACCAGACTACCTATGCACAGACCTATGGGTATGGGCTCACATTGTGGACAAAAATGGGAATGGAGTGAAGATATCAGCGATTGCACACAAACGAAGGTGCTGCTTCTAACCACGAGCAACCTCTCAATGTGGTATTTGAAGACAGGAACCTACAGCATCGATATAAATCGGTGGTTGGCCAACGTTAACCTGCTCTCTCCCTATGAGTTCGATCCATGCCCACCGGTGAGTGTAATGCAGTGCGTGCACGTATCCACCAGACTACCTGGGCACAGACCTATGGGCTCACACTGTGGACGAAAATGGGAATGGAGTGAAGATATCAGCGATTGCACACACATGAAGGTGCTGCCTCTAACCACGAGACACATCTCACTGTGGTATTTTAAGACAGGAACCTGCGGTGTCGATATAACACGGTCGTTGGCCAACGTTAACCTGCTCTCTCCCTACGAGTTCGATCCAGACGCACCGGTCAGTGTAATGCAGTGCGCACACGTATCCACCAGACTACCTGGGCACTGACCTATGGGCTCACATTGTGGTCGAAAATGGGAATGGAGTGAAGATATCAGCGATTGCACACACACGAAGGTGCTGCCTCTAACCACGAGCAACCTCTCACTGTGGTATTTTAAGACGGGAACCTACGGCGTCGATATAAATCGGTGGTTGGCCAACGTTAACCTGCTCTCTCCCTACGAGTTCGATCCATGCGCACCGGTGAGTGTAATGCAGTGCGCACATGTATCCACCAGACTACCTGGGCACAGACCTATGGGTATGGGCTCACATTGTGGACAAAAATGGGAATGGAGTGAAGATATCAGCGATTGCACACAAACGAAGGTGCTGCTTCTAACCACGAGCAACCTCTCAATGTGGTATTTGAAGACAGGAACCTACAGCATCGATATAAATCGGTGGTTGGCCAACGTTAACCTGCTCTCTCCCTATGAGTTCGATCCATGCCCACCGGTGAGTGTAATGCAGTGCGTGCACGTATCCACCAGACTACCTGGGCACAGACCTATGGGCTCACACTGTGGACGAAAATGGGAATGGAGTGAAGATATCAGCGATTGCACACACATGAAGGTGCTGCCTCTAACCACGAGACACATCTCACTGTGGTATTTTAAGACAGGAACCTGCGGTGTCGATATAACACGGTCGTTGGCCAACGTTAACCTGCTCTCTCCCTACGAGTTCGATCCAGACGCACCGGTCAGTGTAATGCAGTGCGCACACGTATCCACCACACTACCTGGGCACTGACCTATGGGCTCACATTGTGGTCGAAAATGGGAATGGAGTGAAGATATCAGCGATTGCACACACACGAAGGTGCTGCCTCTAACCACGAGCAACCTCTCACTGTGGTATTTTAAGACAGGAACCTATGGTGTCGATATAACACGGTGGTTGGCCAACGTTAACCTGCTCTCTCCCTATGAGTTCGATCCAGACGCACCGGTGAGTGTAATGCAGTGCGCACACGTATCCACCAGACTACCTGGCCACAGACCTATGGGCTCACATTGTGGACGAAAATGGGAAAGGAGTGAAGATATCAGCGATTGCACACAACCGAAGGCGCTGCCTCTAACCACGAGACACATCTCACTGTAGTATTTTAAGACAGGAACCTACGGTGTCGATATAACACGGTCGTTGGCCAACGTTAACCTGCTCTCTCCCTACGAGTTCGATCCAGACGCACCGGTCAGTGTAATGCAGTGCGCACACGTATCCACCAGACTACCTGGGCACAGACATATGGGCTCACATTGTGGACGGAAATGGGAATGGAGTGAAGATATCAGCGATTGCACACACGTGAAGGTGCTGCCTCTAAACACGAGCAACCTGTCACTGTGGTATTTTAAGACGGGAACCTACGGCGTCGATATAAATCGGTGGCTGGCCAACGTTAACCTGCTCTCTCCCTACGAGTTCGATCCATGCGCACCGGTGAGTGTAATGCAGTGCGCACATGTATCCACCAGACTACCTGGGCACAGACCTATGGGCTCACATTGTGGACGGAACTGGGAATGGGAGTGAAGATATCAGCGATTGCACACAAGCGAAGGTGCTGCCTCTAACCACGAGCAACCTCTCAATGTGGTATTTGAAGACAGGAACCTACGGTGTCGATATAACACGGTGGTTGGCCAACGTTAACCTGCTCTCTCCCTACGAGTTCGATCGAGACGCTCCGGTGAGTGTAATGCAGTGCGCACACGTATCCAACAGACTACCTGGGCACAGACCTATGGGCTCACATTGTGGACGGAAATGGAAATGGAGTGAAGACATCAGCGATTGCACACACGCGAAGGTGCTGCCTCTAAACACGAGCAACCTCTCACTGTGGTATTTTAAGACAGGAACCTACGGCGTCGATATAAAGCAGTGGTTGGCCAGCGTTAACCTGCTCTCTCCCTACGAGTTCGATCCAGACGCACTGGTGAGTGTAATGCAGTGCGCACACAATCCATCCGACTACCTGGGCACAGACCTATGGGCTCACATTGTGGACAGAAATGGGAATGGAGTGAAGATATCAGCGATTGCACACACACAAAGGTGCTGCCTCTAACCACGAGCAACCTCTCAATGTGGTATTTGAAGACAGGAACCTACGGCATCGATATAAATCGGTGGTTGGCCAACGTTAACCTGCTCTCTTCCTACGAGTTCGATCCATGCCCACCGGTGAGTGTAATGCAGTGCGCACACGTATCAACCAGACTACATGGGCACAGACCTATGGGCTCACATTGTGGAGGGAACGGGGAATAGAGTGAAGATATCAGCTGTTGCACACAACCGAAGGTGCTGCCTCTAACCACGAGCAACCTCTCAATGTGGTATTTGAAGACAGGAACCTACGACATCGATATAAATTGGTGGTTGGCCAACGTTAACCTGCTCTCTCCCTACGAGTTCGATCCAGACGCACCGGTGAGTGTAATGCAGTGCGCACACGTATCCACCAGACTACCTGGACACAGACCTATGGGCTCACATTGTGGACAGAAATGGGAATGGAGTGAAGATATCAGCGATTGCGCACACGCGAAGGTGCTGCCTCTAAACACGAGACACATCTCACTGTGGTATTTTAAGACAGGAACCTGCGGTGTCGATATAACACGGTCGTTGGCCAACGTTAACCTGCTCTCTCCCTACGAGTTCGATCCAGACGCACCGGTCAGTGTAATGCAGTGCGCACACGTATCCACCAGACTACCTGGGCACTGACCTATGGGCTCACATTGTGGTCGAAAATGGGAATGGAGTGAAGATATCAGCGATTGCACACACACGAAGGTGCTGCCTCTAACCACGAGCAACCTCTCACTGTGGTATTTTAAGACAGGAACCTATGGTGTCGATATAACACGGTGTTTGGCCAACGTTAACCTGCTCTCTCCCTACGAGTTCGATCCAGACGCACCGGTCAGTGTAATGCACTGCGCACACGTATCCACCAGACTACCTGGGCACAGACCTATGGGCTCACATTGTGGACGGAAATACGAATGGAGTGAAGATATCAGCGATTGCACACACACGAAGGTGCTGCCTCTAACCACGAGCAACCTCTCACTGTGGTATTTTAAGACAGGAACCTACGGCGTCGATTTAACACGGTGGTTGGCCAACGTTCACCTGCTCTATCCCTATGAGTTCGATCCAGACGCACCGGTGAGTGTAATGCAGTGCGCACACGTATCCACCAGACTACCTGGGCACAGACCTATGGGCTCACATTGTGGACGGAACTGGGAATGGAGTGAAGATATCAGCGATTGCACACAAGCGAAGGTGCTGCCTCTAACCACGAGCAACCTCTCAATGTGGTATTTGAAGACAGGAACCTACGGTGTCGATATAACACGGTGGTTGGCCAACGTTAACCTGCTCTCTCCCTACGAGTTCGATCGAGACGCTCCGGTGAGTGTAATGCAGTGCGCACACGTATCCAACAGACTACCTGGGCACAGACCTATGGGCTCACATTGTGGACGGAAATGGAGCGAAGATATCAGCGATTGCGCACACGCGAAGGTGCTGCTTCTAAACACGAGCAACCTCTCACTGTGGTATTTTAAGACAGGAACCTATGGCGTCGATATAAAGCGATGGTTGGCCAGCGTTAACCTGCTCTCTCCCTACGAGTTCGATCCAGACGCACCGGTGAGGGTATTGCAGTGCCCTCACGTATCCACCCGACTACCTGGGCACAGACCTATGCGCTGACATTGTGGACGGAAATGAGAATGTAGTGAAGATATCAGCGATTGCACATTCCCGAAGGTGCTGCCTCTAAACACGAGCTACCTCTCACTGTGGTATTTCAAGACAGGAACCTACGGCGTCGATATAAAGCAGTGGTTGGCCAACGTTAACCTGCTCTCTCCCTACGAGTTCGATCCAGACGCACCGGTGAGTGTAATGCAGTGCGCACACTATCCACCCGACTACCTGGGCACAGACCTATGGGCTCACATTGTGGACGGAAATGGGAATGGAGTGAAGATATCAGCGATTGCACACACGCGAATGTGCTGCCTCTAAACACGAGCAACCTCTCACTGTGGTATTTTAAGACAGGAACCTATGGCGTCGATATAAAGCGATGGTTGGCCAGCATTAACCTGCTCTCTCCCTACGAGTTCGATCCAGACGCACCGGTGAGGGTATTGCAGTGCGCTCACGTATCCACCCGACTACCTGGGCACAGACCTATGCGCTGACATTGTGGACGGAAATGAGAATGTAGTGAAGATATCAGCGATTGCACATTCCCGAAGGTGCTGCCTCTAAACACGAGCTACCTCTCACTGTGGTATTTCAAGACAGGAACCTACGGCGTCGATATAAAGCAGTGGTTGGCCAGCATGAACCTCCTCTCTCCCTACGAGTTCGATCCAGACGCACCGGTGAGTGTAATGCAGTGCCCACAGGTATCCACCAGACTACCTGAGCACAGACCTATGGGCGCACATTGTAGACGGAAATGGGAATGGACTGAAGCTATCAGCGATTGCACACACGCGAAGGTGCTGCCTCTAAACACGAGCAACCTCTCACTGTGGTATTTTAAGACAGGAACCTACGGCGTCGATATAAAGCGGTGGTTGGCCAGCGTTAACCTGCTCTCTCCCTACGAGTTCCATCCAGACGCACCGGTGAGTGTAATGCAGTGCGCACACGTATCCACCAGACTACCTGGGCAATAACCTATGGGCTCACATTGTGGACGGAAATGGAAATGGAGTGAAGATATCAGCGATTGCACACACGCGAAGGTGCTGCCTCTAACCACGAGCAACCTCTCAATGTGGTATTTGAAGACAGGAACCTACGGCATCGATATAACACGGTGGTTGGCCAACGTTAACCTGCTCTCTCCCTACGAGTTAGATCCAGACGCACCGGTCAGTGTAATGCAGTGCGCTCACGTATCCACCAGACTACCTGGGCACAGACCTAGGGGCTCACACTGTGGACGAAAATGGGAATGGAGTGAAGATATCAGCGATTGCACACACACGAAGGTGCTGCCTCTAACCACGAGCAACCTCTCACTGTGGTATTTTAAGACGGGAACCTACGGCGTCGATATAAATCGGTGGTTGGCCAACGTTAACCTGCTCTCTCCCTACGAGTTCGATCCATGCGCACCGGTGAGTGTAATGCAGTGCCCACATGTATCCACCAGACTAATTGGGCACACACCTATGGGTATGGGCTCACATTGTGGCCAAAAATGGGAATGGAGTGAAGATATCAGCGATTGCACACAAACGAAGGTGCTGCTTCTAACCACGAGCAACCTCTCAATGTGGTATTTGAAGACAGGAACCTACAGCATCGATATAAATCGGTGGTTGGCCAACGTTAACCTGCTCTCTCCCTACGAGTTCGATCCATGCCCACCGGTGAGTGTAATGCAGTGCGTGCACGGATCCACCAGACTACCTGGGCACAGACCTATGGGCTCACATTGTGGTCGAAAATGGGAATGGAGTGAAGATATCAGCGATTGCACACACACGAAGGTGCTGCCTCTAACCACCAGCAACCTCTCACTGTGGTATTTTAAGACAGGAACTTATGGTGTCGATATAACACGGTGGTTGGCCAACGTTAACCTTCTCTCTCCCTATGAGTTCGATCCAGACGCACCGGTGAGTGTAATGCAGTGCGCACACGTATCCACCAGACTACCTGGCCACAGACCTATGGGCTCACATTGTGGACGAAAATGGGAAAGGAGTGAAGATATCAGCGATTGCACACAACCGAAGGCGCTACCTCTAACCACGAGACACATCTCACTGTGGTATTTTAAGACAGGAACCTACGGTGTCGATATAACACGGTGGTTGGCCAACGTTAACCTGCTCTATCCCTACAAGTTCGATCCAGACGCACCGGTCAGTGTAATGCACTGCGCACACGTATCCACCAGACTACCTGGGCACAGACCTATGGGCTCACATTGTGGACGGAAATACGAATGGAGTGAAGATATCAGCGATTGCACACACACGAAGGTGCTGCCTCTAACCACGAGCAACCTCTCACTGTGGTATTTTAAGACAGGAACCTACGGCGTCGATTTAACACGGTGGTTGGCCAACGTTCACCTGCTCTATCCCTATGAGTTCGATCCAGACGCACCGGTGAGTGTAATGCAGTGCGCACACGTATCCACCAGACTACCTGGGCACAGACCTATGGGCTCACATTGTGGACGGAACTGGGAATGGAGTGAAGATATCAGCGATTGCACACAAGCGAAGGTGCTGCCTCTAACCACGAGCAACCTCTCAATGTGGTATTTGAAGACAGGAACCTACGGTGTCGATATAACACGGTGGTTGGCCAACGTTAACCTGCTCTCTCCCTATGAGTTCGATCGAGACGCTCCGGTGAGTGTAATGCAGTGCGCACACGTATCCAACAGACTACCTGGGCACAGACCTATGGGCTCACATTGTGGACGGAAATGGAGCGAAGATATCAGCGATTGCACACACGCGAAGGTGCTGCTTCTAAACACGAGCAACCTCTCACTGTGGTATTTTAAGACAGGAACCTATGGCGTCGATATAAAGCGATGGTTGGCCAGCGTTAACCTGCTCTCTCCCTACGAGTTCGATCCAGACGCACCGTTGAGGGTATTGCAGTGCGCTCACGTATCCACCCGACTACCTGGGCACAGACCTATGCGCTGACATTGTGGACGGAAATGAGAATGTAGTGAAGATATCAGCGATTGCACATTCCCGAAGGTGCTGCCTCTAAACACGAGCTACCTCTCACTGTGGTATTTCAAGACAGGAACCTACGGCGTCGATATAAAGCAGTGGTTGGCCAACGTTAACCTGCTCTCTCCCTACGAGTTCGATCCAGACGCACCGGTGAGTGTAATGCAGTGCGCACACTATCCACCCGACTACCTGGGCAGAGACCTATGGGCTCACATTGTGGACGGAAATGGGAATGGAGTGAAGATATCAGCGATTGCACACACGCGAATGTGCTGCCTCTAAACACGAGCAACCTCTCACTGTGGTATTTTAAGACAGGAACCTATGGCGTCGATATAAAGCGGCGGTTGGCCAGCATGAACCTCCTCTCTCCCTACGAGTTCGATCCAGACGCACCGGTGAGTGTAATGCAGTGCCCACAGGTATCCACCAGACTACCTGAGCACAGACCTATGGGCTCACATTGTAGACGGAAATGGGAATGGACTGAAGCTATCAGCGATTGCACACACGCGAAGGTGCTGCCTCTAAACACGAGCAACCTCTCACTGTGGTATTTTAAGACAGGAACCTACGGCGTCGATATAAAGCGGTGGTTGGCCAGCGTTAACCTGCTCTCTCCCTACGAGTTCCATCCAGACGCACCGGTGAGTGTAATGCAGTGCGCACACGTATCCACCAGACTACCTGGGCAATAACCTATGGGCTCACATTGTGGACGGAAATGGGAATGGAGTGAAGATATCAGCGACTGCACACACGCGAAGGTGCTGCCTCTAAACACGAGCAACCTCTCACTGTGGTATTTTAAGACAGAAACCTATGGCGTCGATATAAAGCGATGGTTGGCCAGCGTTAACCTGCTCTCTCCCTACGAGTTCGATCCAGACGCACCGGTGAGGGTATTGCAGTGCGCACACGTACCCACCCGACTACCTGGGCACAGACCTATGCGCTGACATTGTGGACGGAAATGAGAATGGAGTGAACATATCAGCGATTGCACACACGCGAACGTGCTTCCTCTAAACACGAGCAACCTCTCACTCTGGTATTCTAAGACAGGAACCTACGGCGTCGATATAAAGCGGTGGTTGGCCAGCGTTAACCTGCTCTCCCTACGAGTTCGATCCAGACGCACCGGTGAGTGTAATGCAGTGCGCCCACGTATCCACGAGACTACCTAGGCACAGACCTATGGGCTCACATTGTGGACGGAAATGAGAATGGAGTGAAGATATCAACGATTGCACACAACCGATGGTGCTGCCTCTAACCACGAGCAACCTCTCAATGTGGTATTTGAAGACAGGAACCTACGGCATCGATATAAAGCGGTGGTTGGCCAACGTTAACCTGCTCTCTCCTTACGAGTTCGATCCAGACGCACCGGTGGGTGTAATGCAGTGCCCGAAAATTGTGGACGGAAATGGGAATGGAGTGAAGATATCAGCGATTGCACACAACCGATGGTGCTGTCTCTAACCACGAGCAACCTCTCAATGTAGTATTTGAAGACAGGAACCTACGGCATCGATATAAAGCGGTGGTTGGCCAACGTTAACCTGCTCTCTCCCTACGAGTTGTTCCCCGCGGGGAGGCGTCTGCAGCATGCAGACGTTGGTGAGTGGCGACACCACGGGGTTAACCCGAGCATCCGCAGGGACATCCCCACAGGGGGATGATGGTGAATAATGCGTGACCACGGACCCGAGCATCCGCGCTTAGCCGTGCGTGGCATCGCCGTGTCCGGGGAATGTACATATGGCAAGCAAGCACCAGCTGACATTATTACCCTGAACCCTTTCGAAGAGGCCATTACCATTTAAAAAAAATGGCACTAAATGGCAATTTAGCTAAAAAGCAACATGTGAGGAAAAGGAATGCCAGTGGTCAGACCAAGCAATTCTGCGTGGACAGCTCGACAATGCACAATGTTTCAATTCCTGTGTACTTGGTTTCTTCCACGCAGACCCGACTGTGCATGCCCATTACAATTCGGAGGATGCCTCCGTTGGTTACTTTGCCACATATGCAAGATTGAATGCTATGGAAGGTGCGCAACCGTACAAAGCCGAACACCAAGCTGGGGCATAGCTTGTACCCGTTTACAAAAAAATAACAGGCGGGTGTCGCTTTGCATCACTGCACGCAGTACCTTGATACCGAATAGGGCGACACAAAACTCATCGCGTGTTCCCTACCCCGATGATGTCAGTGGGCGGACGAGCCACCTGTACAGAAAATATTCCCATCGACATTGTCACAGAGACCCCCTGAAAATTCTATTAATGCTTCTTTCTAAGCTTGTACAAATTCTTTAAAACTGAGTGAAATAAATACTAAGCATATGAACCCACATTTGTTTCTACGGGTTTCATCACTGGGAAAATTCTCTGCACATAACGTTAATGCTGCATGTGCGCGCCTGCCTTGGCGCGGAATTAGAGACACGGCGCTAGAAATGAAGGACGTCAGGGGGTGGCAGCAAGCCCGTGCCACAGTTCTAGCTTTGAAGAAGCACTCACTGACGACCCCCGGCTCAAAGCCTCTCACGCCCAGGAATGGAGCAGTGAGGGAGCGCGCCACAGTCTACGGTACGGCAACATGTGACAGTCCGGTCGTCGGATAGACGCAGAGCCCGGTGAACAAATTGCGTGTATGTAAATATTTGCCTCTGTCATTTATAAGTGCACTACTGTCGCAAGATATTTGTACCGTAGCCTCTGTTTTGTGTTGCGTAACATGCGCTGGATATTCTTAAAGAATACCGCATATGTGTTCTTATGAGTGCTATGTCAAGTGGCAGGCAGGCGGCAGGCTTTGTCTCCTTACACGGCTGAGTAAGGAACAGTCCTCTATTATAAGTCCTGCGGCAGCTGCTGTATGGTATAGCGTGCTCAAAAACGTTGCCTTCTCTTGTGTAGCTACTTCTACGATACGATTATCTCCTAAACATCTTCACCACTACCAGATGCAGGCCAAAGAGCCTTCGATTTGCGGCTTCTTGGAGTTTCAGTTTATACGCATTGTCTATGTATCTGGTCTGCATTTCTCCTTAACTCTACCCGCCTTTACTGCCCCCAAGGGGCATGAGTACCACTCAGCCCTTCTGTTCAAGAAACAAGTGTTCATTTTTGAAGAATATAACGATGCACGTACAATAACCAACATGCACAAGTATAGCCGAGAAAAATCACGCTGGACCGAGGAGCGACCACGGCGGCCAGGCCCTTGTGTCAGGAGATGTGCTGAGTGATTGGTGAAAAGATATTTAAGATGGGTTGCAAATGCCGCATCATACTTTATTACTGGAAGTACGTGAACTACTTTTTGACGAATCTCCATGCAAAAGACTAAACGCCTACAGCTGTCATAGATGCATTCATGGAAATCCGCTTCTTCACTCCAGCCCGCAGAAAAGAGATCAGCGTCGCAACTTCCGAAAGCAGTACCTACCACCAGCATTATTAGCATTCTAGTGCTCTGGCTGACGTTCCGCTCCACCCAGATGAAATGCATTCGCTGGAGCCACGGTCAAAGCTGCGGCGGTGTACTCATGCAACATGCTCCCGATCACGAAGCAAGCAAGCAATTCTACTTTCAAATAAACCCAGCGTCTCCTGTTCTGTTTGTGCACAATGATGACATTTTCTGGTATTTCCCTTCCAACTCCAACCTCCAATCACTCTGACCAGTGAACTGAAAAAAATCCTGAAGCACAGTTACCGCAAACGGGCCAGGAGCATTTATAATCTGTCATGGAAATGTTGGACCATGCGAAATACACCTTCTCGCAGGCCCAATTACCACGCCTATAATGCTTATATGGCTATTAGCACTGCGAAAATTCTCCAAGCACCCTCTGGCTGTCGAAGAGGTCCTGCGTAGCACGCGGCCTTCAGAGAGGCAAGATCAGGCCCCTTCGTCCAGACTAGTGGGTGGCCATCCGATTTGGTATGTGGATATACCGCCAAGTGAGTTTGCAGTTTAAGAAAGCCATTAAGCAGTGCCCTCTGTTTTGTGCCATTTTTATATATAGTCAAGTTCGCTCCAAATAATATATACTTGTCTATCATCACCTAGAGCAGTGTGCATCCAGATAGCCAAACATATTGTATTGCGCGCTACCGTGTTGGGTTTTATGGAGCATAAGTAATTCAGACCATCGTGCGCAAAACACATGGTATGATTTCTTTCGAAATTTGGGTGTCCTCAGGAGAACTCCTCTGGAAAAGGACTTAGAGGAGCCAAACAAAATAAATAAAGACCTCAGCCTTCTGCTCGGCCCTGAGAAAATGGATGAGGTGCATCGAAAATTGCGTCCATGCAGAAAGTAAGAATTTTTAGAGTTTATAGTTTTTGTGGTATTATAGTTTCTTTAGCGACCTTAAACAAACAAAAACAGAGTAAATTGCTACAAGTGGATTATCTCATAAAAGAAAATTGGGGCTGTAGTGAGTAGAAGCCCATTTGTGGCCCTTCATCTCTTCCTTCAAGCCCACTGTGATGGGAATTGAAGGCGTACGCTCCGTTCCCAAGCAAGCAACCAAAGGAAGCCGAGCACCAGGCCGGGGCAAAGCTTGTAACCATTGTGAGCGCTCCCTCACGACTCCCGATTGAATGCCTCCGACGCGCAGCAACGAATGAGTGAGAGAGCGTGCGACAGTCTACGGTACAGCAACATCTCAATAGTCCGGTTGTCGGTTTGCCGCAGAGCCCAGTGAACAAATTGCATGTATGTGTTTGCCTCTCTCATTTATTAGTGCACTGTTGTTGCAAGATATTTCTACTGTAGCTTTGGATTTCTTTAGAGAACTCTGCATATGCGTTCTCATGAGTGCCACATCAAGTGGCAGGCAGGCGGCAGGCTTTGTGTCACTACACGGCTCACTAAAGGAGAGTCCTATTTATCCTCTACGTAATATCCTCTCGGTAGTACTTATTAGGTCAAAGATCTGCGGTAGTTGCTGTAAGATATTATGTGCTCGAGAAACGTTGCCTTCTCTCACGTACTTGCCTCTAGGGCGAGTACATGGTTGTGAGACGATCCTGTCCTAAACATCCTCACCTCTACTGTCTGTGGTCAAATATGTACTTTTGCCTCACTCCATATCTGCGTGACTACACGGCCAGCTTCGTTCGCCAAGATTCTGTCTCCGATCATTTTCTCCCTACATGGTACAAGTCAAAATTCTAGCACCCACTCTTTTTAACCTCGGAATGGCTCCCACCATCACCACGTTAAACTTTCGTAGTGGATTTCGTGGGTAACGGTAAGGAAGAAGTAGTAAGAAACCTGCTAAGAACTCTATAAGGCGGGCACTACACGCGTTTCTCTCCAAGCTCCAGCCGGTGCTCCCTGCTAGCGTCATTTGGCAGACACGGACGCCGCGTTCCTTCGACCTGTATTTCACGAACGCTCACGCGTTCGCTTGACCACGGGCGGTCTGGAGGGGATGCAGCCTTTGGAAGAGGATGGACGCCGCTGTCGATGGAACAGAGGTGGTACCACAGAGTTTAAATGTGTATAAGCTTGACGTTCGTGCGGACCCCAGTGGGGACTTCCGAAATGGGGAGCATGGGGGGTCAAAACGGATTTTTCGAACACTACTGCTGGTCGTGTGTTTATTTCACGTTTGGCTGCAGTATTAAAGGATTCGCCTGAAGAGCGTCGACAAGGTGTGAGGGCATTATGCAAAGAAATAAATATCCTTGCTATGGGCATCTCAGAGACCATAGCTCATTTGCGCAAGGCACGTCGCATGCTAATATCGCCCTTTTCTTTCTGCCTGCATTACGCGTGCGCACCTTTAAATCACAGAATCCCCAAAAAACGACCCGGTATTTTTTCAGAGAGCAATTTGAAGTCATCATGATGATGTGGACGGTCCGGAATGTATTGACCAGAAGGCTGTTTGCATTAAAACAAAGATCTACTGGTTCGACCTTGCCCCCAAGAACAAGGACCGCACCGCAAGTGCTCCCATCGACGTGACATCTTTAACCCTCTTTCCTACAGACACAGCCCGTCCCTGAGAGCATCTCAAAACTTCACACATCTTATGCAGATGACCTCTTACTCTTTGGTGCACCGATGGTTGCACCGGCGCGTTTCTTATTGTATGCTGTCACTTGAACGGGGTGCCGGCAAGCTGCATTCCTTTGGGGGTTTGCAAGCAGCTAGCAAGCTCCAGACTCCCAGAGCGCTACATTGCGCATCAAGCAGAAAAATTGGAACGCCGTTTCGAGGATATTCTCGGGCAACCGCCGATTTTAGCAAGATGGAAACATCGATAAAGATATCAGCCATTGCCGTTTTTTTGAGCGCTTGCGCGTCTTGGGCACTTCTAGCAACGATATAGTACATATAGACCAGCAGGGCTCAGACACTCCGGCAATTTCGAGCTGTGATACAGGCTGTGGCCGGAGATTAAAGCAAAAGCAGAGCATAGGTGCTTGACGTTGCGTATCTCCATGATTTCTGTGTGCCGGTGAACCTCTCGCGGCAACCCGCTCCACATACTAATTTTCGCACATGTGTCGCCTGCTTTACTGCTCCTCAACACACTGTTTGCAGACCATTGTATGCAAATAGAGCCTATAAACGAGAATTTTGCGGGCAAAAAAATAGCTGTCCAGTGCCGGGCGTAGAGACGTGCCCGCAAAAAAGTACATCCAAGATATGGAGGATGCGTCTCAAAGGCATGCCGAGAGCCACTGAGCTCTGCATCGGAGAGTACGTCAGCGCTTCATCCTAGCAGTGCCATCAGGAGCAGGCAAGTTCCTTCCCGGGGAGCAACCATAGCAGGGACGCTGCAACACAGCTGTAACCCAGAGAGACTATACCCACCTCTGAGAAAGCTCCACCGGCTCTTACAGTTCCAATATTCTTTCTAGCGGGTTTAGAAAAAAAAATTATGAAGGACGTGAATTCGAGAAGAACTGTTTGGACAAATGCCAGGATGGCGCTGCGCCCAAACGCCGTGTGCGGTTCGTTGCAGAATACACCTGATCCGCGCATCGCCGGTGGACGATCCCTGTGCAGCACTTGTCAAAAACGGACTTTTAAAATTTGGAGATACTGCAGTGGCTCTGCCTGGCTACCAGTGGCGAGGAGCTCTTCGGGCATCATTTCCCTTTCCATTCAGTATGTTCCATCGGAAGCAACATGTGTGTGGTGGGCGGAACATGTGGACCAACGTCAGGACCACTCTACAACAACTCTCTTCTTTCTGGTCACGGTCACGTCGACCTGAGTGCGCCCACCCATACGTCAAATGCCTGCAAGGTTACAGCACACTATATCCCAGAATGTCCCTACGATCAGGTGAATTCGAGATCGGTTGAAAACCCCATGCCCGACACGTCGCGGTGAAAGCAGCATGCGCCACCTTCGGTTTGCGGTTTCTTGGGATTTCAGTTTATATACACATTCCATGAATCTCGTCTCCATTTCTCCTTCACTGCTCGCGGCTTTAATGCTCCCCAAGGGGCGAGAGCACACCACTCACCCGTTCCACTCAAGAAAGAACTGTACATTTCTGACAGTTATAACAAAGCACTGTGGACGTGCAATACCGACATGCACCAGTATAATGAAGAAAAATCGTGCTGGACTGAAGCGAGACCATATGAACTTGGGTAGTAAACTCCGCATCTCAACGTTACTGATGGAAGCAGATGAACTACTTTTTGACGCATCTCCACGCAAAAGTCTCCACGCCTACTGTACCTCACAGATGCACACTTGGAAACCTACTTCTTGACTCCAGCCAGCAGGAAAGAGGTCAGCGTCGTGACTTCCGAAAGAAGCACCTAGCACAGTACTAGCATCTGGCTGACGTTCTGCACCACAAAAAAAATGGCCTGGCTTAGCTTATGGTTAAGCCTAGGATGCGAACCATACGGCATCGGTTGTCGAACGCTGCCGTCTAGCTGCATACTGTGCACGTCGCTTGGCAAGCCGTACTTCTCGTTCTTCTCCCGTTCCCGTGGCTCTCTGTAACTTGCGCTTTGCGGTATGGCGAGCCGCCCTCTCCCTGGCCGACATCTCGCTGCTCAACTGACTCAACGAGTGCGTCGCTTTGTATAGAATTGCGTGACGTCAGTACCTCCTAGCGGTAGGAGCGGGAGTTAGGCCGCTGGCGGAGGCTGCGCGTCCGCAAGCGAGCGCACTAGGCCCCAGCTTTCACAGCTGTTGTGAGGTCATATCACGTGGTGGGCCGATGAAGGTCAAGTGGTAGCTACGCGGCCGTGCGCGGCGCAGCAAGAAAGAGCTCGGTTGTGCGGCTAGTATGCTACGCATAAAAATGCGTTCGCAAGAGCCACGGTCGATGCTGCGGCAGTGTACATAGGCAACATGCTCCCGATCATGAAGCAAGCAAGGAATTGTAATTTAGAGGAAACCACGGCGTCTCCTGTGCTAAGCTTGTGCCCAACGACTACATTTTCCTGCATTTTCCTTCCAACTCCAACCTGCGATCAATCTGACCAGTGAACTGTACATCATCCTGAAGAACCTTGAGCCCTTGCATTCTGTCATAGAGATGTTGGATTATGCAAAAGACAGCTTTTCGCAGGCCCAATTACCACGCTTATATTGCTTCTACGGCTACTAGCACTGCGAAAATTCTCCGACCACCCCGCTGGCTGGCGAAGAGGTCGCGCGTATCACGCGGCCTTCGGATAGGCTCGATCAGGCCCCTTCGTCCAGACCACTCGGTGGCTATACGGTTTGGAATGTGGATTTGTGCCCAAGTGACTTTATAGTCCAGGAAAGGCAGGAAACAGTAACCTCTGTTTTATGCCTTTGTATATCTAGTGAAGCGCGTTTCAAATAATATATACTTATCTACCACCACCTAGAACGGCATGCATCAAAGCAGCCAAATGTATTGTATTTCATTTGGTTTTATGGTGCATAAGCAACTCACACCATCATGCACAAAACCTTTATGATTTCTTTCAAAACTGGGTGTCCTCAGGAAAAGTCCTTGTGCAGATAAGGACTCCGAGGAGCCCAACAAATCAAATAAAGGCCTCAGCTTTCTGCTCAGCCATGAGAAAATGGATGAGGTGCATCAATAAATGCGTCAAAGCACAGGGTAAGAATTTTCAGGTTATAGTTTTTTGTGATGATATAATTAGTTTAGCAAGTCTGAACAAACGGAAAACAGATGAAATATCTACAAGCGGATTTTCTCCTAAAAGTGAATTGGGGTGGAAGGGGAGAGTGTTCAATGTAAAATACTGCAAAATATTTTTTCCTTAGCTCTTCCACAATAGACGTTTGTCTTTTTTTGTCACTAGAAAGATGTGTGTTTGGTGTGTGCGTCCGATGCGCACGCTGCTTAAAATTTTGTGAAATTTTTCTTGTACTGGCAATGTTAGCTTTTCTGGATCGCTTCAAAGTGGCCCAGGCCGTTGCTGTAAATGTGGCAGGTCCTGGAGTGTCCGGCGGATACTATAGTTCACCCACTTCACCCACAATAATGTCATCACATTTCGGTGATGACATTAGAGACAAGTAAGGTTAGGTTAGGTTATGTTAGGTTTAATGGCACATAGGCAGCTAAGGCCATCATGCGCCAAACACAAGGTATAATAATTTCTGTGCGATTTAATAAAAATGTGAAAAGGTGATCAGTGGTGTAAAGGGCCTAAAAATTTACCTATCTACTAATAACAGAGAAAAAGAGATTTAAGAATTGCTAAAGGTAAAAGCTTTAAAAAGGTCAGGTAGCCTCAGCAGCCATCCTTGGCTGGGCGAAGATGTCGAGGAACCCGACCAATCAAATAAAAGCCTCAGCCCTTTCTTCACGAGTGAGGAAATGGCTGAGGGACATCATGTGAAGCTGTGGGTCATGATTTATATTTTGTTGAGAAAACCTGCTTCAGATAAAAACTTAAAAACACAAGATATGTCCACAATTGCATTATCGCCTATGAGTAGCACTGGGTGGAAAGGAATGGTTTGCGTGTAAAACAGAGAAAAGCACTTTTTCCTTAGTTTTTCGTGTTTAGAACATGAAAATAAAATGTGGTTAACTGTAAGTTCACCTCCACATGCACAAACTGGTTTATCTTGTTTCGTGAGCAGAAAGTTGTGTGTAAGGTGCGTGTGACCTATACGGAGACGGCAGATAATCACTTCTTTGAAACGTTCTTGGTGTACACATGACTTCCATTCTCCTAAAACAGGTTTTACCAAATGTAGTTTATTGTTTATTTCACTATTCCAAGCAGATTGCCATTTTTGCCTTGCTTTAAGATTTACTAAGTTTATGCAGTCTCGATGCGGCACATTTACATTTTTTATTTGCTTGTCACGTGCTTGGGCTGCGCATAAATCTGCTCTCTCATTGCCTTCTATTCCTACATGACTCGGGACCCAACATAGTTTTATGTTGTGTCCTTTAGCTGTGGATGTTACTATGTTGTGTATGATGTCACCGAGTAGAGGAGTGATAGCATTTCGAGAGTGGAGAGCTGTAAGCACACTTAAGGAGTCTGTATAAATGATACCGTTCTTGACGTTCTCGTTTACTATTTTTTCTATGGCAACATATACGGCGTAACATTCGGCAGTGAAAACAGATGCACACTGCGGAAGTCTTACTGTTTCCTCCCAATTCCCTCGTACTACCGCGCTTCCTACATAATTATCTGTTTTTGAACCATCAGTATAAAATTCTGAAAAGCTACTGTATTTTTCTTTCAGTGCAAGAAATTCTTGTATGATATGCTGTTGTGGAGTTTTCTTTTTACGGAACTGTGTAAGTGTGAAGTCGCAGATTACAGGAAAATTGTACCATGGAGGTAGTGGGTCTCGTCTTCGGGCAACGTCAGGTAGTGTGTCCTGCATATCGAGATTTTGGCACATCTCTTCAAAACGCAAGAGCAGTGGCCTGGTAGCTTGAGGTTTGTTTGCAAATATTATTCTAGAAGGACATTTTGTTACAACCGGATAGCAGATGTGTTTTGGTAGTGACCGTACTTTAAGGACATATGCACACGTTAGAGTGGTTCTTCTAATTTCCAGTGAGGGTTCATTTGTTTCTACATAGAGGCTTACTATGGGGGATGTCCTGTATGCACCGCATGAGAGGCGCAAGCCTGAGTTATGTACTGAATCTAATTTTTTTAGGTAAGATGGTCTTGCTGAGCCGTACACAATGCACCCATAATCCAAGGATGAACGTACCAACGAGCGATATATGTGCAGAAGACATGTTCTATCAGACCCCCAATGTTTCCTTGAGAGTACTTTGAGTATGTTTAAAGATTGCGAGGCTTTCTTTTTTAGTGTGTTTATGTGCGGTAGGAATGTAAGTCTTTTGTCGAATGTTATGCCTAAAAATTTATGTTCTCCTTTTACTGGCAGTATAGTTCTGTTCAAATTTAGGGTAGGGTCATTCTGCAAGCCTCTTTTTAGTGAGAAAAGAATCGCTACTGTTTTCTGTGGGGAAAACTTAAAACCATTTCTATCTGCCCATATCACTAGTCTGTTTAATGTTAGTTGTATTTGCCTCTCACAGGTTGATAAGCTCGAGGATGTACACGGTCGTCCACTTCTACCTTGAACACCGCTCTGCGTGGCCAGCGCTCCGCGAAGCGCCTCTCGCGGGCGCCTAGGGAACTAGCGCGCAAGCGCAGTGACAGCTGTAGGTGGGGCCTCCGCTGCGTCGTCTGCTAGCGCGGCGGCTCCGCCAAGGCGAGCTTGCTTTGCGGTGAAGCTAACCTTGCTCTTGCTATGCTTGCTATGCGCACGACAATCGAGAGTCCGGCACGGTTCCTGAGAGGCGCAGCAACGGCTCTTGGTTCTGTGCAGCACATGGTGTATCGTGGGCAGTTGCTTCTCGTGTTTTATTTTTTTATGCGCTCACAAAAGTAAAGGCTGTCACGGGAAAAACTTGCTCGATGCCTGAACCAAGTCTCCAAGCTGCGATGACACTTCCACAACTTAGTTGCTCGGCTACTTCGTGCCGAGCAGCCAGAATATTCTCGCGGCTCATGCGATTGTTTTCATCAGCCCAGTTGGGCGCCGCAAAGCCAGGGAAGAGTTTATGGTGCGGCCTAACTTTAGAGCTTTCAATTTGCGAAACGTTCGATTCGTTACTAGCCTGACAACAAGAATATGAATAACTTGCGAATTTCAGGAAAAAAATCTCATAGAATACGGGTTTTACCCGCACCACGGCCTTTATGCGCTAGGGAATTTAACTCGTCTAAGTGCCGCCCTAAACTGCTACTCATTTTCAAAAATTTTCTTCGTGCTATTCATGCCAACCGATAAAAAAACGTTCTAATTGAATGTTTAGTTAAGTTCATACCGGGTAATCGGTACACCTTACAATCAGCGTGGAGTAATTTTAACACGCTGTAGGATGGCGATGAGTATATTTTACAACTCAGAAGGCAGTTATAGCATTACAGCTAATTTGACACCGAACTGAGTGCAGTCAGCTCGCCTTGTGGTCTTGAACGGATTAGAAGACTTTTTCTTGAGCCACTCAAACACCTTCAAATATCTGAATGTGTCTGGTGTCGTCCCGACTGATGAGTGTTCCTGCTGCAAGCAGGCGCTGAATGAAAAATCAATCTCTTTTTATCGCCGCGCGCCAGAAGGCCCGTATATCGGTTGTGCGTCATATCTTTTTTAGCTGAAAGCTAAGAACGGCCCTGAAAGTTACCGCTTTTGTCAAGTAGCAGCAAAGGTGACTGCGATTCTAACGCTGGGCATCCTGCGGTTCTTTTCCGAAGTCGCCGAATAGACGAAAGTGTACAGTATCAATCGTGCTATCTTGCCCATAAACACTTCGTCATCAGCAGTTCGCAGCGGTATGATTTTTTTTTCATCTTTGCACGATAGCGTGGCTGAATATTTTCTGCAGCACTTCATTCCTTTCTTCGCTCACGACTGAACCACGATGCCGAAAGTGCCGGAAGATGAAAGAAAGCGTATTGTTGATCTCTGTTTAAGAGAATTTTCTCAGCGTGCTATCGCTGCCATTACCAAACGTCCTCTTGCTACAGTAAACCGCATAATTCAGGCGTACAGGAACGAAGGACGCATTGAAGACGCCCCTCGGCAACCCCGTCGCCGGGTGACTACAGCAGACCAGGATATGCAGATTGTAGCAGCTGTAGCAGACCAGCCGACCACTTCAGTCCGGGAAGTGAAGGCTGAGCTCGGACTTGACAATGTTTCGGTGACTACAGTCAAGCGACGTCTCTATGAGGCAGGACTGAAAAGTAGAACGGCTGCTAGGAAGCCACTTCTGCGTGCGGAGAACAAGGCGAAGCGGCTCCAGTTCGCTCAAGAGCACGCTGACTGGTCTGCGGCTGACTGGAAGCGTGTGGTTTTCACAGACGAGTCAACGTTCACTACACGGTGGGATCAAAGAACACGAGTTTGGCGCCCCATCAACACGCGGTACGTATAGGCATGATCGTAACCCTCCCAGAAAAAATTCGCTTGCATGTGAATTTCAGTCGCTACATTTCGCAGCACCAGCTAGCCCTGATGTTAGTTTGGAGTTCGATATTGTAGTCGAGCTCAAGCGGGGGATGTAACTGTGTACTTAACTGCTATTATCGAAGGGCGGTAGTTGGAGAATTACCTCCGTCATGTTCGCGAAAAATAGAAAAAGTATTTTATCCAGTAGCATTAGAAGCCGCGTACTCAGGAAAAAGCGGCGTCCGTCCATGTCACGAAAATTGCTGATTGGTCGCAAAGATAGCGTGACCGTGTGACGTCATCACAGCTAGATTCCTGATTGGTCGATTGAGGCCACATGACCTTGTGACGTTCTCACAAACTTTCGATTGGTGCACAGGGGTCATGTGGCCTTGTTACATCATCATAACCTGCCAACCAAGGCATGAGGCAAGTTGCGCGCAGGGTATGAGTAATATGCCTTCGGTTGCGAGTGACACTCCCAGAATCATCTTCTGCAACATCATTGGACTCAAGCCAGTAACGAAAGGCCAATTGGGCGTGTAGAGAGTCCCTAGCCAAGAGAGTAATGCACGCGCGCGAGGGATCTTTAATCCTGTGGAATTATACTCTTAACGGTACGTTAAGCGTCCGCCAAGATTTTTTTTAACATTTCCCATCTTGCTGGCATCTGTTCATTTATAGGGGTCCAAATAATTCACACAGGTTTAAAAATCGGCGCATTACTGACATATTGAGCCACCGCGGTGGCTGAGCGGTTATGGCGTACGGCTGCTGGCCCGAAAGACACTGGTAGATCCCGGCCGCGGCGGTCGAATTTCGACGGAGGCGAAATTTTGGAGGCCCGTGTACTGTGCGATGTCAGTGCACGTTAAAGAACACCAGGTGGTCGAAATTTCCGCAACCCTTCACTACGGCGTCTCTCATAGCATGAGTCGCTTTGGCACGTTAGACTCCCATAAAGCCATAAATCCAAATCCGATTACTGACATATATTATTCGCATAACCGCTCTTAGGCCTTACAGCTGAAGTTATTCGTCAATGAAAGAATTCCTTGAGCGCTCAGCTGTATATGAAAACAATACGCTTCGACGATTACATATATATATATATATATATATATATATATATATATATATATATATATATATATATTCGCTAAATTTGACTTTAAAATTTTCTCGCAAGGTCATGTTGACATAAACCCAGAAAGGACGTCGTCACCTATATTTTGAACTGAATGAACGTGCAGGCGTGCTACCAAGGTCCATGCCTGAAAATTCACGTAGACGAGACGCTGGCTACCTGCGAAACTATCAGCCGGTGTCGACAGTGCCGGTGTCGAGACCGGCACTGAACAAATTGTCTTCGAACATGGTCTTTGAAACATTGGTGCTCCTTTCGCACGGCTGTCGGTTTACCTACTTTAAACCCATAGCAGGTTTTGCCCTCAGTGTGCCTTTAATAAACCACCAAACCTATAATGAACTAGAAGCTATGAGTAGTACCAATGAGCAGGCTATGCTGCTGGGCAAGCTGGTTTGATATACTCAGAGTGGCGGCGCTGGCAGACCACGGACGACGAAAGGACGAGACATACAGTCAGCGCAACTCTGTCTCGTGCAATTTTGTCCGTCGTCTGCCAGCCCCGTGACTCTGAGTAGTCACAATGATTTTTTCTGTCTCAGTGCTTATTCCTATTGTGACCAGCGCGAACAGAAGGCAATTACCTATACTTCTTCCTTTCCCGCAGGTATATGCCACGACTCATGCAGAGAGTAGCCGCCAGTGGGCGGAGTTCAGTGACTGTTTGGGGGGCAGTCACGAAAGATGGCCTCGGACCTCTCGTGAGGATTGATGGCAGATTCACGGCCGCGAGCTACTGCTCCATTCTGGATGATGTGGCGTTGCCATTCCTTGTGGGGGAAGTATACCCACAGCAGGATTTCATCCTCCAGCAAGATCGCTCTCCTATACACACGTCCAGGCTGGCTTCCTCTCTCCTGCAGGAGCGTGGAGTTGCCGTGCTGGACTGGCCTCCCCAATGGCGCTATTTTTTACATCATGGCCTCCCCAATCCCCGGATTTAAATATTATTGAAAACTTGTGGGGGAACATAAAAGTAGCTTTGTGCTCCCGCAGCCTGCACGGCTTGTCGTCAGACAATCTCTGGTCTGCCGTGCAAGAGCGCTGGGAGGAACTTAGGGCGAACGCTGATCTCTGCAACGCCCTGTACGGTTCTCTCCCAGATAGGATGAGGGCGGTAATTGAAGTTGGCGGAGATGCCACCCGCTTTTAGGCGATTGATAGCAGCGCAAAGTCAGCGCTTTCGTTTTCATCCCGGCTGTTTGCCACGGCCATTCTTCTTTAACTACCTAATTTAATTTAAAAAGCACATTTCTAACCATCCCTTCTCTTCTTTTGTCTTTAGAATTTCTCATTTTTTGTCCACATGAACAATAAAACATGTCTATTTTGTTCTCTGTCAACTTTTTCCCAATTTTCGCCGTTGAAGCCGGCGCACTGCTACAGCGTTCATACTCGCTTTCCATCAATGTCTACGACATTATGTATTCATCAGTGGCTTGGCGGAGCACAACTTTAGCTGATCAAAACAATCGTATGAGCCGCGAGAATATTCTGGCTGTTCGACACGAAGCAGCCGAGCAACTAAGTTGTGGAAGTGTCATCGCAGCTTGGAGACTTGGTTCAGGCATCGAGCAAGTTTTTCCCTTGACAGCCTTTACTTTTGTGAGCGCATAAAAAAATAAAACACGAGAAGCAACTGCCCCCGATATACCATGTGCTGCACAGAACCAAGCGCCGTTGCTGCGCCTCTAGGGAACCGTGCCGGACTCTCGATTGTCGTGCGCATAGCAAGCATAGCAAGAGCAAGGTTAGCTTCACCGCAAAGCAAGCTCAACTTGGCGGAGCCGCCGCGCTAGCAGACGACGCAGCGGAGGCCCCACCTACAGCTGTCACTGCGCTTGCGCGCTAGTTCCCCAGGCGCCCGCGAGAGGCGCTCCGCGGAGCGCTGGCCACGCAGAGCGGTGTTCAAGGTAGAAGTGGACGACCGTGTACATGCAATCTGAAGGTCATCAACATAGACTGAATACATAATGGACTTTGGAATGAAGTTTGCTAGCGAATTCATTTTTATGACGAAGAGTGTAGTGCTTAGAATGCATCCTTGCGGTACTCCATTTTCTTGAATGAAGTTCCTCGAAAGTCTTGAACCCAGGCGTACCTGAAATGAACGGTCGGACAGAAAATCTTTCAGGCAGTTCAGCATCCTTCCACGGATACCTAGATCTGCTAGGTCGCGGAGAATGCCAAACCTCCAGGTAGTGTCGTAAGCTTTTTCCATATCAAAGAAGACTGCCAAACAGTGTTGTTTATGAATGAAAGCTTCTCGTACTGTGTTTTCAAGGCGGACAAGATGGTCAGTTGTTGAGTGTGCTTTTTTAAATCCACATTGGTGGACGTCCAGAAGTTCACGGGATTCGAGGATGAACATTAATCTAGTATTCAATACGCTTTCAAAACATTTTGCAAGACAACTTGTGAGTGCTATAGGCCTGTAACTGTCAGGGGAGGTTGATGGTTTTCCATGTTTCAGGAGAGGGACAATTATTGCTTTTTTCCTGGTGTCCGGTATTTTTCCTGATACCCATATTTTATTAAAAAATCTTAAAAGTGCCTCTATGGCAGGTTCCGAGAGATGAGCTAGCATTTCATAATGTATTTCGTCTGGGCCGGGTGCAGTCATTTTACCGGCGGACAGTACTTTATGGATTTCCTGAAGAGTAATTGGGTTATTGTAAGGCTCCTTGGTACTGCTGTTAGTTGGGAGTCTTTGTTTTTCGGCTGTGTTCTTATACTTTAAGAATGACTGTGTATAATGCGAGGAACTGGAAATTGTAGAGAAATGTTCTCCTAGTATGTCTGCTTGTTCACCGATGCTTGTTTGGGTACCAGGGGGTGTCAGAAAAGGAATTGTGAATGGGGAGAAGCTGCCATTTAGTTTACGAACTTGCTGCCACATTTTTTTGGAAGTGATTGTACTATTTATGGATGATATATAATTCTGCCAGGAAGTTTTCTCAGCAGCGCGACGTACGTGACGTGATTTTGCTCTCGCCTTTTTAAAATTGATAAGGTTTTCTTGTGTTGGGTATCGTCGAAAAATTCCCCAGGCTTTATTTTGTTTCTTTTTAGCTTCTTTACATTCTTGTGTATACCAGAACTTGTGGTTTTGTCTTACCACTCCCGAGGACTGAGGAATCGCTAGGCGCGCAGCAGCTATGATACAGGTTGTGAAGATTTCATTCAGTTCGTCAACGCTAAGGCTATCGGAGTATATATTATCCAGGCTGGCCTTTTCTCGAAAGAGTGACCAGTCGGCTAAGTGTAGTTTCCAACGGCGAGGTTTACTTTGGATGATTAAAGGTGACGATGGTATGCTGATAATTACTGGCAAATGGTCACTTCCATAAGGGTTGTCCAGGACTTCCCATTTAAAAACTGTAAAAACTGATGGTGAACTAAAAGATAAATCTAAGGGGCTAGTTTTTCCAGTACTTGGAGAGCAATAGGTGTGCTTTCCTGTATTGAGTAGGCACACATTGTTGCACAGTATAAAATCTTCTACAATGCGACCTCTAGTATCAGTTTGATCACTTCCCCAGAAGGAGGAGTGGGCATTACAATCTCCGACTAAAAGATATGGCTCTGGTAGTTGTTTTAAAAGTTCTTCCATGTCCTCAAGTGTTACTGTTATATGTGGTTCAAGATAGATGGAACATATTGTGATCGTTTTAAAATGAAGAACGGTGACTGCAACAGCTTCATATTTAGTCTGAAGTTTGACTTCGCGAGCTGCAACACCACTCTGAACAACGATAGCAGCGCCTCCAGAGAGCCGACATGCTTGCTGTCGGTCGCAACGAAACACTTGATATTTTTTCAGAATGTTTTTGTGTTGCGGGCCTAAATTGGTCTCTTGTAAGCAAAAAATGACTGGGGAAACTGAAATTAAAAGATCTGTTACATCACTGTAGTTTTTTATAAGTCCTCTACAGTTCCATTGGATTAAAAAAGCCATTTTTGTTGTTTTTCTTGTTTTTTTTTGGAAAGATTGAGCTGAAACCTAAGTTTCTGGCTTTTCGGGTCCTGTTATTCTGGCCCGTCCTTTGCGACGCTCGAGTGAGCTGTGCCGCCCGAGCGGGACGGACGTGCCAGGGGTGACATCCATCACCTCGGAGGAGGTGCTGGAAGCCCGCGAGGAAACCATGCGTGTGCGGGTTTCAGGCCTCCCACGGCGGGGAGTAGCCTGGTTGTCCGCCGACTCAAGGGACGGCTGGACCTTTTTGGGAGACGACAGGGCAGCTTTCGCTGTCCCTGCCTGGGGCATTGATGGCGCTGCCTGTGTCCCGGTAAACGAGACTTGGGCAGGCGCCTGATTGCGGTGTGATGCACCGCCCCTGCGCACCACATCCGCGAAGTTTGTCCTAGCTGTGAAGGCGAATGGATTAGACTGTGAAAATCGTTTACGTGCTTCTTTGAATGAAATGTTTTCTTTTGTTTTTAATGTTATGATTTCCTTTTCCATCTTCCATGATGGGCAAGACCTAGAATACGCTGGGTGTTCGCCTTCGCAGTTTGTGCAGTGTGGTGATGCTTGACAGTTCTCGGATTTATGTTCTCTTGATGCACATTTTGCACATGTTTGATGGCCACGGCAACTCTGGGATCCATGACCAAACCTCTGGCAATTAAAACACCGACGGGGGTTTGGAATGTAGGCGCGAACTCGGATTTTTTCATAGCCAACTTGAATAGAATCAGGGAGTGTGCTACAGGCAAAAGTGAGCACTAAGTGTTTGGTTGCTATTTCTTTGTCATCTTTTCTGATTTTTATTCGGTGCACATTTACAACATCTTGGTCACTAAGACCTTCCAACATTTCCTTTTCGGTGAGCAAAAGAAGATCATTTTCAGAAATTACACCTCTGACAGTGTTCAGGGATCGGTGTGCAGTGACAGAGACTGCAACCTCCCCAAAAGACACAATGTTTGGCAGTTTTTCATGTTGCGTGTTATCTTTGATTTCGAGCAATAGGTCACCACTTGCTAGTTTTGTTACCCTGTAGCCGGGGCCCAAGGCATCTGACAGACTCTTAGTAACTATGAATGGGGATATCTTTCTGGCTGGTTGCTCTGTTATTTCGCTATGAATAACATGATACTTTGGGAACGTTTCTTTTCTGGTGAGGAACTGAGCTGTTGCATCGGTCCGCCCTCTTTTGAGAGGGCGATCAGGTTTTGAAAGGGGGGGGAGCCATAAAAAATTGATGTTTTTCGGTCATGGTGCTGCCTACGCCAGCTGTACACCTTAACTATAACCTAATATGACTCAACTCAAGGTAGTTGGTCACACACGGTTAACCCTCGCCGCCAGGAAAAAGAGGAAAAAACGAAGAAGAGAGGAGGACACAGGAAAGTTGTAAGAAAGGAAATAGGACAGTGAAAGATAGAGGGGAGGACAGGAAAAGGCGACTGCCGATTTCCTCCGGTTGGGTCAGGCCGGAGGTGCCGTCTGCAGGAAGCTGGGGCCAAAGTGGTGTGTTGCCTCCGCCGAGGGGCCTTAAGGGTCCAAACGCTCGGCATCGGCTCAACCACCAGGATTCCCTTTTCCCCGGACACGGCGATGCCACGCACGGCTAAGCGCGGATGCTCGGGTCCGTTGTGACGCATTGTTCACCATCATCCCCTTGTCATCTTTTCTGATTTTTATTCGGTGCACATTTACAACATCTTGGTCACTAAGACCTTCCAACATTTCCTTTTCGGTGAGCAAAAGAAGATCATTTTCAGAAATTACACCTCTGACAGTGTTCAGGGATCGGTGTGCAGTGACAGAGACTGCAACCTCCCCAAAAGACACAATGTTTGGCAGTTTTTCATGTTGCGTGTTATCTTTGATTTCGAGCAATAGGTCACCACTTGCTAGTTTTGTTACCCTGTAGCCGGGGCCCAAGGCATCTGACAGACTCTTAGTAACTATGAATGGGGATATCTTTCTGGCTGGTTGCTCTGTTATTTCGCTATGAATAACATGATACTTTGGGAACGTTTCTTTTCTGGTGAGGAACTGAGCTGTTGCATCGGTCCGCCCTCTTTTGAGAGGGCGATCAGGTTTTGAAAGGGGGGGGAGCCATAAAAAATTGATGTTTTTCGGTCATGGTGCTGCCTACGCCAGCTGTACACCTTAACTATAACCTAATATGACTCAACTCAGGGTAGTTGGTCACACACGGTTAACCCTCGCCGCCAGGAAAAAGAGGAAAAAACGAAGAAGAGAGGAGGACACAGGAAAGTTGTAAGAAAGGAAATAGGACAGTGAAAGATAGAGGGGAGGACAGGAAAAGGCGACTGCCGATTTCCTCCGGTTGGGTCAGGCCGGAGGTGCCGTCTGCAGGAAGCTGGGGCCAAAGTGGTGTGTTGCCTCCGCCGAGGGGCCTTAAGGGTCCAAACGCTCGGCATCGGCTCAACCACCAGGATTCCCTTTTCCCCGGACACGGCGATGCCACGCACGGCTAAGCGCGGATGCTCGGGTCCGTTGTGACGCATTGTTCACCATCATCCCCCTGCGGGGATGTCCCTGCGGATGCTCGGGTTAACCCCGTGGTGTCGCCACTCACCAACGTCTGCATGCTGCAGACGCCTCCCTGCGGGGGAGAGACAAGTAAAAGGAACTGCTTCGACGGGATTTTAGGGTATGGCTTTGAAGAAGATTCACCATAAATGCGTCATATATAGTAGCAACAGAAAGAAACAGCATACAGGATTGCGCGATCAAGCATTTCTCAAAGCGACAATGGAAAGTGTTTTCCTTCCTAACTGAAAAAGAAATTATAACATTACAAGTTCTGTGAGGATAAGCAGCCATATTTAAAGCGACTGGCTTGAATCTCGGGGAGCCCGATCAGCCATATTGAACGTCAGTGATTGCTGCAGGAGGAAGACGCTTGACCCCTCCATTTTGACTTGGTATCTGGGAGGCCGAGTGGACATATCGAACTTGAGAAATTTGATGCGTTATTGATTGCCATGTCAGGACTGACAACAGTAACAAAGAATGACCTCACACAAGAATAATAATAATTATACAATATTTGACTTTGAATAATGCGATTTTTTGGAACTGGTAGAAGAAATGGCACTGTCTACATCTGTTACGGGTGTAAGGTCGCCCACCGGTCCCATGGGCACAGTGGTTAAGACTTCTGAATGCATGATTCATTGGCAATGTCTGAGCCCCAAATCTCTACTGAGGCTCATCTGCCCACTTCACAAAGTGTTGCGAGAGGTCTTTTTAGGAAATTCTGTGCCTTCTGGTTTGCAGTGCTCAGTGATTCCTGAGAAGGACACACCTCATTGAAGGGACTACAGCCAACAGTCAGCAGCATCTGCCTCAAGAATCCGCGCTCTCCTACTGAGCCCCCAGTCGGTTACAGGATCTCAACCTCCACCACTCTCAACACCCCAACGACCTCCTAGGCCTAAAATGGAGATTCATAGGCTTATATGGTAGGAACCATTGGATAGATTACAGTGTGCAAGAATGGTACTCTATAAGGATGGATACAACGCAGTTTGAGCATAGAGTACTGTTTGAGTCGTGAAAGTAATTGCACGAAGTCAGTTGTCCAAAGTGAAATCTATTCTTCCCGTAGCTTCATACAAGCCTCTCGCATGTTTTGCCATTAGTAGTTAGTGAAATATTTCCTGTACTACTAATTTTAGCTCTTCAGCGTTATTTCAAAGTGGCCCAGGCCCACTGCTGTAAGTTGCCCGGTGGAAGCTGAAGTTGTGAGCTTTATCTCATCCACTTGACATTACAGACACCTAATAGTGATAGTTTCGATGAGATTTTCGAGCATGACTTGGACGAAGATTTACCTGCACCATAAATGCGTCGTATATGGTAACAACAGAAACAAACAGCAAATGGGATTGTGTGATCAAGCTTTTCTCGAAACGATGACGGAAAGTGTTTTCACTCCTCACAGGAATAGGAATTATCGCATTCATTGCAGAAGCAAAATAAAGTGTGGTGCTATTTGCACAACTGCGCAGTGGAGCCCTACTGTGTCGTAGAATTTTACGTCGTATATTTGGAAGGGAGACGCTTGCCCTCACTGTGGTTTGATGTTCTGTGAAGCTAAGCAGCCATATTTAAAGCGTCTGGCTTGAATCTCGAGGAGACCAAGCAGCCATATTGAATGTCAGTGATTGCTGGAGGGAGGAGACACATGAACCCTCCATTTCGATTTGGTAGTCCGGGAGGCCGAGTAGCCATATCGGCTTTCAGAAATTTGATGAGTTATTGATGGCAATGTCAGAACTGACTACAGGGACAAAGAGTGACCTCAAGCAAGAAGAATAAAAATTTTACAACACTCGACTTCGAATAATGCGAATTTTCAGAACTGGTCGAAAAAAATGGCACTGTCTAGATTTTTTATGGGTGTATGTTCATCCAAACTTTTTCTTCTACGGTCACCCACCGGTCCTATGGGCACAGTGGTTAGACTTTTGAACGCATTATTCCCTGTCATGTCTGAACCCCGAATCCCTACCGAGACTCATCTGCCTACCGCTCAAAGGGCTGCGAGTGATTTTCTTAGGAAATTATGTGCCTTCTGATTTGCAGTGCTCAGTGATTTCTGAGGATAACACACCTGATACAAGGGACTACAGTTCGCGGCATTCATCTGCCTTAAAAATCCGCGTTCTACTGAGCCCCCAGTCGGTTCAGGTTCTCAACCTCTTTCACTCTCTCAGTACCCTAACGAACTTTCTAGGTCTAAAAGGGAGATTCGTACATATGGTAAGGAAGCATGGGATAGATTACAGTGTGCTAGAACAGTACACTATAGGATAGATTCAACTCAGATTGCACACAGAGTATCGTTAGAGTTTGATCCCCAGTGCCGCCGGCACCCACTGATTTTCAAATGGGTATTGTTACGGCGGCATACGACCTACGCTGACCAAGAGCGCAGTGCGCAACAGGAATAAAGAAGAGGCGCGGGGCGAGCGCGAGGGGTGAGAGCGCGGCGCTAGCGCGAGAGAGAGAGACCGAAAGAGAATCGCCGCGGCCTGTTGTATCTGGGTCTCCTGCGTTCCTGTGTGACTTTCTCTGCGCGGGCCCGCAGTCCCGTAACAGTACAAGGATTCAATGACCTAGTGCTTGGCCCGGGCCATTGATTCGTTTCGCCGTGAAGCAACCCTCAATGCGTCGTGTGTGGCTTCTGCCACACACGACGGTTATAGCCTTATAGTTTTCAAGCCCACAGTGACGAGTTTGAAGGCCCAGAGAGATGCAACCGTACGAAGCCGAAAACCACGCTGGGGCATAGCTTGTACACGTTTTGAGGAAACAGGTGGGTGTCGTTTTCCATCACTGCACGCAGTACCTTGATACCGATTAGGGCGACACACAACTCATCGCGCCTTCCCTACCCCGATGACGTCGGTGGGCAGACGAGCCACCTGTACAGAAAATATTCCCATCGACATTGTCACAGCGTCCCCTTGGAAATTCTATTAATGCTTCTTTCTGAGCTGGTACAAATTCTTCAAAACTTAGTGAAATAAATACTAAGCATATGCACCCACATTTGTTTATACGGGTTCCATCATTGGGAAAATTCTCTGCACATACCGTTAATGCTGCATTGGGCTCCTGCTTTGGCGCGGAAATACAGACACGGCGCTAGAAATGAAGGACGTCAGGGGGTGGCAGCAAGCCCGTGCCACAGTTCTAGCTTTGAAGAAGCACTCAATGACGACCCCCGGCTCAAAGAATAGGAATGGAGCAGTGAGGGAGCTCGCCACAGTCTACGGTACGGCAACATGTCACCGTCCGGTCGTTGGATAGACGCAGAGCCCGCTGAAAAATTGCGTGTATGTACGTATTTGGCTCTGTCGTTTATTAGTGCACTCCTGTTGCAACATATTTGTACCGTAGCCTCTGTTTTGTGTTGCGTAACATGCTGTTTGTTTGTTTGTTTGTTTGTTTATGGGGTTTAACGTCCCAAAGCGACTAAGGCTATGAGAGACGCCGTAGTGGAGGGCTATGCGCTGGATATTTTTAGAGAACACTGCTTATGTGTTCTTATGAGTGCTATGTCAAGTGGCAGGCAGGCGGCAGGCTTTGTCTCCTTACACGGCTGAGTAAGGAACAGTCCTGTATTATAAGTCCTGCGGCAGCTGCTGTATGGTATCATCATCATCATCAGCCTGACTACACCCACTGCAGGGCAAAGGCCTCTCCCATGACTCTCCAATTAACCCTGTCCTTTGCTAGTTGCCGCCACTGTATCCCCGCAACCTTCTTAATCTCATCCGCCCACCTAACTTTCTGCCGTCCCCTGCTACGTTTGCTTTCTCTTGGAACAACGCTAACATTATATTAATTCATAAGAAAGGACACGTCAAGGAATTGAAGAATTACAGACCGATCAGCTTATTGTCCGTTGCCTACAAGGTATTTACTAAGGTAATCGCTAATAGAATCAGGACAACCTTGGACTTTAGTCAACCAAATGATCAGGCAGGCTTTCGTAAAGGATAATCGACAATAGACCACAGTCACACTATCAATGAGGTGATAGAGAAATGCGCAGAATATAACCAACCCCTATATATAGCCTTCATTGATTACGAGAAAGCATTCGACTCAGTGGAAACCTCAGATGTTATGCAGGCATTGTGGAATCAGGGTGTGGAAGAGTGCTATGTGAAAATATTGGAAGATATTTATAACGATTGCACAGCTACTATACTTCTCCATAAAGTCAGCAATAAAATTCCAATATGGAAAGGTGTCAGGCAGGGAGACACGATCTCGCCAATGCTCTTCACTGCCTGCTTACAGGAGGCATTCCGGGGACTGGAATGGGAAGAGTTGGGGATAAGAGTTAATGGAGAATACCTGAGTAATTTGGGCTTCGCTGATGACATTGCCTTGCTAAGCCACTCAGGACAAGAACTGCAAAGCATGATCAATCAGCTAGACAGGCAGAGTAGAACGGTGGGGCTAAGAATTAACATGCAGAAAACCAAAGTAGTGTTCAATAGCCTTGCAAGGGAGCAGCAGTTCGCAATTGGTAGCGAGGTGCTAGAAGTAGTAAGAGAATATGTCTACTTAGGGCAGGTAGTGACCGCAGATCCGGATGATGAGAGGGAAATAGCTAGAAGGATAAGAATGGGGTGGAGCGCGTATGGCAGGTTCTCTCAGGTCATGAATGGTAGCTTACCAATATCCATGAAGAGAAAAGTATATAACAGCTGTATCCTACCGGTACTCACCTATGGGGCAGAAACGTGGAGGCTAACAAAGAGGGTTCAGCTTAAGTTAAGAACAACGCAGCGAGCTATGGAAAGGAAAATGATAGGTGTAACGTTGAGAGATCGGAAGAGGGCGGAGTGGGTGAGGGAACAAACGCGGGTTAATGACATCCTAGTTGAAATCAAGAGGAAGAAGTGGGCTAGGGCAGGGCATGTAATGCGAAGGCAAGATAACCGCTGGTCCTTAAGGGTAACGGAGTGGATTCCAAGAGAAAGCTGTATGGTATAGCGTGCTCAAAATCGTTGCCTTATCTTGTGTAGTTACCTCTACGATACGATTCTCTCCTAAACATCTTCGCCACTACTAGCTGCAGGCCAAAGAGCCTTCGATTTGCGGCTTCTTGGAGTTTCAGTTTATACGCATTGTCTATGTATCTGGTCTGCACTTCTTCTTGACTCCTCGCGCCTTTATTGCCCCCCAAGGGGCATGAGTACCACTCAGCCCTTCTGTTCAAGAAACAAGTGTCCATTTTTGAAGAATATTTACGATGCACGTACAAAAACCAACATGCACAAGTATAGCCGAGAAAAATCGTGCTGGACCGAACAGCGACCACGGCGGTCAGGCCCTTGTGTCAGTATATGTGCTGAGTGATTGGTGAAAAGATATTTAAGATGGGGTTGCAAATGCTGGATCACAACTTTACTACTGGAAGTACGTGAACTACTTATTGGCGAATCTCCATGCAAAAGACTCCACGCCTACAGCTGTCACAGATGCATTCATGGAAACCCGCCTCTTCACTCCAGCCAGCACGAAAGAGATCAGCGCCGCAACTTCTGAAAGCAGTACCTACCACCAGGATTATTAGCATTCTAGTGCATCTGGCTGACGTTCTGCTCCACCCAGATGAAATGCATTCGCTGGAGCCACGGTCAAAGCCGCGGCGGTGTACCATGCAACATGCTCCCGGTCACGAAGCAAGCAAGCAATTCTACTTTCAAATAAACCCAGCGTCTCCTGTTCTGTTTGTGCACAATGATGACATTTTCTGATATTTGCCTTCCAACTCCAACCTCCAATCACTCTGACCAGTGAATTGAAAAGTATCCTGAAGAAGCTCAATTACCGCAACGGGCGAGGAGCATTTGTAATCTGTCAAGGAAATGTTGGACCATGCGAAATACACCTTCTCGCCTGCCCAATTACCACGCCTACAATGCTTATATGGCTATTAGCACTGCGAAAATTCTCCAAGCGCCCCCTGGCTGTCGAAGAGGTCCTCTGTAGCACACGGCCTTCAGATAGGCAAGATGAGGGCCCCTTCGTCCAGACTAGTGGGTGGCCATCCGGTTTGGAATGTGGATTTGGCGGCAAGTCAGTTTGCAGTCCAATAAAGCCATGAAACAGTGCCCTCTGTTTTGTCCCATTTTTATATATAGTCAAGTGCGCTCCAAATAATTTATACTTGTCTATCATCACCTAGAGCAGTGTGCATCAAGATAGCCAAACATATTGTATTGCACGCTACCGTGTTGGGTTTTATGGAGCATAAGTAATTCACACCATCGTGCGCAAAACACGTGGTATGAATTCTTTCGAAATCTGGGTGTCCTCAGGAGAAGTCCTTCTCTAAAAAAGGACTCAGAGGAGCCAACCAAATTAAATAAAGACCTCAAGCCTTCTGCTCGGCCCTGAGAAAATGGATGAGGTGCATCGAGAATTGCGTCCATGCAGAAAGTAAGAATTTTTAGAGTTTATAGCTTTTTGTGATAATATAGCTTCTTTAGCGACCTGAAACAAACAGAACAGAGTAAATTGTTACAAGTGGATTATCTCATAAAAGAAAATTGGGGCTGTAGTGAGTAGAAGCCCATTTGTGGCCCTTCATCTCTTCCTTCAAGCCCACTGTGATGGGAATTGAAGGCGTAGGCTCCGTTCCCAAGCAAGCAACCAAATAAAGCCGAACAGCAGGCCCGGGCAAAGCTTGTAACCATTGTGAGCGCTCCCTCACGACTCCCGAGTGAATGCCTCCGACGCGCAGCAACGAAGGAGTGAGAGAGCGTGCGACAGTCTACGGTACAGCAACATCTCAATAGTCCGGTTGTCGGTTTTGCCGCAGAGCGCCGTCAACAAATCGGATGTATGTGTTTGCCTCTCTCATTTATTAGTACACTGTTGTTGCAAGATATTTCTACTGTAGCCTTGGATTCCTTTAGAGAACTCTGCATATGCGTTCTCATGAGTGCCACGTCCAGTGGCAGGCAGTTGGCAGGCTTTGTGTCACTACACGGCTCACTAAAAGAGTCCTATTTATCATCTATGTAATATCCTCTGGGTAGTACTTATTGGGTCAAAGACCTGCGGTAGCTGCTGTACGGTATTATGTGCTCGAGAAACGTTGCCTCCTCTCACGTACTTGCCTAGAGGCGAGTAACATGGTTGTGAGACGATCCTGTCCTAAACATCCTCACCTCTACTGTCTGTGGACAAATATGTACTGTTGCCTGACTACTGCATTTCTGCGCGACCACACGGCCAGCTTCGTTTGCCAAGATTCTGTCTCCGATGATTTTCTCCCTACATGGTACAAATCAATATTCTAGCACCCACTCTTTTTAACCTCCGAATGGCTCCCACCACCACCACGCCAAACTTTCGCAGTGGATTTCGTGGGTAACGGTAAGGAAGAAGTGGTAAGAAACCTGCTAAGAACTCTATAAGGCGGACACTACACGCGTTTCTCTCCAAGCTCCATCCGGTGCTCCCTGCTAGCGTCATTTGGCAGACACGGACGCCGCGTTCCTTCGACCTGTATTTCACGAACGCTGACGCGTTCGCTTGACCACGGGCGGTCTGGAGAGGATGCAGCCTTTGGAAGTGGGTGGACGCCGCTGTCGATGGAACAGAGGTGGTACCACAGAGTTTAAATGTGTATAAGCTTGACGTTCGTGCGGACCCCAGTGGGGACTTCCGAAATGGGGAGCAAGGGGGGTCAAAACGGATTTTTCGAACGCTACTGCTGGTCGTGTGTTTATTTCACGTTTGGCTGCAGTATTAATGGATGCACCTGAAGAGCGTCGACAAGGCGTGAGGGCATTATGCCAAGAAATAAATATCCTGGCTATGGGCATCTCAGAGACCATAGCTCATTTGCGCAAGGCACGTCGCATGCTAATATCGCCCTTTTCTTTCTGCCTGCATTACGCGTGCGCACCTTTAAATCACAGAATCCCCAAAAAAACGACACGGTATTTTTTCAGAGAGCAATTTGAAGTCATGATGATGTGGACGGTCCAGAACGTATAGACCAGAAGGCTGTTTGCATTAAACAAAGATCTACTGGTTCGACCTTGACCGCAAGAACAAGGACCGCACCGGAAGTGCTCCCATCGACGTGACATCTTTAACCCTCTTTCCTACAGACACAGCCCGTCCCTGAGAGCATCTCAAAACTTCACACATCTTATGCAGATGACCTCTTACTCTTTGGTGTACCGATGGTTGCACCGGCGCGTTTCTTATTGTATGCTGTCACTTGAACGGGGTGCCGGCAAGCTGCATTCCTTTGGGGGTTTGCAAGCAGCTAGCAAGCTCCAGACTCCCAGAGCCCTACATTGCGCATCAAGCAGAAAAATTGGAACGCCGTTTCGAGGATATTCTCGGGCAACCGCCGTTTTTAGCAAGATGGAAACTTCGATAAAGATATCAGCCATTGCCGTTTTTTTTTTTTGAGTGCTTGCGCGTCTAGGGCACTTCTAGCAACGATATAGTACACCAAGACCAGCAGGGCTCAGACACTGCGGCACTTTCGAGCTGTGATACAGGCAGTGGCTGGAGATTCAAGCAAAAGCAGAGCATAGGTGCTTGCCGTTCCGTATCTCCCTGATTTCTGTGTGCCGGTGAACCTCTCGCGGCAACCCGCTCCACATACTAATTTTCGCACATGTGTCGCCTGCTTTACTGCTCCTCAACACACTGTTTGCAGACCACTGTATGCAAATAGAGCCTATGAACGAGAATTTTGCGCACAAAAATATAGCTGCCCAGTGCCGGGCATAGAGACGTCCCCGCAAAAAAGTACAGCGAATCACGCTTGAAATCGCAGCATGTGCACAAGGAAGATATAGAAAATTACAAGGATTACCGCCCTATCCAAGATGCAGACGATGCGCCTCGAAGGCATGCCAAGAGGCACTGAGCTCTGCTTCGGCAAGTACGTCAGCGCTTCATACTAGCAGTGCCATCAGGAGCAGGCAAGCTCCTTCCCGGGGAGCGACCATGGCGGGGATTGACGATTTCAGGGACGCTGCAACACAGCGGTAACCCAGAGACACTATACCCACCTCTGAAAAAACTCCACCGGCTCTTAGAGTTCCAATATCCTTTCTAGCAGGTTTAGAAACAAAAATTATGAACGACGTGAAGCCGGGAAGAACTGTTTGGACAAATGCCAGGATGGCGCTGCGCCCAAACGCCGTGTGCGGTTGGTTGCAGAATACACCTGATCCGCGCATCGCCGGTGGACGATCCCTGTGCAGCACTTGTCAAAAACGGACTTTTAAAATTTGGAGATACTGCAGGGGCTCTGCCTGGCTACCAGTGGCAAGGAGCTGTTCGGGTGTCATTTCCCTTTCCATTCAGCATCTTCCATCGGAAGCAACATGTGTGTGGTGGGCGGAACATTTCGGCCAACGTCAGGACCACTCTATAACAACTCTCTTCTTTCTGGTCACGGTCACGTCCACCTGAGTGCGCCAACACATCAAATGCCTGCAAGGTTACAGCACACTATATCCCAGAATGTCCCTACGATCAGGTGCATTCGAGCTCGTTTGAAAACCCCACACCCAAAACGTCGCGGTGAAAGCAGCATGTGCAGCCTTCGGTTTGCGGTTTCTTGGGATTTCAGTCTATATACACATTCTATGAATCTCGTCTGCATTTCTGCTTCACTCCTCGCGCCTTTAATGCTCCCCAAGGGGCGAGAGCACACCACTCACACGTTCAAGTCAAGCAACAACTGTACATTTCTGACAGTTATAACAAAGCACTCTGCACGTGCAATACCGACATGCACCAGTATAATGAAGAAAAATCGTGCTGGACCGAAGCGAGACCATAGTGGAAAAGCCCTTGTGCCGGGAGATGCCACGGTTGCTGAGTGACTAGTGAAGTGATATTGAACTTGGGTGGTAAACTCCGCATCTCAACGTTACTGATGGAAGCAGATACACTACTATTTGACGAATCTCCACGCAAAAGACTCCACGCCTACTGTACCTCACAAGTGCGCACTTGGAAACCTACTTCTAGGCTCCAGCCAGCAGGAAAGAGGTCAGCGTCGTGAATTCCGAAAAAAGCACCTAGCACAGTACTAGCATCTGGCTGACGTTCTGCGCCACAAAAAAATGCTTTCGCAAGAGTCACGGTCGATGCTGCGGCAGTGTACATAGGCAACATGCTCCCGATCATGAAGCAAGCAAGGAATTGTACTTTAGAGGAAACCACAGCGTCTCCTGTGCTAAGCTTGTGCTCAACGACGACATTTTCCTGCATTTCCCTTCCAACTCCAACCTGCCATCACTCTGACCAGTGAACTGTACATCATCCTGAAGAACCTGCAGCCCTTGTACTCTGTCATACAGATGTTGGACTATGCAAAAGACAGCTTTTCACAGGCCCAATTACCACGCTTATATTGTTTCTACGGCTACTAGCACTGCGAAAATTCTCCGACCACCCCGCTGGCTGACGAAGAGGTCGCGCGTAGCACGCAGCCTTCGGATAGGCTCGATCAGGCCCCTTCGTCCAGACCACTCGGTGGCCATACGGTGTGGAATGTGGATTTCTGCCGAAGTGACTTTATAGTCCAAGAAAGGCAGCAAACAGTAACCTCTGTTTTATGCCATTTGTATATCTAGTGAAGTGCGTTTCAAATAATATATACTTGTCTACCATCGCCTAGAACGGCATGCATCAAAGCAGCCAAATGTATTGTATTTCATTTGGTTTTATGGTGCGTAAGCAACTCACACCATCATGCACAAAACCCTTATGATTTCTTTCAAACACTGGGTGTCCTCAGGAAAAGTCCTTGTCCAGATAAGGACTCCGAGGAAACAATCTACAAACACACGATACGAACGAGCGCTGAAAGGCCGCTCTGTCCAGCTCTGATGTGACGACACTGGAGGTGAGCAAGAGCCAATGCGCGGGAACGCCTGATTGCGCGCGCCACCGCTCCCCTCGTGCCGCCTTATCTTCGTTCCTCTTCCCCGTCCGCTACACCCACTGTAAGCAATTGTCTGAAGTGTGAAGATGGGACTGACCTTAGTTAAGTGCTTAATTACCAATTAGCCTAATTAACTTTTCTAGTCAGGCCATATAAATAAATAAAATCGGGTAGGAAATTGGTCGAGCTCGGGAATCGAACCCCTGTCTTCGGAGTGCGAGATGAGCATGCCATCCACTCAACAAATCGAAGAAAGGCCTCAGCTTTCTGCTCAGCCATGACAAAATGGATGAGGTGCATCGAGAAATGCGTCAAAGCACAGGGTAAGAATTTTCAGGTTATAGTTTTTTGTGATGATATAATTTGATTAGCGATCTTGAGCAAACGAAAAACAGATGAAATATCTACAAGCGGATTATCTCCTAAAATGAATGGGGGTGGAAGGGGAGGGTGCTCAATGTAAAATACTGCAAAATATATTTTCCTTAGCTGTTCCATTCGGTGGTTGTCTTGTTTTTGTCACTAGAAAGTTGTGTGTTAGGTGTGTGTGTCCGATGCGCACGCTGCTTAAAATTTTGTGAAATTTTTCTTGTACTGCCAATTTTAGCTTTTCTGCATCGCTTCAAATTGGCCCAGGTCGCTGCTGTAAAAGTCGCAGGTCCTCGAGTGTCCAGCGGATGCTATAGTTGTGAGTTTTACTTCACCCACAATACTGTCAGCACATCCCGGTGGTGACATTATAGACAAATAAAAGGAACCTCTTCGACGGGATTTTAGGGTATGCCTTTGAAGAAGATTCACAATAAATGCGTCATATATAATAGCAGCTGAAGGAAACAGCAAATTCTATTGTGCGATCAAGCTTTTCTCAAAGGGACAATGGAAAGTGTATTCACTCCTCACAGGAAGAGGAATTATCGCATTCATTGCAGAAGCAAAATAGAGTGTTGTGCTATTTGCGTAACTGCTCAGTTGATTCCTACTGTGTCATAGAGTTCTACGTCGTATATTTGGAAGAGAGACGCTTGCCCTCATTGTAGCTTGATGTTCTGTGAGGCTAAGCAGCCATATTTAAAGCGTCTGGCTTGAATCTCGAGGAGACCAAGCAGCCATATTGAATGTCAGTGATTGCTGGAGGGAGGAGACACATGAACCCTCCATTTCGATTTGGTAGTCCGGGAGGCCGAGTAGCCATATCGGCTTTCAGAAATTTGATGAGTTATTGATGGCAATGTCAGAACTGACTACAGGGACAAAGAATGACCTCAAGCAAGAAGAATAAAAATTTTACAACACTCGACTTCGAATAATGCGAATTTTCAGAACTGGTCGAAAAAACGGCACTGTCTAGATTTTTTATGGGTGTATGTTCATCCAAACTTTTTCTTCTACGGTCACCCACCGGTCCTATGGGCACAGTGGTTAGACTTCTGAACGCATCATTCCCTGTCATGTCTGAACCCCGAATCCCTACCGAGACTCATCTGCCTACCGCTCAAAGGGCTGCGAGTGATTTTCTTAGGAAATTCTGTGCCTTCTGATTTGCAGTGCTCAGTGATTTCTGAGGATGACACACCTGATACAAGGGACTACAGTCCGCGGCATTCATCTGCCTTAAAAATCCGCGTTCTACTGAGCCCCCAGTCGGTTCAAGTTCTCAACCTCTTTCACTCTCTCAGTACCCTAACGAACTTTCTAGGTCTAAAAGGGAGATTCCTACATATGGTAAGGAAGCATGGGATAGATTACAGTGTGCTAGAACAGTACACTATAGGATAGATTCAACTCAGATTGCACACAGAGTATGGTTAGAGTTTGATCCCCAGTGCCGCCGGCACCCACTGATTTTCAAATGGGTATTGTTACGGCGGCATACGACCTACGCTGACCAAGAGCGCACTGCGCTACAGGAATAAAGAAGAGGCGCGGGGCGAGCGCGAGGGGTGAGCGCGCGGCGCTAGCGCGAGAGAGAGAGAGACCGAAAGAGAATCGCCGCGGCCGGTTGTATCTGGGTCTCCTGCGTTCCTGTGTGCCTTTCTCTGCGCGGGCCCGCAGTCTCGTAACAGTACAAGGGTACAATGACCTAGTGCTTGGCCCGGGCCATTGATTCGTTTCGCTGTGAAGCAACCCTCAATCCGTCGTGTGTGGCAGAAGTCCAATTCTAGCCTTATAGTTTTCAAGCCCACAGTGACGAGTTCAAAGGCCCAGAGAAATGCAACCGTACGAAGCCAAAAAACCACGCTGGGGCATAGCTTGTACCCGTTTTGAGGAAACAGGTGCGTGTCGTTTTGCATCACTGCACGCAGTACCTTGATACCGATTAGGGCGACACACAACTCATCGCGCCTTCCCTACCCCGATGACGTCAGTGGGTAGACGAGCCACCTGTACAGAAAATATTCCCATCGACATTGTCACAGCGTCCCCTTGGAAATTCTATTAATGTTCTTTCTGAGCTGGTACAAATTCTTCAAAACTTAGTGAAATAAATACTAAGCATATGCACCCACATTTGTTTGTACGGGTTTCATCATTGGGGAAATTCTCTGCACATACGGTTAATGCTGCATTGGGCTCCTGCTTTGGCGCGGAATTACAGACACGGCGCTAGAAATGAAGGACGTCAGGGGGTGGCAGCAAGCTCGTGCCACAGTTCTAGCTTTGAAGAAGCACTCACTGACGACACCCGGCTCAAAGAACAGGAATGGAGCAGTGATTGTTGTTGTTGTGTTGTGTTTAATGGCGCATAAGCAACTAAGGCTATCATGCGCCAAGCTCGGGGTAAAGAAAATTGTTTTATATAGGATGTTATACAAAAGACTAAATGAACGGTGGTGTAAAGGGCCTAAAAAGTTAATTCATGCAACCTAGTATAAACGTAAGACAAAAGTTTAGAAGTGACTTATGGTCAAAGCTTTAAAGAGGGTTGGACACCACAGCAGCCATCCTTGGCTGTGCAAGGATCTCGAGGTCCCCAACCAATGGAATAGGTACCTCAGCCGTCTTCTCGGGAGTGAGAAAGTGGCCGAGGTGCATTAGAATTAAAACAGACCAGTGGGTAAAACACATTTAGAGACACTTAAGAAATCCTGATTCTTTAAGAAAGCTAAAAACATGTGATATATCAACAATTGCATTACCTCCTAAAAGCAGTTTAGGGTGAAAAGGGATGTATTCTTTATGAAATTGAGTAAAGTACTTTTTCCTTATTTTTTCCAATTTCGTACAAGAGAATAAAATGTGGTTAATCGTAACTTCAACTCCGCATTCCTCGCAAATAGGTTGATCTTTTTTTGTCAGTAGGAAATTGTGTGTCAGGTGAGAGTGTCCTATGCGAAGACGACAAAGAATGACTTCTTTGAAGCGTTCTTGGTGGGTGCAGGATTTCCATTCTCTTAAAACTGGTTTTATGAAGTGTAGTTTGTTGTTGGCTTCATTGTCCCAGGCAGACTGCCATTTTTTCTTTATTTCACAAAGTACCGAGTTCATGCAATCTTTAAAGGGAATATCTACTTTCGTTATTTGCTTGCTACGAGCCTGCGCAGCGCAGAGGTCTGCTCTCTCGTTGCCTTTAATTCCGACGTGACTCGGCACCCAACAAAATTTTATGTTTTTTCCTTGAGCTATGGCTTTTGCTATGTTGTGTATGATGTCACCGAGGATCGGAGTAATTGCATTTCTAGAATGGAGAGCTGTAAGTAAACTAAGAGAGTCTGTGTAAATTATACTGTTTCTAAGGTTTTCATTTAATGCTTTTTTTACGGCTAAGCCTACAGCATAACATTCGGCTGTGAAAATTGATGCACACTGTGGAAGTCTGATTATTTCTTTCTCATGACCCCGTACTACTGCACTTCCTACGTAGGCATCTGTTTTTGAAACGTCCGTATAAAAGTCCGTAAAACCATTGTATTTTACCTCGAGTGCGAGAAATTCTTGTACTATATGTTGTTGTGGGGTTTGCGTTTTGTGAAACTGTGTAAGAGTGAAGTCGCATATTGGAGGAAAGTTGTACCATGGAGGTAGTGGCTCTCCTCTGAGCGCAATGTTAGGCAACGTGTTTAGTACCCCGAGACTCTCGCACATCTCTTCAAAACGCAGGAGGAGTGGCCTGGTAGTTTGTGGTTTGTTATTAAAAAGTGTTCTGGATGGACACTTTGTAACTATTTCGTAACAGATATGTTTCGGTAGGGAACGGATTTTTAGAATGTATGAGCATGTGAGCATGATTTGTCTGTCTGTAAGTGATGGTTCATTACATTCAACATAAAGACTGGTTATAGGCGACGTCCTATAAGCACCAGTTGAAAGACGTAAACCTAAATTGTGCACTGGGTCAAGTCGCTTCAAGTACGAGGGTCTTGCTGAACCATATATTATACTACCATAGTTTAATGAGGATCGTACCACGGAACGATAAATTTTTAGAAGGCTTGCTCTGTCAGAACCCCAGTGTTTATGCGAAAGGACTTTGAGTATGTTTAGTGATCGGGAAGTTTTCTTTTTTAACGCGTTAATATGAGGCAGGAAAGTGAGTTTTCTGTCAAATGTTATGCCTAGAAATTTATGTTCATTTTTTACGGGTAAATCTATTTCGTTCAGGTGTAGGGTGGGGTCTGCCTGTAAGCCTCGTTTGAGTGAAAACGGAATGGCCACTGTTTTCTGTGGTGAAAATCGGAAACCGTTTTTGTCTGCCCATGTTGTCAGTTTATTTATTGTCAGCTGTAGTTGTCTTTCACATGTTGATATGTTGGAGGATGTGTAAGCTATCTGGAGGTCGTCCACATAAAGTGAATACATAACAGACTTTGGTATTATTTTGTTAAGAGAATTCATTTTTACAATAAAAAGAGTTGTGCTTAAAATACATCCTTGAGGCACTCCATTTTCCTGAATAAAATCCCTCGAAAGGGTTGAGCCTAGACGGACATTAAATGAACGGTTATATAAAAAGTCTTTAATGGAGTTCAGCATTCTGCCACGGATGCCAAGTTCAGCTAAGTCCTGGAGGATCCCGAACCTCCAGGTTGTATCGTATGCTTTTTCTAAATCAAAAAAGACTGCAAGACAGTGTTGTTTGTGTATAAAAGCTTCTCTGACTGTATTTTCGAGACGGACTAGGTGATCTGTAGTTGAGCATCCCTTTTTAAAACCACACTGGTGGATATCAAGAAGTTCACAGGATTGAAGAACAAAGGTTAGTCGTATATTTAGAACACTTTCGAAGGATTTGGCGAGGCAACTGGTCACGGCTATGGGTCTATAACTGCTAGGAGAGGTTGGGGGTTTACTAGGTTTAAGAAGCGGCACAATAATAGCTTTTTTCCAGGCTTCAGGTATTTTTCCCGATATCCAAACTGTGTTAAAGAACCTTAAAAGTGCTTCTACGGCAGGTTGAGAGAGATGGGCCAGCATTTCGTAGTGGATTTGGTCGGGTCCTGGAGCGGTTTTTTTTTCCAGCAGACAGTACTGTATTTATTTCTTGGAGGGTAATCACACTGTTATATTTTTGGTTTGCCCCTCCACTAGTTGGAAGTCTTTGTTTTTCGGCTGTGTTTTTGTATTTTTAAAAAGACTGTGTATAGTGAGATGAACTTGAGACTGCAGCAAAATGTTCCCCTAATATGTCTGCCTGTTCCTCTATGCTTGTTTGTGTGCCGGGTGTTGTTAAAAAAGGAATTGTGAATGGTGAAAAGGTGCCATTTAATTTTCGAACCTGCTCCCACATTTTTTTAGATGGGATCTGACTGTTGATAGATGAAACATAATTTTGCCATGAAGCTTTCTCGGCACTGCGACGGACGTACCGAGCTTTAGCTTTTGCCTTTTTAAAATTCAAGAGATTTTCATGTGTCGGATATCTGCGGAATTTACCCCACGCTCTATTTTGCTGTTTTTTTGCTTCTTTACATTCCTTTGTCCACCATTCTTTATGGTTTTGTCGCGCTACTCCTGACGACTGAGGAATAGCTGTGAGTGCGGCAGTTATGATACAGTTAGTGAACTTTTCGTTTATCTGGTCGATGGAGAGATTATCTAAAAGTATATTTTCTAAATTTGCATTTGCTCTAAAAAGCGACCAGTCGGCGAGGTGAAGCTTCCAGCGCCGTGGCCTTGTGGGGATTATTTCCGGTGTGGATGTTAAAGTGATTAGTACAGGGAGGTGATCACTGCCATAAGGGTTGTCAATAACGTCCCAGCTAAAATCGTTAAAAACAGAAGGTGAACTAAAAGACAAATCTAGACAGGTCATTTTACCTGAGGCAGGGGAGCAGTATGTGGCTTTTTCTGTATTTAAAAGGCATACACTATTTGTGAGGATAAAATCTTCGATTATTTGACCCCTAGAGTCATAGCGCTCACTTCCCCAAAAAGGGGAGTGAGCGTTAAAATCCCCGACTACTAGATATGGTTCTGGCAGTTCATTGATGAGTTCCTGTAGGTCACGGACTGTTAATGTTATATGTGGAGGAAGATATACAGAACAGATAGTTATAGTTTTGTAGCTGATAATGCTGACCGCAACTGCCTCCAGTTTTGTTGTGAGTCTGATCTCTTGAGCAGGGACGCCGCTTTGTACGACAATCGCGACGCCTCCCGAGAGTCTATTTGCCTGCTCACGATCTCGTCTAAAAGTTTTATAATGCTTCAGGATGTTCATATGTTGTGGACCTAGATTGGTTTCCTGGAGACATAAGGCTACGGGTGACATTGACCCTAAAATGTTTTTTATGTCATCGTAATTTCTCAACAATCCTCTACAGTTCCACTGAACTAGAAAAGCCATGTTTATGTTTGGGGTAGGGACAATAAAGTGTTTACTTATTTTCTGGGCCCGTTATGAGGGCCCTGTCCTTCTTCCGCTCAAGAGAGCTGTTCCGCCGCTGTAAAGCAGGAGGGCTGGGGGTTAGATCCATCACCTCGTCAGAGGTGCTGGAAGACCGCGGTGAAGCCGCGGGCGTGTGGGGTTCAGGCCTCCCCCGACGGGGGGAAGTCCTGCGGGATGCTGGCCCATGGGCCGGCATTCCCTGCTTTGGGGTTGGCAGAGCAGCTTTCGCTGTCTCTGCCTGGGGCGTGGGTGGCACTGCCACAGGCGCGGTGGAAGTGGCCGCGGCAGGTGCAGGAGTGCTGTGTGGTGCTACGCCCCTGCGCACCACATCAGCGAAGTTTGGTTTCGCTGTGAAAGAGAAAGTGTTCGTGACTGCGAATCGCTTTCTTGCTTCTCGAAATGATATATTCTCCTTTGTTTTTATGGTGATTATTTCCTTTTCCTTCTTCCAGGACGGACATGCCCTGGAGTACGCAGCATGGTCGCCTTCACAGTTAGCGCAGCGTAGAGCTGCGTCACATTCCTCAGAATGGTGGTCCTTTGACGCGCATTTCGCGCAAGTTTTGCGGCCTCGGCAACTCTGTGATCCGTGTCCAAACCGTTGACAATTAAAGCACCTTCGGGGGTTAGGGATATAGTGTCTAACATTTACTTTGAGGTATCCAACGTCGATGGTTTCTGGCAATGTGCATGTGTTGAAAGTCAGGACCAGGTGTTTGGTATCTACATCTTTGTTGTCCTTGCGGATTTTGATTCGGTACACATCAATGACGTTTTGATCGGAAAGGCCTTCCAGCATTTCTTTTTCTGTGAGATGCAGAAAATCATTTTCGGAGATGACGCCACGGACAGTGTTGAGGGATCGGTGTGCTGTGATGGAGACAGGTGTCTCCCCCATACACACTATGTTTGCGAGTTTGGAAGTTTGAACATTATCTCGGAGTTCCAGCAATAGATCGCCGCTGGCCATTTTTGATACTTTGTAGCCGGGGCCCAAAGCTTCTGTTAAGCATTTCGATACGATGAAGGGGGATAGAATTCTGGCCTGTTTATCTTGCACTTCACTGTGGACGAGATGGAATTTGGCGAATGTTGGTTTCTTTTTGGAAAAAAAGTACTCTGCTTCGTTCCGCACTCTTTTAAGAGAGCGATCAGGTTTGGAAAGGGGGGGAGCCATAAAAAATTGATGTTTTTCGGTCATGGTGCCAGCCACCCACCATGGAGCCCAACAAGGGGACGCGACAGGAACTTGAAAGAAAGTCGTGCCCACGCCAGCTGTACACCTTAACTATAACCTAATATGACTCAACTCAGGGTAGTTGGTCACACACGGTTAACCCTCGCCGCCAGGAAAAAGAGGAAAAAACGAAGAAAAGAGGAGGATACAGGAGAGTTGTAAGAAAGGAGATAGGAAAGTGAAAGATGGAGAGGAGAACAGGAAAAGGCGACTGCCGATTTCCCCCGGTCGGGTCAGGCCGGAGGTGCCGTCTACAGGAAGCTGGGGCCAAAGTGGTGTGTTGCCTCCGCCGAGGGGCCTTAAGGGTCCAAACGCTCGGCATCGGCTCAACCACCAGGATCCCCTTTTCCCCGGACACGGCGATGCCACGCACGGCTAAGCGCGGATGCTCGGGTCCGTGGTGACGCATTGTTCACCATCATCCCCCTGCGGGGATGTCCCTGCGGATGCTCGGGTTAACCCCGTGGTGTCGCCACTCACCAACGTCTGCATGCTGCAGACGCCTCCCTGCGGGGAAATGGAGCAGTGAGGGAGCTCGCCACAGTCTACGGTACGGCAACATGTGACCGTCCGGTCGTTGGATAGACGCAGAGCCCGCTGAAAAATTGCGTGTATGTACGTATTTGGCTCTGTCATTTATTAGTGCACTCCTGTTGCAACATATTTGTACCGTAGCCTCTGTTTTGTGTTCCGTAACATGCTGTTGTGGAGGGCTATGCGCTGGATATTTTTAGAGAACACTGCATATGTGCTCTTATGAGTGCTATGTCAAGTGGCAGGCAGGCGGCAGGCTTTGTCTCCTTACACGGCTGAGTAAGGAACAGTCCTCTATTACAAGTCCTGCGGCAGCTGCTGTATGGTATCATCATCATCATCATCATCAGCCTGACTACACCCACTGCAGGGCAAAGGCCTCTCCCATGTCTCTCCAATTAGCCCTGTCCTTTGCTAGTTGCCGCCACTGTATCCCCGCAAACTTCTTAATCTCATCCGCCCACCTAACTTTCTGCCGTCCCCTGCTAGGTTTGCTTTCTCTTGGAAGAACGCTAACATTATATTAATTCATAAGAAAGGAGACGTCAAGAACTTGAATTACAGACCGATCAGCTTATTGTCCGTTGCCTACAAGGTATTTACTAAGGTAATCGCTAATAGAATCAGGACAACCTTGGACTTTAGTCAACCAAATGATCAGGCAGGCTTTCGTAAAGGATACTCGACAATAGACCACATTCACACTATCAATCAGGTGATAGAGAAATGCGCAGAATATAACCAACCCCTATATATAGCCTTCATTGATAACGAGAAAGCAATCGACTCAGTGGGAACCTCAGCTGTTATGCAGGCATTGCGGAATCAGGGTGTGGAAGAGTGCTATGTGAAAATATTGGAAGATATTTATAACGATTGCACAGCTACTATACTTCTCCATAAAGTCAGCAATAAAATTCCAATATGGAAAGGTGTCAGGCAGGGAGACACGATCTCGCCAATGCTCTTCACTGCCTGCTTACAGGAGGCATTCCGGGGACTGGAATGGGAAGATTTGGGGATAAGAGTTAATGGAGAATACCTGAGTAATTTGGGATTCGCTGATGACATTGCCTTGCTAAGCCACTCAGGACAAGAACTGCAAAGCATGATCAATCAGCTAGGCAGGCAGAGTAGAACGGTGGGGCTAAGAATTAACATGCAGAAAACCAAAGTAGTGTTCAATAGCCTTGCAAGGGAGCAGCAGTTCGCAATTGGTAGCGAGGTGCTAGAAGTAGTAAGAGAATATGTCTACTTAGGGCAGGTAGTGACCGCAGATCCGGATGATGAGAGGGAAATAGCTAGAAGGATAAGAATGGGGTGGAGCGCGTATGGCAGGTTCTCTCAGGTCATGAATGGTAGCTTACCAATATCCATGAAGAGAAAAGTATATAACAGCTGTATCCTACCGGTACTCACCTATGGGGCAGAAACGTGGAGGCTAACAAAGAGGGTTCAGCTTAAGTTAAGAACAACGCAGCGAGCTATGGAAAGGAAAATGATAGGTGTAACGTTAAGAGATCGGAAGAGGGCGGAGTGGGTGAGGGAACAAACGCGGGTTAATGACATCCTAGTTGAAATCAAGAGGAAGAAGTGGGCTTGGGCAGGGCATGTAATGCGAAGGCAAGATAACCGCTGGTCCTTAAGGCTAACGGAGTGGATTCCAAGGGAAAGCTGTATGGTATAGCGTGCTCAAAATCGTTGCCTTATCTTGTGTAGTTACCTCTACGATACGATTCTCTCCTAAACATCTTCGCCACTACTAGCTGCAGGCCAAAGAGCCTTCGATTTGCGGCTTCTTGGAGTTTGATTATACGCATTGTCTATGTATCTGGTCTGCACTTCTCCTTGACTCCTCGCGCCTTTATTGCCCCCCAAGGGGCATGAGTACCACTCAGCCCTTCTGTTCAAGAAACAAGTGTCCATTTTTGAAGAATATTTACGATGCACGTACAAAAACCAACATGCACAAGTATAGCCGAGAAAAATCGTGCCGGACCGAACAGCGACCACGGCGGTCAGGCCCTTGTGTCAGAATATGTGCTGAGTGATTGGTGAAAAGATATTTAAGATGGGGTTGCAAATGCTGGATCACAACTTTATTACTGGAAGTACGTGAACTACTTATTGGCGAATCTCCATGCAAAAGACTCCACGCCTACAGCTGTCACAGATGCATTCATGGAAACCCGCTTCTTCACTCCAGCCAGCACGAAAGAGATCAGCGCTGCAACTTATGAAAGCAGTACCTACCACCAGGATTATTAGCATTCTAGTGCATCTGGCTGACGTTCTGCTCCACCCAGATGAAATGCATTCGCTGGAGCCACGGTCAAAGCTGCGGCGGTGTACCATGCAACATGCTCCCGATCACGAAGCAAGCAAGCAATTCTACTTTCAAATAAACCCAGCGTCTCCTGTTCCGTTTGTGCACAATGACATTTTCTGATATTTGCCTTCCAACTCCAACCTCCAATCACTCTGACCAGTGAACTGAAAAGTATCCTGAAGAAGCTCAATTACCGCAACGGGCGAGGAGCATTTGTAATCTGTCAAGGAAATGTTGGACCATGCGAAATACACCTTCTCGCCTGCCCAATTACCACGCCTACAATGCTTATATGGCTATTAGCACTGCGAAAATTCTCCAAGCGCCGCCTGGCTGTCGAAGAGGTCCTCCGTAGCACACGGCCTTCAGATAGGCAAGATCAGGGCCCCTTCGTCCAGACTAGTGGGTGGCCATCCGGTTTGGAATTCGGATTTGGCGGCAAGTCAGTTTGCAGTCCAATAAAGCCATGAAACAGTGCCCTCTGTTTTGTGCCATTTTTATATATAGTCAAGTGCGCTCCAAATAATTTATACTTGTCTATCATCACCTAGAGCAGTGTGCGTCAAGATAGCCAAACATATTGTATTGCACGCTACCGTGTTGGGTTTTATGGAGCATAAGTAATTCACACCATCGTGCGCAAAACACGTGGTATGAATTCTTTCGAAATCTGGGTGTCCTCAGGAGAAGTCCTTCTCTAAAAAAGGACTCAGAGGAGCCAACCAAATTAAATAAAGACCTCAAGCCTTCTGCTCGGCCCTGAGAAAATGGATGAGGTGCATCGAGAATTGCGTCCATGCAGAAAGTAAGAATTTTTAGAGTTTATAGCTTTTTGTGATAATATAGCTTCTTTAGCGACCTTAAACAAACAGAACAGAGTAAATTGTTACAAGTGGGTTATCTCAAAAGAAAATTGGGGCTGTAGTGAGTAGAAGCCCATTTGTGGCCCTTCATCTCTTCCTTCAAGCCCACTGTGATGGGAATTGAAGGCGTAGGCTCCGTTCCCAAGCAAGCAACCAAATAAAGCCGAACAGCAGGCCCGGGCAAAGCTTGTAACCATTGTGAGCGCTCCCTCACGACTCCCGAGTGAATGCCTCCGACGCGCAGCAACGAAGGAGTGAGAGAGCGTGCGACAGTCTACGGTACAGCAACATCTCAATAGTCCGGTTGTCGGTTTGCCGCAGAGCGCCGTCAACAAATCGGATGTATGTGTTTGCCTCTCTCATTTATTAGTACACTGTTGTTGCAAGATATTTCTACTGTAGCCTTGGATTCCTTTAGAGAACTCTGCATATGCGTTCTCATGAGTGCCACGTCCAGTGGCAGGCAGGCGGCAGGCTTTGTGTCACTACACGGCTCACTAAAAGAGTCCTATTTATCATCTATGTAATATCCTCTGTGTAGTACTTATTGGGTCAAAGACCTGCGGTAGCTGCTGTACGGTATTATGTGCTCGAGAAACGTTGCCTCCTCTCACGTACTTGCCTAGAGGCGAGTAACATGGTTGTGAGACGATCCTGTCCTAAACATCCTCACCTCTACTGTCTGTGGACAAATATGTACTGTTGCCTGACTACTGCATTTCTGCGCGACCACACGGCCAGCTTCATTTGCCAAGATTCTGTCTCCGATGATTTTCTCCCTACATGGTACAAATCAAAATTCTAGCACCCACTCTTTTTAACCTCCGAATGGCTCCCACCACCACCACGCCAAACTTTCGCAGTGGATTTCGTGGGTAACGGTAAGGAAGAAGTGGTAAGAAACCTGCTAAGAACTCTATAAGGCGGACACTACACGCGTTTCTCTCCAAGCTCCATCCGGTGCTCCCTGCTAGCGTCATTTGGCAGACACGGACGCCGCGTTCCTTCGACCTGTATTTCACGAACGCTGACGCGTTCGCTTGACCACGGTCGGTCTGGAGAGGATGCAGCCTTTGGAAGTGGATGGACGCCGCTGTCGATGGAACAGAGGTGGTACCACAGAGTTTAAATGTGTATAAGCTTGACGTTCGTGCGGACCCCAGTGGGGACTTCCGAAATGGGGAGCAAGGGGGGTCAAAACGGATTTTTCGAACGCTACTGCTGGTCGTGTGTTTATTTCACGTTTGGCTGCAGTATTAATGGATGCACCTGAAGAGCGTCGACAAGGCGTGAGGGCATTATGCCAAGAAATAAATATCCTGGCTATGGGCATATCAGAGACCATAGCTCATTTGCGCAAGGCACGTCGCATGCTAATATCGCCCTTTTCTTTCTGCCTGCATTACGCGTGCGCACCTTTAAATCACAGAATCCCCAAAAAAACGACACGGTATTTTTTCAGAGAGCAATTTGAAGTCATGATGATGTGGACGGTCCAGAACGTATAGACCAGAAGGCTGTTTGCATTAAACAAAGATCTACTGGTTCGACCTTGACCGCAAGAACAAGGACCGCACCGGAAGTGCTCCCATCGACGTGACATCTTTAACCCTCTTTCCTACAGACACAGCCCGTCCCTGAGAGCATCTCAAAACTTCACACATCTTATGCAGATGACCTCTTACTCTTTGGTGTCCCGATGGTTGCACCGGCGCGTTTCTTATTGTATGCTGTCACTTGAACGGGGTGCCGGCAAGCTGCATTCCTTTGGGGATTTGCAAGCAGCTAGCAAGCTCCAGACTCCCAGAGCCCTACATTGCGCATCAAGCAGAAAAATTGGAACGCCGTTTCGAGGATATTCTCGGGCAACCGCCGTTTTTAGCAAGATGGAAACTTCGATAAAGATATCAGCCATTGCCGTTTTTTTTTTTTGAGTGCTTGCGCGTCTAGGGCACTTCTAGCAACGATATAGTACACCAAGACCAGCAGGGCTCAGACACTGCGGCACTTTCGAGCTGTGATACAGGCAGTGGCCGGAGATTCAAGCAAAAGCAGAGCATAGGTGCTTGCCGTTCCGTATCTCCCTGATTTCTGTGTGCCGGTGAACCTCTCGCGGCAACCCGCTCCACATACTAATTTTCGCACATGTGTCGCCTGCTTTACTGCTCCTCAACACACTGTTTGCAGACCACTGTATGCAAATAGAGCCTATGAACGAGAATTTTGCGCACAAAAATATAGCTGCCCAGTGCCGGGCATAGAGACGTCCCCGCAAAAAAGTACAGCGAATCACGCTTGAAATCGCAGCATGTGCACAAGGAAGATATAGAAAATTACAAGGATTACCGCCCTATCCAAGATGCAGACGATGCGCCTCGAAGGCATGCCAAGAGGCACTGAGCTCTGCTTCGGCAAGTACGTCAGCGCTTCATACTAGCAGTGCCATCAGGAGCAGGCAAGCTCCTTCCCGGGGAGCGACCATGGCGTTGATTGACGATTTCAGGGATGCTGCAACACAGCGGTAACCCAGAGACACTATACCCACCTCTGAAAAAACTCCACCGGCTCTTAGAGTTCCAATATCCTTTCTAGCAGGTTTAGAAACAAAAATTATGAACGACGTGAAGCCGGGAAGAACTGTTTGGACAAATGCCAGGATGGCGCTACGCCCAAACGCCGTGTGCGGTTGGTTGCAGAATACACCTGATCCGCGCATCGCCGGTGGACGATCCCTGTGCAGCACTTGTCAAAAACGGACTTTTAAAATTTGGAGATACTGCAGTGGCTCTGGGTGGCTACCAGTGGCAAGGAGCTGTTCGGGTGTCATTTCCCTTTTCCATTCAGCATCTTCCATCGGAAGCAACATGTGTGTGGTGGGCGGAACATTTCGGCCAACGTCAGGACCACTCTATAACAACTCTCTTCTTTCTGGTCACGGTCACGTCCACCTGAGTGCGCCAACACATCAAATGCCTGCAAGGTTACAGCACACTATATCCCAGAATGTCCCTACGATCAGGTGCATTCGAGCTCGTTTGAAAACCCCACACCCAAAACGTCGCGGTGAAAGCAGCATGTGCAGCCTTCGGTTTGCGGTTTCTTGGGATTTCAGTCTATATACACATTCTATGAATCTCGTCTGCATTTCTGCTTCACTCCTCGCGCCTTTAATGCTCCCCAAGGGGCGAGAGCACACCACTCACACGTTCAAGTCAAGCAACAACTGTACATTTCTGACAGTTATAACAAAGCACTCTGCACGTGCAATACCGACATGCACCAGTATAATGAAGAAAAATCGTGCTGGACCGAAGCGAGACCATAGTGGAAAAGCCCTTGTGCCGGGAGATGCCACGGTTGCTGAGTGACTAGTGAAGTGATATTGAACTTGGGTGGTAAACTCCGCATCTCAACGTTATTGATGGAAGCAGATACACTACTATTTGACGAATCTCCACGCAAAAGACTCCACGCCTACTGTACCTCACAAGTGCGCACTTGGAAACCTACTTCTAGGCTCCAGCCAGCAGGAAAGAGGTCAGCGTCGTGAATTCCGAAAAAAGCACCTAGCACAGTACTAGCATCTGGCTGACGTTCTGCGCCACAAAAAAAATGCTTTCGCAAGAGCCACGGTCGATGCTGCGGCAGTGTACATAGGCAACATGCTCCCGATCATGAAGCAAGCAAGGAATTGTACTTTAGAGGAAACCACAGCGTCTCCTGTGCTAAGCTTGTGCTCAACGACGACATTTTCCTGCATTTCCCTTCCAACTCCAACCTGCCATCACTCTGACCAGTGAACTGTACATCATCCTGAAGAACCTGCAGCCCTTGTACTCTGTCATACAGATGTTGGACTATGCAAAAGACAGCTTTTCACAGGCCCAATTACCACGCTTATATTGTTTCTACGGCTACTAGCACTGCGAAAATTCTCCGACCACCCCGCTGGCTGGCGAAGAGGTCGCGCGTAGCACGCAGCCTTCGGATAGGCTCGATCAGGCCCCTTCGTCCAGACCACTCGGTGGCCATACGGTGTGGAATGTGGATTTGTGCCGAAGTGACTTTATAGTCCAAGAAAGGCAGCAAACAGTAACCTCTGTTTTATGCCATTTGTATATCTAGTGAAGTGCGTTTCAAATAATATATACTTGTCTACCATCACCTAGAACGGCATGCATCAAAGCAGCCAAATGTATTGTATTTCATTTGGTTTTGTGGTGCGTAAGCAACTCACACCATCATGCACAAAACCCTTATGATTTCTTTCAAACACTGGGTGTCCTCAGGAAAAGTCCTTGTCCAGATAAGGACTCCGAGGAAACAATCTACAAACACACGATACGAACGAGCGCTGAAAGGCCGCTCTGTCCAGCTCTGATGTGACGACACTGGAGGTGAGCAAGAGCCAATGCGCGGGAACGCCTGATTGCGCGCGCCACCGCTCCCCTCGTGCCGCCTTATCTTCGTTCCTCTTCCCCGTCCGCTACACCCACTGTAAGCAATTGTCTGAAGTGTGAAGATGGGACTGACCTTAGTTAAGTGCTTAATTACCAATTAGCCTAATTAACTTTTCTAGTCAGGCCATATAAATAAATAAAATCGGGTAGGAAATTGGTCGAGCTCGGGAATCGAACCCCTGTCTTCGGAGTGCGAGATGAGCATGCCATCCACTCAACAAATCGAAGAAAGGCCTCAGCTTTCTGCTCAGCCATGACAAAATGGATGAGGTGCATCGAGAAATGCGTCAAAGCACAGGGTAAGAATTTTCAGGTTATAGTTTTTTGTGATGATATAATTTGATTAGCGATCTTGACCAAACGAAAAACAGATGAAATATCTACAAGCGGATTATCTCCTAAAATGAATTGGGGTGGAAGGGGAGGGTGCTCAATGTAAAATACTGCAAAATATATTTTCCTTAGCTGTTCCATTCGGTGGTTGTCTTGTTTTTGTCACTAGAAAGTTGTGTGTTAGGTGTGTGTGTCCGATGCGCACGCTGCTTAAAATTTTGTGAAATTTTTCTTGTACTGCCAATTTTAGCTTTTCTGCATCGCTTCAAAGTGGCCCAAGCCGCTGCTGTAAAAGTCGCAGGTCCTCGAGTGTCCAGCGGATGCTATAGTTGTGAGTTTTACTTCACCCACAATATTGTCATCACATCCCGGTGGTGACATTATAGACAAGTAAAAGGAACCTCTTCGACGGGATTTTAGGGTATGCCTTTGAAGAAGATTCACAATAAATGCGTCATATATAATAGCAACTGAAGGAAACAGCAAATTCTATTGTGCGATCAAGCTTTTCTCAAAGGGACAATGGAAAGTGTATTCACTCCTCACAGGAAGAGGAATTATCGCATTCATTGCAGAAGCAAAATAGAGTGTTGTGCTATTTGCGTAACTGCTCAGTTGATTCCTACTGTGTCATAGAGTTCTACGTCGTATATTTGGAAGAGAGACGCTTGCCCTCATTGTAGCTTGATGTTCTGTGAGGCTAAGCAGCCATATTTAAAGCGTCTGGCTTGAATCTCGAGGAGACCAAGCAGCCATATTGAATATCAGTGATTGCTGGAGGGAGGAGACACATGAACCCTCCATTTCGATTTGGTAGTCCGGGAGGCCGAGTAGCCATATCGGCTTTCAGAAATTTGATGAGTTATTGATGGCAATGTCAGAACTGACTACAGGGACAAAGAGTGACCTCAAGCAAGAAGAATAAAAATTTTACAACACTCGACTTCGAATAATGCGAATTTTCAGAACTGGTCGAAAAAAATGGCACTGTCTAGATTTTTTATGGGTGTATGTTCATCCAAACTTTTTCTTCTACGGTCACCCACCGGTCCTATGGGCACAGTGGTTAGACTTCTGAACGCATCATTCCCTGTCATGTCTGAACCCCGAATCCCTACCGAGACTCATCTGCCTACCGCTCAAAGGGCTGCGAGTGATTTTCTTAGGAAATTCTGTGCCTTCTGATTTGCAGTGCTCAGTGATTTCTGAGGATGACACACCTGATACAAGGGACTACAGTCCGCGGCATTCATCTGCCTTAAAAATCCGCGTTCTACTGAGCCCCCAGTCGGTTCAAGTTCTCAACCTCTTTCACTCTCTTTAGTACCCTAACGAACTTTCTAGGTCTAAAAGGGAGATTCCTACATATGGTAAGGAAGCATGGGATAGATTACAGTGTGCTAGAACAGTACACTATAGGATAGATTCAACTCAGATTGCACACAGAGTATGGTTAGAGTTTGATCCCCAGTGCCGCCGGCACCCACTGATTTTCAAATGGGTATTGTTACGGCGGCATACGACCTACGCTGACCAAGAGCGCACTGCGCTACAGGAATAAAGAAGAGGCGCGGGGCGAGCGCGAGGGGTGAGCGCGCGGCGCTAGCGCGAGAGAGAGAGAGACCGAAAGAGAATCGCCGCGGCCGGTTGTATCTGGGTCTCCTGCGTTCCTGTGTGCCTTTCTCTGCGCGGGCCCGCAGTCTCGTAACAGTACAAGGGTACAATGACCTAGTGCTTGGCCCGGGCCATTGATTCGTTTCGCTGTGAAGCAACCCTCAATCCGTCGTGTGTGGCAGAAGTCCAATTCTAGCCTTATAGTTTTCAAGCCCACAGTGACGAGTTCAAAGGCCCAGAGAAATGCAACCGTACGAAGCCAAAAAACCACGCTGGGGCATAGCTTGTACCCGTTTTGAGGAAACAGGTGCGTGTCGTTTTGCATCACTGCACGCAGTACCTTGATACCGATTAGGGCGACACACAACTCATCGCGCCTTCCCTACCCCGATGACGTCAGTGGGTAGACGAGCCACCTGTACAGAAAATATTCCCATCGACATTGTCACAGCGTCCCCTTGGAAATTCTATTAATGTTCTTTCTGAGCTGGTACAAATTCTTCAAAACTTAGTGAAATAAATACTAAGCATATGCACCCACATTTGTTTGTACGGGTTTCATCATTGGGGAAATTCTCTGCACATACCCTTAATGCTGCATTGGGCTCCTGCTTTGGCGCGGAATTACAGACACGGCGCTAGAAATGAAGGACGTCAGGGGGTGGCAGCAAGCTCGTGCCACAGTTCTAGCTTTGAAGAAGCACTCACTGACGACACCCGGCTCAAAGAACAGGAATGGAGCAGTGATTGTTGTTGTTCTGTTGTTGTGTTGTGTTTAATGGCGCATAAGCAACTAAGGCTATCATGCGCCAAGCTCGGGGTAAAGAAAATTGTTTTATATAGGATGTTATACAAAAGACTAAATGAACGGTGGTGTAAAGGGCCTAAAAAGTTAATTCATGCAACCTAGTATAAACGTAAGACAAAAGTTTAGAAGTGACTTATGGTCAAAGCTTTAAAGAGGGTTGGACACCTCAGCAGCCATCCTTGGCTGTGCAAGGATCTCGAGGTCCCCAACCAATGGAATAGGGACCTCAGCCGTCTTCTCGGGAGTGAGAAAGTGGCCGAGGTGCATTAGAATTAAAACAGACCAGTGGGTAAAACACATTTAGAGACACTTAAGAAATCCTGATTCTTTAAGAAAGCTAAAAACATGTGATATATCAACAATTGCATTACCTCCTAAAAGCAGTTTAGGGTGAAAAGGGATGTATTCGTTATGAAATTGAGTAAAGTACTTTTTCCTTATTTTTTCCAATTTCGTACAAGAGAATAAAATGTGGTTAATCGTAACTTCAACTCCGCATTCCTCGCAAATAGGTTGATCTTTTTTTGTCAGTAGGAAATTGTGTGTCAGGTGAGTGTGTCCTATGCGAAGACGACAAAGAATGACTTCTTTGAAGCGTTCTTGGTGGGTGCAGGATTTCCATTCTCTTAAAACTGGTTTTATGAAGTGTAGTTTGTTGTTGGCTTCATTGTCCCAGGCAGACTGCCATTTTTTCTTTATTTCACAAAGTACCGAGTTCATGCAATCTTTAAAGGGAATATCTACTTTCGTTATTTGCTTGCTACGAGCCTGCGCAGCGCAGAGGTCTGCTCTCTCGTTGCCTTTAATTCCGACGTGACTCGGCACCCAACAAAGTTTTATGTTTTTTCCTTGAGCTATGGCTTTTGCTATGTTGTGTATGATGTCACCGAGGATCGGAGTAATTGCATTTCTAGAATGGAGAGCTGTAAGTAAACTAAGAGAGTCTGTGTAAATTATACTGTTTCTGAGGTTTTCATTTAATACTTTTTTTACGGCTAAGCCTACAGCATAACATTCCGCTGTGAAAATTGATGCACACTGTGGAAGTCTGATTATTTCTTTCTCATGACCCCGTACTACTGCACTTCCTACGTAGGCATCTGTTTTTGAACCGTCCGTATAAAAGTCCGTAAAACCATTGTATTTTACCTCGAGTGCGAGAAATTCTTGTACTATATGTTGTTGTGGGGTTTGCGTTTTGTGAAACTGTGTAAGAGTGAAGTCGCATATTGGAGGAAGTTGTACCATGGAGGTAGTGGCTCTCCTCTGAGCGCAATGTTAGGCAACGTGTTTAGTACCCCGAGACTCTCGCACATCTCTTCAAAACGCAGGAGGAGTGGCCTGGTAGTTTGTGGTTTGTTATTAAAAAGTGTTCTGGATGGACACTTTGTAACTATTTCGTAACAGATATGTTTCGGTAGGGAACGGATTTTTAGAATGTATGAGCATGTGAGCAAGATTTGTCTGTCTGTAAGTGATGGTTCATTACATTCAACATAAAGACTGGTTATAGGCGACGTCCTATAAGCACCAGTTGAAAGACGTAAACCTAAATTGTGCACTGGGTCAAGTCGCTTCAAGTACGAGGGTCTTGCTGAACCATATATTATACTACCATAGTCTAATGAGGATCGTACCACAGAACGATAAATTTTTAGAAGGCTTGCTCTGTCAGAACCCCAGTGTTTATGCGAAAGTACTTTGAGTATGTTTAGTGATCGGGAAGTTTTCTTTTTTAACGCGTTAATATGAGGCAGGAAAGTGAGTTTTCTGTCAAATGTTATGCCTAGAAATTTGTTCATTTTTTACGGGTAAATCTATTTCGTTCAGGTGTAGGGTGGGGTCTGCCTGTAAGCCTCGTTTGAGTGAAAACGGAATGGCCACTGTTTTCTGTGGTGAAAATCGGAAACCGTTTTTGTCTGCCCATGTTGTCAGTTTATTTATTGTCAGCTGTATTTGTCTTTCACATGTTGATATGTTGGAGGATGTGTAAGCTATCTGGAGGTCGTCCACATAAAGTGAATACATAACAGACTTTGGTATTATTTTGTTAAGAGAATTCATTTTTACAATAAAAAGAGTTGTGCTTAAAATACATCCTTGAGGCACTCCATTTTCCTGAATAAAATCCCTCGAAAGGGTTGAGCCTAGACGGACATTAAATGAACGGTTATATAAAAAGTCTTTAATGGAGTTCAGCATTCTGCCACGGATGCCAAGTTCAGCTAAGTCCTGGAGGATCCCGAACCTCCAGGTTGTATCATATGCTTTTTCTAAATCAAAAAAGACAGCAAGACAGTGTTGTTTGTGTATAAAAGCTTCTCTGACTGTATTTTCGAGACGGACTAGGTGATCTGTAGTTGAGCATCCCTTTTTAAAACCACACTGGTGGATATCAAGAAGTTCACAGGATTGAAGAACAAAGGTTAGTCGTATATTTAGAACACTTTCGAAGGATTTGGCGAGGCAACTGGTCAGGGCTATGGGTCTATAACTGCTAGGAGAGGTTGGGGGTTTACTAGGTTTAAGAAGCGGCACAATAATAGCTTTTTTCCAGGCTACAGGTATTTTTCCCGATATCCAAACTGTGTTAAAGAACCTTAAAAGTGCTTCTACGGCAGGTTGAGAGAGATGGGCCAGCATTTCGTAGTGGATTTGGTCGGGTCCTGGAGCGGTTTTTTTTCCAGCAGACAGTACTGTATTTATTTCTTGGAGGGTAATCACACTGTTATATTTTTGGTTTGCCCCTCCACTAGTTGGAAGTCTTTGTTTTTCGGCTGTGTTTTTGTATTTTAAGAAAGACTGTGTATAGTGAGATGAACTTGAGACTGCAGCAAAATGTTCCCCTAATATGTCTGCCTGTTCCTCTATGCTTGTTTGTGTGCCGGGTGTTGTTAAAAAAGGAATTGTGAATGGTGAAAAGGTGCCATTTAATTTTCGAACCTGCTCCCACATTTTTTTAGATGGGATCTGACTGTTGATAGATGAAACATAATTTTGCCATGAAGCTTTCTCGGCACTGCGACGGACGTACCGAGCTTTAGCTTTTGCCTTTTTAAAATTCAAGAGATTTTCATGTGTCGGATATCTGCGGAATTTACCCCACGCTCTATTTTGCTGTTTTTTGCTTCTTTACATTCCTTTGTCCACCATTCTTTATGGTTTTGTCGCGCTACTCCTGACGACTGAGGAATAGCTGTGAGTGCGGCAGTTATGATACAGTTAGTGAACTTTTCGTTTATCTGGTCGATGGAGAGATTATCTAAAAGTATATTTTCTAAATTTGCATTTGCTCTAAAAAGCGACCAGTCGGCGAGGTGAAGCTTCCAGCGCCGTGGCCTTGTGGGGATTATTTCCGGTGTGGATGTTAAAGTGATTAGTACAGGGAGGTGATCACTGCCATAAGGGTTGTCAATAACGTCCCAGCTAAAATCGTTAAAAACAGAAGGTGAACTAAAAGACAAATCTAGACAGGTCATTTTACCTGAGGCAGGGGAGCAGTATGTGGCTTTTTCTGTATTTAAAAGGCATACACTATTTGTGAGGATAAAATCTTCGATTATTTGACCCCTAGAGTCATAGCGCTCACTTCCCCAAAAAGGGGAGTGAGCGTTAAAATCCCCGACTACTAGATATGGTTCTGGCAGTTCATTGATGAGTTCCTGTAGGTCACGGACTGTTAATGTTATATGTGGAGGAAGATATACAGAACAGATAGTTATAGTTTTGTAGCTGACAATGCTGACCGCAACTGCCTCCAGTTTTGTTGTGAGTCTGATCTCTTGAGCAGGGACGCCGCTTTGTACGACAATCGCGACGCCTCCCGAGAGTCTATTTGCCTGCTCACGATCTCGTCTAAAAGTTTTATAATGCTTCAGGATGTTCATATGTTGTGGACCTAGATTGGTTTCCTGGAGACATAAGGCTACGGGTGACATTGACCCTAAAATGTTTTTTATGTCATCGTAATTTCTCAACAATCCTCTACAGTTCCACTGAACTAGAAAAGCCATGTTTATGTTTGGGGTAGGGACAATAAAGTGTTTACTTATTTTCTGGGCCCGTTATGAGGGCCCTGTCCTTCTTCCGCTCAAGAGAGCTGTTCCGCCGCTGTAAAGCAGGCGGGCTGGGGGTTAGATCCATCACCTCGTCAGAGGTGCTGGAAGACCGCGGTGAAGCCGCGGGCGTGTGGGGTTCAGGCCTCCTCCGACGGGGGGAAGTCCTGCGGGATGCTGGCCCATGGGCCGGCATTCCCTGCTTTGGGGTTGGCAGAGCAGCTTTCGCTGTCTCTGCCTGGGGCGTGGGTGGCACTGCCACAGGCGCGGTGGAAGTGGCCGCGGCAGGTGCAGGAGTGCTGTGTGGTGCTACGCCCCTGCGCACCACATCAGCGAAGTTTGGTTTCGCTGTGAAAGAGAAAGTGTTCGTGACTGCGAATCGCTTTCTTGCTTCTCGAAATGATATATTCTCCTTTGTTTTTATGGTGATTATTTCCTTTTCCTTCTTCCAGGACGGACATGCCCTGGAGTACGCAGCATGGTCGCCTTCACAGTTAGCGCAGCGTAGAGCTGCGTCACATTCCTCAGAATGGTGGTCCTTTGACGCGCATTTCGCGCAAGTTTTGCGGCCTCGGCAACTCTGTGATCCGTGTCCAAACCGTTGACAATTAAAGCACCTTCGGGGGTTAGGGATATAGTGTCTAACATTTACTTTGAGGTATCCAACGTCGATGGTTTCTGGCAATGTGCATGTGTTGAAAGTCAGGACCAGGTGTTTGGTATCTACATCTTTGTTGTCCTTGCGGATTTTGATTCGGTACACATCAATGACGTTTTGATCGGAAAGGCCTTCCAGCATTTCTTTTTCTGTGAGATGTAGAAAATCATTTTCGGAGATGACGCCACGGACAGTGTTGAGGGATCGGTGTGCTGTGATGGAGACAGGTGTCTCCCCCATACACACTATGTTTGCGAGTTTGGAAGTTTGAACATTATCTCGGAGTTCCAGCAATAGATCGCCGCTGGCCATTTTTGATACTTTGTAGCCGGGGCCCAAAGCTTCTGTTAAGCATTTCGATACGATGAAGGGGGATAGAATTCTGGCCTGTTTATCTTGCACTTCACTGTGGACGAGATGGAATTTGGCGAATGTTGGTTTCTTTTTGGAAAAAAAGTACTCTGCTTCGTTCCGCACTCTTTTAAGAGAGCGATCAGGTTTGGAAAGGGGGGGAGCCATAAAAATTGATGTTTTTCGGTCATGGTGCCAGCCACCCACCATGGAGCCCAACAAGGGGACGCGACAGGAACTTGAAAGAAAGTCCTGCCCACGCCAGCTGTACACCTTAACTATAACCTAATATGACTCAACTCAGGGTAGTTGGTCACACACGGTTAACCCTCGCCGCCAGGAAAAAGAGGAAAAAACGAAGAAAAGAGGAGGATACAGGAGAGTTGTAAGAAAGGAGATAGGAAAGTGAAAGATGGAGAGGAGAACAGGAAAAGGCGACTGCCGATTTCCCCCGGTCGGGTCAGGCCGGAGGTGCCGTCTACAGGAAGCTGGGGCCAAAGTGGTGTGTTGCCTCCGCCGAGGGGCCTTAAGGGTCCAAACGCTCGGCATCGGCTCAACCACCAGGATCCCCTTTTCCCCGGACACGGCGATGCCACGCACGGCTAAGCGCGGATGCTCGGGTCCGTGGTGACGCATTGTTCACCATCATCCCCCTGCGGGGATGTCCCTGCGGATGCTCGGGTTAACCCCGTGGTGTCGCCACTCACCAACGTCTGCATTCTGCAGACGCCTCCCTGCGGGGAAATGGAGCAGTGAGGGAGCTCGCCACAGTCTACGGTACGGCAACATGTGACCGTCCGGTCGTTGGATAGACGCAGAGCCCGCTGAAAAATTGCGTGTATGTACGTATTTGGCTCTGTCATTTATTAGTGCACTCCTGTTGCAACACATTTGTACCGTAGCCTCTGTTTTGTGTTCCGTAACATGCTGTTGTGGAGGGCTATGCGCTGGATATTTTTAGAGAACACTGCATATGTGCTCTTATGAGTGCTATGTCAAGTGGCAGGCAGGCGGCAGGCTTTGTCTCCTTACACGGCTGAGTAAGGAACAGTCCTCTATTATAAGTCCTGCGGCAGCTGCTGTATGGTATCATCATCATCATCATCATCAGCCTGACTACACCCACTGCAGGGCAAAGGCCTCTCCCATGTCTCTCCAATTAGCCCTGTCCTTTGCTAGTTGCCGCCACTGTATCCCCGCAAACTTCTTAATCTCATCCGCCCACCTAACTTTCTGCCGTCCCCTGCTACGTTTGCTTTCTCTTGGAAGAACGCTAACATTATATTAATTCATAAGAAAGGAGACGTCAAGAACTTGAATTGCAGACCGATCAGCTTATTGTCCGTTGCCTACAAGGTATTTACCAAGGTAATCGCTAATAGAATCAGGACAACCTTGGACTTTAGTCAACCAAATGATCAGGCAGGCTTTCGTAAAGGATACTCGACAATAGACCACATTCACACTATCAATCAGGTGATAGAGAAATGCGCAGAATATAACCAACCCCTATATATAGCCTTCATTGATTACGAGAAAGCAATCGACTCAGTGGGAACCTCAGCTGTTATGCAGACATTGCGGAATCAGGGTGTGGAAGAGTGCTATGTGAAAATATTGGAAGATATTTATAACGATTGCACAGCTACTATACTTCTCCATAAAGTCAGCAATAAAATTCCAATATGGAAAGGTGTCAGGCAGGGAGACACGATCTCGCCAATGCTCTTCACTGCCTGCTTACAGGAGGCATTCCGGGGACTGGAATGGGAAGATTTGGGGATAAGAGTTAATGGAGAATACCTGAGTAATTTGGGATTCGCTGATGACATTGCCTTGCTAAGCCACTGAGGACAAGAACTGCAAAGCATGATCAATCAGCTAGACAGGCAGAGTAGAACGGTGGGGCTAAGAATTAACATGCAGAAAACCAAAGTAGTGTTCAATAGCCTTGGAAGGGAGCAGCAGTTCGCAATTGGTAGCGAGGTGCTAGAAGTAGTAAGAGAATATGTCTACTTAGGGCAGGTAGTGACCGCAGATCCGGATGATGAGAGGGAAATAGCTAGAAGAATAAGAATGGGGTGGAGCGCGTATGGCAGGTTCTCTCAGGTCATGAATGGTAGCTTACCAATATCCATGAAGAGAAAAGTATATAACAGCTGTATCCTACCGGTACTCACCTATGGGGCAGAAACGTGGAGGCTAACAAAGAGGGTTCAGCTTAAGTTAAGAACAACGCAGCGAGCTATGGAAAGGAAAATGATAGGTGTAACGTTAAGAGATCGGAAGAGGGCGGAGTGGGTGAGGGAACAAACGCGGGTTAATGACATCCTAGTTGAAATCAAGAGGAAGAAGTGGGCTTGGGCAGGGCATGTAATGCGAAGGCAAGATAACCGCTGGTCCTTAAGGCTAACGGAGTGGATTCCAAGAGAAAGCTGTATGGTATAGCGTGCTCAAAATCGTTGCCTTATCTTGTGTAGTTACCTCTACGATACGATTCTCTCCTAAACATCTTCGCCACTACTAGCTGCAGGCCAAAGAGCCTTCGATTTGCGGCTTCTTGGAGTTTGATTATACGCATTGTCTATGTATCTGGTCTGCACTTCTCCTTGACTCCTCGCGCCTTTATTGCCCCCCAAGGGGCATGAGTACCACTCAGCCCTTCTGTTCAAGAAACAAGTGTCCATTTTTGAAGAATATTTACGATGCACGTACAAAAACCAACATGCACAAGTATAGCCGAGAAAAATCGTGCCGGACCGAACAGCGACCACGGCGGTCAGGCCCTTGTGTCAGGATATGTGCTGAGTGATTGGTGAAAAGATATTTAAGATGGGGTTGCAAATGCTGGATCACAACTTTATTACAGGAAGTACGTGAACTACTTATTGGCGAATCTCCATGCAAAAGACTCCACGCCTACAGCTGTCACAGATGCATTCATGGAAACCCGCTTCTTCACTCCAGCCAGCACGAAAGAGATCAGCGCTGCAACTTCTGAAAGCAGTACCTACCACCAGGATTATTAGCATTGTAGTGCATCTGGCTGACGTTCTGCTCCACCCAGATGAAATGCATTCGCTGGAGCCACGGTCAAAGCTGCGGCGGTGTACCATGCAACATGCTCCCGATCACGAAGCAAGCAAGCAATTCTACTTTCAAATAAACCCAGCGTCTCCTGTTCCGTTTGTGCACAATGACATTTTCTGATATTTGCCTCACAACTCCAACCTCCAATCACTCTGACCAGTGAACTGAAAAGTATCCTGAAGAAGCTCAATTACCGCAACGGGCGAGGAGCATTTGTAATCTGTCAAGGAAATGTTGGACCATGCGAAATACACCTTCTCGCCTGCCCAATTACCACGCCTACAATGCTTATATGGCTATTAGCACTGCGAAAATTCTCCAAGCGCCGCCTGGCTGTCGAAGAGGTCCTCCGTAGCACACGGCCTTCAGATAGGCAAGATCAGGGCCCCTTCGTCCAGACTAGTGGGTGGCCATCCGGTTTGGAATGTGGATTTGGCGGCAAGTCAGATTGCAGTCCAATAAAGCCATGAAACAGTGCCCACTGTTTTGTGCCATTTTTATATATAGTCAAGTGCGCTCCAAATAATATATACTTGTCTATCATCACCTAGAGCAGTGTGCATCAAGATAGCCAAACATATTGTATTGCACGCTACCGTGTTGGGTTTTATGGAGCATAAGTAATTCACACCATCGTGCGCAAAACACGTGGTATGAATTCTTTCGAAATTTGGGTGTCCTCAGGAGAAGTCCTTCTCTAAAAAAGGACTCAGAGGAGCCAACCAAATTAAATAAAGACCTCAAGCCTTCTGCTCGGCCCTGAGAAAATGGATGAGGTGCATCAAGAATTGCGTCCATGCAGAAAGTAAGAATTTTTAGAGTTTATAGCTTTTTGTGATAATATAGCTTCTTTAGCGACCTTAAACAAACAGAACAGAGTAAGTTGTTACAAGTGGATTATCTCATAAAAGAAAATTGGGGCTGTAGTGAGTAGAAGCCCATTTGTGGCCCTTCATCTCTTCCTTCAAGCCCACTGTGATGGGAATTGAAGGCGTAGGCTCCGTTCCCAAGCAAGCAACCAAATAAAGCCGAACAGCAGGCCGGGGCAAAGCTTGTAACCATTGTGAGCGCTCCCTCACGACTCCCGAGTGAATGCCTCCGACGCGCAGCAACGAAGGAGTGAGAGAGCGTGCGACAGTCTACGGTACAGCAACATCTCAATAGTCCGGTTGTCGGTTTGCCGCAGAGCGCCGTCAACAAATCGGATGTATGTGTTTGCCTCTCTCATTTATTAGTACACTGTTGTTGCAAGATATTTCTACTGTAGCCTTGGATTCCTTTAGAGAACTCTGCATATGCGTTCTCATGAGTGCCACGTCCAGTGGCAGGCAGGCGGCAGGCTTTGTGTCACTACACGGCTCACTAAAAGAGTCCTATTTATCATCTATGTAATATCCTCTGGGTAGTACTTATTGGGTCAAAGACCTGCGGTAGCTGCTGTACGGTATTATGTGCTCGAGAAACGTTGCCTCCTCTCACGTACTTGCCTAGAGGCAAGTAACATGGTTGTGAGACGATCCTGTCCTAAACATCCTCACCTCTACTGTCTGTGGACAAATATGTACTGTTGCCTGACTACTGCATTTCTGCGCGACCACACGGCCAGCTTCGTTTGCCAAGATTCTGTCTCCGATGATTTTCTCCCTACATGGTACAAATCAAAATTCTAGCACCCACTCTTTTTAACCTCCGAATGGCTCCCACCACCACCACGCCAAACTTTCGCAGTGGATTTCGTGGGTAACGGTAAGGAAGAAGTGGTAAGAAACCTGCTAAGAACTCTATAAGGCGGACACTACACGCGTTTCTCTCCAAGCTCCATCCGGTGCTCCCTGCTAGCGTCATTTGGCAGACACGGACGCCGCGTTCCTTCGACCTGTATTTCACGAACGCTGACGCGTTCGCTTGACCACGGGCGGTCTGGAGAGGATGCAGCCTTTGGAAGTGGATGGACGCCGCTGTCGATGGAACAGAGGTGGTACCACAGAGTTTAAATGTGTATAAGCTTGACGTTCGTGCGGACCCCAGTGGGGACTTCCGAAATGGGGAGCAAGGGGGTCAAAACGGATTTTTCGAACGCTACTGCTGGTCGTGTGTTTATTTCACGTTTGGCTGCAGTATTAATGGATGCACCTGAAGAGCGTCGACAAGGCGTGAGGGCATTATGCCAAGAAATAAATATCCTGGCTATGGGCATCTCAGAGACCATAGCTCATTTGCGCAAGGCACGTCGCATGCTAATATCGCCCTTTTCTTTCTGCCTGCATTACGCGTGCGCACCTTTAAATCACAGAATCCCCAAAAAAACGACACGGTATTTTTTCAGAGAGCAATTTGAAGTCATGATGATGTGGACGGTCCAGAACGTATAGACCAGAAGGCTGTTTGCATTAAACAAAGATCTACTGGTTCGACCTTGACCGCAAGAACAAGGACCGCACCGGAAGTGCTCCCATCGACGTGACATCTTTAACCCTCTTTCCTACAGACACAGCCCGTCCCTGAGAGCATCTCAAAACTTCACACATCTTATGCAGATGACCTCTTACTCTTTGGTGTACCGATGGTTGCACCGGCGCGTTTCTTATTGTATGCTGTCACTTGAACGGGGTACCGGCAAGCTGCATTCCTTTGGGGGTTTGCAAGCAGCTAGCAAGCTCCAGACTCCCAGAGCCCTACATTGCGCATCAAGCAGAAAAATTGGAACGCCGTTTCGAGGATATTCTCGGGCAACCGCTGTTTTTAGCAAGATGGAAACATCGATAAAGATATCAGCCATTGCCGTTTTTTTTTGAGTGCTTGCGCGTCTAGGGCACTTCTAGCAACGATATAGTACACCAAGACCAGCAGGGCTCAGACACTCCGGCACTTTCGAGCTGTGATACAGGCAGTGGCCGGAGATTCAAGCAAAAGCAGAGCATAGGTGCTTGCCGTTCCGTATCTCCCTGATTTCTGTGTGCCGGTGAACCTCTCGCGGCAACCCGCTCCACATACTAATTTTCGCACATGTGTCGCCTGCTTTACTGCTCCTCAACACACTGTTTGCAGACCACTGTATGCAAATAGAGCCTATGAACGAGAATTTTGCGCACAAAAATATAGCTGCCCAGTGCCGGGCATAGAGACGTCCCCGCAAAAAAGTACAGCGAATCACGCTTGAAATCGCAGCATGTGCACAAGGAAGATATAGAAAATTACAAGGATTACCGCCCTATCCAAAATGTAGAGGATGCGCCTCGAAGGCATGCCAAGAGGCACTGAGCTCTGCTTCGGCAAGCACGTCAGCGCTTCATACTAGCAGTGCCATCAGGAGCAGGCAAGCTCCTTCCCGGGAGCGACCATGGCGGGGATTGACGATTTCAGGGACGCTGCAACACAGCGGTAACCCAGAGACACTATACCCACCTCTGAAAAAACTCCACCGGCTCTTAGAGTTCCAATATCCTTTCTAGCAGGTTTAGAAACAAAAATTATGAACGACGTGAAGCCGAGAAGAACTGTTTGGACAAATGCCAGGATGGCGCTGCGCCCAAACGCCGTGTGCGGATGGTTGCAGAATACACCTGATCCGCGCATCGCCGGTGGACGATCCCTGTGCAGCACTTGTCAAAAACGGACTTTTAAAATTTGGAGATACTGCAGTGGCTCTGGGTGGCTACCAGTGGCAAGGAGCTGTTCGGGCGTCATTTCCCTTTCCATTCAGCATCTTCCATCGGAAGCAACATGTGTGTGGTGGGCGGAACATTTCGGCCAACGTCAGGACCACTCTATAACAACTGTCTTCTTTCTGGTCACGGTCACGTCCACCTGAGTGCGCCCACACATCAAATGCCTGCATGGTTACAGCACACTATATCCCAGAATGTCCCTACGATCAGGTGCATTCGAGCTCGTTTGAAAACCCCACACCCAAAACGTCGCGGTGAAAGCAGCATGTGCAGCCTTCGGTTTGCGGTTTCTTGGGATTTCAGTCTATATACACATTCTATGAATCTCGTCTGCATTTCTGCTTCACTCCTCGCGCCTTTAATGCTCCCCAAGGGGCGAGAGCACACCACTCACACGTTCAAGTCAAGCAACAACTGTACATTTCTGACAGTTATAACAAAGCACTCTGCACGTGCAATACCGACATGCACCAGTATAATGAAGAAAAATTGTGCTGGACCGAAGCGAGACCATAGTGGAAAAGCCCTTGTGCCGGGAGATGCCACGGTTGCTGAGTGACTAGTGAAGTGATATTGAACTTTGGTGGTAAACTCCGCATCTCAACGTTATTGATGGAAGCAGACACACTACTATTTGACGAATCTCCACGCAAAAGACTCCACGCCTACTGTACCTCACAAGTGCACACTTGGAAACCTACTTCTAGGCTCCAGCCAGCAGGAAAGAGGTCAGCGTCGTGAATTCCGAAAAAAGCACCTAGCACAGTACTAGCATCTGGCTGACGTTCTGCGCCACAAAAAAAATGCTTTCGCAAGAGCCACGGTCGATGCTGCGGCAGTGTACATAGGCAACATGCTCCCGATCATGAAGCAAGCAAGGAATTGTACTTTAGAGGAAACCACAGCGTCTCCTGTGCTAAGCTTGTGCTCAACGACGACATTTTCCTGCATTTCCCTTCCAACTCCAACCTGCCATCACTCTGACCAGTGAACTGTACATCATCTTGAAGAACCTGCAGCCCTTGTACTCTGTCATACAGATGTTGGACTATGCAAAAGACAACTTTTTCACAGGCCCAATTACCACGCTTATATTGTTTCTACGGCTACTAGCACTGCGAAAAGTCTCCGACCACCCCGCTGGCTGGCGAAGAGCTCGCGCGTAGCACGCAGCCTTCGGATAGGCTCGATCAGGCCCCTTCGTCCAGACCACTCGGTGGCCATACGGTGTGGAATGTGGATTTGTGCCGAAGTGACTTTATAGTCCAAGAAAGGCAGCAAACAGTAACCTCTGTTTTATGCCATTTGTATATCTAGTGAAGTGCGTTTCAAATAATATATACTTGTCTACCATCACCTAGAACGGCATGCATCAATGCAGCCAAATGTATTGTATTTCATTTGGTTTTATGGTGCGTAAGCAACTCACACCATCATGCACAAAACCCTTATGATTTCTTTCAAACACTGGGTGTCCTCAGGAAAAGTCCTTGTCCAGATAAGGACTCCGAGGAAACAATCTACAAACACACGATACGAACGAGCGCTGAAAGGCCGCTCTGTCCAGCTCTCATGTGACGACACTGGAGGTGAGCAAGAGCCAATGCGCGGGAACGCCTGATTGCGCGCGCCACCGCTCCCCTCGTGCCGCCTTATCTTCGTTCCTCTTCCCCGTCCGCTACACCCACTGTAAGCAATTGTCTGAAGTGTGAAGATGAGACTGACCTTAGTTAAGTGCTTAATTACCAATTAGCCTAATTAACTTTTCTAGTCAGGCCATATAAATAAATAAAATCGGGTAGGAAATTGGTCGAGCTCGGGAATCGAACCCCTGTCTTCGGAGTGCGAGATGAGCATGCCATCCACTCAACAAATCGAAGAAAGGCCTCAGCTTTCTGCTCAGCCATGACAAAATGGATGAGGTGCATCGAGAAATGCGTCAAAGCACAGGGTAAGAATTTTCAGGTTATAGTTTTTTGTGATCATATAATTTGATTAGCGATCTTGAGCAAACGAAAAACAGATGAAATATCTACAAGCGGATTATCTCCTAAAATGAATTGGTGTGGAAGGGGAGGGTGTTCAATGTAAAATACTGCAAAATATATTTTCCTTAGCTGTTCCACACAGGTGGTTGTCTTGTTTTTGTCACTAGAAAGTTGTGTGTTAGGTGTGTGTCCGATGCGCACGCTGCTTAAAATTTTGTGAAATTTTTCTTGTACTGCCAATTTTAGCTTTTCTGCATCGCTTCAAAGTGGCCCAGGCCGCTGCTGTAAAAGTCGCAGGTCCTCGAGTGTCCAGCGGATGCTATAGTGTGAGTTTTACTTCACCCACAATATTGTCATCACATCCCGGTGGTGACATTATAGACAAGTAAAAGCAACCTCTTCGACGGGATTTTAGGGTATGCCTTTGAAAAGGATTCACAATAAATGCGTCATATATAATAGCTCAGTTCAGTGCATTTATTTCAGTCATGTACAATGGCTGAGGAGAAAGGAAAAAAAGCCGCGCACGCGGCTTGACAAAGCTCCCATCTCCCGTAGCGGCTTGGCACGGCGATGACAGACAGCAGTAAAACAATAACAAGAGAATGCATGAAATAACAAATATGTACAATATCTTCATAACAGATCACCAGAAGAGTCTCGGTACTGTTACACACACGCAAATGATAGTTTAATCACAGCACATGGACACTTTGTTTATTTTACAGTTGGATATGATTCATTCTTTTGTAAGAACATATTTCTGACAGCGTTATATGAAACGGAAAGAATGGATTGATTAGTGAAAGCGTTACTATTAAGGAAAGATGGCAACACATACCTGAGAGTTTGAAAACCGTAATTTGTGCGTGGACAAGGTACATACCAATATTCGTAGTGTCTTGTGTTGTGAACAGCGGTATTTTCCCGTAGATTCGCAAGGTCAGCAAAAAATGTGGTGTCACTATGTACCTGAGATTTGTACTGCTGAATTACACGGTACTGATGAATAACCCTTGCATCCATAATGCGGTATTTTGCAAATAGAGCACTCGTATGTGCTAAGTATGTGGCACCCGCAATTGCTCTGACTGCATTTTTTTGTAATGTCAAAACCTTCTGAATATTAGTTTGCGTCGTTGTACCCCAGACCAAGTGGCAATATTTAACATGAGAGTCAAAGAGGGCATGGTAAATAACAAGTTTTGTCCTAGTAGGTATCATGCACTTTAACCTTCTGAGTATGCCGACAACGCGAGCTAGCTTACTCTCCATTTGCTCGATGTGGTAGTCCCATAGCATAAATTCATTGAAGTGAACGCCAAGTGTTTTTACAACATTAGTTATTTCTATCATATTACCACCCAATACTAAATCTGTATGTACAGCCCATTTGACATTTTTAGCTCTAAAAATATCGCCTTTGTTTTCCGTGTGTTTATTAGTAGGGAATTTTTTTCAGACCATGAGTTAAGTTTGCCCAACACGCTGTTAGCCTTTTCTACTATATCATTCGCGTTGGTGCCAGACAGAAATAAAGTAGTGTCGTCAGCGTAAATTACGTATTCTGTTTCGGAGTCAATCTGTACTAAGTCATTAATATATACATTAAATAATAAAGGACCAAGGATACTTCCTTGAGGTACACCATGCTTTATTTTATTATAAGTAGAGCGATGATTATCTATAGAAACGTACTGATATCGGTCAGTTAAATAGCTGGTGATAAGAGATAGTGCCTTGTTCCGGACACCGTATGCAGAAAGTTTAAGAAGAAGAGTTTCGTGATGAATCCTATCGAAGGCTTTGGAGAAGTCTATGTATATTCCAAGGGTTATTTGTTTACATTCAATGTTATTTAAGATTATTTCTTTTTGCTTCAGGAGAGCCATTTCAGTAGAGGACTTAGGTCTAAATCCAAACTGTCTTGGAGTTATCACGTTGTATTTTTCAAGAAAATTGGAAAGTCGTAAATGTATTGTTTTTTCCAAGCCCTTAGAAAAAATAGGCAATATAGACACTGGTCTATAATTACCAAGATCGTTTTTCGAACCACCTTTAAAAAAACAACTACTTTTGCTATTTTCATGTCCGAAGGGAAAATGCCGGTAGTCAAAGACAAGTTATAAATATAAGTTAAAATTGGGCAGATAATGTCCAAGACGTACATAACAGGTTTCATTTTAAGTCCAAAAGCATCTTCACTGTTTGTATTGTTCATGCCTTTATATATATTAAGCACCTCATTTTCGTCACAACATGTTATAAAAATACTGTTACTGCAACTGCAATACTGCAACTGCAACTGCAATACTGCAACTGCAATACTGCAACTGAAGGAAACAGCAAATTCTATTGTGCGATCAAGCTTTTCTCAAAGGGACAATGGAAAGTGTATTCACTCCTCACAGGAAGGGGAATTATCGCATTCATTGCAGAAGCAAAATAGAGTGTTGTGCTATTTGCGTAACTGCTCAGTTGATTCCTACTGTGTCATAGAGTTCTACGTCGTATATTTGGAAGAGAGACGCTTGCCCTCATTGTAGCTTGATGTTCTGTGAGGCTAAGCAGCCATATTTAAAGCGTCTGGCTTGAATCTCGAGGAGACCAAGCAGCCATATTGAATGTCAGTGATTGCTGGAGGGAGGAGACACATGAACCCTCCATTTCGATTTGGCAGTCCGGGAGGCCGAGTAGCCATATCGGCTTTCAGAAATTTGATGAGTTATCGATGGCAATGTCAGAACTGACTACAGGGACAGAGTGACCTCAAGCAAGAAGAATAAAAATTTTACAACATTCGACTTCGAATAATGCGAATTTTCAGAACTGGTCGAAAAAAATGGCACTGTGTAGATTTTTTATGGGTGTATGTTCATCGAAACTTTTTCTTCTACGGTCACCAACCGGTCCTATGGGCACAGTGGTTAGACTTCTGAACGCATCATTCCCTGTCATGTCTGAACGCCGAATCCCTACCGAGACTCATCTGCCTACCGCTCAAAGGGCTGCGAGTGATTTTCTTAGGAAATTCTGTGCCTTCTGATTTGCAGTGCTCAGTGATTTCTGAGGATGACACACCTGATACAAGGGACTACAGTCCGCGGCATTCATCAGCCTTAAAAATCCGCGTTCTACTGAGCCCCCAGTCGGTTCAGGTTCTCAACCTCTTTCACTCTCTCAGTACCCTAACGAACTTTCTAGGTCTAAAAGGGAGATTCCTACATATGGTAAGGAAGCATGGGATAGATTACAGTGTGCTAGAACAGTACACTATAGGATCGATTCAACTCAGATTGCACACAGAGCTAGAGTTTGATCCCCAGTGCCGCCGGCACCCACTGATTTTCAAATGGGTATTGTTACGGCGGCATACGACCTACGCTGACCAAGAGCGCACTGCGCTACAGGAATAAAGAAGAGGCGCGGGGCGAGCGCGAGGGGTGAGCGCGCGGCGCTAGCGCGCGAGAGAGAGAGACCGAAAGAGAATCGCCGCGGCCGGTTGTATCTGGGTCTCCTGCGTTCCTGTGTGCCTTTCTCTGCGCGGGCCCGCAGTCTCGTAACAGTACAAGGATTCAATGACCTAGTGCTTGCCCGGGCCATTGATTCGTTTCGCCGTGAAGCAACCCTCAATCCGTCGTGTGTGGCAGAAGTCCAATTCTAGCCTTACAGTTTTCAAGCCCAGAGTGACGAGTTTGAAGGCCCAGAGAAATGCAACCGTACGAAGCCAAAAACCACGCTGGGGCATAGCTTGTACCCGTTTTGAGGAAACAGGTGCGTGTCGTTTTGCATCACTGCACGCAGTACCTTGATACCGATTAGGGCGACACACAACTCATCGCGCCTTCCCTACCCCGATGACGTCAGTGGGCAGACGAGCCACCTGTACAGAAAATATTCCCATCGACATTGTCACAGCGTCCCCTTGGAAATTCTATTAATGTTCTTTCTGAGCTGGTACAAATTCTTCAAAACTTAGTGAAATAAATACTAAGCATATGCACCCACATTTGTTTGTACGGGTTTCATCATTGGGAAAATTCTCTGCACATACCGTAAATGCTGCATTGGGCTCCTGCTTTGGCGCGGAATTACAGACACGGCGCTAGAAATGAAGGACGTCAGGGGGTGGCAGCAAGCTCGTGCCACAGTTATAGCTTTGAAGAAGCACTCACTGACGACACCCGGCTCAAAGAACAGGAATGGAGCAGTGAGGGAGCTCGCAACAGTCTACGGTACGGCAACATGTGACCGTCCGGTCGTTGGATAGACGCAGAGCCCGCTGAAAAATTGCGTGTATGTACGTATTTGGCTCTGTCATTTATTAGTGCACTCCTGTTGCAACATATTTCTACCGTAGCCTCTGTTTTGTGTTCCGTAACATGCTGTTTGTTTGTTTGTTTGTTTGTTTGTTTGTTTGTGGTGTTTAACGTCCCAAAGCGTCTAAGGCTATGAGAGACGCCGTAGTGGAGGGCTATGCGCTGGATATTTTTAGAGAACACTGCATATGTGCTCTTATGAGTGCTATGTCAAGTGGCAGGCAGGCGGCAGGCTTTGTCTCCTTACACGGCTGAGTAAGGAACAGTCCTCTATTATAAGTCCTGCGGCAGCTGCTGTATGGTATCATCATCATCATCATCAGCCTGACTACACCCACTGCAGGGCAAAGGCCTCTCCCATGTCTCTCCAATTAACCCTGTCCTTTGCTAGTTGGCGCCACTGTATCCCCGCAAACTTCTTAATCTCATCCGCCCACCTAACTTTCTGCCGTCCCCTGCTACGTTTGCTTTCTCTTGGAAGAACGCTAACATTATATTAATTCATAAGAAAGGAGACGTCAAGAACTTGAATTACAGACCGATCAGCTTATTGTCCGTTGCCTACAAGGTATTTACTAAGGTAATCGCTAATATAATCAGGACAACCTTGGACTTTAGTCAACCAAATGATCAGGCAGGCTTTCGTAAAGGATACTCGACAATAGACCACATTCACACTATCAATCAGGTGATAGAGAAATGCGCAGAATATAACCAACCCCTATATATAGCCTTCATTGATTACGAGAAAGCAATCGACTCAGTGGAAACCTCAGCTGTTATGCAGGCATTGCGGAATCAGGGTGTGGAAGAGTGCTATGTGAAAATATTGGAAGATATTTATAACGATTGCACAGCTACTATACTTCTCCATAAAGTCAGCAATAAAATTCCAATATGGAAACGTGTCAGGCAGGGAGACACGATCTCGCCAATGCACTTCACTGCCTGCTTACAGGAGGCATTCCGGGGACTGGAATGGGAAGAGTTGGGGTAAGAGTTAATGGAGAATACCTGAGTAATTTGGGATTCGCTGATGACATTGCCTTGCTAAGCCACTCAGGACAAGAACTGCAAAGCATGATCAATCAGCTAGACAGGCAGAGTAGAACGGTGGGGCTAAGAATTAACATGCAGAAAACCAAAGTAATGTTCAATAGCCTTGCAAGGGAGCAGCAGTTCGCAATTGGTAGCGAGGTGCTAGAAGTAGTAAGAGAATATGTCTACTTAGGGCAGGTAGTGACCGCAGATCCGGATCATGAGAGGGAAATAACTAGAAGAATAAGAATGGGGTGGAGCGCGTATGGCAGGTTCTCTCAGGTCATGAATGGTAGCTTACCAATATCCATGAAGAGAAAAGTATATAACAGCTGTATCCTACCGGTACTCACCTATGGGGCAGAAACGTGGAGGCTAACAAAGAGGGTTCAGCTTAAGTTAAGAACAACGCAGCGAGCTATGGAAAGGAAAATGATAGGTGTAACGTTAAGAGATCGGAAGAGGGCGGAGTGGGTGAGGGAACAAACGCGGGTTAATGACATCCTAGTTGAAATCAAGAGGAAGAAGTGGGCTTGGGGAGGGCATGTAATGCGAAGGCAAGATAACCGCTGGTCCTTAAGGGTAACGGAGTGGATTCCAAGAGAAAGCTGTATGGTATAGCGTGCTCAAAAACGTTGCCTTATCTTGTGTAGTTACCTCTACGATACGATTCTCTCCTAAACATCTTCGCCACTACTAGCTGCAGGCCAAAGAGCCTTCGATTTGCGGCTTCTTGGAGTTTCAGTTTATACGCATTGTCTATGTATCTGGTCTGCACTTCTCCTTGACTCCTCGCGCCTTTATTGCCCCCCAAGGGGCATGAGTACCACTCAGCCCTTCTGTTCAAGAAACAAGTGTCCATTTTTGAAGAATATTTACGATGCACGTACCAACATGCACAAGTATAGCCGAGAAAAATCGTGCCGGACCGAACGGCGACCACGGCGGTCAGGCCCTTGTGTCAGGATATGTGCTGAGTGATTGGTGAAAAGATATTTAAGATGGGGTTGCAAATGCTGGACCACAACTTTATTACTGGAAGTACGTGAACTACTTATTGGCGAATCTCCATGCAAAAGACTCCACGCCTACAGCTGTCACAGATGCATTCATGCAAACCCGCTTCTTCACTCCAGCCAGCACGAAAGAGATCAGCGCCGCAACTTCTGAAAGCAGTACCTACCACCAGGATTATTAGCATTCTAGTGCATCTGGCTGACGTTCTGCTCCACCCAGATGAAATGCATTCGCTGGAGCCACGGTCAAAGCTGCGGCGGTGTACCATGCAACATGCTCCCGGTCACGAAGCAAGCAAGCAATTCTACTTTCAAATAAACCCAGCGTCTCCTGTTCTGTTTGTGCACAATGACATTTTCTGATATTTGCCTTCCAACTCCAACCTCCAATCACTCTGACCAGTGAACTGAAAAGTATCCTGAAGAAGCTCAATTACCGCAACGGGCGAGGAGCATTTGTAATCTATCAAGGAAATGTTGGACCATGCGAAATACACCTTCTCGCCAGCCCAATTACCAAGCCTACAATTCTTATATGGCTATTAGCACTGCGAAAATTCTCCAAGCACCCCTTGGCTGTCGAAGAGGTCCTCCGTAGCACGTGGCCTTCAGAGAGACAAGATCAGGCCCCTTCGTCCAGACTAGTGGGTGGCCATCCGGTTTGGAATGTGGATTTGGCGGCAAGTCAGATTGCAGTCCAATAAAGCCATGAAACAGTGCCCACTGTTTTGTGCCATTTTTATATATAGTCAAGTGCGCTCCAAATAATATATACTTGTCTATCATCACCTAGAGCAGTGTGCATCAAGATAGCTAAACATATTGTATTGCACGCTGCTACCGTGTTGGGTTTTATGGAGCATAAGTAATTCAGACCATCGTGCGCAAAACACAAGGTATGAATTCTTTCGAAATTTGGGTGTCCTCAGGAGAAGTCCTTCTCTGGAAAAGGACTCAGAGGAGCCAACCAAATTAAATAAAGACCCCAAGCCTTCTGCTCGGCCCTGAGAAAATGGATGAAGTGCATCAAGAATTGCGTCCATGCAGAAAGTAAGAATTTTTAGAGTTTATAGTTTTTTGTGATAATATAGCTTCTTTAGCGACCTTAAACAAACAGAACAGAGTAAATTGCTACAAGTGGATTATCTCATAAAAGAAAATTGGGGCTGTAGTGAGTAGAAGTCCATTTGTGGCCCTTCATCTCTTCCTTCAAGCCCACTGTGATGGGAATTGAAGGCGTAGGCTCCGTTCCCAAGCAAGCAACCAAATAAAGCCGAACAGCAGGCCGGGGCAAAGCTTGTAACCATTGTGAGCGCTCCCTCACGACTCCCGAGTGAATGCCTCCGACGCGCAGCAACGAAGGAGTGAGAGAGCGTGCGACAGTCTACGGTACAGCAACATCTCAATAGTCCGGTTGTCGGTTTGCCGCAGAGCCCAGTGAACAAATTGCATGTATGTGTTAGCCTCTCTCATTTATTAGTGCACTGTTGTTGCAAGATATTTCTACTGTAGCCTTGGATTCCTTTAGAGAACTCTGAATATGCGTTCTCATGAGTGCCACGTCAAGTGGCAGGCAGGCGGCAGGCTTTGTGTCACTACACGGCTCACTAAAAAAGAGTCATATTTATCATCTATGTAATATCCTCTGGGTAGTACTTATTGGGTCAAAGACCTGCGGTAGCTGCTGTACGGTATTATGTGCTCGAGAAACGTTGCCTCCTCTCACGTACTTGCCTCTAGGGCGAGTAAGATGGTTGTGAGACGATCCTGTCCTAAACATCCTCACCTCTACTGTCTGTGGACAAATATGTACTGTTGCCTGACTACTGCATTTCTGCGCGACCACACGGCCAGCTTCGTTTGCAAAGATTCTGTCTCCGATCATTTTCTCCCTACATGGTACAAGTCAAAATTCTAGCACCCACTCTTTTCAACCTCGGAATGGCTCCCAGCACCACCACGCCAAATTTTCGCAGTGGATTTCGTGAGTAACGGTAAGGAAGAAGTGGTAAGAAACCTGCTAAGAACTCTATAAGGCGGACACTACACGCGTTTCTCTCCAAGCTCCAGCCGGTGCTCCCTGCTAGCGTCATTTGGCAGACACGGACGCCGCGTTCCTTCGACCTGTATTTCACGAACGCTGACGCGTTCGCTTGACCACGGGCGGTCTGGAGAGGATTCAGCCTTTGGAAGTGGATGGACGCCGCTGTCGATGGAACAGAGGTGGTACCACAGAGTTTAAATGTGTATAAGCTTGACGTTCGTGCGGACCCCAGTGGGGACTTCCGAAATGGGGAGCAAGGGGGGTCAAAACGGATTTTTCGAACGCTACTGCTGGTCGTGTGTTTATTTCACGTTTGGCTGCAGTATTAATGGATGCACCTGAAGAGCGTCGACAAGGCGTGAGGGCATTATGCCAAGAAATAAATATCCTTGCTATGGGCATCTCAGAGACCATAGCTCATTTGCGAATGGCACGTCGCATGGTAATATCGCCCTTTTCTTTCTGCCTGCATTACGCGTGCGCACCTTTAAATCACAGAATCCCCAAAAAAACGACACGGTATTTTTTCAGAGAGCAATTTGAAGTCATGATGATATGGACGGTCCAGAACGTATAGACCAGAAGGCTGTTTGCAATAAAACAAAGATCTACTAGTTCGACCTTGACCGCAAGAACAAGGACCGCACCGGAAGTGCTCCCATCGACGTGACATCTTTAACCCTCTTTCCTACAGACACAGCCCCTCCCTGAGAGCATCTAAAAACTTCACACATCTTATGCAGATGACCTCTTACTCTTTGGTGTACCGATGGTTGCACCGGTGCGTTTCTTATTGTATGCTGTCACTTGAACGGGGTGCCGGCAAGCTGCATTCCTTTGGGGGTTTGCAAGCAGCTAGCAAGCTCCAGACTCCCAGAGCGCTACATTACGCATCAAGCAGAAAAATTGGAACGCCGTTTCGAGGATATTCTTGGACAACCGCCGTTTTTAGCAAGATGGAAACATTGATAAAGATATCAGCCATTGCCGTTTTTTTTGAGCGCTTGCGCATCTTGGGCACTTCTAGCAACGATATAGTACACCAAGACCAGCAGGGCTCAGACACTCCGGCAATTTCGAGCTGTGACACAGGCTGTGGCCGGAGATTAAAGCAAAAGCAGAGCATAGGTGCTTGCCGTTCCGTATCTCCCTGATTTCTGTGTGCCGGTGAACCTCTCGCGGCAACCCGCTCCACATACTAAGTTTCGCACATGTGTCGCCTGCTTTACTGCTCCTCAACACACTGTTTGCCGACCATTGTATGCAAATAGAGCCTATGAACGAGAATTTTGCGCACAAAAATATAGCCGCCCAGCGCCGGGCGTAGAGACGTCCCCGCAAAAAAGTACAGCGAATCACGCTTGAAATCGCAGCATGTGCACAAGGAAGATATAGAAAATTACAAGGATTACCGCCCTATCCAAGATGCAGACGATGCGCCTCGAAGGCATGCGAAGAGGCACTGAGCTCTGCTTCGGCAAGTACGTCAGCGCTTCATACTAGCAGTGCCATCAGGAGAAGGCAAGCTCCTTCCCGGGGAGCGACCATGGCGGGGATTGACGATTTCAGGGACGCTGCAACACAGCGGTAACCCAGAGACACTATACCCACCTCTGAAAAAACTCCACCGGCTCTTAGAGTTCCAATATCCTTTCTAGCAGGTTTAGAAACAAAAATTATGAACGACGTGAAGCCGAGAAGAACTGTTTGGACAAATGCCAGGATGGCGCTGCGCCCAAACGCCGTGTGCGGTTGGTTGCAGAATAGACCTGATCCGCGCATCGCCGGTGGACGATCCCTGTGCAGCACTTGTCAAAAACGGACTTTTAAAATTTGGAGATACTGCAGTGGCTCTGCCTGGCTACCAGTGGCGAGGAGCTGTACGGGCGTCATTTCCCTTTCCATTCAGCATCTTCCATCGGAAGCAACATGTGTGTGGTGGGCGGAACATTTCGGCCAACGTCAGGACCACTCTACAACAACTCTCTTCTTTCTGCTCACGGTCACGTCCACCTGAGTGCGCCCACACATCAAATGCCTGCAAGGTTACAGCACACTATATCCCGGAATGTCCCTACGATCAGGTGCATTCGAGCTCGTTTGAAAACCCCACACCCAAAACGTTGCGGTGAAAGCAGCATGTGGAGCCTTCGGTTTGCGGTTTCTTGGGATTTCAGTCTATATACACAATCTATGATTCTCGTCTGCATTTCTGCTTCACTCCTGGCGCCTTTAATGCTCCCCAAGGGGCGAGAACACACCACTCACCCGTTCCATTCAAGAAAGAACTGTACATTTCTGACAGTCATAACAAAGCACTCTGCACGTGCAATACCGACATGCACAAGTATAATGAAGAAAAATCGTGCTGGACCGAAGCGAGACCATAGTGGTAAAGCCCTTGTGCCAGGAGATGCCACGGTTGCTGAGTGGTTAGTGAAGTGATATTGAACTTGGTTGGTAAACTCCGCATCTCAACGTTATTGATGGAAGCAGATACACTACTACTTGACGAATCTCCACGCAAAAGACTCCACGCCTAATGTACCTCACAAATGCACACTTGGAAACCTACTTCTAGACTCCAGCCAGCAGGAAAGAGGTCAGCGTCGTGACTTCCGAAAGAAGCACCTAGCACAGTACTAGCATCTGGCTGACGTTCTGCGCCACAAAAAAAATGCTTTCGCAAGAGCCACGGTCGATGCTGCGGCAGTGTACATAGGCAACATGCTCCCGATCATGAAGCAAGCAAGGAATTGTACTTTAGAGGAAACCACAGCGTCTCCTGTGCTAAGCTTGTGCTCAACGACGACATTTTCCTGCATTTCAATTCCAACTCCAACCTGCCATCACTCTTACCAGTGAACTGTACATCATCCTGAAGAACCTGCAGCCCTTGTACTCTGTCACACAGATGTTGGACTATGCAAAAAACAGCTTTTCACAGGCCCAATTACCACGCTTATAATGTTTCTACGGCTACTAGCACTGCGAAAATTCTCCGATCACCCCGCTGGCTGGAGAAGAGGTCGTGCGCACCACGCAGCCTTCGGATAGGCTCGATCAGGCACCTTCGTCCAGACCACTCGGTGGCTATACGGTTTGGAATGTGGATTTGTGCCCAAGTGACTTTATAGTCCAGGAAAGGCAGCAAACAGTAACCTCTGTTTTATGCCATTTGTATAATCTAGTGAAGTGCATTTCAAATAATATATACTTGTCTACCACCACCTAGAACGGCATGCATCAAAGCAGCCAAAAGTATTGTATTTAATTTGGTTTTACGGTGCGTAAGCAACTCACACCATCATGCACAAAACCCTTATGATTTCTTTCAAACACTCGGTGTCCTCAGGAAAAGTAATTGTGCAGATAAGGACTCCGAGGAGACAATCTACAAACACACGATACGAACGAGCGCTGAAAGGCCGCTCTGTCCAGCTCTGATGTGACGACACCGGAGGTGAGCAAGAGCCAATGCTCGGGAACGCCTGATTGCGCGCGCCACCGCTCCCCTCGTGCCGCCTTCTCTTCGTTCCTCTTCCCCGTATGCTACACCCACTGTAAGCAATTGTCTGAAGTGTGAAGATGGGGCTGACCTTAGTTAAGTGCTTAATTACCCAATTAGCCTAATTAACTTTTCTAGTCAGGCCATATATATAAATAAAATCGAGTAGGAAATTGGTCGATCTCGCGAATCGAACCCCTGTCTTCGGAGTGCGAGACGAGCATGCTATCCACTCAACAAATCAAAGAAAGGCCTCAGCTTTCTGCTCAGCCATGAGAAAATGGATGAGGTGCATCAAGAAATGCGTCAAAGCACAGGGTAAGTATTTTCAGGTTATAGTTTTTTTTATGATATTGGCGCCAAGTGAGTTCGCATTCGAAGAAAGGCAGCAAACAGTAACCTCTGTTTTATGCCTATTGTATATCTAGTGAAGTGCGTTTCAAATAATATATACTTGTCTACCACCACTTAGAACGGCATGCATAAAAGCAGCCAAATATATTGTATTTCATTTGGTTTTATGGTACATAAGCAACTCACACCATCATGCAAAAAACCCTCATGATTTATTTCAAACACTGGGTGTCCTCAGGAAAAGTCCTTGTCCAGATAAGGACTCCGAGGAGCCCAACAAATCAAATAAAGGCCTCAGCTTTCTGATCAGCCATGAGAAAATGGATGAGGTGCATCAAGAAATGCGTAAAAGCACAGTGTAAGAATTTTCAGGTTATAGTTTTTTTTCAGACTATAATTTGTTTAGCGATCTTGAACAAACGGAAAACAGATGAAATATCTACAAGCAGACTATCTCCTAAAAGTGAATTGGGGTGGAAGGGGAGGGTGTTCAATGTAAAATACTGCAAAATATATTTTCCTTAGCTGTTCCACACAGGTGGTTGTCTTGTTTTTGTCACTAGAAAGTTGTGTGTTAGGTGTGTGTGTCCGATGCGCACGCTGCTTAAAATTTTGTGAAATTTTTCTTGTACTGCCAATTTTAGCTTTTCTGCATCGCTTCAAAGTGGCCCAGGCCGCTACTGTAAAAGTCGGAGGTCCTGGAGTGTCCAGCGGATGCTATAGTTGTGAGTTTTACTTCACCCACAATATTGTCATCACATCCCGGTGGTGACATTATAGACAAGTAAAAGGAACTGCTTCGACGGGATTTTAGGGTATGCCTTTGAAGAAGATTCACAATAAATGCGTCATATATAGTAGCAACTGAAGGAAACAGCAAATTCTATTGTGCGATCAAGCTTTTCTCAAAGGGACAATGGAAAGTGTATTCACTCCTCACAGGAAGAGGAATTATCGCATTCATTGCAGAAGCGAATAGAATGTTGTGCTATTTGCGTAACTGCGCAGTCGAGCCCTACGCGTCATAGAGTTCTACGCCGGATCCTTGGAAGAGAGACGCTTGCCCTCACTGTAACTTGAAGTTCTTGGAGGATAACCAGCCATATTTAAAGCGACTGGCTTGAATCTCGGGGAGCCCGAGCAGCCATATTGAACGTCAGTGATTGTTGCAGGAGGGAGACGCTTGACCCCTCCATTTTGACTTGGTATCTTTGAGGCCGAGTGGACATATTGAACTTGAGAAATTTGATGCGTTTGATTGCCATGTCAGGACTAACTAGAGTAACAAAGAATGACCTCAAACAATAATAATTCTACAATATTTGACTTTGAATAATGTGATTTTTTGGAACTGGTAGAAAGAAATGGCACTGTCTACATCTGTTACGGGTGTAAGGTCACCCACCGGTCCCATGGGAACAGTCGTTAAGACTTGTGAATGCATGATTCCTTGTTATGTCTGAGCCCCAAATCTCTACTCAGGCTCATCTGCCCACTTCACTAAGTGTTGCGAGAGGTTTTTTTAAGAAATTCTGTGCCTTCTGGTTTGCAGTGCTCAGTGAATCCTGAGAAGGACACACCTCATACAAGGGACTAAAGCCAACAGTCAGCAGCATCTGCCTCAAGAATCCGCGCTCTCCTACTAAGCCCCCAGTCGGATACAGGATCTCAACCTCCCCCACTCTCAGCACCCCAATGGCCTCCTAGGCCTAAAACGCAGACACATAGGCTTATATTTCAAGGAAGCATGGGATAGATTACAGTGTGCAAGAATGGTACTCTATAAGGATGGATACAACGCAGTTTGCGCATAGAGTACGGTTTGAGCCCTGAAAGTAATCGCACGAAGTCAGTTGTCCAAAGTGGAATCAAATTCTTCCCGTAGCTTCCTACAAGCCTCTCGCATGTTTTGCCATTAGTAGTTAGTGAAATATTTCCTGTACTGCTAATTTAGCTCTTCTGCATCATTTCAAAGTGGCCCGGGCACAATCCTCAAAGTTGCCCAGTGGAAGCTGAAGTTGTGAGCCTTATCTCATCCACTTCAGTGTCATCACATTTCGGTAGTGACATTACAGACAAGTAAAAGTGATAGTTTCGATGAGATTTTCGAGGATGACTTGGACGAAGATTTACCTGCACCATAAATGCGTCGTATGTGGTAACAACAAAAACAAACCGCAAATGGGATTGTGTGATCAAGCTTTCCACAAAACGATGACGAAAAGTGTTTTTACTCCTCACACGAAGAGGAATTATCGCATTCATTGCAGAAGCAAAATAGAGTGTGGTGCTATTTGCATAACTGCGCAGTTGATTCCTACTGTGTCATAGAGTTCTACGTCGTACATTTGGAAGGGAGACGCTTGCGCTCACTGTAGCTTGAAGTTCTGTGAGGCCAAGCAGACATATTTAAAGCGTCTGGCTTGAATCTCGGGGAGCCCGAGCAACCATATTGAACGTCAGTGATTGCTGCAGGAGAGAGACGCTTGACTCCTCCATTTTGACTTGGTATCTTGGAGGCCGAGTGGACATATCGAACTTGAGAAATTTGATGCGTTATTGATTGCCATGTCAGGACTAACTAGAGTAACAAAGAATGACCTCAAACAATAATAATAAGAATTCTACAATATTTGACTTTGAATAATGTGATTTTTTGGAACTGGTAGAAAGAAATGGCACTGTCTACATCTGTTACGGGTGTAAGGTCACCCACCGGTCCCATGGGAACAGTCGTTAAGACTTGTGAATGCATGATTCATTGGCAATGTCTGAGCCCCAAATCTCTACTGAGGCTCATCTGCCCACTTCACAAAGTGTTGCGAGAGGTCTTTTTAGGAAATTCTGTGCCTTCTGGTTTGCAGTGCTCAGTGATTCCTGAGAAGGACACACCTCATTGAAGGGACTACAGCCAACAGTCAGCAGCATCTGCCTCAAGAATCCGCGCTCTCCTACTGAGCCCCCAGTCGGTTACAGGATCTCAACCTCCACCACTCTCAACACCCCAACGACCTCCTAGGCCTAAAATGGAGATTCATAGGCTTATATGGTAGGAACCATTGGATAGATTACAGTGTGCAAGAATGGCACTCTATAAGGATGGATACAACGCAGTTTGAGCATAGAGTACTGTTTGAGTCGTGAAAGTAATTGCACGAAGTCAGTTGTCCAAAGTGAAATCTATTCTTCCCGTAGCTTCATACAAGCCTCTCGCATGTTTTGCCATTAGTAGTTAGTGAAATTTTTCCTGTACTACTAATTTTAGCTCTTCAGCGTTATTTCAAAGTGGCCCAGGCCCACTGCTGTAAGTTGCCCGGTGGAAGCTGAAGTTGTGAGCTTTATCTCATCCACTTGACATTACAGACAACTAATAGTGATAGTTTCGATGAGATTTTGGAGCATGACTTGGACGAAGATTTACCTGCACCATAAATGCGTCGTATATGGTAACAACAGAAACAAACAGCAAATGGGATTGTGTGATCAAGCTTTTCTCGAAACGATGACGGAAAGTGTTTTCACTCCTCACAGGAATAGAAATTATCGCATTCATTGCAGAAGCAAAATAAAGTGTGGTGCTATTTGCACAACTGCGCAGTAGAGCCCTACTGTGTCGTAGAATTTTACGTTGTATATTTGGAAGGGAGACGCTTGCCCTCACTGTGGCTTGATGTTCTGTGAAGCTAAGCAGCCATATTTAAAGCGTCTGGCTTGAATCTCGAGGAGACCAAGCAGCCATGTTGAATGTCAGTGATTGCTGGAGGGAGGAGACACATGAACCCTCCATTTCGGTTTGGTAGTCCGGGAGGCCGAGTAGCCATATCGGCTTTCAGAAATTTGATGAGTTATTGATGGCAATGTCAGAACTGACTACAGGGACAAAGAGTGACCTCAAGCAAGAAGAATAAGAATTTTACAACACTCGACTTCGAATAATGCGAATTTTCAGAACTGGTCGAAAAAAATGGCACTGTCTAGATTTTTTATGGGTGTATGTTCATCCAAACTTTTTCTTCTACGGTCACCCACCGTTCCTATGGGCACAGTGGTTAGACTTGAATGCATCATTCCCTGTCATGTCTGAACCCCGAATCCCTACCGAGACTCATCTGCCTACCGCTCAAAGGGCTGCGAGTGATTTTCTTAGGAAATTCTGTGCCTTCTGATTTGCAGTGCTCAGTGATTTCTGAGGATGACACACCTGATACAAGGGACTACAGTTCGCGGCATTCATCTGCCTTAAAAATCAGCGTTCTACTGAGTCCCCAGTCGGTTCAGGTTCTCAACCTCTTTCACTCTCTCAGTACCCTAACGAACTTTCTAGGTCTAAAAGGGAGATTCCTACATATGGTAAGGAAGCATGGGATAGATTACAGTGTGCTAGAACAGTACACTATAGGATAGATTCAACTCAGATTGCACACAGAGTATGGTTAGAGTTTGATCCCCAGTGCCGCCGGCACCCACTGATTTTCAAATGGGTATTGTTACGGCGGCATACGACCTACGCTGACCAAGAGCGCACTGCGCTACAGGAATAAAGAAGAGGCGCGGGGCGAGCGCGAGGGGTGAGCGCGCGGTGCTAGCGCGAGAGAGAGAGACCGAAAGAGAATCGCCGCGGCCGGTTGTATCTGGGTCTCCTGCGTTCCTGTGTGCCTTTCTCTGCGCGGGCCCGCAGTCCCGTAACAGTACAAGGATTCAATGACCTAGTGCTTGGCCCGGGCCACTGATTCGTTTCGCCGTGAAGCAACCCTCAATCCGTCGTGTGTGGCTTCTGCCACACACGACGGTTATAGCCTTATAGTTTTCAAGCTCACAGTGACGAGTTTGAAGGCCCAGAGAAATGCAACCGTACGAAGCCGAAAACCACGCTGGGGCATAGCTTGTACACGTTTTGAGGAAACAGGTGGGTGTCGTTTTGCATCACTGCACGCAGTACCTTGATACCGATTAGGGCGACACACAACTCATCGCGCCTTCCCTACCCCGATGACGTCGGTGGGCAGACGAGCCACCTGTACAGAAAATATTCCCATCGACATTGTCACAGCGTCACCTTGGAAATTCTATTAATGCTTCTTTCTGAGCTGGTACAAATTCTTCAAAACTTAGTGAAATAAATACTAAGCATATGCACCCACATTTGTTTATACGGGTTCCATCATTGGGAAAATTCTCTGCACATACCGTTAATGCTGCATTGGGCTCCTGCTTTGGCGCGGAAATACAGACACGGCGCTAGAAATGAAGGACGTCAGGGGGTGGCAGCAAGCCCGTGCCACAGTTCTAGCTTTGAAGAAGCACTCACTGACGACCCCCGGCTCAAAGAATAGGAATGGAGCAGTGAGGGAGCTCGCCACACTCTACGGTACGGCAACATGTGACCGTCCGGTCGTTGGATAGACGCAGAGCCCGCTGAAAAATTGCGTGTATGTACGTATTTGGCTCTGTCATTTATTAGTGCACTCCTGTTGCAACATATTTGTACCGTAGCCTCTGTTTTGTGTTGCGTAACATGCTGTTTGTTTGTTTGTTTGTTTATGGGGTTTAACGTCCCAAAGCGACTAAGGCTATGAGAGACGCCGTAGTGGAGGGCTATGCGCTGGATATTTTTAGAGAACACTGCATATGTGTTCTTATGAGTGCTATGTCAAGTGGCAGGCAGGCGGCAGGCTTTGTCTCCTTACACGGCTGAGTAAGGAACAGTCCTGTATTATAAGTCCTGCGGCAGCTGCTGTATGGTATCATCATCATCATCAGCCTGACTACACCCACTGCAGGGCAAAGGCCTCTCCCATGACTCTTTAATTAACCCTGTCCTTTGCTAGTTGCCGCCACTGTATCCCCGCAAACTTCTTAATCTCATCCGCCCACCTAACTTTCTGCCGTCCCCTGCTACGTTTGCTTTCTCTTGGAACAACGCTAACATTATATTAATTCATAAGAAAGGAGACGTCAAGGACTTGGAGAATTACAGACCGATCAGCTTATTGTCCGTTGCCTACAAGGTATTTACTAAGGCAATCGCTAATAGAATCAGGACAACCTTGGACTTTAGTCAACCAAATGATCAGGCAGGCTTTCGTAAAGGATACTCGACAATAGACCACATTCACACTATCAATCAGGTGATAGAGAAATGCGCAGAATATAACCAACCCCTATATATAGCCTTCATTGATTACGAGAAAGCAATCGACTCAGTGGAAACCTCAGCTGTTATGCAGGCATTGCGGAATCAGGGTGTGGAAGAGTGCTATGTGAAAATATTGGAAGATATTTATAACGATTGCACAGCTACTATACTTCTCCATAAAGTCAGCAATAAAATTCCAATATGGAAAGGTGTCAGGCAGAGAGACGCGATCTCGCCAAAGCTCTTCACTGCCTTCTTACAGGAGGCATTCCGGGGACTGGAATGGGAAGAGTTGGGGGATGAGAGTTAATGGAGAATACCTGAGTAATTTGGGATTCGCTGATGACATTGCCTTGCTAAGCCACTCAGGACAAGAACTGCAAAGCATGATCAATCAGCTAGACAGGCAGAGCAGAACGGTGGGGCTAAGAATTAACATGCAGAAAACCAAAGTAATATTCAATAGCCTTGCAAGGGAGCAGCAGTTCGCAATTGGTAGCGAGGTGCTAGAAGTAGTAAGAGAATATGTCTACTTAGGGCAGGTAGTGACCGCAGATCCGGATCATGAGAGGGAAATAACTAGAAGAATAAGAATGGGGTGGAGCGCGTATGGCAGGTTCTCTCAGGTCATGAATGGTAGCTTACCAATATCCATGAAGAGAAAAGTATATAACAGCTGTATCCTACCGGTACTCACCTATGGGGCAGAAACGTGGAGGCTAACAAAGAGGGTTCAGCTTAAGTTAAGAACAACGCAGCGAGCTATGGAAAGGAAAATGATAGGTGTAACGTTAAGAGATCGGAAGAGGGCGGAGTGGGTGAGGGAACAAACGCGGGTTAATGACATCCTAGTTGAAATCAAGAGGAAGAAGTGGGCTTGGGCAGGGCATGTAATGCGAAGGCAAGATAACCGCTGGTCCTTAAGGGTAACGGAGTGGATTCCAAGAGAAAGCTGTATGGTATAGCGTGCTGAAAAACGTTGCCTTATCTTGTGTAGTTACCTCTACGATACGATTCTCTCCTAAACATCTTCGCCACTACTAGCTGCAGGCCAAAGAGCCTTCGATTTGCGGCTTCTTGGAGTTTCAGTTTATACGCATTGTCTATGTATCTGGTCTGCACTTCTCCTTGACTCCTCGCGCCTTTATTGCCCCCCAAGGGGCATGAGTACCACTCAGCCCTTCTGTTCAAGAAACAAGTGTCCATTTTTGAAGAATATTTACGATGCACGTACAAAAACCAACATGCACAAGTATAGCCGAGAAAAATCGTGCCGGACCGAACAGCGACCACGGCGGTCAGGCCCTTGTGTCAGGATATGTGCTGAGTGATTGGTGAAAAGATATTTAAGATAGGGTTGCAAATGCTGGATCACAACTTTATTACTGGAAGTACGTGAACTACTTATTGGCGAATCTCCATGCAAAAGACTCCACGCCTACAGCTGTCACAGATGCATTCATGGAAACCCGCTTCTTCACTCCAGCCAGCACGAAAGAGATCAGCGCTGCAACTTATGAAAGCAGTACCTACCACCAGGATTATTAGCATTCTAGTGCATCTGGCTGACGTTCTGCTCCACCCAGATAAAATGCATTCGCTGGAGCCACGGTCAAAGCTGCGGCGGTGTACCATGCAACATGCTCCCGGTCACGAAGCAAGCAAGCAATTCTACTTTCAAATAAACCCAGCGTCTCCTGTTCTGTTTGTGCACAATGATGACATTTTCTGATATTTGCCTTCCAACTCCAACCTCCAATCACTCTGACCAGTGAACTGAAAAGTATCCTGAAGAAGCTCAATTACCGCAACGGGCGAGGAGCATTTCTAATCTGTCAAGGAAATGTTGGACCATGCGAAATACACCTTCTCGCCAGCCCAATTACCACGCCTACAATGCTTATATGGCTATTAGCACTGCGAAAATTCTCCAAGCACCCCCTGGCTGTCGAAGAGGTCCTCCGTAGCACGTGGCCTTCAGAGAGACAAGATCAGGCCCCTTCGTCCAGACTAGTGGGTGGCCATCCGGTTTGGAATGTGGATTTGGCGGCAAGTCAGATTGCAGTCCAATAAAGCCATGAAACAGTGCCCACTGTTTTGTGCCATTTTTATATATAGTCAAGTGCGCTCCAAATAATATATAATTGTCTATCATCACCTAGAGCAGTGTGCATCAAGATAGCTAAACATATTGTATTGCACGCTGCTACCGTGTTGGGTTTTATGGAGCATAAGTAATTCAGACAATCGTGCGCAAAACACAAGGTATGAATTCTTTCGAAATTTGGGTGTCCTCAAGAGAAGTCCTTCTCTGGAAAAGGACTCAGTGGAGCCAACCAAATTAAATAAAGACCCCAAGCCTTTTGCTCGGCCCTGAGAAAATGGATGAGGTGCATCAAGAATTGCGTCCATGCAGAAAGTAAGAATTTTTAGAGTTTATAGTTTTTTGTGATAATATAGCTTCTTTAGCGACCTTAAACAAACAGAACAGAGTAAATTGCTACAAGTGGATTATCTCATAAAAGAAAATTGGGGCTGTAGTGAGTAGAAGTCCATTTGTGGCCCTTCATCTCTTCCTTCAAGCCCACTGTGATGGGAATTGAAGGCGTAGGCTCCGTTCCCAAGCAAGCAACCAAATAAAGCCGAACAGCAGGCCGGGGCAAAGCTTGTAACCATTGTGATCGCTCCCTCACGACTCCCGAGTGAACGCCTCCGACGCGCAGCAACGAAGGAGTGAGAGAGCGTGCGACAGTCTACGGTACAGCAACATCTCAATAGTCCGGTTGTCGGTTTGCCGCAGAGCGCCGTCAACAAATCGGATGTATGTGTTTGCCTCTCTCATTTATTAGTACACTGTTGTTGCAAGATATTTCTACTGTAGCCTTGGATTCCTTTAGAGAACTCTGCATATGCGTTCTCATGAGTGCCACGTCAAGTGGCAGGCAGGCGGCAGGCTTTGTGTCACTACACGGCTCACTAAAAGAGTCCTATTTATCATCTATGTAATATCCTCTGGGTAGTACTTATTGGGTCAAAGACCTGCGGTAGCTGCTGTACGGTATTATGTGCTCGAGAAACGTTGCCTCCTCTCACGTACTTGCCTAGAGGCGAGTAACATGGTTGTGAGACGATCCTGTCCTAAACATCCTCACCTCTACTGTCTGTGGACAAATATGTACTGTTGCCTGACGACTGCATTTCTGCGCGACCACACGGCCAGCTTCGTTTGCCAAGATTCTGTCTCCGATGATTTTCTCCCTACATGGTACAAATCAAAATTCTAGCACCCACTCTTTTTAACCTACGAATGGCTCCCAACACCACCAAGCCAAACTTTCGCAGTGGATTTCGTGGGTAACGGTAAGGAAGAAGTGGTAAGAAACCTGCTAAGAACTCTATAAGGCGGACACTACACGCGTTTCTCTCCAAGCTCCATCCGGTGCTCCCTGCTAGCGTCATTTGGCAGACACGGACGCCGCGTTCCTTCGACCTGTATTTCACGAACGCTGACGCGTTCGCTTGACCACGGGCGGTCTGGAGAGGATGGAGCCTTTGGAAGTGGATGGACGCCGCTGTCGATGGAACAGAGGTGGTACCACAGAGTTTAAATGTGTATAAGCTTGACGTTCGTGCGGACCCCAGTGGGGACTTCCGAAATGGGGAGCAAGGGGGGTCAAAACGGATTTTTCGAACGCTACTGCTGGTCGTGTGTTTATTTCACGTTTGGCTGCAGTATTAATGGATGCACCTGAAGAGCGTCGACAAGGCGTGAGGGCATTATGCCAAGAAATAAATATCTTTGCTATGGGCATCTCAGAGACCATAGCTCATTTGCGCAAGGCACGTCGCATGCTAATATCGCCCTTTTCTTTCTGCCTGCATTACGCGTGCGCACCTTTAAATCACAGAATCCCCAAAAAAACGACACGGTATTTTTTCAGAGAGCAATTTGAAGTCATGATGACGTGGACGGTCCAGAACGTATAGACCAGAAGGCTGTTTGCATTAAAACAAACATCTACTGGTTCGACCTTGACCGCAAGGTTATTATGGCTATTAGCACTGCGAAAATTCTCCAAGCACCCCCTGGCTGTCGAAGAGGTCCTCCGTAGCACGTGGCCTTCAGAGAGACAAGATCAGGCCCCTTCGTCCAGACTAGTGGGTGGCCATCCGGTTTGGAATGTGGATTTGGCGGCAAGTCAGATTGCAGTCCAATAAAGCCATGAAACAGTGCCCACTGTTTTGTGCCATTTTTATATATAGTCAAGTGCGCTCCAAATAATATATACTTGTCTATCATCACCTAGAGCAGTGTGCATCAAGATAGCTAAACATATTGTATTGCACGCTGCTACCATGTTGGGTTTTATGGAGCATAAGTAATTCAGACCATCGTGCGCAAAACACAAGGTATGAATTCTTTCGAAATTTGGGTGTCCTCAGGAGAAGTCCTTCTCTGGAAAAGGACTCAGAGGAGCCAACCAAATTAAATAAAGACCCCAAGCCTTCTGCTCGGCCCTGAGAAAATGGATGAGGTGCATCAAGAATTGCGTCCATGCAGAAAGTAAGAATTTTTAGAGTTTACAGTTTTTTGTGATAATATAGCTTCTTTAGCGACCTTAAACAAACAGAACAGAGTAAATTGCTACAAGTGGATTATCTCATAAAAGAAAATTGGGGCTGTAGTGAGTAGAAGTCCATTTGTGGCCCTTCATCTCTTCCTTCAAGCCCACTGTGATGGGAATTGAAGGCGTAGGCTCCGTTCCCAAGCAAGCAACCAAATAAAGCCGAACAGCAGGCCGGGGCAAAGCTTGTAACCATTGTGAGCGCTCCCTCACGACTCCCGAGTGAATGCCTCCGACGCGCAGCAACGAAGGAGTGAGAGAGCGTGCGACAGTCTACGGTACAGCAACATCTCAATAGTCCGGTTGTCGGTTTGCCGCAGAGCCCAGTGAACAAATTGCATGTATGTGTTAGCCTCTCTCATTTATTAGTGCACTGTTGTTGCAAGATATTTCTACTGTAGCCTTGGATTCCTTTAGAGAACTCTGAATATGCGTTCTCATGAGTGCCACGTCAAGTGGCAGGCAGGCGGCAGGCTTTGTGTCACTACACGGCTCACTAAAAAAGAGTCCTATTTATCATCTATGTAATATCCTCTGGTTAGTACTTATTGGGTCAAAGACCTGCGGTAGCTGCTGTACGGTATTATGTGCTCGAGAAACGTTGCCTCCTCTCACGTACTTGCCTAGAGGCGAGTAACATGGTTGTGAGACGATCCTGTCCTAAACATCCTCACCTCTACTGTCTGTGGACAAATATGTACTGTTGCCTGACTACTGCATTTCTGCGCGACCACACGGCCAGCTTCGTTTGCCAAGATTCTGTCTCCGATGATTTTCTCCCTACATGGTACAAATCAAAATTCTAGCACCCACTCTTTTTAACCTACGAATGGTTCCCACCACCACCACGCCAAACTTTCGCAGTGGATTTCGTGGGTAACGGTAAGGAAGAAGTGGTAAGAAACCTGCTAAGAACTCTATAAGGCGGACACTACACGCGTTTCTCTCCAAGCTCCATCCGGTGCTCCCTGCTAGCGTCATTTGGCAGACACGGACGCCGCGTTCCTTCGACCTGTATTTCACGAACGCTGACGCGTTCGCTTGACCACGGGCGGTCTGGAGAGGATGCAGCTTTTGGAAGTGGATGGACGCCGCTGTCGATGGAACAGAGGTGGTACCACAGAGTTTAAATGTGTATAAGCTTGACGTTCGTGCGGACCCCAGTGGGGACTTCCGAAATGGGGAGCAAGGGGGGTCAAAACGGATTTTTCGAACGCTACTGCTGGTCGTGTGTTTATTTCACGTTTGGCTGCAGTATTAATGGATGCACCTGAAGAGCGTCGACAAGGCGTGAGGGCATTATGCCAAGAAATAAATATCCTTGCTATGGGCATCTCAGAGACCATAGCTCATTTGCGCAAGGCACGTCGCATGCTAATATCGCCCTTTTCTTTCTGCCTGCATTACGCGTGCGCACCTTTAAATCACAGAATCCCAAAAAAAACGACACGGTATTTTTTCAGAGAGCAATTTGAAGTCACGATGACGTGGACGGTCCAGAACGTATAGACCAGAAGGCTGTTTGCATTAAAACAAACATCTACTGGTTCGACCTTGACCGCAAGGTTATTATGGCTATTAGCACTGCGAAAATTCTCCAAGCACCCCCTGGCTGTCGAAGAGGTCCTCCGTAGCACGTGGCCTTCAGAGAGACAAGATCAGGCCCCTTCGTCCAGACTAGTGGGTGGCCATCCGGTTTGGAATGTGGATTTGGCGGCAAGTCAGATTGCAGTCCAATAAAGGCATGAAACAGTGCCCACTGTTTTGTGCCATTTTTATATGTAGTCAAGTGCGCTCCAAATAATATATACTTGTCTATCATCACCTAGAGCAGTGTGCATCAAGATAGCTAAACATATTGTATTGCACGCTGCTACCGTGTTGGGTTTTATGGAGCATAAGTAATTCAGACCATCGTGCGCAAAACACAAGGTATGAATTCTTTCGAAATTTGGGTGTCCTCAGGAGAAGTCCTTCTCTGGAAAAGGACTCAGAGGAGCCAACCAAATTAAATAAAGACCCCAAGCCTTCTGCTCGGCCCTGAGAAAATGGATGAGGTGCATCAAGAATTGCGTCCATGCAGAAAGTAAGAATTTTTAGAGTTTATAGTTTTTTGTGATAATATAGCTTCTTTAGCGACCTTAAACAAACAGAACAGAGTAAATTGCTACAAGTGGATTATCTCATAAAAGAAAATTGGGGCTGTAGTGAGTAGAAGTCCATTTGTGGCCCTTCATCTCTTCCTTCAAGCCCACTGTGATGGGAATTGAAGGCGCAGGCTCCGTTCCCAAGCAAGCAACCAAATAAAGCCGAACAGCAGGCCGGGGCAAAGCTTGTAACCATTGTGAGCGCTCCCTCACGACTCCCGAGTGAATGCCTCCGACGCGCAGCAACGAAGGAGTGAGAGAGCGTGCGACAGTCTACGGTACAGCAACATCTCAATAGTCCGGTTGTCGGTTTGCCGCAGAGCCCAGTGAACAAATTGCATGTATGTGTTAGCCTCTCTCATTTATTAGTGCACTGTTGTTGCAAGATATTTCTACTGTAGCCTTGGATTCCTTTAGAGAACTCTGAATATGCGTTCTCATGAGTGCCACGTCAAGTGGCAGGCAGGCGGCAGGCTTTGTGTCACTACACGGCTCACTAAAAAAGAGTCCTATTTATCATCTATGTAATATCCTCTGGGTAGTACTTATTGGGTCAAAGATCTGCGGTAGCTGCTGTACGGTATTATGTGCTCGAGAAACGTTGCCTCCTCTCACGTACTTGCCTAGAGGCGAGTAACATGGTTGTGAGACGATCCTGTCCTAAACATCCTCACCTCTACTGTCTGTGGACAAATATGTACTGTTGCCTGACTACTGCATTTCTGCGCGACCACACGGCCAGCTTCGTTTGCCAAGATTCTGTCTCCGATCATTTTCTCCCTACATGGTACAAGTCAAAATTCTAGCACCCACTCTTTTCAACCTCGGAATGGCTCCCACCACCACCACGCCAAATTTTCGCAGTGGATTTCGTGGGTAACTGTAAGGAAGAAGTGGTAAGAAACCTGCTAAGAACTCTATAAGGCGGACACTACACGCGTTTCTCTCCAAGCTACATCCGGTGCTCCCTGCTAGCGTCATTTGGCAGACACGGACGCCGCGTTCCTTCGACCTGTATTTCACGAACGCTGACGCGTTCGCTTGACCACGGGCAGTCTGGAGAGGATGCAGCCTTTGGAAGTGGATGGACGCCGCTGTCGATGGAACAGAGGTGGTACCACAGAGTTTAAATGTGTATAAGCTTGACGTTCGTGCGGACCCCAGTGGGGACTTCCGAAATGGGGAGCAAGGGGGGTCAAAACGGATTTTTCGAACGCTACTGCTGGTCGTGTGTTTATTTCACGTTTGGCTGCAGTATTAATGGATGCACCTGAAGAGCGTCGACAAGGCGTGAGGGCATTATGCCAAGAAATAAATATCCTTGCTATGGGCATCTCAGAGACCATAGCTCATTTGCGCAAGGCACGTCGCATGCTAATATCGCCCTTTTCTTTCTGCCTGCATTACGCGTGCGCACCTTTAAATCACAGAATCCCCAAAAAAACGACACGGTATTTTTTCAGAGAGCAATTTGAAGTCATGATGACGTGGACGGTCCAGAACGTATAGACCAGAAGGCTGTTTGCATTAAAACAAACATCTACTGGTTCGACCTTGACCGCAAGAACAAGGACCGCACCGGAAGTGCTCCCATCGACGTGACATCTTTAACCCTCTTTCCTACAGATACAGCCCGTCCCTGAGAGCATCTCAAAACTTCACACATCTTATGCAGATGACCTCTTACTCTTTGGTGTACCGATGGTTGCACCGGCGCGTTTCTTATTGTATGCTGTCACTTGAACGGGGTGCCGGCAAGCTGCATTCCTTTGGGGGTTTGCAAGCAGCTAGCAAGCTCCAGACTCCCAGAGCCCTACATTGCGCATCAAGCAGAAAAATTGGAACGCCGTTTCGAGGATATTCTTGGACAACCGCCGTTTTTAGCAAGATGGAAACATTGATAAAGATATCAGCCATTGCCGTTTTTTTTGAGCGCTTGCGCATCTTGAGCACTTCTAGCAACGATATAGTACACCAAGACCAGCAGGGCTCAGACACTCCGGCAATTTAGAGCTGTGATACAGGCTGTGGCCGGAGATTAAAGCAAAAGCAGAGCATAGGTGCTTGCCGTTCCGTATCTCCCTGATTTCTGTGTGCCGGTGAACCTCTCGCGGCAACCCGCTCCACATACTAAGTTTCGCACATGTGTCGCCTGCTTTACTGCTCCTCAACACACTGTTTGCCGACCATTGTATGCAAATAGAGCCTATGAACGAGAATTTTGCGCACAAAAATATAGCTGCCCAGCGCCGGGCGTAGAGACGTTCCCGGAAAAAAGTACAGCGAATCACGCTTGAAATCGCAGCATGTGCACAAGGAAGATATAGAAAATTACAAGGATTACCGCCCTACCCAAGATGCAGACGATGCGCCTCGAAGGCATGCCAAGAGGCACTGAGCTCTGCTTCGGCAAGTACGTCAGCGCTTCATACTAGCAGTGCCATCAGGAGAAGGCAAGCTCCTTCCCGGGGAGCGACCATGGTGGGGATTGACGATTTCAGGGACGCTGCAACACAGCGGTAACCCAGAGACACTATACCCACCTCTGAAAAAACTCCACCGGCTCTTAGAGTTCCAATATCCTTTCTAGCAGGTTTAGAAACAAAAATTATGAACGACGTGAAGCCGAGAAGAACTGTTTGGACAAATGCCAGGATGGCGCTGCGCCCAAACGCCGTGTGCGGTTGGTTGCAGAATAGACCTGATCCGCGCATCGCCGGTGGACGATCCCTGTGCAGCACTTGTCAAAAACGGACTTTTAAAATTTGGAGATACTGCAGTGGCTCTGCCTGGCTACCAGTGGCGAGGAGCTGTACGGGCGTCATTTCCCTTTCCATTCAGCATCTTCCATCGGAAGCAACATGTGTGTGGTGGGCGGAACATTTCGGCCAACGTCAGGACCACTCTACAACAACTCTCTTCTTTCTGCTCACGGTCACGTCCACCTGAGTGCGCCCACACATCAAATGCCTGCAAGGTTACAGCACACTATATCCCGGAATGTCCCTACGATCAGGTGCATTCGAGCTCGTTTGAAAACCCCACACCCAAAACGTTGCGGTGAAAGCAGCATGTGCAGCCTTCGGTTTGCGGTTTCTTGGGAGTTCAGTCTATATACACAATCTATGATTCTCGTCTGCATTTCTGCTTCACTCCTGGCGCCTTAAATGCTCCCCAAGGGGCGAGAACACACCACTCACCCGTTCCATTCAAGAAAGAACTGTACATTTCTGACAGTCATAACAAAGCACTCTGCACGTGCAATACCGACATGCACAAGTATAATGAAGAAAAATCGTGCTGGACCTAAGCGAGACCATAGTGGTAAAGCCCTTGTGCCAGGAGATGCCACGGTTGCTGAGTGGTTAGTGAAGTGATATTGAACTTGGTTGGTAAACTCCGCATCTCAACGTTATTGATGGAAGCAGATACACTACTACTTGACGAATCTCCACGCAAAAGACTCCACGCCTAATGTACCTCACAAATGCACACTTGGAAACCTACTTCTAGACTCCAGCCAGCAGGAAAGAGGTCAGCGTCGTGACTTCCGAAAGAAGCACCTAGCACAGTACTAGCATCTGGCTGACGTTCTGCGCCACAAAAAAAAATGCTTTCGCAAGAGCCACGGTCGATGCTGCGGCAGTGTACATAGGCAACATGCTCCCGATCATGAAGCAAGCAAGGAATTGTACTTTAGAGGAAACCACAGCGTCTCCTGTGCTAAGCTTGTGCTCAACGACGACATTTTCCTGCATTTCAATTCCAACTCCAACCTGCCATCACTCTTACCAGTGAACTGTACATCATCCTGAAGAACCTGGAGCCCTTGTACTCTGTCATACAGATGTTGGACTATGCAAAAAACAGCTTTTCACAGGCCCAATTACCACGCTTATAATGTTTCTACGGCTACTAGCACTGCGAAAATTCTCCGATCACCCCGCTGGCTGGCGAAGAGGTCGTGCGCACCACGCAGCCTTCGGATAGGCTCGATCAGGCACCTTCGTCCAGACCACTCGGTGGCTATACGGTTTGGAATGTGGATTTGTGCCCAAGTGACTTTATAGTCCAGGAAAGGCAGCAAACAGTAACCTCTGTTTTATGCCATTTGTATAATTTAGTGAAGTGCATTTCAAATAATATATACTTGTCTACCACCACCTAGAACGGCATGCATCAAAGCAGCCAAATGTATTGTATTTAATTTGGTTTTACGGTGCGTAAGCAACTTACACCATCATGCACAAAACCCTTATGATTTCTTTCAAACACTGGGTGTCCTCAGGAAAAGTAATTGTCCAGATAAGGACTCCGAGGAGACAATCTACAAACACACGATACGAACGAGCGCTGAAAGGCCGCTCAGTCCAGCTCTGATGTGACGACACCGGAGGTGAGCAAGAGCCAATGCTCGGGAACGCCTGATTGCGCGCGCCACCGCTCCCCTCGTGCCGCCTTCTCTTCGTTCCTCTTCCCCGTCTGCTACACCCACTGTAAGCAATTGTCTGAAGTGTGAAGATGGGGCTGACCTTAGTTAAGTGCTTAATTACCCAATTAGCCTAATTAACTTTTCTAGTCAGGCCATATAAATAAATAAAATCGAGTAGGAAATTGGTCGATCTCGCGAATCGAACCCCTGTCTTCGGAGTGCGAGACGAGCATGCTATCCACTCAACAAATCAAAGAAAGGCCTCAGCTTTCTGCTCAGCCATAAGAAAATGGATGAGGTGCATCAAGGAATGCGTCAAAGCGCAGGGTAAGTATTTTCAGGTTATAGTTTTTTTTATGAGATTGGCGCCAAGTGAGTTCCCATTCGAAGAAAGGCAGCAAACAGTAACCTCTGTTTTATGCCATTTGTATATCTAGTGAAGTGCGTTTCAAATAATATATACTTGTCTACCACCACTTAGAACAGCATGCACAAAGCAGCCAAATATATTGTATTTCATTTGGTTTTATGGTACATAAGCAACTCACACCATCATGCAAAAAACCCTTATGATTTATTTCAAACACTGGGTGTCCTCAGGAAAAGTCCTTGTCCAGATAAGGACTCCGAGGAGCCCAACAAATCAAATAAAGGCCTCAGCTTTCTGATCAGCCATGAGAAAATGGATGAGGTGCATCAAGAAATGCGTAAAAGCACAGGGTAAGAATTTTCAGGTTATAGTTTTTTTTCAGACTATAATTTGTTTAGCGATCTTGAACAAACGGAAAACAGATGAAATATCTACAAGCAGATTATCTCCTAAAAGTGAATTGGGGTGGAAGGGGAGGGTGTTCAATGTAAAATACTGCAAAATATATTTTCCTTAGCTGTTCCACACAGGTGGTTGTCTTGTTTTTGTCACTAGAAAGTTGTGTGTTAGGTGTGTGTGTCCGATGCGCACGCTGCTTAAAATTTTGTGAAATTTTTCTTGTACTGCCAATTTTAGCTTTTCTGCATCGCTTCAAAGTGGCCCAGGCCGCTGCTGTAAAAGTCGCAGGTCCTGGAGTGTCCAGCGGATGCTATAGTTGTGAGTTTTACTTCACCCACAATATTGTCATCACATCCCGGTGGTGACATTATAGACAAGTAAAAGGAACTGCTTCGACGGGATTTTAGGGTATGCCTTTGAAGAAGATTCACAATAAATGCGTCATATATAGTAGCAACTGAAGGAAACAGCAAATTCTATTGTGCGATCAAGCTTTTCTCAAAGGAACAATGGAAAGTGTATTCACTCCTCACAGGAAGAGGAATTATCGCATTCATTGCAGAAGCAAAATAGAGTGTTGTGCTATTTGCGTAACTGCGCAGTCGAGCCCTACGCGTCATAGAGTACTACGCCGGATCCTTGGAAGAGAGACGCCTGCCCTCACTGTAACTTGAAGTTCTTGGAGGATAACCAGCCATATTTAAAGCGACTGGCTTAAATCTCGGGGAGCCCGAGCAGCCATATTGAACGTCAGTGATTGTTGCAGGAGGGAGACGCTTCACCCCTCCATTTTGACTTGGTATCTGGGAGGCCGAGTGGACATATTGAACTTGAGAAATTTGATGCGTTTGATTGCCATGTCAGGACTAACTAGAGTAACAAAGAATGACCTCAAACAATAATAATAATTCTACAATATTTGACTTTGAATAATGCGATTTTTTGGAACTGGTAGAAAGAAATGGCACTGTCTACATCTGTTACGGGTGTAAGGTCACCCACCGTGAATGCATGATTCCTTGTTATGTCTGAGCCCCAAATCTCTACTGAGGCTCATCTGCCCACTTCACTAAGTGTTGCGAGAGGTCTTTTTAAGAAATTCTGTGCCTTCTGGTTTGCAGTGCTCAGTGAATCCTGAGAAGGACACACCTCATACAAGGGACTAAAGCCAACAGTCAGCAGCATCTGCCTCAAGAATCCGCGCTCTCCTACTAAGCCCCCAGTCGGATACAGGATCTCAACCTCCACCACTCTCAGCACCCCAATGACCTCCTAGGCCTAAAACGCAGACACATAGGCTGATATTTCAAGGAAGCATGGGATAGATTACAGTGTGCAAGAATGGTACACTACAAGGATGGATACAACGCAGTTTGCGCATAGGGTACGGTTTGAGCCCTGAAAGTAATCGCACGAAGTCAGTTGTCCAAAGTGGAATCAAATTCTTCCCGTAGCTTCCTACAAGCCTCTCGCATGTTTTGCCTTTAGTAGTTAGTGAAATTTTTCCTGTACTGCTAATTTTAGCTCTTCTGCATCATTTCAAAGTGGCCCGGGCACAATCCTCAAAGTTGCCCAGTGGAAGCTGAAGTTGTGAGCCTTATCTCATCCACTTCAGTGTCATCACATTTCGGTAGTGACATTACAGACAAGTAAAAGTGATAGTTTCGATGAGATTTTCGAGCATGACTTGGACGAAGATTTACCTGCACCATAAATGCGTCGTATGTGGTAACAACAGAAACAAACCGCAAATGGGATTGTGTGATCAAGCTTTTCACAAAACGATGACGAAAAGTGTTTTACTCCTCACACGAAGAGGAATTATCGCATTCATTGCAGAAGCAAAATAGAGTGTGGTGCTATTTGCATAACTGCGCAGTTGATTCCTACTGTGTCATAGAGTTCTACGTCGTACATTTGGAAGGGAGACGCTTGCGCTCACTGTAGCTTGAAGTTCTGCGAGGCCAAGCAGTCATATTTAAAGCGTCTGGCTTGAATCTCGGGGAGCCCGAGCAACCATATTGAACGTCAGTGATTGCTGCAGGAGAGAGACGCTTGACTCCTCCATTTTGACTTGGTATCTTGGAGGCCGAGTGGACATATCGAACTTGAGAAATTTGATACGTTATTGATTGCCATGTCAGGACTAACTAGAGTAACAAAGAATGACCTCAAACAATAATAATAAGAATTCTACAATATTTGACTTTGAATAATGTGATTTTTTGGAACTGGTAGAAAGAAATGGCACTGTCTACATCTGTTACGGGTGTAAGGTCACCCACCGGTCCCATGGGAACAGTCGTTAAGACTTGTGAATGCATGATTCATTGGCAATGTCTGAGCCCCAAATCTCTACTGAGGCTCATCTGCCCACTTCACCAAGTGTTGCGAGAGGTCTTTTTAGGAAATTCTGTGCCTTCTGGTTTGCAGTGCTCAGTGATTCCTGAGAAGGACACACCTCATTGAAGGGACTACAGCCAACAGTCAGCAGCATCTGCCTCAAGAATCCGCGCTCTCCTACTGAGCCCCCAGTCGGTTACAGGATCTCAACCTCCACCACTCTCAACACCCCAACGACCTCCTAGGCCTAAAATGGAGATTCATAGGCTTATATGGTAGGAACCATTGGATAGATTACAGTGTGCAAGAATGGTACTCTATGAGGATGGATACAACGCAGTTTGAGCATAGAGTACAGTTTGAGTCGTGAAAGTAATTGCACGAAGTCAGTTGTCCAAAGTGAAATCTATTCTTCCCATAGCTTCATACAAGCCTCTCGAATGTTTTGCCATTAGTAGTTAGTGAAATTTTTCCTGTACTACTAATTTTAGCTCTTCAGCGTTATTTCAAAGTGGCCCAGGCCCACTGCTGTAAGTTGCCCGGTGGAAGCTGAAGTTGTGAGCTTTATCTCATCCACTTGACATTACAGACAACTAATAGTGATAGTTTCGATGAGATTTTCGAGCATGACTTGGACGAAGATTTACCTGCACCATAAATGCGTCGTATATGGTAACAACAGAAACAAACAGCAAATGGGATTGTGTGATCAAGCTTTTCTCGAAACGATGACGGAAAGTGTTTTCACTCCTCACAGGAATAGGAATTATCGCATTCATTGCAGAAGCAAAATAAAGTGTGGTGCTATTTGCGCAACTGCGCAGTAGAGCCCTACTGTGTCGTACAATTTTACGTCGTATATTTGGAAGGGAGACGCTTGCCCTCACTGTGGCTTGATGTTCTGTGAAGCTAAGCAGCCATATTTAAAGCGTCTGGCTTGAATCTCGAGGAGACCAAGCAGCCATATTGAATGTCAGTGATTGCTGGAGGGAGGAGACACATGAACCCTCCATTTCGATTTGGTAGTCCGGGAGGCCGAGTAGCCATATCGGCTTTCAGAAATTTGATGAGTTATTGATGGCAATGTCAGAACTGACTACAGGGACAAAGAGTGACCTCAAGCAAGAAGAATAAAAATTTTACAACACTCGACTTCGAATAATAAGAATTTTCAGAACTGGTCGAAAAAAATGGCACTGTCTAGATTTTTTATGGGTGTATGTTCATCCAAACTTTTTCTTCTATGGTCACCCACCGGTCCTATGGGCACAGTGGTTAAACTTTTGAACGCATTATTCCCTGTCATGTCTGAACCCCGAATGCCTACCGAGACTCATCTGCCTACCGCTCAAAGGGCTGCGAGTGATTTTCTTAGGAAATTCTGTGCCTTCTGATTTGCAGTGCTCAGTGATTTCTGAGGATGACACACCTGATACAAGGGACTACAGTCCGCGGCATTCATCTGCCTTAAAAATCCGCGTTCTACTGAGTCCCCAGTCGGTTCAGGTTCTCAACCTCTTTCACTCTCTCAGTACCCTAACGAACTTTCTAGGTCTAAAAGGGAGATTCCTACATATGGTAAGGAAGCATGGGATAGATTACAGTGTGCTAGAACAGTACACTATAGGATAGATTCAACTCAGATTGCACACAGAGTATGGTTAGAGTTTGATCCCCAGTGCCGCCGTCACCCACTGATTTTCAAATGGGTATTGTTACGGCGGCATACGACCTACGCTGACCAAGAGCGCACTGCGCTACAGGAATAAAGAAGAGGCGCGGGGCGAGCGCGAGGGGTGAGCGCGCGGCGCTAGCGCGAGAGAGAGAGACCGAAAGAGAATCGCCGCGGCCGGTTGTATCTGGGTCTCCTGCGTTCCTGTGTGCCTTTCTCTGCGCGGGCCCGCAGTCCCGTAACAGTACAAGGATTCAATGACCTAGTGCTTGGCCCGGGCCACTGATTCGTTTCGCCGTGAAGCAACCCTCAATCCGTCGTGTGTGGCTTCTGCCACACACGACGGTTATAGCCTTATAGTTTTCAAGCCCACAGTGACGAGTTTGAAGGCCCAGAGAAATGCAACCGTACGAAGCCGAAAACCACGCTGGGGCATAGCTTGTACACGTTTTGAGGAAACAGGTGGGTGTCGTTTTGCATCACTGCACGCAGTACCTTGATACCGATTAGGGCGACACACAACTCATCGCGCCTTCCCTACCCCGATGACGTCGGTGGGCAGACGAGCCACCTGTACAGAAAATATTCCCATCGACATTGTCACAGCGTCCCCTTGGAAATTCTATTAATGCTTCTTTCTGAGCTGGTACAAATTCTTCAAAACTTAGTGAAATAAATACTAAGCATATGCACCCACATTTGTTTATACGGGTTCCATCATTGGGAAAATTCTCTGCACATACCGTTAATGCTGCATTGGGCTCCTGCTTTGGCGCGGAAATACAGACACGGCGCTAGAAATGAAGGACGTCAGGGGGTGGCAGCAAGCCCGTGCCACAGTTCTAGCTTTGAAGAAGCACTCACTGACGACCCCCGGCTCAAAGAATAGGAATGGAGCAGTGAGGGAGCTCGCCACACTCTACGGTACGGCAACATGTGACCGTCCGGTCGTTGGATAGACGCAGAGCCCGCTGAAAAATTGCGTGTATGTACGTATTTGGCTCTGTCATTTATTAGTGCACTCCTGTTGCAACATATTTGTACCGTAGCCTCTGTTTTGTGTTGCGTAACATGCTGTTTGTTTGTTTGTTTATGGGGTTTAACGTCCCAAAGCGACTAAGGCTATGAGAGACGCCGTAGTGGAGGGCTATGCGCTGGATATTTTTAGAGAACACTGCATATGTGTTCTTATGAGTGCTATGTCAAGTGGCAGGCAGGCGGCAGGCTTTGTCTCCTTACACGGCTGAGTAAGGAACAGTCCTGTATTATAAGTCCTGCGGCAGCTGCTGTATGGTATCATCATCATCATCAGCCTGACTACACCCACTGCAGGGCAAAGGCCTCTCCCATGACTCTCCAATTAACCCTGTCCTTTGCTAGTTGCCGCCACTGTATCCCCGCAAACTTCTTAATCTCATCCGCCCACCTAACTTTCTGCCGTCCCCTGCTACGTTTGCTTTCTCTTGGAACAACGCTAACATTATATTAATTCATAAGAAAGGAGACGTCAAGGACTTGAAGAATTACAGACCGATCAGCTTATTGTCCGTTGCCTACAAGGTATTTACTAAGGCAATCGCTAATAGAATCAGGACAACCTTGGACTTTAGTCAACCAAATGATCAGGCAGGCTTTCGTAAAGGATACTCGACAATAGACCACATTCACACTATCAATCAGGTGATAGAGAAATGCGCAGAATATAACCAACCCCTATATATAGCCTTCATTGATTACGAGAAAGCAATCGACTCAGTGGAAACCTCAGCTGTTATGCAGGCATTGCGGAATAAGGGTGTGGAAGAGTGCTATGTGAAAATATTGGAAGATATTTATAACGATTGCACAGCTACTATACTTCTCCATAAAGTCAGCAATAAAATTCCAATATGGAAAGGTGTCAGGCAGAGAGACGCGATCTCGCCAAAGCTCTTCACTGCCTTCTTACAGGAGGCATTCCGGGGACTGGAATGGGAAGAGTTGGGGGATCAGAGTTAATGGAGAATACCTGAGTAATTTGGGATTCGCTGATGACATTGCCTTGCTAAGCCACTCAGGACAAGAACTGCAAAGCATGATCAATCAGCTAGACAGGCAGAGCAGAACGGTGGGGCTAAGAATTAACATGCAGAAAACCAAAGTAATATTCAATAGCCTTGCAAGGGAGCAGCAGTTCGCAATTGGTAGCGAGGTGCTAGAAGTAGTAAGAGAATATGTCTACTTAGGGCAGGTAGTGACCGCAGATCCGGATCATGAGAGGGAAATAACTAGAAGAATAAGAATGGGGTGGAGCGCGTATGGCAGGTTCTCTCAGGTCATGAATGGTAGCTTACCAATATCCATGAAGAGAAAAGTATATAACAGTTGTATCCTACCGGTACTCACCTATGGGGCAGAAACGTGGAGGCTAACAAAGAGGGTTCAGCTTAAGTTAAGAACAACGCAGCGAGCTATGGAAAGGAAAATGATAGGTGTAACGTTAAGAGATCGGAAGAGGGCGGAGTGGGTGAGGGAACAAACGCGGGTTAATGACATCCTAGTTGAAATCAAGAGGAAGAAGTGGGCTTGGGCAGGGCATGTAATGCGAAGGCAAGATAACCGCTGGTCCTTAAGGGTAACGGAGTGGATTCCAAGAGAAAGCTGTATGGTATAGCGTGCTCAAAAACGTTGCCTTATCTTGTGTAGTTACCTCTACGATACGATTCTCTCCTAAACATCTTCGCCACTACTAGCTGCAGGCCAAAGAGCCTTCGATTTGCGGCTTCTTGGAGTTTCAGTTTATACGCATTGTCCATGTATCTGGTCTGCACTTCTCCTTGACTCCTCGCGCCTTTATTGCCCCCCAAGGGGCATGAGTACCACTCAGCCCTTCTGTTCAAGAAACAAGTGTCCATTTTTGAAGAATATTTACGATGCACGTACAAAAACCAACATGCACAAGTATAGCCGAGAAAAATCGTGCCGGACCGAACAGCGACCACGGCGGTCAGGCCCTTGTGTCAGGATATGTGCTGAGTGATTGGTGAAAAGATATTTAAGATGGGGTTGCAAATGCTGGATCACAACTTTATTACTGGAAGTACGTGAACTACTTATTGGCGAATCTCCATGCAAAAGACTCCACGCCTACAGCTGTCACAGATGCATTCATGGAAACCCGCTTCTTCACTCCAGCCAGCACGAAAGAGATCAGCGCTGCAACTTCTGAAAGCAGTACCTACCACCAGGATTATTAGCATTCTAGTGCATCTGGCTGACGTTCTGCTCCACCCAGATAAAATGCATTCGCTGGAGCCACGGTCAAAGCTGCGGCGGTGTACCATGCAACATGCTCCCGGTCACGAAGCAAGCAAGCTATTCTACTTTCAAATAAACCCAGCGTCTCCTGTTCTGTTTGTGCACAATGAGGACATTTTCTGATATTTGCCTTCCAAACTCCAACCTCCAATCACTCTGACCAGTGAACTGAAAAGTATCCTGAAGAAGCTCAATTACCGCAACGGGCGAGGAGCATTTCTAATCTGTAAAGGAAATGTTGGACCATGCGAAATACACCTCCTCGCCAGCCCAATTACCACGCCTACAATGCTTATATGGCTATTAGCGCTGCGAAAATTCTCCAAGCACCCCCTGGCTGTCGAAGAGGTCCTCCGTAGCACGTGGCCTTCAGAGAGACAAGATCAGGCCCCTTCGTCCAGACTAGTGGGTGGCCATCCGGTTTGGAATGTGGATTTGGCGGCAAGTCAGATTGCAGTCCAATAAAGCCATGAAACAGTGCCCACTGTTTTGTGCCATTTTTATATATAGTCAAGTGCGCTCCAAATAATATATAATTGTCTATCATCACCTAGAGCAGTGTGCATCAAGATAGCTAAACATATTGTATTGCACGCTGCTACCGTGTTGGGTTTTATGGAGCATAAGTAATTCAGACAATCGTGCGCAAAACACAAGGTATGAATTCTTTCGAAATTTGGGTGTCCTCAAGAGAAGTCCTTCTCTGGAAAAGGACTCAGTGGAGCCAACCAAATTAAATAAAGACCCCAAGCCTTTTGCTCGGCCCTGAGAAAATGGATGAGGTGCATCAAGAATTGCGTCCATGCAGAAAGTAAGAATTTTTAGAGTTTATAGTTTTTTGTGATAATATAGCTTCTTTAGCGACCTTAAACAAACAGAACAGAGTAAATTGCTACAAGTGGATTATCTCATAAAAGAAAATTGGGGCTGTAGTGAGTAGAAGTCCATTTGTGGCCCTTCCTCTCTTCCTTCAAGCCCACTGTGATGGGAATTGAAGGCGTAGGCTCCGTTCCCAAGCAAGCAACCAAATAAAGCCGAACAGCAGGCCCGGGCAAAGCTTGTAACCATTGTGAGCGCTCCCTCACGACTCCCGAGTGAATGCCTCCGACGCGCAGCAACGAAGGAGTGAGAGAGCGTGCGGCAGTCTACGGTACAGCGACATCTCAATAGTCCGGTTGTCGGTTTGCCGCAGAGCGCCGTCAACAAATCGGATGTATGTGTTTGCCTCTCTCATTTATTAGTACACTGTTGTTGCAAGATATTTCTACTGTAGCCTTGGATTCCTTTAGAGAACTCTGCATATGCGTTCTCATGAGTGCCACGTCAAGTGGCAGGCAGGCGGCAGGCTTTGTGTCACTACACGGCTCACTAAAAGAGTCCTATTTATCATCTATGTAATATCCTCTGGGTAGTACTTATTGGGTCAAAGACCTGCGGTAGCTGCTGTACGGTATTATGTGCTCGAGAAACGTTGCCTCCTCTCACGTGCTTGCCTAGAGGCGAGTAACATGGTTGTGAGACGATCCTGTCCTAAACATCCTCACCTCTACTGTCTGTGGACAAATATGTACTGTTGCCTGACTACTGCATTTCTGCGCGACCACACGGCCAGCTTCGTTTGCCAAGATTCTGTCTCCGATGATTTTCTCCCTACATGGTACAAATCAAAATTCTAGCACCCACTCTTTTTAACCTACGAATGGCTCCCACCACCACCAAGCCAAACTTTCGCAGTGGATTTCGTGGGTAACGGTAAGGAAGAAGTGGTAAGAAACCTGCTAAGAACTCTATAAGGCGGACACTACACGCGTTTCTCTCCAAGCTCCATCCGGTGCTCCCTGCTAGCGTCATTTGGCAGACACGGACGCCGCGTTCCTTCGACCTGTATTTCACGAACGCTGACGCGTTCGCTTGACCACGGGCGGTCTGGAGAGGATGCAGCCTTTGGAAGTGGATGGACGCCGCTGTCGATGGAACAGAGGTGGTACCACAGAGTTTAAATGTGTATGAGCTTGACGTTCGTGCGGACCCCAGTGGGGACTTCCGAAATGGGGAGCAAGGGGGGTCAAAACGGATTTTTCGAACGCTACTGCTGGTCGTGTGTTTATTTCACGTTTGGCTGCAGTATTAATGGATGCACCTGAAGAGCGTCGACAAGGCGTGAGGGCATTATGCCAAGAAATAAATATCTTTGCTATGGGCATCTCAGAGACCATAGCTCATTTGCGCAAGGCACGTCGCATGCTAATATCGCCCTTTTCTTTCTGCCTGCATTACGCGTGCGCACCTTTAAATCACAGAATCCCCAAAAAAACGACACGGTATTTTTTCAGAGAGCAATTTGAAGTCATGATGACGTGGACGGTCCAGAACGTATAGACCAGAAGGCTGTTTGCATTAAAACAAACATCTACTGGTTCGACCTTGACCGCAAGGTTATTATGGCTATTAGCACTGCGAAAATTCTCCAAGCACCCCCTGGCTGTCGAAGAGGTCCTCCGTAGCACGTGGCCTTCAGAGAGACAAGATCAGGCCCCTTCGTCCAGACTAGTGGGTGGCCATCCGGTTTGGAATGTGGATTTGGCGGCAAGTCAGATTGCAGTCCAATAAAGCCATGAAACAGTGCCCACTGTTTTGTGCCATTTTTATATATAGTCAAGTGCGCTCCAAATAATATATACTTGTCTATCATCACCTAGAGCAGTGTGCATCAAGATAGCTAAACATATTGTATTGCACGCTGCTACCGTGTTGGGTTTTATGGAGCATAAGTAATTCAGACCATCGTGCGCAAAACACAAGGTATGAATTCTTTCGAAATTTGGGTGTCCTCAGGAGAAGTCCTTCTCTGGAAAAGGACTCAGAGGAGCCAACCAAATTAAATAAAGACCCCAAGCCTTCTGCTCGGCCCTGAGAAAATGGATGAGGTGCATCAGGAATTGCGTCCATGCAGAAAGTAAGAATTTTTAGAGTTTATAGTTTTTTGTGATAATATAGCTTCTTTAGCGACCTTAAACAAACAGAACAGAGTAAATTGCTACAAGTGGATTATCTCATAAAAGAAAATTGGTGCTGTAGTGAGTAGAAGTCCATTGGTGGCCCTTCATCTCTTCCTTCAAGCCCACTGTGATGGGAATTGAAGGCGTAGGCTCCGTTCCCAAGCAAGCAACCAAATAAAGCCGAACAGCAGGCCGGGGCAAAGCTTGTAACCATTGTGAGCGCTCCCTCACGACTCCCGAGTGAATGCCTCCGACGCGCAGCAACGAAGGAGTGAGAGAGCGTGCGACAGTCTACGGTACAGCAACATCTCAGTAGTCCGGTTGTCGGTTTGCCGCAGAGCCCAGTGAACAAATTGCATGTATGTGTTAGCCTCTCTCATTTATTAGTGCACTGTTGTTGCAAGATATTTCTACTGTAGCCTTGGATTCCTTTAGAGAACTCTGAATATGCGTTCTCATGAGTGCCACGTCAACTGGCAGGCAGGCGGCAGGCTTTGTGTCACTACACGGCTCACTAAAAAAAGAGTCCTATTTATCATCTATGTAATATCCTCTGGGTAGTACTTATTGGGTCAAAGACCTGCGGTAGCTGCTGTACGGTATTATGTGCTCGAGAAACGTTGCCTCCTCTCACGTACTTGCCTAGAGGCGAGTAACATGGTTGTGAGACGATCCTGTCCTAAACATCCTCACCTCTACTGTCTGTGGACAAATATGTACTGTTGCCTGACTACTGCATTTCTGCGCGACCACACGGCCAGCTTCGTTTGCCAAGATTCTGTCTCCGATGATTTTCTCCCTACATGGTACAAATCAAAACTCTAGCACCCACTATTTTTAACCTACGAATGGCTCCCACCACCACCACGCCAAACTTTCGCAGTGGATTTCGTGGGTAACGGTAAGGAAGAAGTGGAAAGAAACCTGCTAAGAACTCTATAAGGCGGACACTACACGCGTTTCTCTCCAAGCTCCATCCGGTGCTCCCTGCTAGCGTCATTTGGCAGACACGGACGCCGCGTTCCTTCGACCTGTATTTCACGAACGCTGACGCGTTCGCTTGACCACGGGCGGTCTGGAGAGGATGCAGCTTTTGGAAGTGGATGGACGCCGCTGTCGATGGAACAGAGGTGGTACCACAGAGTTTAAATGTGTATAAGCTTGACGTTCGTGCGGACCCCAGTGGGGACTTCCGAAATGGGGAGCAAGGGGGGTCAAAACGGATTTTTCGAACGCTACTGCTGGTCGTGTGTTTATTTCACGTTTGGCTGCAGTATTAATGGATGCACCTGAAGAGCGTCGACAAGGCGTGAGGGCATTATGCCATGAAATAAATATCCTTGCTATGGGCATCTCAGAGACCATAGCTCATTTGCGCAAGGCACGTCGCATGCTAATATCGCCCTTTTCTTTCTGCCTGCATTACGCGTGCGCACCTTTAAATCACAGAATCCCCAAAAAAACGACACGGTATTTTTTCAGAGAGCAATTTGAAGTCACGATGACGTGGATGGTCCAGAACGTATAGACCAGAAGGCTGTTTGCATTAAAACAAACATCTACTGGTTCGACCTTGACCGCAAGGTTATTATGGTTATTAGCACTGCGAAAATTCTCCAAGCACCCCCTGGCTGTCGAAGAGGTCCTCCGTAGCACGTGGCCTTCAGAGAGACAAGATCAGGCCCCTTCGTCCAGACTAGTGGGTGGCCATCCGGTTTGGAATGTGGATTTGGCGGCAAGTCAGATTGCAGTCCAATAAAGCCATGAAACAGTGCCCACTGTTTTGTGCCATTTTTATATATAGTCAAGTGCGCTCCAAATAATATATACTTGTCTATCATCACCTAGAGCAGTGTGCATCAAGATAGCTAAACATATTGTATTGCACGCTGCTACCGTGTTGGGTTTTATGGAGCATAAGTAATTCAGACCATCGTGCGCAAAACACAAGGTATGAATTCTTTCGAAATTTGGGTGTCCTCAGGAGAAGTCCTTCTCTGGAAAAGGACTCAGAGGAGCCAACCAAATTAAATAAAGACCCCAAGCCTTCTGCTCGGCCCTGAGAAAATGGATGAGGTGCATCAAGAATTGCGTCCATGCAGAAAGTAAGAATTTTTAGAGTTTATAGTTTTTTGTGATAATATAGCTTCTTTAGCGACCTTAAACAAACAGAACAGAGTAAATTGCTACAAGTGGATTATCTCATTAAAGAAAATTGGGGCTGTAGTGAGTAGAAGTCCATTTGTGGCCCTTCATCTCTTCCTTCAAGCCCACTGTGATGGGAATTGAAGGCGCAGGCTCCGTTCCCAAGCAAGCAACCAAATAAAGCCGAACAGCAGGCCGGGGCAAAGCTTGTAACCATTGTGAGCGCTCCCTCACGACTCCAGAGTGAATGCCTCCGACGCGCAGCAACGAAGGAGTGAGAGAGCGTGCGACAGTCTACGGTACAGCAACATCTCAATAGTCCGGTTGTCGGTTTGCCGCAGAGCCCAGTGAACAAATTGCATGTATGTGTTAGCCTCTCTCATTTATTAGTGCACTGTTGTTGCAAGATATTTCTACTGTAGCCTTGGATTCCTTTAGAGAACTCTGAATACGCGTTCTCATGAGTGCCACGTCAAGTGGCAGGCAGGCGGCAGGCTTTGTGTCACTACACGGCTCACTAAAAAAGAGTCCTATTTATCATCTATGTAATATCCTCTGGGTAGTACTTATTGGGTCAAAGACCTGCGGTAGCTGCTGTACGGTATTATGTGCTCGAGAAACGTTGCCTCCTCTCACGTACTTGCCTAGAGGCGAGTAACATGGTTGTGAGACGATCCTGTCCTAAACATCCTCACCTCTACTGTCTGTGGACAAATATGTACTGTTGCCTGACTACTGCATTTCTGCGCGACCACACGGCCAGCTTCGTTTGCCAAGATTCTGTCTCCGATCATTTTCTCCCTACATGGTACAAGTCAAAATTCTAGCACCCACTCTTTTCAACCTCGGAATGGCTCCCACCACCACCACGCCAAATTTTCGCAGTGGATTTCGTGGGTAACTGTAAGGAAGAAGTGGTAAGAAACCTGCTAAGAACTCTATAAGGCGGACACTACACGCGTTTCTCTCCAAGCTCCATCCGGTGCTCCCTGCTAGCGTCATTTGGCAGACACGGACGCCGCGTTCCTTCGACCTGTATTTCACGAACGCTGACGCGTTCGCTTGACCACGGGCAGTCTGGAGAGGATGCAGCCTTTGGAAGTGGATGGACGCCGCTGTCGATGGAACAGAGGTGGTACCACAGAGTTTAAATGTGTATAAGCTTGACGTTCGTGCGGACCCCAGTGGGGACTTCCGAAATGGGGAGCAAGGGGGGTCAAAACGGATTTTTCGAACGCTACTGCTGGTCGTGTGTTTATTTCACGTTTGGCTGCAGTATTAATGGATGCACCTGAAGAGCGTCGACAAGGCGTGAGGGCATTATGCCAAGAAATAAATATCCTTGCTATGGGCATCTCAGAGACCATAGCTCATTTGCGCAAGGCACGTCGCATGCTAATATCACCCTTTTCTTTCTGCCTGCATTACGCGTGCGCACCTTTAAATCACAGAATCCCCAAAAAAACGACACAGTATTTTTTCAGAGAGCAATTTGAAGTCATGATGACGTGGACGGTCCAGAACGTATAGACCAGAAGGCTGTTTGCATTAAAACAAACATCTACTGGTTCGACCTTGACCGCAAGAACAAGGACCGCACCGGAAGTGCTCCCATCGACGTGACATCTTTAACCCTCTTTCCTACAGATACAGCCCGTCCCTGAGAGCATCTCAAAACTTCACACATCTTATGCAGATGACCTCTTACTCTTTGGTGTACCGATGGTTGCACCGGCGCGTTTCTTATTGTATGCTGTCACTTGAACGGGGTGCCGGCAAGCTGCATTCCTTTGGGGGTTTGCAAGCAGCTAGCAAGCTCCAGACTCCCAGAGCCCTACATTGCGCATCAAGCAGAAAAATTGGAACGCCGTTTCGAGGATATTCTTGGACAACCGCCGTTTTTAGCAAGATGGAAACATTGATAAAGATATCAGCCATTGCCGTTTTTTTTGAGCGCTTGCGCATCTTGAGCACTTCTAGCAACGATATAGTACACCAAGACCAGCAGGGCTCAGACACTCCGGCAATTTAGAGCTGTGATACAGGCTGTGGCCGGAGATTAAAGCAAAAGCAGAGCATAGGTGCTTGCCGTTCCGTATCTCCCTGATTTCTGTGTGCCGGTGAACCTCTCGCGGCAACCCGCTCCACATACTAAGTTTCGCACATGTGTCGCCTGCTTTACTGCTCCTCAACACACTGTTTGCCGACCATTGTATGCAAATAGAGCCTATGAACGAGAATTTTGCGCACAAAAATATAGCTGCCCAGCGCCGGGCGTAGAGACGTTCCCGGAAAAAAGTACAGCGAATCACGCTTGAAATCGCAGCATGTGCACAAGGAAGATATAGAAAATTACAAGGATTACCGCCCTACCCAAGATGCAGACGATGCGCCTCGAAGGCATGCCAAGAGGCACTGAGCTCTGCTTCGGCAAGTACGTCAGCGCTTCATACTAGCAGTGCCATCAGGAGAAGGCAAGCTCCTTCCCGGGGAGCGACCATGGTGGGGATTGACGATTTCAGGGACGCTGCAACACAGCGGTAACCCAGAGACACTATACCCACCTCTGAAAAAACTCCACCCGCTCTTAGAGTTCCAATATCCTTTCTAGCAGGTTTAGAAACAAAAATTATGAACGACGTGAAGCCGAGAAGAACTGTTTGGACAAATGCCAGGATGGCGCTGCGCCCAAACGCCGTGTGCGGTTGGTTGCAGAATAGACCTGATCCGCGCATCGCCGGTGGACGATCCCTGTGCAGCACTTGTCAAAAACGGACTTTTAAAATTTGGAGATACTGCAGTGGCTCTGCCTGGCTACCAGTGGCGAGGAGCTGTACGGGCGTCATTTCCCTTTCCATTCAGCATCTTCCATCGGAAGCAACATGTGTGTGGTGGGCGGAACATTTCGGCCAACGTCAGGACCACTCTACAACAACTCTCTTCTTTCTGCTCACGGTCACGTCCACCTGAGTGCGCCCACACATCAAATGCCTGCAAGGTTACAGCACACTATATCCCGGAATGTCCCTACGATCAGGTGCATTCGAGCTCGTTTGAAAACCCCACACCCAAAACGTTGCGGTGAAAGCAGCATGTGCAGCCTTCGGTTTGCGGTTTCTTGGGATTTCAGTCTATATACACAATCTATGATTCTCGTCTGCATTTCTGCTTCACTCCTGGCGCCTTAAATGCTCCCCAAGGGGCGAGAACACACCACTCACCCGTTCCATTCAAGAAAGAACTGTACATTTCTGACAGTCATAACAAAGCACTCTGCACGTGCAATACCGACATGCACAAGTATAATGAAGAAAAATCGTGCTGGACCGAAGCGAGACCATAGTGGTAAAGCCCTTGTGCCAGGAGATGCCACGGTTGCTGAGTGGTTAGTGAAGTGATATTGAACTTGGTTGGTAAACTCCGCATCTCAACGTTATTGATGGAAGCAGATACACTACTACTTGACGAATCTCCACGCAAAAGACTCCACGCCTAATGTACCTCACAAATGCACACTTGGAAACCTACTTCTAGACTCCAGCCAGCAGGAAAGAGGTCAGCGTCGTGACTTCCGAAAGAAGCACCTAGCACAGTACTAGCATATGGCTGACGTTCTGCGCCACAAAAAAAAATGCTTTCGCAAGAGCCACGGTCGATGCTGCGGCAGTGTACATAGGCAACATGCTCCCGATCATGAAGGAAGCAAGGAATTGTACTTTAGAGGAAACCACAGCGTCTCCTGTGCTAAGCTTGTGCTCAACGACGACATTTTCCTGCATTTCAATTCCAACTCCAACCTGCCATCACTCTTACCAGTGAACTGTACATCATCCTGAAGAACCTGCAGCCCTTGTACTCTGTCATACAGATGTTGGACTATGCAAAAAACAGCTTTTCACAGGCCCAATTACCACGCTTATAATGTTTCTACGGCTACTAGCACTGCGAAAATTCTCCGATCACCCCGCTGGCTGGCGAAGAGGTCGTGCGCACCACGCAGCCTTCGGATAGGCTCGATCAGGCACCTTCGTCCAGACCACTCGGTGGCTATACGGTTTGGAATGTGGATTTGTGCCCAAGTGACTTTATAGTCCAGGAAAGGCAGCAAACAGTAACCTCTGTTTTATGCCATTTGTATAATTTAGTGAAGTGCATTTCAAATAATATATACTTGTCTACCACCACCTAGAACGGCATGCATCAAAGCAGCCAAATGTATTGTATTTAATTTGGTTTTACGGTGCGTAAGCAACTCACACCATCATGCACAAAACCCTTATGATTTCTTTCAAACACTGGGTGTCCTCAGGAAAAGTAATTGTCCAGATAAGGACTCCGAGGAGACAATCTACAAACACACGATACGAACGAGCGCTGAAAGGCCGCTCTGTCCAGCTCTGATGTGACGACACCGGAGGTGAGCAAGAGCCAATGCTCGGGAACGCCTGATTGCGCGCGCCACCGCTCCCCTCGTGCCGCCTTTTCTTCGTTCCTCTTCCCCGTCTGCTACACCCACTGTAAGCAATTGTCTGAAGTGTGAAGATGGGGCTGACCTTAGTTAAGTGCTTAATTACCCAATTAGCCTAATTAACTTTTCTAGTCAGGCCATATAAATAAATAAAATCGAGTAGGAAATTGGTCGATCTCGCGAATCGAACCCCTGTCTTCGGAGTGCGAGACGAGCATGCTATCCAGTCAACAAATCAAAGAAAGGCCTCAGCTTTCTGCTCAGCCATAAGAAAATGGATGAGGTGCATCAAGAAATGCGTCAAAGCACAGGGTAAGTATTTTCAGGTTATAGTTTTTTTTATGATATTGGCGCCAAGTGAGTTCCCATTCGAAGAAAGGCAGCAAACAGTAACCTCTGTTTTATGCCATTTGTATATCTAGTGAAGTGCGTTTCAAATAATATATACTTGTCTACCACCACTTAGAACAGCATGCACAAAGCAGCCAAATATATTGTATTTCATTTGGTTTTATGGTACATAAGCAACTCACACCATCATGCAAAAAACCCTTATGATTTATTTCAAACACTGGGTGTCCTCAGGAAAAGTCCTTGTCCAGATAAGGACTCCGAGGAGCCCAACAAATCAAATAAAGGCCTCAGCTTTCTGATCAGCCATGAGAAAATGGATGAGGTGCATCAAGAAATGCGTAAAAGCACAGGGTAAGAATTTTCAGGTTATAGTTTTTTTTTCAGACTATAATTTGTTTAGCGATCTTGAACAAACGGAAAACAGATGAAATATCTACAAGCAGATTATCTCCTAAAAGTGAATTGGGGTGGAAGGGGAGGGTGTTCAATGTAAAATACTGCAAAATATATTTTCCTTAGCTGTTCCACACAGGTGGTTGTCTTGTTTTTGTCACTAGAAAGTTGTGTGTTAGGTGTGTGTGTCCGATGCGCACGCTGCTTAAAATTTTGTGAAATTTTTCTTGTACTGCCAATTTTAGCTTTTCTGCATCGCTTCAAAGTGGCCCAGGCCGCTGCTGTAAAAGTCGCAGGTCCTGGAGTGTCCAGCGGATGCTATAGTTGTGAGTTTTACTTCACCCACAATATTGTCATCACATCCCGGTGGTGACATTATAGACAAGTAAAAGGAACTGCTTCGACGGGATTTTAGGGTATGCCTTTGAAGAAGATTCACAATAAATGCGTCATATATAGTAGCAACTGAAGGAAACAGCAAATTCTATTGTGCGATCAAGCTTTTCTCAAAGGGACAATGGAAAGTGTATTCACTCCTCACAGGAAGAGGAATTATCGCATTCATTGCAGAAGCAAAATAGAGTGTTGTGCTATTTGCGTAACTGCGCAGTCGAGCCCTACGCGTCATAGAGTACTACGCCGGATCCTTGGAAGAGAGACGCTTGCCCTCACTGTAACTTGAAGTTCTTGGAGGATAACCAGCCATATTTAAAGCGACTGGCTTAAATCTCGGGGAGCCCGAGCAGCCATATTGAACGTCAGTGATTGTTGCAGGAGGGAGACGCTTCACCCCTCCATTTTGACTTGGTATCTGGGAGGCCGAGTGGACATATTGAACTTGAGAAATTTGATGCGTTTGATTGCCATGTCAGGACTAACTAGAGTAACAAAGAATGACCTCAAACAATAATAATAATTCTACAATATTTGACTTTGAATAATGTGATTTTTTGGAACTGGTAGAAAGAAATGGCACTGTCTACATCTGTTACGGGTGTAAGGTCACCCACCGTGAATGCATGATTCCTTGTTATGTCTGAGCCCCAAATCTCTACTGAGGCTCATCTGCCCACTTCACTAAGTGTTGCGAGAGGTCTTTTTAAGAAATTCTGTGCCTTCTGGTTTGCAGTGCTCAGTGAATCCTGAGAAGGACACACCTCATACAAGGGACTAAAGCCAACAGTCAGCAGCATCTGCCTCAAGAATCCGCGCTCTCCTACTAAGCCCCCAGTCGGATACAGGATCTCAACCTCCACCACTCTCAGCACCCCAATGACCTCCTAGGCCTAAAACGCAGACACATAGGCTGATATTTCAAGGAAGCATGGGATAGATTACAGTGTGCAAGAATGGTACTCTACAAGGATGGATACAACGCAGTTTGCGCATAGAGTACGGTTTGAGCCCTGAAAGTAATCGCACGAAGTCAGTTGTCCAAAGTGGAATCAAATTCTTCCCGTAGCTTCCTACAAGCCTCTCGCATGTTTTGCCTTTAGTAGTTAGTGAAATTTTTCCTGTACTGCTAATTTTAGCTCTTCTGCATCATTTCAAAGCGGCCCGGGCACAATCCTCAAAGTTGCCCAGTGGAAGCTGAAGTTGTGAGCCTTATCTCATCCACTTCAGTGTCATCACATTTCGGTAGTGACATTACAGACAAGTAAAAGTGATAGTTTCGATGAGATTTTCGAGCATGACTTGGACGAAGATTTACCTGCACCATAAATGCGTCGTATGTGGTAACAACAGAAACAAACCGCAAATGGGATTGTGTGATCAAGCTTTTCACAAAACGATGACGAAAAGTGTTTTACTCCTCACACGAAGAGGAATTATCGCATTCATTGCAGAAGCAAAATAGAGTGTGGTGCTATTTGCATAACTGCGCAGTTGATTCCTACTGTGTCATAGAGTTCTACGTCGTACATTTGGAAGGGAGACGCTTGCGCTCACTGTAGCTTGAAGTTCTGCGAGGCCAAGCAGTCATATTTAAAGCGTCTGGCTTGAATCTCGGGGAGCCCGAGCAACTATATTGAACGTCAGTGATTGCTGCAGGAGAGAGACGCTTGACTCCTCCATTTTGACTTGGTATCTTGGAGGCCGAGTGGACATATCGAACTTGAGAAATTTGATACGTTATTGATTGCCATGTCAGGACTAACTAGAGTAACAAAGAATGACCTCAAACAATAATAATAAGAATTCTACAATATTTGACTTTGAATAATGTGATTTTTTGGAACTGGTAGAAAGAAATGGCACTGTCTACATCTGTTACGGGTGTAAGGTCACCCACCGGTCCCATGGGAACAGTCGTTAAGACTTGTGAATGCATGATTCATTGGCAATGTCTGAGCCCCAAATCTCTACTGAGGCTCATCTGCCCACTTCACCAAGTGTTGCGAGAGGTCTTTTTAGGAAATTCTGTGCCTTCTGGTTTGCAGTGCTCAGTGATTCCTGAGAAGGACACACCTCATTGAAGGGACTACAGCCAACAGTCAGCAGCATCTGCCTCAAGAATCCGCGCTCTCCTACTGAGCCCCCAGTCGGTTACAGGATCTCAACCTCCACCACTCTCAACACCCCAACGACCTCCTAGGCCTAAAATGGAGATTCATAGGCTTATATGGTAGGAACCATTGGATAGATTACAGTGTGCAAGAATGGTACTCTATAAGGATGGATACAACGCAGTTTGAGCATAGAGTACTGTTTGAGTCGTGAAAGTAATTGCACGAAGTCAGTTGTCCAAAGTGAAATCTATTCTTCCCATAGCTTTATACAAGCCTCTCGCATGTTTTGCCATTAGTAGTTAGTGAAATTTTTCCTGTACTACTAATTTTAGCTCTTCAGTGTTATTTCAAAGTGGCCCAGGCCCACTGCTGTAAGTTGCCCGGTGGAAGCAGAAGTTGTGAGCTTTATCTCATCCACTTGACATTACAGACAACTAATAGTGATAGTTTCGATGAGATTTTCGAGCATGACTTGGACGAAGATTTACCTGCACCATAAATGCGTCGTATATGGTAACAACAGAAACAAACAGCAAATGGGATTGTGTGATCAAGCTTTTCTCGAAACGATGACGGAAAGTGTTTTCACTCCTCACAGGAATAGGAATTATCGCATTCATTGCAGAAGCAAAATAAAGTGTGGTGCTATTTGCGCAACTGCGCAGTAGAGCCCTACTGTGTCGTACAATTTTACGTCGTATATATGGAAGGGAGACGCTTGCCCTCACTGTGGCTTGATGTTCTGTGAAGCTAAGCAGCCATATTTAAAGCGTCTGGCTTGAATCTCGAGGAGACCAAGCAGCCATATTGAATGTCAGTGATTGCTGGAGGGAGGAGACACATGAACCCTCCATTTCGATTTGGTAGTCCGGGAGGCCGAGTAGCCATATCGGCTTTCAGAAATTTGATGAGTTATTGATGGCAATGTCAGAACTGACTACAGGGACAAAGAGTGACCTCAAGCAAGAAGAATAAAAATTTTACAACACTCGACTTCGAATAATAAGAATTTTCAGAACTGGTCGAAAAAAATGGCACTGTCTAGATTTTTTATGGGTGTATGTTCATCCAAACTTTTTCTTCTATGGTCACCCACCGGTCCTATGGGCACAGTGGTTAGACTTTTGAACGCATTATTCCCTGTCATGTCTGAACCCCGAATGCCTACCGAGACTCATCTGCCTACCGCTCAAAGGGCTGCGAGTGATTTTCTTAGGAAATTCTGTGCCTTCTGATTTTCAGTGCTCAGTGATTTCTGAGGATGACACACCTGATACAAGGGACTACAGTCCGCGGCATTCATCTGCCTTAAAAATCCGCGTTCTACTGAGTCCCCAGTCGGTTCAGGTTCTCAACCTCTTTCACTCTCTCAGTACTCTAACGAACTTTCTAGGTCTAAAAGGGAGATTCCTACATATGGTAAGGAAGCATGGGATAGATTACAGTGTGCTAGAACAGTACACTATAGGATAGATTCAACTCCGATTGCACACAGAGTATGGTTAGAGTTTGATCCCCAGTGCCGCCGTCACCCACTGATTTTCAAATGGGTATTGTTACGGCGGCATACGACCTACGCTGACCAAGAGCGCACTGCGCTACAGGAATAAAGAAGAGGCGCGGGGCGAGCGCGAGGGGTGAGCGCGCGGCGCTAGCGCGAGAGAGAGAGACCGAAAGAGAATCGCCGCGGCCGGTTGTATCTGGGTCTCCTGCGTTCCTGTGTGCCTTTCTCTGCGCGGGCCCGCAGTCCCGTAACAGTACAAGGATTCAATGACCTAGTGCTTGGCCCGGGCCACTGATTCGTTTCGCCGTGAAGCAACCCTCAATCCGTCGTGTGTGGCTTCTGCCACACACGACGGTTATAGCCGTATAGTTTTCAAGCCCACAGTGACGAGTTTGAAGGCCCAGAGAAATGCAACCGTACGAAGCCGAAAACCACGCTGGGGCATAGCTTGTACACGTTTTGAGGAAACAGGTGGGTGTCGTTTTGCATCACTGCACGCAGTACCTTGATACCGATTAGGGCGACACACAACTCATCGCGCCTTCCCTACCCCGATGACGTCGGTGGGCAGACGAGCCACCTGTACAGAAAATATTCCCATCGACATTGTCACAGCGTCCCCTTGGAAATTCTATTAATGCTTCTTTCTGAGCTGGTACAAATTCTTCAAAACTTAGTGAAATAAATACTAAGCATATGCACCCACATTTGTTTATACGGGTTCCATCATTGGGAAAATTCTCTGCACATACCGTTAATGCTGCATTGGGCTCCTGCTTTGGCGCGGAAATACAGACACGGCGCTAGAAATGAAGGACGTCAGGGGGTGGCAGCAAGCCCGTGCCACAGTTCTAGCTTTGAAGAAGCACTCACTGACGACCCCCGGCTCAAAGAATAGGAATGGAGCAGTGAGGGAGCTCGCCACACTCTACGGTACGGCAACATGTGACCGTCCGGTCGTTGGATAGACGCAGAGCCCGCTGAAAAATTGCGTGTATGTACGTATTTGGCTCTGTCATTTATTAGTGCACTCCTGTTGCAACATATTTGTACCGTAGCCTCTGTTTTGTGTTGCGTAACATGCTGTTTGTTTGTTTGTTTATGGGGTTTAACGTCCCAAAGCGACTAAGGCTATGAGAGACGCCGTAGTGGAGGGCTATGCGCTGGATATTTTTAGAGAACACTGCATATGTGTTCTTATGAGTGCTATGTCAAGTGGCAGGCAGGCGGCAGGCTTTGTCTCCTTACACGGCTGAGTAAGGAACAGTCCTGTATTATAAGTCCTGCGGCAGCTGCTGTATGGTATCATCATCATCATCAGCCTGACTACACCCACTGCAGGGCAAAGGCCTCTCCCATGACTCTCCAATTAACCCTGTCCTTTGCTAGTTGCCGCCACTGTATCCCCGCAAACTTCTTAATCTCATCCGCCCACCTAACTTTCTGCCGTCCCCTGCTACGTTTGCTTTCTCTTGGAACAACGCTAACATTATATTAATTCATAAGAAAGGAGACGTCAAGGACTTGAAGAATTACAGACCGATCAGCTTATTGTCCGTTGCCTACAAGGTATTTACTAAGGCAATCGCTAATAGAATCAGGACAACCTTGGACTTTAGTCAACCAAATGATCAGGCAGGCTTTCGTAAAGGATACTCGACAATAGACCACATTCACACTATCAATCAGGTGATAGAGAAATGCGCAGAATATAACCAACCCCTATATATAGCCTTCATTGATTACGAGAAAGCAATCGACTCAGTGGAAACCTCAGCTGTTATGCAGGCATTGCGGAATCAGGGTGTGGAAGAGTGCTATGTGAAAATATTGGAAGATATTTATAACGATTGCACAGCTACTATACTTCTCCATAAAGTCAGCAATAAAATTCCAATATGGAAAGGTGTCAGGCAGAGAGACGCGATCTCGCCAAAGCTCTTCACTGCCTTCTTACAGGAGGCATTCCGGGGACTGGAATGGGAAGAGTTGGGGGATGAGAGTTAATGGAGAATACCTGAGTAATTTGGGATTCGCTGATGACATTGCCTTGCTAAGCCACTCAGGACAAGAACTGCAAAGCATGATCAATCAGCTAGACAGGCAGAGCAGAACGGTGGGGCTAAGAATTAACATGCAGAAAACCAAAGTAATATTCAATAGCCTTGCAAGGGAGCAGCAGTTCGCAATTGGTAGCGAGGTGCTAGAAGTAGTAAGAGAATATGTCTACTTAGGGCAGGTAGTGACCGCAGATCCGGATCATGAGAGGGAAATAACTAGAAGAATAAGAATGGGGTGGAGCGCGTATGGCAGGTTCTCTCAGGTCATGAATGGTAGCTTACCAATATCCATGAAGAGAAAAGTATATAACAGCTGTATCCTACCGGTACTCACCTATGGGGCAGAAACGTGGAGGCTAACAAAGAGGGTTCAGCTTAAGTTAAGAACAACGCAGCGAGCTATGGAAAGGAAAATGATAGGTGTAACGTTAAGAGATCGGAAGAGGGCGGAGTGGGTGAGGGAACAAACGCGGGTTAATGACATCCTAGTTGAAATCAAGAGGAAGAAGTGGGCTTGGGCAGGGCATGTAATGCGAAGGCAAGATAACCGCTGGTCCTTAAGGGTAACGGAGTGGATTCCAAGAGAAAGCTGTATGGTATAGCGTGCTCAAAAACGTTGCCTTATCTTGTGTAGTTACCTCTACGATACGATTCTCTCCTAAACATCTTCGCCACTACTAGCTGCAGGCCAAAGAGCCTTCGATTTGCGGCTTCTTGGAGTTTCAGTTTATACGCATTGTCCATGTATCTGGTCTGCACTTCTCCTTGACTCCTCGCGCCTTTATTGCCCCCCAAGGGGCATGAGTACCACTCAGCCCTTCTGTTCAAGAAACAAGTGTCCATTTTTGAAGAATATTTACGATGCACGTACAAAAACCAACATGCACAAGTATAGCCGAGAAAAATCGTGCCGGACCGAACAGCGACCACGGCGGTCAGGCCCTTGTGTCAGGATATGTGCTGAGTGATTGGTGAAAAGATATTTAAGATGGGGTTGCAAATGCTGGATCACAACTTTATTACTGGAAGTACGTGAACTACTTATTGGCGAATCTCCATGCAAAAGACTCCACGCCTACAGCTGTCACAGATGCATTCATGGAAACCCGCTTCTTCACTCCAGCCAGCACGAAAGAGATCAGCGCTGCAACTTCTGAAAGCAGTACCTACCACCAGGATTATTAGCATTCTAGTGCATCTGGCTGCCGTTCTGCTCCACCCAGATAAAATGCATTCGCTGGAGCCACGGTCAAAGCTGCGGCGGTGTACCATGCAACATGCTCCCGGTCACGAAGCAAGCAAGCTATTCTACTTTCAAATAAACCCAGCGTCTCCTGTTCTGTTTGTGCACAATGATGACATTTTCTGATATTTGCCTTCCAAACTCCAACCTCCAATCACTCTGACCAGTGAACTGAAAAGTATCCTGAAGAAGCTCAATTACCGCAACGGGCGAGCAGCATTTCTAATCTGTAAAGGAAATGTTGGACCATGCGAAATACACCTTCTCGCCAGCCCAATTACCACGCCTACAATGCTTATATGGCTATTAGCACTGCGAAAATTCTCCAAGCACCCCCTGGCTGTCGAAGAGGTCCTCCGTAGCACGTGGCCTTCAGAGAGACAAGATCAGGCCCCTTCGTCCAGACTAGTTGGTGGCCATCCGGTTTGGAATGTGGATTTGGCGGCAAGTCAGATTGCAGTCCAATAAAGCCATGAAACAGTGCCCACTGTTTTGTGCCATTTTTATATATAGTCAAGTGCGCTCCAAATAATATATAATTGTCTATCATCACCTAGAGCAGTGTGCATCAAGATAGGTAAACATATTGTATTGCACGCTGCTACCGTGTTGGGTTTTATGGAGCATAAGTAATTCAGACAATCGTGCGCAAAACACACGGTATGAATTCTTTCGAAATTTGGGTGTCCTCAAGAGAAGTCCTTCTCTGGAAAAGGACTCAGTGGAGCCAACCAAATTAAATAAAGACCCCAAGCCTTTTGCTCGGCCCTGAGAAAATGGATGAGGTGCATCAAGAATTGCGTCCATGCAGAAAGTAAGAATTTTTAGAGTTTATAGTTTTTTGTGATAATATAGCTTCTTTAGCGACCTTAAACAAACAGAACAGAGTAAATTGCTACAAGTGGATTATCTCATAAAAGAAAATTGGGGCTGTAGTGAGTAGAAGTCCATTTGTGGCCCTTCATCTCTTCCTTCAAGCCCACTGTGATGGGAATTGAAGGCGTAGGCTCCGTTCCCAAGCAAGCAACCAAATAAAGCCGAACAGCAGGCCGGGGCAAAGCTTGTAACCATTGTGATCGCTCCCTCACGACTCCCGAGTGAATGCCTCCTACGCGCAGCAACGAAGGAGTGAGAGAGCGTGCGACAGTCTACGGTACAGCAACATCTCAATAGTCCGGTTGTCGGTTTGCCGCAGAGCGCCGTCAACAAATCGGATGTATGTGTTTGCCTCTCTCATTTATTAGTACACTGTTGTTGCAAGATATTTCTACTGTAGCCTTGGATTCCTTTAGAGAACTCTGCATATGCGTTCTCATGAGTGCCACGTCAAGTGGCAGGCAGGCGGCAGGCTTTGTGTCACTACACGGCTCACTAAAAGAGTCCTATTTATCATCTATGTAATATCCTCTGGGTAGTACTTATTGGGTCAAAGACCTGCGGCAGCTGCTGTACGGTATTATGTGCTCGAGAAACGTTGCCTCCTCTCACGTACTTGCCTAGAGGCGAGTAACATGGTTGTGAGACGATCCTGTCCTAAACATCCTCACCTCTACTGTCTGTGGACAAATATGTACTGTTGCCTGACTACTGCATTTCTGCGCCACCACACGGCCAGCTTCGTTTGCCAAGATTCTGTCTCCGATGATTTTCTCCCTACATGGTACAAATCAAAATTCTAGCACCCACTCTTTTTAACCTACGAATGGCTCCCACCACCACCAAGCCAAACTTTCGCAGTGGATTTCGTGGGTAACGGTAAGGAAGAAGTGGTAAGAAACCTGCTAAGAACTCTATAAGGCGGACACTACACGCGTTTCTCTCCAAGCTCCATCCGGTGCTCCCTGCTAGCGTCATTTGGCAGACACGGACGCCGCGTTCCTTCGACCTGTATTTCACGAACGCTGACGCGTTCGCTTGACCACGGGCGGTCTGGAGAGGATGCAGCCTTTGGAAGTGGATGGACGCCGCTGTCGATGGAACAGAGGTGGTACCACAGAGTTTAAATGTGTATAAGCTTGACGTTCGTGCGGACCCCAGTGGGGACTTCCGAAATGGGGAGCAAGGGGGGTCAAAACGGATTTTTCGAACGCTACTGCTGGTCGTGTGTTTATTTCACGTTTGGCTGCAGTATTAATGGATGCACCTGAAGAGCGTCGACAAGGCGTGAGGGCATTATGCCAAGAAATAAATATCTTTGCTATGGGCATCTCAGAGACCATAGCTCATTTGCGCAAGGCACGTCGCATGCTAATATCGCCCTTTTCTTTCTGCCTGCATTACGCGTGCGCACCTTTAAATCACAGAATCCCCAAAAAAACGACACGGTATTTTTTCAGAGAGCAATTTGAAGTCATGATGACGTGGACGGTCCAGAACGTATAGACCAGAAGGCTGTTTGCATTAAAACAAACATCTACTGGTTCGACCTTGACCGCAAGGTTATTATGGCTATTAGCACTGCGAAAATTCTCCAAGCACCCCCTGGCTGTCGAAGAGGTCCTCCGTAGCACGTGGCCTTCAGAGAGACAAGATCAGGCCCCTTCGTCCAGACTAGTGGGTGGCCATCCGGTTTGGAATGTGGATTTGGCGGCAAGTCAGATTGCAGTCCAATAAAGCCATGAAACAGTGCCCACTGTTTTGTGCCATTTTTATATATAGTCAAGTGCGCTCCAAATAATATATACTTGTCTATCATCACCTAGAGCAGTGTGCATCAAGATAGCTAAACATATTGTATTGCACGCTGCTACCGTGTTGGGTTTTATGGAGCATAAGTAATTCAGACCATCGTGCGCAAAACACAAGGTATGAATTCTTTCGAAATTTGGGTGTCCTCAGGAGAAGTCCTTCTCTGGAAAAGGACTCAGAGGAGCCAACCAAATTAAATAAAGACCCCAAGCCTTCTGCTCGGCCCTGAGAAAATGGATGAGGTGCATCAAGAATTGCGTCCATGCAGAAAGTAAGAATTTTTAGAGTTTATAGTTTTTTGTGATAATATAGCTTCTTTAGCGACCTTAAACAAACAGAACAGAGTAAATTGCTACAAGTGGATTATCTCATAAAAGAAAATTGGTGCTGTAGTGAGTAGAAGTCCATTTGTGGCCCTTCATCTCTTCCTTCAAGCCCACTGTGATGGGAATTGAAGGCGTAGGCTCCGTTCCCAAGCAAGCAACCAAATAAAGCCGAACAGCAGGCCGGGGCAAAGCTTGTAACCATTGTGAGCGCTCCCTCACGACTCCCGAGTGAATGCCTCCGACGCGCAGCAACGAAGGAGTGAGAGAGCGTGCGACAGTCTACGGTACAGCAACATCTCAGTAGTCCGGTTGTCGGTTTGCCGCAGAGCCCAGTGAACAAATTGCATGTATGTGTTAGCCTCTCTCATTTATTAGTGCACTGTTGTTGCAAGATATTTCTACTGTAGCCTTGGATTCCTTTAGAGAACTCTGAATATGCGTTCTCATGAGTGCCACGTCAAGTGGCAGAGAGGCGGCAGGCTTTGTGTCACTACACGGCTCACTAAAAAAGAGTCCTATTTATCATCTATGTAATATCCTCTGGGTAGTACTTATTGGGTCAAAGACCTGCGGTAGCTGCTGTACGGTATTATGTGCTCGAGAAACGTTGCCTCCTCTCACGTACTTGCCTAGAGGCGAGTAACATGGTTGTGAGACGATCCTGTCCTAAACATCCTCACCTCTACTGTCTGTGGACAAATATGTACTGTTGCCTGACTACTGCATTTCTGCGCGACCACACGGCCAGCTTCGTTTGCCAAGATTCTGTCTCCGATGATTTTCTCCCTACATGGTACAAATCAAAATTCTAGCACCCACTCTTTTTAACCTACGAATGGCTCCCACCACCACCAAGCCAAACTTTCGCAGTGGATTTCGTGGGTAACGGTAAGGAAGAAGTGGTAAGAAACCTGCTAAGAACTCTATAAGGCGGACACTACACGCGTTTCTCTCCAAGCTCCATCCGGTGCTCCCTGCTAGCGTCATTTGGCAGACACGGACGCCGCGTTCCTTCGACCTGTATTTCACGAACGCTGACGCGTTCGCTTGACCACGGGCGGTCTGGAGAGGATGCAGCCTTTGGAAGTGGATGGACGCCGCTGTCGATGGAACAGAGGTGGTACCACAGAGTTTAAATGTGTATAAGCTTGACGTTCGTGCGGACCCCAGTGGGGACTTCCGAAATGGGGAGCAAGGGGGGTCAAAACGGATTTTTCGAACGCTACTGCTGGTCGTGTGTTTATTTCACGTTTGGCTGCAGTATTAATGGATGCACCTGAAGAGCGTCGACAAGGCGTGAGGGCATTATGCCAAGAAATAAATATCTTTGCTATGGGCATCTCAGAGACCATAGCTCATTTGCGCAAGGCACGTCGCATGCTAATATCGCCCTTTTCTTTCTGCCTGCATTACGCGTGCGCACCTTTAAATCACAGAATCCCCAAAAAAACGACACGGTATTTTTTCAGAGAGCAATTTGAAGTCATGATGACGTGGACGGTCCAGAACGTATAGACCAGAAGGCTGTTTGCATTAAAACAAACATCTACTGGTTCGACCTTGACCGCAAGGTTATTATGGCTATTAGCACTGCGAAAATTCTCCAAGCACCCCCTGGCTGTCGAAGAGGTCCTCCGTAGCACGTGGCCTTCAGAGAGACAAGATCAGGCCCCTTCGTCCAGACTAGTGGGTGGCCATCCGGTTTGGAATGTGGATTTGGCGGCAAGTCAGATTGCAGTCCAATAAAGCCATGAAACAGTGCCCACTGTTTTGTGCCATTTTTATATATAGTCAAGTGCGCTCCAAATAATATATACTTGTCTATCATCACCTAGAGCAGTGTGCATCAAGATAGCTAAACATATTGTATTGCACGCTGCTACCGTGTTGGGTTTTATGGAGCATAAGTAATTCAGACCATCGTGCGCAAAACACAAGGTATGAATTCTTTCGAAATTTGGGTGTCCTCAGGAGAAGTCCTTCTCTGGAAAAGGACTCAGAGGAGCCAACCAAATTAAATAAAGACCCCAAGCCTTCTGCTCGGCCCTGAGAAAATGGATGAGGTGCATCAAGAATTGCGTCCATGCAGAAAGTAAGAATTTTTAGAGTTTATAGTTTTTTGTGATAATATAGCTTCGTTAGCGACCTTAAACAAACAGAACAGAGTAAATTGCTACAAGTGGATTATCTCATAAAAGAAAATTGGTGCTGTAGTGAGTAGAAGTCCATTTGTGGCCCTTCATCTCTTCCTTCAAGCCCACTGTGATGGGAATTGAAGGCGTAGGCTCCGTTCCCAAGCAAGCAACCAAATAAAGCCGAACAGCAGGCCGGGGCAAAGCTTGTAACCATTGTGAGCGCTCCCTCACGACTCCCGAGTGAATGCCTCCGACGCGCAGCAACGAAGGAGTGAGAGAGCGTGCGACAGTCTACGGTACAGCAACATCTCAGTAGTCCGGTTGTCGGTTTGCCGCAGAGCCCAGTGAACAAATTGCATGTATGTGTTAGCCTCTCTCATTTATTAGTGCACTGTTGTTGCAAGATATTTCTACTGTAGCCTTGGATTCCTTTAGAGAACTCTGAATATGCGTTCTCATGAGTGCCACGTCAAGTGGCAGAGAGGCGGCAGGCTTTGTGTCACTACACGGCTCACTAAAAAAGAGTCCTATTTATCATCTATGTAATATCCTCTGGGTAGTACTTATTGGGTCAAAGACCTGCGGTAGCTGCTGTACGGTATTATGTGCTCGAGAAACGTTGCCTCCTCTCACGTACTTGCCTAGAGGCGAGTAACATGGTTGTGAGACGATCCTGTCCTAAACATCCTCACCTCTACTGTCTGTGGACAAATATGTACTGTTGCCTGACTACTGCATTTCTGCGCGACCACACGGCCAGCTTCGTTTGCCAAGATTCTGTCTCCGATGATTTTCTCCCTACATGGTACAAATCAAAATTCTAGCACCCACTCTTTTTAACCTACGAATGGCTCCCACCACCACCAAGCCAAACTTTCGCAGTGGATTTCGTGGGTAACGGTAAGGAAGAAGTGGTAAGAAACCTGCTAAGAACTCTATAAGGCGGACACTACACGCGTTTCTCTCCAAGCTCCATCCGGTGCTCCCTGCTAGCGTCATTTGGCAGACACGGACGCCGCGTTCCTTCGACCTGTATTTCACGAACGCTGACGCGTTCGCTTGACCACGGGCGGTCTGGAGAGGATGCAGCCTTTGGAAGTGGATGGACGCCGCTGTCGATGGAACAGAGGTGGTACCACAGAGTTTAAATGTGTATAAGCTTGACGTTCGTGCGGACCCCAGTGGGGACTTCCGAAATGGGGAGCAAGGGGGGTCAAAACGGATTTTTCGAACGCTACTGCTGGTCGTGTGTTTATTTCACGTTTGGCTGCAGTATTAATGGATGCACCTGAAGAGCGTCGACAAGGCGTGAGGGCATTATGCCAAGAAATAAATATCTTTGCTATGGGCATCTCAGAGACCATAGCTCATTTGCGCAAGGCACGTCGCATGCTAATATCGCCCTTTTCTTTCTGCCTGCATTACGCGTGCGCACCTTTAAATCACAGAATCCCCAAAAAAACGACACGGTATTTTTTCAGAGAGCAATTTGAAGTCATGATGACGTGGACGGTCCAGAACGTATAGACCAGAAGGCTGTTTGCATTAAAACAAACATCTACTGGTTCGACCTTGACCGCAAGGTTATTATGGCTATTAGCACTGCGAAAATTCTCCAAGCACCCCCTGGCTGTCGAAGAGGTCCTCCGTAGCACGTGGCCTTCAGAGAGACAAGATCAGGCCCCTTCGTCCAGACTAGTGGGTGGCCATCCGGTTTGGAATGTGGATTTGGCGGCAAGTCAGATTGCAGTCCAATAAAGCCATGAAACAGTGCCCACTGTTTTGTGCCATTTTTATATATAGTCAAGTGCGCTCCAAATAATATATACTTGTCTATCATCACCTAGAGCAGTGTGCATCAAGATAGCTAAACATATTGTATTGCACGCTGCTACCGTGTTGGGTTTTATGGAGCATAAGTAATTCAGACCATCGTGCGCAAAACACAAGGTATGAATTCTTTCGAAATTTGGGTGTCCTCAGGAGAAGTCCTTCTCTGGAAAAGGACTCAGAGGAGCCAACCAAATTAAATAAAGACCCCAAGCCTTCTGCTCGGCCCTGAGAAAATGGATGAGGTGCATCAAGAATTGCGTCCATGCAGAAAGTAAGAATTTTTAGAGTTTATAGTTTTTTGTGATAATATAGCTTCTTTAGCGACCTTAAACAAACAGAACAGAGTAAATTGCTACAAGTGGATTATCTCATAAAAGAAAATTGGTGCTGTAGTGAGTAGAAGTCCATTTGTGGCCCTTCATATCTTCCTTCAAGCCCACTGTGATGGGAATTGAAGGCGTAGGCTCCGTTCCCACGCAAGCAACCAAATAAAGCCGAACAGCAGGCCGGGGCAAAGCTTGTAACCATTGTGAGCGCTCCCTCACGACTCCCGAGTGAATGCCTCCGACGCGCAGCAACGAAGGAGTGAGAGAGCGTGCGACAGTCTACGGTACAGCAACATCTCAGTAGTCCGGTTGTCGGTTTGCCGCAGAGCCCAGTGAACAAATTGCATGTATGTGTTAGCCTCTCTCATTTATTAGTGCACTGTTGTTGCAAGATATTTCTACTGTAGCCTTGGATTCCTTTAGAGAACTCTGAATATGCGTTCTCATGAGTGCCACGTCAAGTGGCAGACAGGCGGCAGGCTTTGTGTCACTACACGGCTCACTAAAAAAGAGTCCTATTTATCATCTATGTAATATCCTCTGGGTAGTACTTATTGGGTCAAAGACCTGCGGTAGCTGCTGTACGGTATTATGTGCTCGAGAAACGTTGCCTCCTCTCACGTACTTGCCTAGAGGCGAGTAACATGGTTGTGAGACGATCCTGTCCTAAACATCCTCACCTCTACTGTCTGTGGACAAATATGTACTGTTGCCTGACTACTGCATATCTGCGCGACCACACGGCCAGCTTCGTTTGCCAAGATTCTGTCTCCGATGATTTTCTCCCTACATGGTACAAATCAAAATTCTAGCACCCACTATTTTTAACCTACGAATGGCTCCCACCACCACCACGCCAAACTTTCGCAGTGGATTTCGTGGGTAACGGTAAGGAAGAAGTGGTAAGAAACCTGCTAAGAACTCTATAAGGCGGACACTACACGCGTTTCTCTCCAAGCTCCATCCGGTGCTCCCTGCTAGCGTCATTTGGCAGACACGGACGCCGCGTTCCTTCGACCTGTATTTCACGAACGCTGACGCGTTCGCTTGACCACGGGCGGTCTCGAGAGGATGCAGCCTTTGGAAGTGGATGGACGCCGCTGTCGATGGAACAGAGGTGGTACCACAGAGTTTAAATGTGTATAAGCTTGACGTTCGTGCGGACCCCAGTGGGGACTTCCGAAATGGGGAGCAAGGGGGGTCAAAACGGATTTTTCGAGCGCTACTGCTGGTCGTGTGTTTATTTCACGTTTGGCTGCAGTATTAATGGATGCACCTGAAGAGCGTCGACAAGGCGTGAGGGCATTATGCCAAGAAATAAATATCCTTGCCATGGGCATCTCAGAGACCATAGCTCATTTGCGCAAGGCACGTCGCATGCTAATATCGCCCTTTTCTTTCTGCCTGCATTACGCGTGCGCACCTTTAAATCACAGAATCCCCAAAAAAACGACACGGTATTTTTTCAGAGAGCAATTTGAAGTCACGATGACGTGGACGGTCCAGAACGTATAGACCAGAAGGCTGTTTGCATTAAAACAAACATCTACTGGTTCGACCTTGACCGCAAGGTTATTATGGCTATTAGCACTGCGAAAATTCTCCAAGCACCCCCTGGCTGTCGAAGAGGTCCTCCGTAGCACGTGGCCTTCAGAGAGACAAGATCAGGCCCCTTCGTCCAGACTAGTGGGTGGCCATCCGGTTTGGAATGTGGATTTGGCGGCAAGTCAGATTGCAGTCCAATAAAGCCATGAAACAGTGCCCACTGTTTTGTGCCATTTTTATATGTAGTCAAGTGCGCTCCAAATAATATATACTTGTCTATCATCACCTAGAGCAGTGTGCATCAAGATAGCTAAACATATTGTATTGCACGCTGCTACCGTGTTGGGTTTTATGGAGCATAAGTAATTCAGACCATCGTGCGCAAAACACAAGGTATGAATTCTTTCGAAATTTGGGCGTCCTCAGGAGAAGTCCTTCTCTGGAAAAGGACTCAGAGGAGCCAACCAAATTAAATAAAGACCCCAAGCCTTCTGCTCGGCCCTGAGAAAATGGATGAGGTGCATCAAGAATTGCGTCCATGCAGAAAGTAAGAATTTTTAGAGTTTATAGTTTTTTGTGATAATATAGCTTCTTTAGCGACCTTAAACAAACAGAACAGAGTAAATTGCTACAAGTGGATTATCTCATAAAAGAAAATTGGGGCTGTAGTGAGTAGAAGTCCATTTGTGGCCCTTCATCTCTTCCTTCAAGCCCACTGTGATGGGAATTGAAGGCGCAGGCTCCGTTCCCAAGCAAGCAACCAAATAAAGCCGAACAGCAGGCCGGGGCAAAGCTTGTAACCATTGTGAGCGCTCCCTCACGACTCCCGAGTGAATGCCTCCGACGCGCAGCAACGAAGGAGTGAGAGAGCGTGCGACAGTCTACGGTACAGCAACATCTCAATAGTCCGGTTGTCGGTTTGCCGCAGAGCCCAGTGAACAAATTGCATGTATGTGTTAGCCTCTCTCATTTATTAGTGCACTGTTGTTGCAAGATATTTCTACTGTAGCCTTGGATTCCTTTAGAGAACTCTGAATATGCGTTCTCATGAGTGCCACGTCAAGTGGCAGGCAGGCGGCAGGCTTTGTGTCACTACACGGCTCACTAAAAAAGAGTCCTATTTATCATCTATGTAATATCCTCTGGGTAGTACTTATTGGGTCAAAGACCTGCGGTAGCTGCTGTACGGTATTATGTGCTCGAGAAACGTTGCCTCCTCTCACGTACTTGCCTAGAGGCGAGTAACATGGTTGTGAGACGATCCTGTCCTAAACATCCTCACCTCTACTGTCTGTGGACAAATATGTACTGTTGCCTGACTACTGCATTTCTGCGCGACCACACGGCCAGCTTCGTTTGCCAAGATTCTGTCTCCGATCATTTTCTCCCTACATGGTACAAGTCAAAATTCTAGCACCCACTCTTTTCAACCTCGGAATGGCTCCCACCACCACCACGCCAAATTTTCGCAGTGGATTTCGTGGGTAACTGTAAGGAAGAAGTGGTAAGAAACCTGCTAAGAACTCTATAAGGCGGACACTACACGCGTTTCTCTCCAAGCTCCATCCGGTGCTCCCTGCTAGCGTCATTTGGCAGACACGGACGCCGCGTTCCTTCGACCTGTATTTCACGAACGCTGACGCGTTCGCTTGACCACGGGCAGTCTGGAGAGGATGCAGCCTTTGGAAGTGGATGGACGCCGCTGTCGATGGAACAGAGGTGGTACCACAGAGTTTAAATGTGTATAAGCTTGACGTTCGTGCGGACCCCAGTGGGGACTTCCGAAATGGGGAGCAAGGGGGGTCAAAACGGATTTTTCGAACGCTACTGCTGGTCGTGTGTTTATTTCACGTTTGGCTGCAGTATTAATGGATGCACCTGAAGAGCGTCGACAAGGCGTGAGGGCATTATGCCAAGAAATAAATATCCTTGCTATGGGCATCTCAGAGACCATAGCTCATTTGCGCAAGGCACGTCGCATGCTAATATCGCCCTTTTCTTTCTGCCTGCATTACGCGTGCGCACCTTTAAATCACAGAATCCCCAAAAAAACGACACGGTATTTTTTCAGAGAGCAATTTGAAGTCATGATGACGTGGACGGTCCAGAACGTATAGACCAGAAGGCTGTTTGCATTAAAACAAACATCTACTGGTTCGACCTTGACCGCAAGAACAAGGACCGCACCGGAAGTGCTCCCATCGACGTGACATCTTTAACCCTCTTTCCTACAGACACAGCCCGTCCCTGAGAGCATCTCAAAACTTCACACATCTTATGCAGATGACCTCTTACTCTTTGGTGTACCGATGGTTGCACCGGCGCGTTTCTTATTGTATGCTGTCACTTGAACGGGGTGCCGGCAAGCTGCATTCCTTTGGGGGTTTGCAAGCAGCTAGCAAGCTCCAGACTCCCAGAGCCCTACATTGCGCATCAAGCAGAAAAATTGGAACGCCGTTTCGAGGATATTCTTGGACAACCGCCGTTTTTAGCAAGATGGAAACATTGATAAAGATATCAGCCATTGCCGTTTTTTTTGAGCGCTTGCGCATCTTGAGCACTTCTAGCAACGATATAGTACACCAAGACCAGCAGGGCTCAGACACTCCGGCAATTTAGAGCTGTGATACAGGCTGTGGCCGGAGATTAAAGCAAAAGCAGAGCATAGGTGCTTGCCGTTCCGTATCTCCCTGATTTCTGTGTGCCGGTGAACCTCTCGCGGCAACCCGCTCCACATACTAAGTTTCGCACATGTGTCGCCTGCTTTACTGCTCCTCAACACACTGTTTGCCGACCATTGTATGCAAATAGAGCCTATGAACGAGAATTTTGCGCACAAAAATATAGCTGCCCAGCGCCGGGCGTAGAGACGTTCCCGGAAAAAAGTACAGCGAATCACGCTTGAAATCGCAGCATGTGCACAAGGAAGATATAGAAAATTACAAGGATTACCGCCCTACCCAAGATGCAGACGATGCGCCTCGAAGGCATGCCAAGAGGCACTGAGCTCTGCTTCGGCAAGTACGTCAGCGCTTCATACTAGCAGTGCCATCAGGAGAAGGCAAGCTCCTTCCCGGGGAGCGACCATGGTGGGGATTGACGATTTCAGGGACGCTGCAACACAGCGGTAACCCAGAGACACTATACCCACCTCTGAAAAAACTCCACCGGCTCTTAGAGTTCCAATATCCTTTCTAGCAGGTTTAGAAACAAAAATTATGAACGACGTGAAGCCGAGAAGAACTGTTTGGACAAATGCCAGGATGGCGCTGCGCCCAAACGCCGTGTGCGGTTGGTTGCAGAATAGACCTGATCCGCGCATCGCCGGTGGACGATCCCTGTGCAGCACTTGTCAAAAACGGACTTTTAAAATTTGGAGATACTGCAGTGGCTCTGCCTGGCTACCAGTGGCGAGCTGTACGGGCGTCATTTCCCTTTCCATTCAGCATCTTCCATCGGAAGCAACATGTGTGTGGTGGGCGGAACATTTCGGCCAACGTCAGGACCACTCTACAACAACTCTCTTCTTTCTGGTCACGGTCACGTCCACCTGAGTGCGCCCACACATCAAATGCCTGCAAGGTTACAGCACACTATATCCCGGAATGTCCCTACGATCAGGTGCATTCGAGCTCGTTTGAAAACCCCACACCCAAAACGTTGCGGTGAAAGCAGCATGTGCAGCCTTCGGTTTGCGGTTTCTTGGAATTTCAGTCTATATACACAATCTATGATTCTCGTCTGCATTTCTGCTTCACTCCTGGCGCCTTAAATGCTCCCCAAGGGGCGAGAACACACCACTCACCCGTTCCATTCAAGAAAGAACTGTACATTTCTGACAGTCATAACAAAGCACTCTGCACGTGCAATACCGACATGCACAAGTATAATGAAGAAAAATCGTGCCGGACCGAAGCGAGACCATAGTGGTAAAGCCCTTGTGCCAGGAGATGCCACGGTTGCTGAGTGGTTAGTGAAGTGATATTGAACTTGGTTGGTAAACTCCGCATCTCAACGTTATTGATGGAAGCAGATACACTACTACTTGACGAATCTCCACGCAAAAGACTCCACGCCTAATGTACCTCACAAATGCACACTTGGAAACCTACTCCTAGACTCCAGCCAGCAGGAAAGAGGTCAGCGTCGTGACTTCCGAAAGAAGCACCTAGCACAGTACTAGCATCTGGCTGACGTTCTGCGCCACAAAAAAAAATGCTTTCGCAAGAGCCACGGTCGATGCTGCGGCAGTGTACATAGGCAACATGCTCCCGATCATGAAGCAAGCAAGGAATTGTACTTTAGAGGAAACCACAGCGTCTCCTGTGCTAAGCTTGTGCTCAACGACGACATTTTCCTGCATTTCAATTCCAACTCCAACCTGCCATCACTCTTACCAGTGAACTGTACATCATCCTGAAGAACCTGCAGCCCTTGTACTCTGTCATACAGATGTTGGACTATGCAAAAAACAGCTTTTCACAGGCCCAATTACCACGCTTATAATGTTTCTACGGCTACTAGCACTGCGAAAATTCTCCGATCACCCCGCTGGCTGGCGAAGAGGTCGTGCGCACCACGCAGCCTTCGGATAGGCTCGATCAGGCACCTTCGTCCAGACCACTCGGTGGCTATACGGTTTGGAATGTGGATTTGTGCCCAAGTGACTTTATAGTCCAGGAAAGGCAGCAAACAGTAACCTCTGTTTTATGCCATTTGTATAATTTAGTGAAGTGCATTTCAAATAATATATACTTGTCTACCACCACCTAGAACGGCATGCATCAAAGCAGCCAAATGTATTGTATTTAATTTGGTTTTACGGTGCGTAAGCAACTCACACCATCATGCACAAAACCCTTATGATTTCTTTCAAACACTGGGTGTCCTCAGGAAAAGTAATTGTCCAGATAAGGACTCCGAGGAGACAATCTACAAACACACGATACGAACGAGCGCTGAAAGGCCGCTCTGTCCAGCTCTGATGTGACGACACCGGAGGTGAGCAAGAGCCAATGCTCGGGAACGCCTGATTGCGCGCGCCACCGCTCCCCTCGTGCCGCCTTCTCTTCGTTCCTCTTCCCCGTCTGCTACACCCACTGTAAGCAATTGTCTGAAGTGTGAAGATGGGGCTGACCTTAGTTAAGTGCTTAATTACCCAATTAGCCTAATTAACTTTTCTAGTCAGGCCATATAAATAAATAAAATCGAGTAGGAAATTGGTCGATCTCGCGAATCGAACCCGTCTTCGGAGTGCGAGACGAGCATGCTATCCACTCAACAAATCAAAGAAAAGCCTCAGCTTTCTGCTCAGCCATAAGAAAATGGATGAGGTGCATCAAGAAATGCGTCAAAGCACAGGGTAAGTATTTTCAGGTTATAGTTTTTTTTATGATATTGGCGCCAAGTGAGTTCCCATTCGAAGAAAGACAGCAAACAGTAACCTCTGTTTTATGCCATTTGTATATCTAGTGAAGTGCGTTTCAAATAATATATACTTGTCTACCACCACTTAGAACAGCATGCACAAAGCAGCCAAATATATTGTATTTCATTTGGTTTTATGGTACATAAGCAACTCACACCATCATGCAAAAAACCCTTATGATTTATTTCAAACACTGGGTGTCCTCAGGAAAAGTCCTTGTCCAGATAAGGACTCCGAGGAGCCCAACAAATCAAATAAAGGCCTCAGCTTTCTGATCAGCCATGAGAAAATGGATGAGGTGCATCAAGAAATGCGTAAAAGCACAGGGTAAGAATTTTCAGGTTATAGTTTTTTTTCAGACTATAATTTGTTTAGCGATCTTGAACAAACGGAAAACAGATGAAATATCTACAAGCAGATTATCTCCTAAAAGTGAATTGGGGTGGAAGGGGAGGGTTTTCAATGTAAAATACTGCAAAATATATTTTCCTTAGCTGTTCCACACAGGTGGTTGTCTTGTTTTTGTCACTAGAAAGTTGTGTGTTAGGTGTGTGTGTCCGATGCGCACGCTGCTTAAAATTTTGTGAAATTTTTCTTGTACTGCCAATTTTAGCTTTTCTGCATCGCTTCAAAGTGGCCCAGGCCGCTGCTGTAAAAGTCGCAGGTCCTGGAGTGTCCAGCGGATGCTATAGTTGTGAGTTTTACTTCACCCACAATATTGTCATCACATCCCGGTGGTGACATTATAGACAAGTAAAAGGAACTGCTTCGACGGGATTTTAGGGTATGCCTTTGAAGAAGATTCACAGTAAATGCGTCATATATAGTAGCAACTGAAGGAAACAGCAAATTCTATTGTGCGATCAAGCTTTTCTCAAAGGGACAATGGAAAGTGTATTCACTCCTCACAGGAAGAGGAATTATCGCATTCATTGCAGAAGCAAAATAGAGTGTTGTGCTATTTGCGTAACTGCGCAGTCGAGCCCTACGCGTCATAGAGTACTACGCCGGATCCTTGGAAGAGAGACGCTTGCCCTCACTGTAACTTGAAGTTCTTGGAGGATAACCAGCCATATTTAAAGCGACTGGCTTAAATCTCGGGGAGCCCGAGCAGCCATATTGAACGTCAGTGATTGTTGCAGGAGGGAGACGCTTGACCCCTCCATTTTGACTTGGTATCTGGGAGGCCGAGTGGACATATTGAACTTGAGAAATTTGATGCGTTTGATTGCCATGTCAGGACTAACTAGAGTAACAAAGAATGACCTCAAACAATAATAATAATTCTACAATATTTGACTTTGAATAATGTGATTTTTTGGAACTGGTAGAAAGAAATGGCACTGTCTACATCTGTTACGGGTGTAAGGTCACCCACCGTGAATGCATGATTCCTTGTTATGTCTGAGCCCCAAATCTCTACTGAGGCTCATCTGCCCACTTCACTAAGTGTTGCGAGAGGTCTTTTTAAGAAATTCTGTGCCTTCTGGTTTGCAGTGCTCAGTGAATCCTGAGAAGGACACACCTCATACAAGGGACTAAAGCCAACAGTCAGCAGCATCTGCCTCAAGAATCCGCGCTCTCCTACTAAGCCCCCAGTCGGATACAGGATCTCAACCTCCACCACTCTCAGCACCCCAATGACCTCCTAGGCCTAAAACGCAGACACATAGGCTGATATTTCAAGGAAGCATGGGATAGATTACAGTGTGCAAGAATGGTACTCTATAAGGATGGATACAACGCAGTTTGCGCATAGAGTACGGTTTGAGCCCTGAAAGTAATCGCACGAAGTCAGTTGTCCAAAGTGGAATCAAATTCTTCCCGTAGCTTCCTACAAGCCTCTCGCATGTTTTGCCTTTAGAAGTTAGTGAAATTTTTCCTGTACTGCTAATTTTAGCTCTTCTGCATCATTTCAAAGTGGCCCGGGCACAATCCTCAAAGTTGCCCAGTGGAAGCTGAAGTTGTGAGCCTTATCTCATCCACTTCAGTGTCATCACATTTCGGTAGTGACATTACAGACAAGTAAAAGTGATAGTTTCGATGAGATTTTCGAGCATGACTTGGACGAAGATTTACCTGCACCATAAATGCGTCGTATCTGGTAACAACAGAAACAAACCGCAAATGGGATTGTGTGATCAAGCTTTTCACAAAACGATGACGAAAAGTGTTTTTACTCCTCACACGAAGAGGAATTATCGCATTCATTGCAGAAGCAAAATAGAGTGTGGTGCTATTTGCATAACTGCGCAGTTGATTCCTACTGTGTCATAGAGTTCTACGTCGTACATTTGGAAGGGAGACGCTTGCGCTCACTGTAGCTTGAAGTTCTGCGAGGCCAAGCAGTCATATTTAAAGCGTCTGGCTTGAATCTCGGGGAGCCCGAGCAACCATATTGAACGTCAGTGATTGCTGCAGGAGAGAGATGCTTGACTCCTCCATTTTGACTTGGTATCTTGGAGGCCGAGTGGACATATCGAACTTGAGAAATTTGATGCGTTATTGATTGCCATGTCAGGACTAACTAGAGTAACAAAGAATGACCTCAAACAATAATAATAAGAATTCTACAATATTTGACTTTGAATAATGTGATTTTTTGGAACTGGTAGAAAGAAATGGCACTGTCTACATCTGTTACGGGTGTAAGGTCACCCACCGGTCCCATGGGAACAGTCGTTAAGACTTGTGAATGCATGATTCATTGGCAATGTCTGAGCCCCAAATCTCTACTGAGGCTCATCTGCCCACTTCACCAAGTGTTGCGAGAGGTCTTTTTAGGAAATTCTGTGCCTTCTGGTTTGCAGTGCTCAGTGATTCCTGAGAAGGACACACCTCATTGAAGGGACTACAGCCAACAGTCAGCAGCATCTGCCTCAAGAATCCGCGCTCTCCTACTGAGCCCCCAGTCGGTTACAGGATCTCAACCTCCACCACTCTCAACACCCCAACGACCTCCTAGGCCTAAAATGGAGATTCATAGGCTTATATGGTAGGAACCATTGGATAGATTACAGTGTGCAAGAATGGTACTCTATAAGGATGGATACAACGCAGTTTGAGCATAGAGTACTGTTTGAATCGTGAAAGTAATTGCACGAAGTCAGTTGTCCAAAGTGAAATCTATTCTTCCCATAGCTTCATACAAGCCTCTCGCATGTTTTGCCATTAGTAGTTAGTGAAATTTTTCCTGTACTACTAATTTTAGCTCTTCAGCGTTATTTCAAAGTGGCCCAGGCCCACTGCTGTAAGTTGCCCGGTGGAAGCTGAAGTTGTGAGCTTTATCTCATCCACTTGACATTACAGACAACTAATAGTGATAGTTTCGATGAGATTTTCGAGCATGACTTGGACGAAGATTTACCTGCACCATAAATGCGTCGTATATGGTAACAACAGAAACAAACAGCAAATGGGATTGTGTGATCAAGCTTTTCTCGAAACGATGACGGAAAGTGTTTTCACTCCTCACAGGAATAGGAATTATCGCATTCATTGCAGAAGCAAAATAAAGTGTGGTGCTATTTGCACAACTGCGCAGTAGAGCCCTACTGTGTCGTAGAATTTTACGTCGTATATTTGGAAGGGAGACGCTTGCCCTCACTGTGGCTTGATGTTCTGTGAAGCTAAGCAGCCATATTTAAAGCGTCTGGCTTGAATCTCGAGGAGACCAAGCAGCCATGTTGAATGTCAGTGATTGCTGGAGGGAGGAGACACATGAACCCTCCATTTCGGTTTGGTAGTCCGGGAGGCCGAGTAGCCATATCGGCTTTCAGAAATTTGATGAGTTATTGATGGCAATGTCAGAACTGACTACAGGGACAAAGAGTGACCTCAAGCAAGAAGAATAAAAATTTTACAACACTCGACTTCGAATAATGCGAATTTTCAGAACTGGTCGAAAAAAATGGCACTGTCTAGATTTTTTATGGGTGTATGTTCATCCAAACTTTTTCTTCTACGGTCACCCACCGTTCCTATGGGCACAGTGGTTAGACTTGAATGCATCATTCCCTGTCATGTCTGAACCCCGAATCCCTACCGAGACTCATCTGCCTACCGCTCAAAGGGCTGCGAGTGATTTTCTTAGGAAATTCTGTGCCTTCTGATTTGCAGTGCTCAGTGATTTCTGAGGATGACACACCTGATACAAGGGACTACAGTTCGCGGCATTCATCTGCCTTAAAAATCAGCGTTCTACTGAGTCCCCAGTCGGTTCAGGTTCTCAACCTCTTTCACTCTCTCAGTACCCTAACGATCTTTCTAGGTCTAAAAGGGAGATTCCTACATATGGTAAGGAAGCATGGGATAGATTACAGTGTGCTAGAACAGTACACTATAGGATAGATTCAACTCAGATTGCACACAGAGTATGGTTAGAGTTTGATCCCCAGTGCCGCCGGCACCCACTGATTTTCAAATGGGTATTGTTACGGCGGCATACGACCTACGCTGACCAAGAGCGCACTGCGCTACAGGAATAAAGAAGAGGCGCGGGGCGAGCGCGAGGGGTGAGCGCGCGGTGCTAGCGCGAGAGAGACCGAAAGAGAATCGCCGCGGCCGGTTGTATCTGGGTCTCCTGCGTTCCTGTGTGCCTTTCTCTGCGCGGGCCCGCAGTCCCGTAACAGTACAAGGATTCAATGACCTAGTGCTTGGCCCGGGCCATTGATTCGTTTCGCCGTGAAGCAACCCTCAATCCGTCGTGTGTGGCTTCTGCCACACACGACGGTTATAGCCTTATAGTTTTCAAGCCCACAGTGACGAGTTTGAAGGCCCAGAGAAATGCAACCGTACGAAGCCGAAAACCACGCTGGGGCATAGCTTGTACACGTTTTGAGGAAACAGGTGGGTGTCGTTTTGCATCACTGCACGCAGTACCTTGATACCGATTAGGGCGACACACAACTCATCGCGCCTTCCCTACCCCGATGACGTCGGTGGGCAGACGAGCCACCTGTACAGAAAATATTCCCATCGACATTGTCACAGCGTCACCTTGGAAATTCTATTAATGCTTCTTTCTGAGCTGGTACAAATTCTTCAAAACTTAGTGAAATAAATACTAAGCATATGCACCCACATTTGTTTATACGGGTTCCATCATTGGGAAAATTCTCTGCACATACCGTTAATGCTGCATTGGGCTCCTGCTTTGGCGCGGAAATACAGACACGGCGCTAGAAATGAAGGACGTCAGGGGGTGGCAGCAAGCCCGTGCCACAGTTCTAGCTTTGAAGAAGCACTCACTGACGACCCCCGGCTCAAAGAATAGGAATGGAGCAGTGAGGGAGCTCGCCACACTCTACGGTACGGCAACATGTGACCGTCCGGTCGTTGGATAGACGCAGAGCCCGCTGAAAAATTGCGTGTATGTACGTATTTGGCTCTGTCATTTATTAGTGCACTCCTGTTGCAACATATTTGTACCGTAGCCTCTGTTTTGTGTTGCGTAACATGCTGTTTGTTTGTTTATGGGGTTTAACGTCCCAAAGCGACTAAGGCTATGAGAGACGCCGTAGTGGAGGGCTATGCGCTGGATATTTTTAGAGAACACTGCATATGTGTTCTTATGAGTGCTATGTCAAGTGGCAGGCAGGCGGCAGGCTTTGTCTCCTTACACGGCTGAGTAAGGAACAGTCCTGTATTATAAGTCCTGCGGCAGCTGCTGTATGGTATCATCATCATCATCATCAGCCTGACTACACCCACTGCAGGGCAAAGGCCTCTCCCATGACTCTCCAATTAACCCTGTCCTTTGCTAGTTGCCGCCACTGTATCCCCGCAACCTTCTTAATCTCATCCGCCCACCTAACTTTCTGCCGTCCCCTGCTACGTTTGCTTTCTCTTGGAACAACGCTAACATTATATTAATTCATAAGAAAGGAGACGTCAAGGACTTGAAGAATTACAGATCGATCAGCTTATTGTCCGTTGCCTACAAGGTATTTACTAAGGTAATCGCTAATAGAATCAGGACAACCTTGGACTTTAGTCAACCAAATGATCAGGCAGGCTTTCGTAAAGGATACTCGACAATAGACCACATTCACACTATCAATCAGGTGATAGAGAAATGCGCAGAATATAACCAACCCCTATATATAGCCTTCATTGATTACGAGAAAGCAATCGACTCAGTGGAAACCTCAGCTGTTATGCAGGCATTGCGGAATCAGGGTGTGGAAGAGTGCTATGTGAAAATATTGGAAGATATTTATAACGATTGCACAGCTACTATACTTCTCCATAAAGTCAGCAATAAAATTCCAATATGGAAAGGTGTCAGGCAGAGAGACGCGATCTCGCCAAAGCTCTTCACTGCCTTCTTACAGGAGGCATTCCGGGGACTGGAATGGGAAGAGTTGGGGGATAAGTGTTAATGGAGAATACCTGAGTAATTTGGGATTCGCTGATGACATTGCCTTGCTAAGCCACTCAGGACAAGAACTGCAAAGCATGATCAATCAGCTAGACAGGCAGAGCAGAACGGTGGGGCTAAGAATTAACATGCAGAAAACCAAAGTAATATTCAATAGCCTTGCAAGGGAGCAGCAGTTCGCAATTGGTAGCGAGGTGCTAGAAGTAGTAAGAGAATATGTCTACTTAGGGCAGGTAGTGACCGCAGATCCGGATCATGAGAGGGAAATAACTAGAAGAATAAGAATGGGGTGGAGCGCGTATGGCAGGTTCTCTCAGGTCATGAATGGTAGCTTACCAATATCCATGAAGAGAAAAGTATATAACAGCTGTATCCTACCGGTACTCACCTATGGGGCAGAAACGTGGAGGCTAACAAAGAGGGTTCAGCTTAAGTTAAGAACAACGCAGCGAGCTATGGAAAGGAAAATGATAGGTGTAACGTTAAGAGATCGGAAGAGGGCGGAGTGGGTGAGGGAACAAACGCGGGTTAATGACATCCTAGTTGAAATCAAGAGGAAGAAGTGGGTTTGGGCAGGGCATGTAATGCGAAGGCAAGATAACCGCTGGTCCTTAAGGGTAACGGAGTGGATTCCAAGAGAAAGCTGTATGGTATAGCGTGCTCAAAAACGTTGCCTTATCTTGTGTAGTTACCTCTACGATACGATTCTCTCCTAAACATCTTCGCCACTACTAGCTGCAGGCCAAAGAGCCTTCGATTTGCGGCTTCTTGGAGTTTCAGTTTATACGCATTGTCTATGTATCTGGTCTGCACTTCTCCTTGACTCCTCGCGCCTTTATTGCCCCCCAAGGGGCATGAGTACCACTCAGCCCTTCTGTTCAAGAAACAAGTGTCCATTTTTGAAGAATATTTACGATGCACGTACAAAAACCAACATGCACAAGTATAGCCGAGAAAAATCGTGCCGGACCGAACAGCGACCACGGCGGTCAGGCCCTTGTGTCAGGATATGTGCTGAGTGATTGGTGAAAAGATATTTAAGATGGGGTTGCAAATGCTGGATCACAACTTTATTACTGGAAGTACGTGAACTACTTATTGGCGAATCTCCATGCAAAAGACTCTACGCCTACAGCTGTCACAGATGCATTCATGGAAACCCGCTTCTTCACTCCAGCCAGCACGAAAGAGATCAGCGCTGCAACTTCTGAAAGCAGTACCTACCACCAGGATTATTAGAATTCTAGTGCATCTGGCTGACGTTCTGCTCCACCCAGATAAAATGCATTCGCTGGAGCCACGGTCAAAGCTGCGGCGGTGTACCATGCAACATGCTCCCGGTCACGAAGCAAGCAAGCTATTCTACTTTCAAATAAACCCAGCGTCTCCTGTTCTGTTTGTGCACAATGATGACATTTTCTGATATTTGCCTTCCAAACTCCAACCTCCAATCACTCTGACCAGTGAACTGAAAAGTATCCTGAAGAAGCTCAATTACCGCAACGGGCGAGGAGCATTTCTAATCTGTAAAGGAAATGTTGGACCATGCGAAATACACCTTCTCGCCAGCCCAATTACCACGCCTACAATGCTTATATGGCTATTAGCACTGCGAAAATTCTCCAAGCACCCCCTGGCTGTCGAAGAGGTCCTCCGTAGCACGTGGCCTTCAGAGAGACAAGATCAGGCCCCTTCGTCCAGACTAGTGGGTGGCCATCCGGTTTGGAATGTGGATTTGGCGGCAAGTCAGATTGCAGTCCAATAAAGCCATGAAACAGTGCCCACTGTTTTGTGCCATTTTTATATATAGTCAAGTGCGCTCCAAATAATATATAATTGTCTATCATCACCTAGAGCAGTGTGCATCAAGATAGCTAAACATATTGTATTGCACGCTGCTACCGTGTTGGGTTTTATGGAGCATAAGTAATTCAGACCATCGTGCGCAAAACACAAGGTATGAATTCTTTCGAAATTTGGGTGTCCTCAGGAGAAGTCCTTCTCTGGAAAAGGACTCAGAGGAGCCAACCAAATTAAATAAAGACCCCAAGCCTTCTGCTCGGCTCTGAGAAAATGGATGAGGTGCATCAAGAATTGCGTCCATGCAGAAAGTAAGAATTTTTAGAGTTTATAGTTTTTTGTGATAATATAGCTTCTTTAGCGACCTTAAACAAACAGAACAGAGTAAATTGCTACAAGTGGATTATCTCATAAAAGAAAATTGGGGCTGTAGTGAGTAGAAGTCCATTTGTGGCCCTTCATCTCTTCCTTCAAGCCCACTGTGATGGGAATTGAAGGCGTAGGCTCCGTTCCCAAGCAAGCAACCAAATAAAGCCGAACAGCAGGCCGGGGCAAAGCTTGTAACCATTGTGATCGCTCCCTCACGACTCCCGAGTGAATGCCTCCGACGCGCAGCAACGAAGGAGTGAGAGAGCGTGCGACAGTCTACGGTACAGCAACATCTCAATAGTCCGGTTGTCGGTTTGCCGCAGAGCGCCGTCAACAAATCGGATGTATGTGTTTGCCTCTCTCATTTATTAGTACACTGTTGTTGCAAGATATTTCTACTGTAGCCTTGGATTCCTTTAGAGAACTCTGCATATGCGTTCTCATGAGTGCCACGTCAAGTGGCAGGCAGGCTGCAGGCTTTGTCACTACACGGCTCACTAAAAGTGTCCTATTTATCATCTATGTAATATCCTCTGGGTAGTACTTATTGGGTCAAAGACCTGCGGTAGCTGCTGTACGGTATTATGTGCTCGAGAAACGTTGCCTCCTCTCACGTACTTGCCTAGAGGCGAGTAACATGGTTGTGAGACGATCCTGTCCTAAACATCCTCACCTCTACTCTCTGTGGACAAATATGTACTGTTGCCTGACTACTGCATTTCTGCGCGACCACACGGCCAGCTTCGTTTGCCAAGATTCTGTCTCCGATGATTTTCTCCCTACATGGTACAAATCAAAATTCTAGCACCCACTCTTTTTAACCTACGAATGGCTCCCACCACCACCACGCCAAACTTTCGCAGTGGATTTCGTGGGTAACGGTAAGGAAGAAGTGGAAACAAACCTGCTAAGAACTCTATAAGGCGGACACTACACGCGTTTCTCTCCAAGCTCCATCCGGTGCTCCCTGCTAGCGTCATTTGGCAGACACGGACGCCGCGTTCCTTCGACCTGTATTTCACGAACGCTGACGCGTTCGCTTGACCACGGGCGGTCTGGAGAGGATGCAGCCTTTGGAAGTGGATGGACGCCGCTGTCGATGGAACAGAGGTGGTACCACATAGTTTAAATGTGTATAAGCTTGACGTTCGTGCGGACCCCAGTGGGGACTTCCGAAATGGGGAGCAAGGGGGGTCAAAACGGATTTTTCGAACGCTACTGCTGGTCGTGTGTTTATTTCACGTTTGGCTGCAGTATTAATGGATGCACCTGAAGAGCGTCGACAAGGCGTGAGGGCATTATGCCAAGAAATAAATATCTTTGCTATGGGCATCTCAGAGACCATAGCTCATTTGCGCAAGGCACGTCGCATGCTAATATCGCCCTTTTCTTTCTGCCTGCATTACGCGTGCGCACCTTTAAATCACAGAACCCCCAAAAAAACGATTAGTTAGTTAGTTATATTGATTTTAATGGCGCAAAAGCAACTGAGGCTATGATGCGCCAAACACAAGGTTAGAGTTTTTGTTAAAGGTGAAGCTTTCTATACTTAGAGTTTGTTTAAAACGTTGGCTTCCTTGAGAAACCTAAAAATACATGAAATGTCAACCAGTGCTTGATCACCTAAGAGTAGCATGGGGTGTAATGGGATGCTTTCCCTGTAAAATGTTGTAAAATATTTCTTTCTTAGTTCTTCTAGCTTTATACATGAAATTAAAATGTGGTTCACTGTGAGTTCAGCACCACACATGTCACAGAGAGGTTTGTTTTGTTTGGTTAGCAGAAAGTTGTGCGTGAGGTGGGTGTGTCCAATGCGGAGCCGACATAAAATAACTTCGGTAAAACGTTCTTGATGCCTACACGATTGCCATTCCCCTAAAATGGGCTTAACAGAATGTAATTTGTTGTTTGCGTGCTCTTCCCATGCTGCCTGCCACTTATTTCTGAGTTTACTGTAGATAAACTTTAAACAATCCCTGTGCGGTATGTTCACTTGCTTTATTTGGCCATTCCGGGCTTGTGCAGCACATACATCTGCTTTCTCATTACCTACAATTCCAACATGGCTAGGAACCCAGCAGAATTTAATGTTGTGCTTTTGTTTTGTGATTTTAACTATGTTATGTATGATGTTTCCTATTATGGGTTCAGTAGCATTCCTGGAGTGCAGTGCTTTGAGCATACTGAGGGAATCGGTGTAAATGATGCTATTTTTGATGTTCTCTCTTACTATTTTTTCTACAGCTATGAAGATGGCATAACACTCAGCAGTAAAAACTGATGCGCATTCTGGTAGTCGCATTATATGTTTATTTTTTTCTTGGATTACTGCACTTCCAACATGACTTTCTGTTTTTGAGCCATCGGTATAAAATTCAATGTAGGTGTCATACGTTTCTTGTAGTGCAAAGAATTCCTGTAATATGTACTCGTTTGGCGTTTGCTTTTTGTCTAAATGTGTCATTGTGAAGTCACATACTGAAGGCAGGCTGTACCATGGTGGCAAATATTCATTCCTTTGTGCAATATTCGGTAGGGCATCTAGTACTGTTAGCTCTTCACATTTATCTTCAAAGCGCAGTAGTAATGGCCTGATAGAATGTGGTTTGTTGATGAATAATCTTTTAGATGGGCACTTGGTGACAACTGGATGGCAGAGATGTTTCGGAAGAGAACGGATTTTTAAGACGTATGTGCATGTCAGTGCGATTCTTCGGTCCTCAAGAGCGGGCTCATTAGTTTCAACGTATAGGCTGGCTACTGGTGATGTTCTGTATGCTCCAGATGATAGGCGGAGACCAAGATTATGAATGGGGTCTAATCTTTTCAAGTAGGATGCTCTTGCCGAGCCATATACTATGCACCCGTAGTCCAGCTTGGAGCGCACCAGAGAGCGATATATTTGTAAAAGGCTTGCTCTATCGGTCCCCCACCGCTTCCGTGAGAGCACTTTTAAGACATTGAGGGCTTGAGAAGCTTTCTTTTTAAGGTTGTTAATGTGTGGTAGAAATGTGAGTTTCTTGTCGAAAGTTAGGCCTAAAAATTTGTGTTCTTGTTTAATTGGTAGCGCAGTGTGATTCAGGTATAGATTGGGATCGACCTGTAGGCCTCGTCGCAATGAGAAAAGAACAGCTACTGTTTTTTGAGGGGAAAATTTAAATCCATTTTTGTCTGCCCAAGAACCTAGTTTATTTAGTGTGATTTGTATTTGTCTCTCACAGGTTGATATGCTGGAGGACGTGCATGCTATTTGTAGGTCATCTACATAGACTGAATACATTATGGACTTGGGTATTACTTTAGCTAAGGAATTCATTTTTACTATGAAGAGTGTCGTGCTTAGAATGCACCCCTGGGGTACGCCGTTCTCTTGGGTGAAAGTCATGGAGAGAGTTGCTCCTAGGCGGACTCGGAATGTGCGGTTAGCCAGGAAGTCGTTCAAGCAGTTCAACATCCTGCCGCGGATACCTAGCTCTGCTAGGTCACGGAGGATGCCGAACTTCCACGTAGTATCGTAGGCCTTCTCCAAGTCGAAGAAGACCCCAATACAGTGCTGCTTGTGGATGAACGCCTCCCGGATGGTGTTTTCTAGGCGGACAAGATGATCTATGGTGGAGCATGTTTTCTTAAACCCACATTGGTGTTTATCTAGTAGTTGCCGAGATTCAAGTACGAAGGTTAGTCTAATGTTTATTACACTTTCGAAAGATTTAGCAATGCAGCTGGTGAGGGCTATCGGTCTGTAACTGCTAGGACTTGTTGGTGGTTTTCCGGGTTTGAGAAAAGGTATTATGACTGCTTTTTTCCACTCGTCAGGTATATTTCCAGTTATCCAGATTTTATTAAAGAATTTTAACAGTGCCTCTACAGCAGCCTCGGAGAGATGTGCAAGCATAGCGTAATGCACGTTGTCTGGTCCTGGTGCTGTCTTTTTTCCAGAACATAATACTTTATTTAATTCTTGTAGTGTGAGAGGCTGGTTATAATCCTCATGTACACCTGCTCCAGATGGAAATTTTTGTTTTTCAGCTATTGATTTGTGTTTCTGAAATGTGTTTGTGTAGTTGGATGAGCTTGAGATCTCAGCAAAATGCTCGCCCAGTATGTTGGCCTGTTCTTCTAAAGATGTTTGTGTACCGGGTGCTGTCAAGAGAGGAAGTGTGAAAGGGGTATGGTCACCAGTAAATTTACGAACTTTTTCCCACATTTTGTTTGATGTTATTGAACTATTTATTGAGGAGACATATTTCTTCCAAGAGGTTTTCTCTGCATTTCTTCGCACATACCGCGCTCTGGCTTTTGCCTTCTTAAAGGTGAGTAGGTTCTCTGCAGTGGGATATCGGCGCAGAGCGCTCCAAGCTTTCTTTTGTTGTTTTATTGCTAATGTGCATTCTTTTGTCCACCACACTTTGTGTTTCTTTTGTGCAAGTCCTGTTGTTTGTGGTATAGCGAGTGTTGCGGCCGATATTATGCATTCAGTAAACTTCTCATTAATTTCATCTGTGCTAAGGTCGTCACAAAATTCCTTTTCCAGAGTGGCACTTTTTGTAAAAAGTGACCAGTCGGCGAGCTGAATTTTCCAGCGCCGTGGCCTTGTGGGGATGATTGGAGTCGACGATGAGAGCCTGATGACGGTAGGTAAGTGATCGCTGCCCATGGGGTCATTTAAAACATCCCATTTAAAATCGTTAAAAAGTAATGGTGATGCGAAAGCTAAATCGAGAGCTCATTTTTGCTGTGCTTGGACAGCAATATGTGGCTTTTCCCGTATTTAAAAGACAGACATTATTCGAAAGTATAAAATCTTCGATTGTTTGGCCTCTAGAGTCACAGCGTTCGCTTCCCCAAAACGGAGAGTGAGCGTTAAAATCGCCAACTACCAGGAATGGCTCCGGCAGTTCATCGATCAGGCCTTCTAGATCTTGGCATGTTAATGTGATGTGTGGGGGAAGATATACAGAACATATTGTAATGGTTTTGTAGCTGATGACGCTAACCGCAACCGCCTCAAGTTTTGTTTTCAGTTTGATTTCTTGAGCCGGGACGCCGCTTTGGATGATGATTGCGACGCCTCCCGAGAGTCTATTTGCATGTTCGCGATCACGCCTAAAAGTTGTGTAATGTTTTAAGATATTTGAATGTTGGGGACCAAGATTGGTCTCCTGGAGACATAGGGCTAGAGGCATCACTGACCCTAGAATATGAGTTATATCATTGTAGTTCCTCAACATTCCTCTACAGTTCCATTGTATTATGAAAGCCATCTTAGTTTTGTGTTTGTACTGATTAAAAAGCTAGATCAAGTTGTTTATGGCCCCGTGACTCGGGGCCTGTCTTTTTTTGACCGATCCAGGGAGCTCCGCCGACCATCCGACGTGGACGGTGAGGGGCTGCCCGGGGTCGTGTCCATCGCCTCTGCAGAGGCACTGGACGACCGTGCAGGAGGCACATTGATTTTTGAGTTAGACCTCGACCTGTGGGAAGAGGTCTTTGGGCCCGCCGACCCGGGGGTCTGCGTCCCCTCCTTTGGGGTAGGCGGAGTAGCGTGAGCTACTCCACCAGACGGCGCGGATGGCCCCACCACAGGCTCACTATGTGTGGCCTGGACAGGTGCCGAAGCCTGGTGTGGTGCGCCGCGCCCACGCACCACATCGGCGAAGTTTGTTTTTGCAGTGAAGGTGAATTTGTTTGTTTGAGAGTATTGCCTTCTTGCTTCTTTGAAAGAAATGTTTTGCGTAGTCTTGAGAGTAATGATTTCTTTCTCTTTTTTCCAGGACGGACAAGCCCTGGAGTAGGCAGCATGGTCGCCATCACAGTTTGCACACCGTAGGTTAGCAACACATTCTTCGGATTGGTGGTCCTTCGAAGAGCATTTTGCGCAAGTTTTGCGGCCGCGACAACTCTGGGAGCCGTGGCCAAATCTCTGGCAGTTGAAACATCTGCGTGGGTTGGGAATATACGGTCTTACATTTATTTTCAGGTAGCCTACTTCAATGGATTCGGGTAATGTGCTCATGTTGAATGTCAAGATCAGGTGTTTGGTGTCCACTTCTTTGCCATCCTTCCGGATCTTGATCCGGTGGACATCTATAACTTCTTGGTCAGTAAGTCCTTCGAGCATTTCCTTTTCAGAAAGGTGGACAAAATCTATTTCAGAAATGACGCCTCGTACAGTATTCAGAGACCGATGTGGGGTCACAGAGACAGGGATGTCCCCAATGGATACAATTGTTGCAACTTTTGAGTGTTGTATGCTGTCGCGCAGTTCAAGAAGTCGCCACTGGCCATTTTTGACACCTTGTAGCCAAGGCCTAAGGCATCCGTCAAGCGTTTTGAGACTTGGAATGGGGATATTATCCTTGCTTGTGTTTCTTCTGCTTTACTGTGAATGACATGAAATTTTGGAAAGGATACTTTTCTTTTCTGGAAAAAGTCATCTGCTTCGGTCCGCCCTCTCTTGAGAGAGCGATCAAGTTTTGAAAGGGGGGGAGCCATAAAAAAATGTAGTTTTTCGGTCATGGTGCCAGCCACCCACCATGGAGTCCAACAAGGGGACGCGACAGGTACTTGAAAGAAAGTCCTGCCCACGCCAGCTGTACACCTTAACTATAACCTAATATGACTCAACTCAGGGTAGTTGGTCACACACGGTTAACCCTCGCCGCCAGGAAAAAGGAAAAAACAAAGAAGAGAGGAGGATACAGGAAAGTTGTAAGAAAGGAAATAGGAAAGTGAAAGGTAGAGGGGAGGACAGGAAAAGGCGACTGCCGATTTCCCCCGGTCGGGTCAGGCCGGAGGTGCCGTCTACAGGAAGCTGGGGCCAAAGTGGTGTGTTGCCTCCGCCGAGGGGCCTTAAGGGTCCAAACGCTCGGCATCGGCTCAACCACCAGGATCCCCTTTTCCCCGGACACGGCGATGCCACGCACGGCTAAGCGCGGATGCTCGGGTCCGTGGTGACGCATTGTTCACCATCATCCCCTTGCGGGGATGTCCCTGCGGATGCTCGGGTTAACCCCGTGGTGTCGCCACTCACCAACGTCTGCATGCTGCAGACGCCCCCCTGCGGGGACCCAGAACAATAGAAATGAAACACTAATGCTGTGTGAGTCATCCCTGTGCTCACACAGGGATGACTTTTGGGCTGCTTGTCTCAAGATGAAGACCACCCCGTCCCCTTTTGCTCAAAAAGTGAAACTACAACAAATATCTACTTTTAACTTGTGAAAAACAAAATGACAAACATAGAAGGAACACAAACAATGCCTCGTCCTTGTCTTTCCATGTGTTCTTCAATTATGGGAACTACTCCCTCGTTCAGCTGCCTGTCCTATCTCCATTTGTCTATGGCTTCTCGCCACTGCTTGCCTCTAGGAGCACAAATGTTCCCAGTTTCGCAGCAGGAGGCCCACTTTCAAAATCATAATTTGCTAGATCCGTGAGTTTAGTTGCTTTGCTCACTATACAGGTAGGCTTTTTTCACTTGGGGTCTGCAAGTGAAAGCCGTCTTAAACGTGCACTGAAGAAGAATCTGAACTCGTATTTTTAACGCAGGAACTCGATCTACACACTCTCAGCGTTCTTAGAAACTTCGAATTATTGCCTTGTGCGGCTGATTTCTCAATTTAAATCTGATTAAACGTCCCAGCTCCCGCCGTCTGCGGGAAATTTAAAAAAAAGGCGGGAGCTGGGACGTTATTTCCCGCAGACGGTGGGAGGAGGAGACAAACCTTTCAACCAGTCCCGTGGAAGCTTGCCACTCTGCCATCGGCCGAGTGATATGTAGTGATCAGCGAAAGCAGAGTCCACGTGTATTTTTAGTTCCGTGGTCTTAATTTGCAGCTATGTAGTCTCTGACTAAATCTATTAATTCGCCGCCGCGGTGGCTCAGCGGTTATGGTGCTCGGCTGCTGACCCGAAAGACGCGGGTTCGATCCCGGCCGCGGCGGCTGGAATTTCTTTGGAGGAGAAATTCTAGAGGCCCGTGTACTGTGCGATGTCAGTGCACGTTAAAGAACCCCAGGTGGTCGAAATTTCCGGAGCCCTTCACTACGGCGTCTCTCATAGCCTCAGTCGCTTTGGGACGTTAAAACCCCATAAACTAAACTAAACTAAACTAAATCTATTAATTCATGGAAACCTAAAAAACAAAATAAAAGTGAAAGCAAAGCCACCACACGACTGCCTGAAAGGCACTCCATACGTTGGTCGACTCCTACGACCGTCCGCGGGGAATTAAAAAAACAAGGCGGGAGCCAGACATTATTCTGATTTAAATTAGAGAAATGGGTCACACAGGGTAATAATTCGAGGTTTCTGAGAATGGTCGGAACATGTAGACAGAGTTCCTGCAGCAAAAAGACGAGTTCAGATTCCTCTTTAGTGCACCTTTAAGAGTGAATGTTTGCACATTTTCTTTTTGCCCCTTCTATGTGATGGTTAGGGTGCAAAAACTGCCGCACACTCAATGCAAAGCAAATATCCACATAATCATCTTTCCACAATGACTTGTGACACATTGAAACAGTGCCTTGTGAGCTGTATGCACCTCACAAGCTTCCAAACAATCAAAGGACATCAAGCACCTTGTCTATGATGTTCACCTCCTTAAAGGGCCAAGGACCACCATCACCGCTGGTAGAAAATATTTTCCACACCTTTGGTTGTGACGCATCATCCCCGGAGAGCGCAGCCACAAACATTTTTCGAAGACTCATTAATAACACAGTTAAAGCCATCGCAATCAGGCTACTTCGCCATACTCCTCTCCTTCCGTTCCCTTTATGAGATTTTTCTCTCCACCACCTCGTCGACTAGCCTCCGCAAGCGAAATTCCCACTCCTCCGATGTTAGTGGTAGGCGTGGAGTATGTCACATGTCTACGTCCCAGCCTTGCCTTGGAAAGAATTCTTTTCTTGCTTTTTGTTACCCGGGATATTTCATTGGGGGGGGGGGAGTGGTGGGGTCCCCTCATGGTTTCTTCAAGCATTTTTTTTGTTGTCCTTCCTTGCCCAAGTTATTTTCTTTGAAGTTTTTTCACCTTCTCCATCCACTACGCTGAGCTTCCTGGGTGGGTGTGCAACGAAACAGCTTGACCCCTCTGGTGGTTGTCTCCCGCCTCTCGAGCGTCATTGGCATTGCTAGGTGCACATGCCTTCCCGGTCTCACTCTGCTGTGCTCAGACATGTACGCTGCCCTCTACGCCTTCTGTTTCCTGAGGCTCCTTTGCCTAGGCGACACTGAATGATCAAGAGAGACACGATCAGCTCGACTACTTCAACATGCTGGTGAGTGCATCTTTTCATAGATTTGTCTTTTTTCGTGAACGTCATCCCTAGTAGCGAGCATCCTTTTCTTGCCTGCATGTTTTTTTTTTTTCCGCGAGCTCACGCACCGTTTTACGACTGAAGGGTTGGGAGTCCCTTTTGTTTGAAATGCAGGGCAGGCGAAGCACAGACTTGGGAACTGTGGGAACTGTCTGGCATGTATTGGAAAGCAAGCCTGCGCACTTGTGCACTTCTCTGTGTGTATTTGTGTGTTCTGTTAGTCTGCAACTTTTCTCCATTCCTAAAATTCTGTCTTTCAACGGAGCCGATAAAAACCACACAACGGCAGTGTAGACAAGATGGATGAGCGAGAAGCAATGCATGTGCAGAGCGGTAAAGTGTGCAAGCGAGGGAAAGGCTCTATGACACAAGAAATGGCACAAGCACAGAGCACGCTGAAGCATACATGAACTGGCACGAGAAACTAAAAAATCTTGTTTTGGGGAGCATGTATGCATGTGCGAAAATGGAAGGCGCTATGGAAAGCATGCCCGCAACGAGCAGACGACGCGATGAACCGGTTGCACCCACCCTTCGCCCGTCAGTCAAAATAATGCACCAATGGAATGCTTTTCACCAAGGTTTTCAAGATGATGTCAACTTGAAGGCTCAGGAGCCAGAGTAGAGGATGAGGATGCTTGCTTTTCAGAGGAAAGAGCAAACGGGCTTTGATTTGAAATTGTACAGCTTTCTAGGGCATGTATGGCTCTAGAATTTTTTCAGGGGTTATCATCGATACCTCATCTATGCACTGGGCTTGTTTGTTAAAAATGACCAGATCCCTGGTCAGTGGCCCTTTAAGGCCTCTTTGCAGTAGCAGCTGTAAAAAATGGCTGAGGCTTAACTTCGCTAACCCTGGTCAGATGCGAAGCATATTGATGGCTAGGCTTGGTAATACATGGCTTTCCTTGGTTGAATACTTGGTCATTTTAATACAACCACTAGAAGCCTTCGTCGTGGGGGAAGACAACGGCATGGCTACAGCGGAACGCCGACTAACCCCGAGACGCGCGTTGGGTGGGCGCCTGGATTGCCACGGAAGCCGCGTCCGCCTGCCCGGTGGAACGAGCGTTTCACCTACACCGAGTGTGAACGCGCGTTTGAAATGCGCGGGAATGCCGCTCGAGGACATTCCGGCGTCTGTGCGATGGCATCGTTCTCCCTCTCCCAGCGCGAGACGGCGATCTGTCGTGACGTCATTGTGTCACGTGGTGTGACGTCACCATACCATGTGGTCTGCACGGCGTGCAACCGCAGCGACGGCACAAGTTGGAGCCCCGTCTCTCATCTGTTGTGACGTCATTGTGTCACGTGGTGTGACGTCATCATACCACGTGGTCTGCACGGCGTGCAACCGCAGCGACGGCACGAGTTGGTTAGTTAGTTAGTTATATTGATTTTAATGGCGCAAAAGCAACTGAGGCTATGATGCGCCAAACACAAGGTTGGAGTTTTGTTAAATGTGAAGCTTTTTATACTTAGAGTTTGTTTAAAACGCTGGCTTCCTTGAGAAACCTAAAAATACGAGATGTCAACCAGTGCACGATCGCCTAAAAGTAACATGGGGTGTAATGGGAGTCTTTCCCTATAAAATGTAAAATATTTCTTTCTTAGTTCTTCTAGTTTGACACATGAAATTAAAATGCGGTTCACTGTGAGTTCGGAACCACACATTTCACAGAGGTTTGTTTTGTTTGGTTAGTAGAAAGCTGTGCGTGAGGTGGGTGTGTCCAATGCGGAGCCGACATAAAATAACTTCGGTAAAACGTCCTTGATGCCTACATGATTGCCATTCCCCTAGAATTGGCTTCACAGAATGTAGTTAGTTGTTTACGTGCTCTTGCCATGCAGCCTGCCACTTATTTTTGAGTTTACTGTATATAAACTTTATTAAACAATCCCTGTGCGGTATGTTCACTTGCTTTATTTGGCCATTCCGGGCTTGTGCAGCGCATACATCTGCTTTCTCATTACCTACAATTCCAACATGGCTAGGAACCCAGCAGAATTTAATGTTATGATTTTGTTTTGTGATTTTAACTATGTTATGTATGATGTTTCCTAGTATAGGTTCAGCTGCATTTCTGGAGTGCAGTGCTTTAAGAATACTCAGGGAATCGGTGTGAATAATGCTATTTTTGATATTCTCTCTTACTATTTTATCTACAGCTACAAAGATGGCATAACACTCAGCAATAAAAACCGATGCACAGTCTGGTAGTCGCATTATCTGTTTATTTTTTCCTTGGATTACTGCACTTCCAACGTGACTTTCTGTTTTTGAGCCATCAGTATAAAATTCAATGTAGGTGTCATATTTTTCTTGTAGTGCAAAGAATTCCTGTAATATGTACTCATTTGGCGTTTGCTTTTTATCTAAATGTGTCATTGTGAAGTCACATACTGAAGGCAGGCTGTACCATGGTGGCAAATATTCATTCCTTTGTGATATATTCGGTAAGCAGTCTAGTACTGTTAGCTCTTCACGTCTTCAAAGCGCAATAGTAATGCTCTGATAGAATGTGGTTTGTTGATGAATAATCTTTTAGATGGGCACTTGGTGACAACTGGATGGCAGAGATGTTTCGGAAGAGAACGGATTTTTAGACGTATGTGCATGTAAGTGCGATTCTTCGGTCCTCAAAAGCGGGCTCATTAGTTTCAACGTATAGGCTGGCTACTGGTGATGTTCTGTATGCTCCAGATGATAGGCGCAGACCAAGATTATGAATGGGGTCTAATCTTTTTAAGTAGGATGCTCTTGCCGAACTATATACTATGCACCTGTAGTCCAGCTTGGAGCACACCAGAGAGCGATATTGCCGCGTATCATTGTAGTGTTTGTTTGTTGTTCGTGACGCGAGAAGCGACCAGACTAATCTCGATTGATCGCAGCCATGACAGGCTGCATCTATGTTTTTCCAGATTACTGTAGATGATCTTGTCCTGCTATCTGGAAGTTTCCTTGCCGGCTTTAAATTGAACGATGCCGCGAGCAGCGGCCATTCGTAGATCGACGATTGACGAGCACGCTTGTTGCTTACGCCGCCACCGAGTGATTCAGTTCTTTTGCGGGCGCAAGTCAGCCCTAATAAAGAGCTTCGTTTGCAAGTATTTCTGGTGTCTTCCTGACTGCTGGACTGCCGTCACTAAAACGTGACATCTGGTGGAGGTGCTGGGTAGCCTTCCAGGTACCGGACAACCCCTGCAAGTCGTGACGCCAGCGCTTTCAGTTATTCGCCCGAAGACCTGACTCCAGTCTACCACGCAGCCTCTGGACCCTCCAGCCATGACTTACGCCGCAGCAGTGCGCCGTCCTGTACCTCGACGACGGGACCCAAGCGCCTATCGCCCTTAGCCAGCTGCGCTGGAGCACCGCCCTCTCGCCCCAACTCGCCCGTCCTACGAGCGTCGTACAAGGCCGAGGAAACGCGTCGAGTGGAGAACACCCGACCAGCGCCGTCCACAATGCTTCCACTGCGGAGAAGCCGGTCACATTCTCCGGTACTGCCCATACAGAAGACTGGGCATCCGAGGGTTCTCTTACGACGCTCCACGACCCCGACCCGGCCAGCGACCAGCCGAAATCGAGTTTTTTACGTCGGGAAGAATACTCATCGCCGAGCCGCCTATCACGTTCCCCGTCACCATCGTCCTCGCGCTTTGTATCTCCTAGCCGAGGTTACGCCGTGCGTGGACGCTTCCCCAGCCCCCGAAGGTTAAACTGAATAAAGCAGCCTCTGAAAATGAGGTTGCTTCTGCGCGCAAGAACTAAGATCCTCCATAGACAAAAAAAGAAGACCATGCCCCCTACGACGACAACGAACCCTACGACGACGACGAACCCTGCGACAACGACGACCCCTATGACAACGACGACCCCTACGACAACGACGACCCCTACGACGACGACTACTACTACGGCGACAAATACGACGACAAAAACTACAACACCGACGACAACACCGACGACGACGACGACACGGCCAGACTTGAAGCTTTTACCGCTGCCCTTACACCTTATTAGGAACGCTAAAGGACTCTTAAGTTCTCGAAGCATTCTCCGTGTTTAATTTCATTTTAAAGCATCGAGACGATGCTTCTTTGGAAGGGGGGTAATGCCACGTATCATTGTAGTGTTTGTTTGTTCACGCTGAAGGCTGCAAGAAAGGGCTATTATCATTTTTGTTCGTGACACGAGAAGCGACCAGACTAATCTCGATTGATCGCAGCCATGAAAGGCTGCATCTAGGTTTTTCCAGATTACTGTAGATGATCTTGTCCTGCTATCTGGAAGTTTCCTTGCCGGCTTTAAATTGAACGATGCCGCGAGCAGCGGCCATTCGTAGATCGACGATTGACGAGCACGCTTGTTGCTTACGCCGCCACTGAGTGATTCAGTTCTTTTGCGGGCGCAAGTCAGCCCTAATAAAGAGCTTCGTTTGCAAGTATTTCTGGTGTCTTCCTGACCGCTGGACTGCCGTCACTAAAACGTGACAATATATTTGTAAAAGGCTTGCTCTATCGGACCCCCACCGCTTCCGTGAGAGCACTTTTAAGATATTGAGGACTTGAGAAGCTTTCTTTTTAAGGTTGTTAATGTGTGGTAGAAATGTGAGTTTCTTGTCGAAAGTTAGGCCTAAAAATTTGTGTTCTTGTTTAATTGGTAGCGCAGTGTGATTCAGGTATAGACTGGGATCGACCTGTAGGCCTCGTCGCAATGAGAAAAGAACAGCTACTGTTTTTTGGGGAGAAAATTTAAATCCATTTCTGTCTGCCCAAGAACCTAGTTTATTTAGTGTGATTTGTATTTGTCTCTCACAGGTTGATATACTGGAGGACGTGCATGCTATTTGTAGGTCATCTACATAAACTGAATACATTATGGACTTGGGTATTACTTTAGCTAAGGAATTCATTTTTACTATGAAGAGTGTCGTGCTTAGAATGCACCCCTGGGGTACGCCGTTCTCTTGGGTGAAAGTCATGGAGAGAGTTGCTCCTAGGCGGACTCGGAATGTGCGGTTAGCCGGAAAGTCGTTCAAGCAGTTCAACATCCTGCCGCGGATACCTAGCTCTGCTAGGTCACGGAGGATGCCGAACTTCCACGTAGTATCGTAGGCCTTCTCCAAGTCGAAGAAGACCCCAATACAGTGCTGCTTGTGGATGAACGCCTCCCGGATGGTGTTTTCTAGACGGACAAGGTGATCTGTGGTCGAGCATGCTCTTTTAAAGCCACATTGGTGTGTATCTAATAGTTGCCGAGATTCAAGTACGAAGGTCAATCTAATGTTTATTACACTTTCGAAAGATTTAGCAATGCAGCTGGTGAGGGCTATTGGTCTGTAACTGCTAGGACTTGGTGGTGGTTTTCCGGGTTTGAGAAAAGGTATTATGACTGCTTTTTTCTACTCGTCAGGTATATTTCCAGTTATCCAGATTTTATTAAAGAATTTTAACAGTGCCTCTACAGCAGCCTCGGAGAGATGGGCAAGCATAGCATAATGCACGTTGTCTGGTCCTGGTGCTGTCTTTTTTCCAGAGGATAATACCTTATTTAATTCTTGCAGTGTGAGAGGCTGGTTGTAATCCTCATGTATACCTGCTCCGGATAGGAATTTTTGTTTTTCAGCTATTGCTTTGTGTTTCTGAAATGTGTTTGTGTAATTGGATGAGCTTGAGATCTCAGCAAAATGCTCGCCCAATATGTTGGCCTGTTCTTCTAAAGATGTTTGTGTCCCGGGTGCTGTCAAGAGAGGAAGTGTGAAAGGGGTATGGTCACCAGTAAATTTACGAACTTTTTCCCACATTTTCTTTGATGTTGTTGAGCTGTTTATTGAGGAGACATATTTCTGCCAAGAGGTTTTTTCTGCATTTCTTCGCACATACCGCGCTCTGGCTTTTGCCTTCTTAAAGGTAGTAAGTTCTCTGCAGTGGGATATCGACGCAGAGCGGTCCAGGCTTTTTGTTGTTTTTTTGCTAATGTGCATTCTTTTGTCCACCACTTTGTTTCTTTTATGCAAGTCCTGTTGTTTGTGGTATAGCGAGTGTTGTGGCCAATATTATGCATTCAGTAAACTTCTCATTAATTTCATCTGTGCTAAGGTCGTCACAAAATTCCTTTTCCAGAGTGGCACTTTTTGTAAAAAGTCACCAGTCAGCGAGCTGAATTTTCCAGCGCCGTGGCCTTGTGGGGATGATTGGAGTGGATGATGAGAGCCTGATGACGGTAGGTAAGTGATCGCTGCCCATGGGGTCATTTAAACCATCCCATTTAAAATCGTTAAAAAGTAATGGTGATGCGAAAGCTAAATCGAGAGAGCTCATTTTTGCTGAGCTCGGACGGCTTTTCCCGTATTTAAAAGACGGATATTATTCGAAAGTATAAAATCTTCGATTGTTTGGCCTCTAGAGTCACAGCGTTCGCTTCCCCAAAACGGAGAGTGAGCGTTAAAATCGCCAACTACCAGAAATGGCTCCGGCAGCTCATCGATCAGGCCCTCCAGATCTTGGCATGTTAATGTGATGTGTGGGGGAAGATATACAGAACATATTGTTATGGTTTTGTAGCTGATGACGATAACCGCAACCGCCTCAAGCCTCGTTTTCAGTCTGATTTCCTGAGCCGGGACGCCGCTTTGGATGATGATTGCGACGGCTCCCGACAGTCTATTTGCATCTTCGCGATCACGCCTAAAAGTTGTATAATGTTTTAAGATATTTGAATGTTGTGGACCAAGATTGGTCTCCTGGAGACATAGAGCTAGAGGCATCACTGACCCTAGAATATGAGTTATACCACTGTAGTTCCTCAACATTCCTCTACAGTTCCACTGAACCACAAATGTCATGTTTGTTTTTTGGGTGGGAATGGAACGGAAGAAGTTTACTGTTCTGGGCCCGTTACCGGGGTTCTATCTTTTCTTCGCTCGTGATAGCCGGTCCGCCGCTGCAAAGCGGGCGGAGTGGTAGTTGTATCCATCACCTCACCAGAGGTGCTGGAGGACCGCGAAGCCGCGTATGTGTTGGTGTCGGGCCTCCCCCGACGGGGGGAAGTCCTGCCGGATGCTGACCCGTGGGCCGGCACTCCCTGGCTTGGAGTTGGCAGAGCAGCCTTGGCTGTCTCTGCCTGGGGCGTTGATGGCACTGCCACAGGCGCGGTGGGAGTGGCCGCGGCAGATGCCGGAGTGCTGCGTGGTGCACCGCCCCTGCACGCCATGTCAGCATGGTTTGGTTTGGCTGTGAAAGAGAATGTATTTGTCAGTGCAAAACGCCTTCTGGCTTCTTTGAATGAAATGTTTTCTTTGGTCTTAACGGTGATGATTTCTTTCTCCTTTTTCCAGGACGGACACGCCCTGGAGTACACAGCATGGTCGCCTTCGCAGTTAGCGCAGCGTAGAGCTGCGTCGCATTCCTCAGAATGGTGGTCCTTTGACGCGCATTTCGCGCAAGTTTTGCGGCCGCGGCAACTCTGTGAGTCGTGGCCAAACCTCTCACAGTTAAAGCACCTTCGGGGGTTAGGGATGTAGTGCCTTACATTTACTTTAAGGTATCCAACGTCGATTGTTTCAGGCAATGTGCATGTGTTGAAAGTTAGAACCAGATGTTTGGTATCTATTTCCTTGTTGTCCTTGCGTATCTTGATTCGATATACATCAATGGCATTTTGCTCGGAAAGCCCTTCCAGCATTTCTTTCTCGGTAAGGTGCAGAAAATCATTTTCTGAGATGACGCCACGGACAGTATCGAGTGATCGGTGTGCAGTGATGGAGACAGGTGTCCCCAATAGACACTATGTTACAGAGTTTGGTGGTTTGGACATTTTCTCGGAGTTCCAGCAATAAATCGCCACTGGTCATTTTCGATACTTTGTAGCCGGGGCCCAAAGCTTCTGTTAAGCATTTCGATACCATGAAGGGGGATAGAATTCTGGCCTGTTTATCTTGAACTTCACTGTGGACGACATGGAATTTTGCAAATGTTGGTTTCTTTTTGGAAAAAAAAGTTCTCTGCTTCGTTCCGCCCTCTCTTGAGAGAGCCATCAGGTTTTGAAAGGGGGGAGCCATAAAAAATTGATGTTTTTCGGTCATGGTGCCAGCCACCCACCATGGAGCCCAACAAGGGGACGGGACAGGAACTTGCAAGCAAGTCCTGTCCACGCCAACTGTACACCTTAACTATAACCTAATATGACTCAACTCAGGGTGACAGAAGCCAACAGCCACATAAACCAAGGGGCACAGGGGATTTTTTTTTTTTAATTAATGTATTTATTTTGTGCTGTAGTTCGATTTAGAATATTACTGAATATGTTATCGCTTAAAGGTTATTGATTAGAAAAGCAGAAGAAAAAACAACCACATGCCGCCGGTGGGATCCGAACCCACGACCTCCGAATTACGCGTCCGGTGCTCTACCTCTGAGCTACGGCGACGGCTGTCAAACCTTCTGCTTTCGGGGGTATTTATGTTTACAAGTAACCTAACCTTGAGAGTGTTCTTCAGCGCCACCCACGTTCATGAGCGGCCGATGTAGAACGTCCTGATTTACCGCAGGTGTGACGTAGAACGTCATCGAACGGAGAGAAGCTGTGTGAGAACCCTGTTATGCTTCCTATGGCATCAAGGCTGCCGGAATCGAGACCCTCGCTAAGCAATTAAGCAAACAAGGAAGGGGAATGAGGGGCTCGTTGTAAATATGACAGAAGCCAACAGCCACATAAACCAAGGGGCACAGGGGATTTTTTTTTAATTAATGTATTTATTTTGTGCTGTAGTTCGATTTAGAATATTACTGAATATGTTATCGCTTAAAGGTTATTGATTAGAAAAGCAGAAGAAAAACAACCACATGCCGCCGGTGGGATCCGAACCCACAACCTCCGAATTACGCGTCCGGTGCTCTACCTCTGAGCTACGGCGACGGCTGTCAAACCTTCTGCTTTCGGGGGTATTTATGTTTACAAGTAACCTAACCTTGACAGTGTTCATCAGCGCCACCCACGTTCATGAGCGGCCGACGTAGAACGTCCTGATTTACCGCAGGTGTGACGTAGAACGTCATCGAACGGAGAGAAGCTGTGTGAGAACCCTGTTATGCTTCCTATGGCATCAAGGCTGCCGGAATCGAGACCCTCGCTAAGCAATTAAGCAAACAAGGAAGGGGAATGAGGGGCTCGTTGTAAATATGACAGAAGCCAACAGCTCAGGGTAGTTGGTCACACACGGTTAACCCTCGCCGCCAGGAAAGAGAGGAAAAAACGAAGAGAGGAGGAGACAGGAGAGTTGTAAGAAAGAGATAGGAAAGTGAAAGATAGAGGGGAGGATAGGAAAAGGCGACTGCCGATTTCCCCCGGTTGGGTCAGGCCGGAGGTGCCATCTACAGGAAGCTGGGGCCAAAGTGGTGTGTTGCCTCCGCCGAGGGGCCTTAAGGGTCCAAACGCTCGGCATCGGCTCAACCACCAGGATCCCCTTTTCCCCGGACACGGCGATGCCACGCACGGCTAAGCGCGGATGCTCGGGTCCGTGGTGACGCATTGTTCACCATCATCCCCCTGCGGGGATGTCCCTGCGGATGCTCGGGTTAACCCCGTGGTGTCGCCACTCACCAACGTCTGCATGCTGTAGACGCCTCCCTACGGGGACGGCATGAGTTGGAGCCCCGTTAAAGTGAGCTAGAAGGGGGTAGTGGGCTCACTCCTTAGCCGCCGCTATGCCGCCGCCATGCATTGCGGTGACGCCGTCTATGTCAACAGATTCTACTTCTCCGCGCCCCCGCGAGGCGGCACCACCGCCGCCTTCACTGTAGGAGCGTGCGCTGACGCGCGTTTGAGCGGCTGCCGCCGCTGCAGCCGCTGCTGTATGCCTTCGCGTCTTGCGCGTTGCCATAATCAGTACACCAGCCTATCTTATGCAGAAAGTTGGATACAAATACTGGATGACGTCAAGAACCAGTCAGGGCCCCCTTGAAAACCTATTTGGTATTATCCGGCAGTCATCAGGTAGCAGGGACGGCCCCACTCCCAACACAGTTTTTGACAATGTCTTTCATTCAATAGGCTTGTCAACCCAGTCAAAAAAAACCATTGAGATTTCCAATTGGAACCAGTTGATTTTTGGGCACCATTGGAACCAATTGGCTAGAAACCAATTGGAAAGACCAATTGGTTCCAGTTGGCCTTTGAGCCAATTGGTTCCAATGGTGTCTGAAAACCAATTGGTCCCAATGGTTTTATTTTGACTGGGTAGTGCCAATCAACATTTTTCTACGGAACTGAAATTAATGCTTTTATAGAAATCAAAGCCAACAGACACACATACATCACACACAAGCAACACTGCACATATAGGCACTAGTAGCATACATTAGCTCAATATGTACATCCAGAGAACACACTTCTGCTCCAACTTATATACCCAATTTATTAAGCTCTCATACTGGGGCCGGTGGTGCTTGCCCATCGAGCGCAGTTATTTAATTTAATTTCAGCTCCAGTGGTGGTGTAGGTGATGAGTACAATTTATTAGGCTAAGCTGCTGATAGCTCTTATTGTACCATATTAGTTCTACCTTTTTCGTCAAACATGCAAACATTCATTGGATAAATTGGGTGCAGTTCGGCGGACCAATTGGATGCAATGGGTAAGATCAATTGGACTCACCAATTGGAAACCCAAATGTTCCAATTGGATAGTCCAATTGGAACACCATTCCAATTGGGACCAATTGGAAACTGAACTCGCCCAATTGGAGCCAATTGGAACCCATTGGAAATCCAATTGGTTCCAATGGTTTTTTTTGACTGGGAAGACAGTAAGCCAGGGGAACTGTGACCAGGGCGAGCTAGCCGCATTGCTAGATATACAGACTTGTGCTGACACGCTGTCACATCAAGAAAGCACAAATGCAGCTACGAGTGTAAATACTGCAGGTCAGCCAGTTACTGCACATCTGCTGACCACAGCCAGCATATAGCTATAGAAGTGATTCTAGAATAGGCTGATATTTTACATTTCTGGGTACTTTGCTAGAAAATGTTTAGTGAAAACGAATTGCGAAGCTTGTACAAGCCTACTAACCATGGCACCGCAGGGAGGCTTTACAACTTTTCGGCGACAATTTCCAAATTTCAGCCACCTTTCACAACATCTCAAAGAACAGCTATATTTTACTCGCGTCCGCACGGTACTCGAATATGCCTCAGTGTGCTGGGACCCACACACACACAAGAACTTATTGATAAAGTGGAAAAAATACAAAACAGGGCAGTCCGTTTTGTATTGGGAAATTATTCCAGGACACTCAGTATCTCAGAAAGCAAAATGAATCTTCAGTGGCCAGAACTTAAAACTCGAAGAAGAAATCTGAGATCAAAATTTTTACATAACATTTTCTATTCCAAGAGTGGTATAGACGGAACAAAATATTTGAAGCCGCCTGTCTCGAAGCGAATTGGGACCACAACTTAAAGCTTCCTTCTAAAGGTATACTCTGCTAGTCGTTTTTTTCTGCGAACGATTGACGAATGGAATGCTTTACTGAAGACACAAAACTACGCAGGAAACAGGACACAGAAAAGAAGCAGACAGGACGAGCGTAGACTAACAACTGATTTATTGGTCGAAAACAACCTTCCTTCAAGAGCAACGCATGCGCAACCAAACTTAACGCCCAAAGCAAAAGTACACAATCTTATCAACCTAAAAAGTCAAGTTCCTTCTTATACAAGTGAATTGATGCCTCGCTAACACATTTTTCCGCACCGTATCTAGCCGTATCTAGCGTGCCTTCTTGTCCTTCGCGCAGCCTATAATCTTCGTTTGCTTGAAAAGCGGCGTACAAAATACTTGTTTCTTCTTGTCATTGATCTTACAAGACTGGCAGTGCCTTGCTAAATGCTGCCCACCGTGCTGTCTCAAAGAGTTATTATGCTCCTGAAGGCGTTTATTAATGCAGCGCCCCGTCTGCCCTACATATACGGAACCACAGCTGAATGGGATCTCGTAGATAACTCCCATCTTACAGGCTACAAACTTAGGTCTGTGGTTGACTCCGCACCCTACTTTCTTTTGCAGGTTATTGTTAGTTAATCGACATAAACGAGACAGTTTACATGGGGCGGAAAAGAACACGTTAACACCAAATTTCCCTCCCACCTTCTTCAAACCGTGCGAAGTCTTGTGCACATAAGGAAGGACTTCAAACTTCCTGCCACTCAAAGCTCGTAAAAAGGGGAATCGCAACCTCATGTTTAAGATCTTCGCTTGTCAAGTCATGCCCACACATGGTGAAACGTAGCTTTTCCAGTCAAGTAGACCGGCTTTACTCTGCGGGTTTTCCTCCTTCTCTTCTGAAAGCTGTTGCAGAATCTTTGCTGAAAACCCTACGGTTGAAGCAAAACCAACAAGAACTCACTGGAAGTGAGAGGAAGAAGTTTGAAGTCCTTCCTTATGTGCACAAGACTTCGCACGGTTTGAAGAAGGTGGGAGGGAAATTTGGTGTTAACGTGTTCTTTTCCGCCCCATGTAAACTGTCTCGTTTATGTCGATTAACTAACAATAACCTGCAAAAGAAAGTAGGGTGCGGAGTCAACCACAGACCTAAGTTTGTAGCCTGTAAGATGGGAGTTATCTACGAGATCCCATTCAGCTGTGGTTCCGTATATGTAGGGCAGACGGGGCGCTGCATTAATAAACGCCTTCAGGAGCATAATAACTCTTTGAGCCAGCACGGTGGGCAGCATTTAGCAAGGCACTGCCAGTCTTGTAAGATCAATGACAAGAAGAAACAAGTATTTTGTACGCCGCTTTTCAAGCAAACGAAGATTATAGGCTGCGCGAAGGACAAGAAGGCACGCGAGATCTTTGAAGCCTGGCAAATTGCTAGATACGGTGCGGAAAAATGTGTTAGCGAGGCATCAATTCACTTGTATAAGAAGGAACTTGACTTTTTAGGTTGATAAGATTGTGTACTTTTGCTTTGGGCGTTAAGTTTGGTTGCGCATGCGTTGCTCTTGAAGGAAGGTTGTTTTCGTCCAATAAATCAGTTGTTAGTCTACGCTCGTCCTGTCTGCTTCTTTTCTGTGTCCTGTTTCCTGCGTAGTTTTGTGTCTTCAGTATGTCTTACCAACTAGCCTCTCATCACACACTTCTGGAATGCTTTGCCGCCACATATTGTTAATGTTCTACCTAATGAAGCCTTTTTTCACTCGCTAAGTGCATGATTTCTTGTTTTTTGAATGTGAAGTGCCCCCTGCTGTAATGCCGAAAGGCGATGCAGGTACCAAATAAATAAATAAATAAATAAGAGACTGCTGTATCCGTCAGGTCAGCTGTACAGCTACATGAACAAACTAGAAAATATGTTCACGGAGTGTTTTTCCTGCAACGAGCTGCATTCGGACAGCATCATGGATGTACTCGGAGTTGTAAAATAAAGGCTCTCGCAAGAAATCGGGTGCCCACAGCATGCCTCGCGTCTCTCGGCTAACGTTATCAGCTTTTATCTAACGACACGGTTGCATTTTTTGTGTTTGTGAAAGGAATGCTGGCGGATCAGGGAAGCGGGAAAAAGCTAAACATTTAAAGTTGAGCCGCTGCTTATGAACCATACACGTCCTATAAATCCCGGTTTTCATGTGCTCAGAACTCCATGTTCATGTCAATGTAAAAGCTCCATATGCGCAAATAGCCATTTCATTTTACAGTTATTTGAGATACTTTATCTACATTGAACAAGCGCGAGTAGTGGAGAATGTGCTGCTGCAAGCTTTTAAGCTATGTTGAACACAACAATTTTAGGTAGCTCTGTTCCAGAAACGGTGTGAGCAGCAAATTCACGAGCCAAAAGAAATGCGCACAACGAAACGGCGCGGACAGCTACAGCTGTAGCCAAAGAAATACCAAGAACGCATGCATGGCCTTGCACGCTTCGTATACTTGAAGCCGTGAATAATAATCCTCAGAAAGCGGGGTTATTGGGCGCCGCAATCATTTTCATACAGGTGTGCATTCATGTTTCTGATCTGCGTTGCGGCAGGTACGCCGGAGAGGAGCCAGAAACGCGTTTGCGGTTCGAACACTGTAACCTGTTAGTTCATCGTGTGCTACCGGTAGCAGCATTATTTATTATTATATTCGACGTCTGTCTACCTGCTCCATGCAAGTTTAAGAAATGTGAGTGAAGGGAGTTTTTCCAAGCCAGACTGCCGCGAGAAAGCTGCTCAACCAGCAAAGCGCTACAGTGAAGTCGCCGGTGGCGCCACCCCGTGCGTGTAACATATACCGCGTCAGGGAAAGAGCCCCAGCGAGCCCACTACCCCCTTCTAGCTCACTTTAGCCCCGTCTCTCATCTGTCGTGACGTCATTGTGTCACGTGGTGTGCACGGCGTGTAACCGTCACGAAAGGCTTGGGCTACCTATTGTAATATGCTTCGCATAAAAGTCCCTAAGCTTAGAGGCCTTAAAGGTGCACTGAAGAGGAATCTGAACTCGTCTTTTTGCCGCGGGAACTCAATCTACACGTTCCAAGCATTCGTAGAAACTTCAATTTATTGCCCTGTGTGGCCGATTTCCCTAATTAAATCGAATTAACGTCCGGCTCCCGCCTTTTTTTTTTAAATTCTCCATCGTACGGTGGGCGGAGTCGACCAACGCGGGGAGTGCCTTTCACCCAGTCCCGTGGCGGCTTGCCGCTCTGCCATCGGCGGAGTAATACATAGTAGTCCGTAGAAGCAAATAGTCCACGCGTATTTTTATTTCTGTGGGCTTATTTTGCAGTTATATTATCTGCAAATGAAACTATTTATTCGTGGAAACCTAAAAAACAAAATGAAGCGAAAGCAAAGCCGCCGCGGGACTGGGAGTAGAGAAGCACAGGGTCAGACAATTAGTTTTTGAAGAATACCGGCTTCCTTTAAAAGCTAAAAACATCTAGCATACTAACAGGTGCATGTTCAGCTAAAATCAACGCTGGGTGCATTGCTCGCAAACAGGTTTGTGTTCTTTTGTGAGCAGGAAGTTGTGTGTGAGAAGTGTGTGTCCAATACGGAGGCGGCATAAAATAACTTCGATGAATCGTTTTTGGTGTGAGCATGACTACCATTCACCTAGGATGGGTTTTCCTAAATGTAGCTTATTATTTCTTTCAATATTCCATTGTGACTGCCATTTATTTCTTAGCTTACACTGTACCAACTTTATACCATCTTTGTAGGGAATGTTCACTTTATTTCTTTGTTCCGAGCTTTTCCAGCACATTCATCTGCTTTCTCATTGCCTGTGATTCCAATGTGGCTGGGACCCCAGCAAAATTTTATGTCTTGTCCCTGTATTGTGGCGCTTGTTATGTTGTGTATGATATCACCGATTATTGGTGTGACTGCGTTTCTATGGTGAAGTGAGGTTAGTCTGCTAAGAGAATCTGTGTAAATGATATGAATTTTCTCATTTATTATTTTTTCTACCGCCACCGAGACTGCGTAACACTCGGCAGTGAAAATAGATGCACACTCAGGTAGCCGTACTGTTTTTTCCCAATTATTCCGAACCACAGCACTTCCGACGTAGTGTGCTGATTTTGATCCATCAGTATAAAATGCTTCGTATTCTCCATATTTTTCATTTAGTGCTAAATATTGCCACGCGCCCAACGCGCCGCGCGGCCTCCGCGCTGAGTCGAAGACGACGACGAAGCGGCGGTGGGCTCTCGTGGCGCGCTGTTCTGTTCTGTGTCGTGGAAGCTGGCTCCATAATTAAAAGGCTCCCGGTCTTGGGTTCTACCCGACGTCTACCTTCACGGCTCCTCTGGTCGTGACACTGGTGGAGGTGCGGCCGATGCTCCCTACTCCTGAGGCCGACTCGACGCGTCCGCCTCTTGTGACCACCCCTGTCCATCGTGCCAGCCGGAGGATCCGCGGCCTGTCCCCCGAGGCCCTTCCTATTGTCAACGCGCCTTCAACTACCACTCCACTCATGGCGACGCCACTGCCCGCCCTGCCTACGACTGTCCCTGCAGCCAGCCCCACCTATCTCACCCTTCAGACTCCACGCACGCCTAAGCCCTTTCACGGCGACCTGTTTGAAGATGCTGAAGACTGGTTGGCTCAATACGAACGGGTCGCGACCTTTAACTGCTGGGACGACGCTACAAAGCTGCGTAACGTTTACTTCAGCCTTGAAGACTCTGCACGAACGTGGTTCGAAAACCATGAGACTACTTTCTCTACGTGGCCGGACTTTCGACGTCAGCTCCTGAGTACGTACGCCAACAGCGACCGCCGGGAGAGCGCAGAGCGTGCACTGTCCTCTCGAATTCAGCTTCCCAATGAGGGTGTTGCCATGTACGTCGAGGATGTGAAGCGTCTTTGCGATCGCGCCGATCCGGCCATGCCTGAAGAAAAAAAGCTGCGGCACCTGATGCGCGGCGTAAAAGACCAGCTCTTCTCCGGCCTCGTGCGGAACCCGCCCAACACCGTCGCGGAGTTCCTGGCCGACGCCGTGCACATGGAGAAATTGCTGCGGCAAAGATCCCATCAGTACGACCGGGAACTGCGCCAAACGTCGACTCTATCAACGTTGGACCGGTTCGACCATGATCCCAGGACGAATCCGGACTCCCTTCGCGAACTCATCCGTTCCGTGGTCCGCGAGGAGCTGCAGCACCTTCAAGCCACCTTTGCCCCTCGCGTCGATTCCGTCACCAGCGTCATCCGCGAGGAAGTCCAACAGGCACTCAGGGCACAAGACGCTGCAGCTGTGCCGGCGCCGCAACCGACCCCATACGATCCCGCGCCGTACCCGACTCCTGTCCAGCAGTCACGTACGCGGACGTCGTGAGCCGCGCGGCCCCATCCCCTGGGCCTTCGCCTTACACCGCACCATTGGTCGCGGTGCACTCTGCCCAGCCGACTCCTTACTGGGCGGATAGGCGCCAGGCACCGCGGAAGACTGACCTCTGGCGCACTCCGGATCAACGCCCGCTCTGCTACCACTGTGGTGAGGCCGGCCATCTCTACCGGCGGTGCCCCTACCGCGAAATGGGACTACGCGGTTTTCCTGTCGACAGCCCCCGTCCACGCCCTGGAGAGCGCCCTCAAGACATCGCCGAGTATGTCACCCGCCAGCGTAGTTCACCATCTCCTCCGCGCCGCGAGTCGCGATCGCCCTCTCCACGCCGGTCTTCGCCCTCTGGGTCCCGTTTCGCCTCGGGACAACGTGGTTCCTCGAGCCCTCGTCGGGAAAACTAGCTCCGGCGGCCTTTGGAGGCGAGGCCGCCGAACGCCGTTCCGACGCAAAGCTTCCACCGCCGCAGCTACTGAATCGCCCCGACGTCGCACGCCGCATCGCTGCACAGTTTTCCCCGACGCGCCTTTCGTATCGCCGCGATGCCGCAACCCCAATCGCCGACCCGCTTCCGCCGCCGCACCGACGCCGAACACCGCATCGCCGAAGAGTTTCCCCCAACGCGCCGCTTGAATCGCTCCGACAGCGCAACCCCAGTCGCCGACCAGGTTCCGCCGCCGCACCGACTGAATCCTCCACAACAGCCATCGACGGGCCGTGCTGAAGGCAGGGTCTCTTTGGATATCCCTGTTCTCGTCGACACAAAGGAGGTCAGCGCGTTGGTTGATACGGGCGCAGATTACTCTATCCTTAGCGGACGGCTTGCGAAGGCCCTGAAAAAAGTGACGACACCCTGGGACGGTCCCGACATACGCACGGCAGGCGGACATCTTGTCGCACCACTCGGCATGTGTGCGGCCCGGGTTACGGTTCGAGGCTGCACATTCGTTGCCACTTTTCTCGTTCTCCGCGAATGTTCTCGCGATGTCATCCTTGGCATCGACTTTCTTCGCGAGCACGGTGCGATCATAGACCTCCCGAACCGCTTGGTGACGTTTTCTACCGCAATGGCCACAGAAGAGCCTGCGCACCAGGGTTCTCGGTCCGCCCTGCGAGTCGTCGACGATAACGTTACGGTGCCACCACGTGCCAGCATTCTCACGAGAGTTACCTGCGACGAGCCACATAGGGGACTCCGGGTTGTCGAGCCTAATGTCTCCCTCGTACTCACTAAGGGGGTTGCGGTGGCACGGGGCCTTGGATCCTTTCATGACGGTTGTACAGAGGTCCTTGTCACCAACTTCTGCAACGAACATCGACATCTGTTCCGTGGCACAGCCATCGCTTACGTCGACCATGTTCAGGAAGTGGCCGAATGCTTTGCTTATGCGGAGGACACACCTGGAGCTGACGCCGAAGCGGTCACCAGCGTAGACATAAATCCTGGCCTTCCACCCACTGAAAAGAGGCAACTCCAGGGCCTCTTGCGGGAGTTTGGTGCGTGTTTCACGTCGTCGTCCAAAGTGCGCCAAACGTCGATAGTTAAACACCGCATTATCACGCATGAAGGAGCCCGACCAATCCATCAGCAGCCCTATCGTGTGTCCCCTCGTGAGCGAGATGCTATTCAAACACAGGTCGAAGAGATGCTCACAGACGGCGTCATCCAACCGTCAAGCAGTCCGTGGTCGTCTCCTGTCGTCCTCGTGAAAAAGAAAGACGGGACACTACGGTTCTGCGTCGACTACAGGAAGCTGGACAGTGTGACCAAGAAAGACGTGTACCCGCTCCCGCGTATCGACGACTCCCTCGACCGACTTCGTCAAGCCAAGTACTTCTCTTCGGTCGACCTCAGAAGTGGTTATTGGCAGATAGAAGTTGATGAGAGGGACCGTGAGAAAACCGCCTTCATTACACCAGACGGGCTGTATGAATTTCGCGTCCTCCCATTCGGGCTCTGCTGTGCTCCTGCCACGTTCCAAAGAATGATGGACACCGTTCTCACCGGTTTGAAGTGGCAGACCTGTCTTGTTTATCTTGACGATGTCATCATTTTTTCCGCAACGTTCACGGAACATCTGCACCGCCTCAGGACTGTCCTCAAAGCCGTTCGATCCGCCAACCTCTCCCTCAAACCAGAAAAATGCCACTTTGGGTTCACCGAATTGAAGTTCCTCGGGCACGTCATTAGAGCTGACGGAATCCGCGCTGACCCAGAGAAGCTTGCTGCCGTTGCTGCCTTTCCGGTCCCCTCCCACAAAAAAGCAGTCCGACGTTTTCTGGGCCTGTGCTCCTATTATCGCCGCTTCATTAGAAACTTCGCCCAGCTCGCCAGCCCTCTGACGCTCCTAACCCGTGATGACACGTCATTTTCCTGGGGCAACGAACAACAGAGTGCCTTCGACGAGTTACGACGCCTACTCCAATCACCGCCCATCCTGGCACATTTCGACGAAGATGCCGATACGGAGGTGCACACGGATGCGAGCAACGTCGGTCTTGGCGCCGTTCTAGTTCAGCGGCAAAACGGTGTCGACAAAGTAATTGCCTACGCCAGCCGCGCACTGTCGCGTGCTGAGTTGAACTACTCTACCACGGAAAAAGAATGTTTAGCGGTAGTCTGGGCCGTCGCCAAGTTCCGCCCATACCTCTATGGCAGACCGTTTCGTATCGTCACCGACCACCACTCGCTGTGCTGGCTGAAAAATTTAAAGGACCCTTGCGGCCGCCTAGCACGTTGGGCATTACGCCTGCAGGAATTCGATTTCACCGTCACCTACAAGTCAGGCCGGAAACACACCGACGCTGATACCTTGTCACGCGCTCCCGTCGAACCTCCTCCGCAAGACACCACCGACGATGATAGCTTCCTTGGAGCGGTCAGCACATCTGAGCTCGTTTCCAGACAGCGTGCCGACGCCGAGCTCCGTCTGCTCATCGAACATCTCGAAGGTGGGTGCCCTGAAATACCACGAAACCTAGCTCGTGGACTATCGTCGTTCTGCCTGCGGAGAGGGGTGCTTTATAAAAAGAACTCTACTTCAAGTCCGACAACTTACCTGCTCGTCATACCGTCTGATCTGCGGGATGAAGTCCTCCTTGCCTGCCATGATGAACCGACTTCCGGCCACCTTGGAGTTACCCGCACCTTATCCCGAATCCGGCAAAACTATTACTGGCCCAACCTAACTTCAAGTGTCAGGCATTATGTCCGGACATGCCGGCAATGCCGGCGGCGGAAAAAACCCGCGCTCAAGCCTCCTGGACTGCTTCAGTGCATCGAGCCGCCACAAATACCATTCGACAAAGTCGGCATGGACCTTCTGGGGCCATTTCCTCTCTCGTCGTCCGGCCACAAGTGGATCGTAGTCGCCACAGACTACTTGACCCGCTACGCTGAAACGAAGGCCCTTGCGCGAGGTACTGCCGCCGAAGTTGCCCACTTCTTTATGCACGACATCGTGCTTAGACACGGCGCCCCATCGGCCATCATTACTGACCGAGGCAAGGCGTTTACAGCCCGACTCCTACGTGACATCTTAGAGCTTAGCCATACTGCTCATCGACCAACAACAGCGTATCATCCCCAAACCAATGGTCTAACGGAACGGCTCAACAAAACATTGGCGGACATGATCTCGATGTACGTCGACGTTGAACACAAAACCTGGGATGAGGTCTTGCCGTACGTTACCTTCGCATATAATACCGCGACGCAGGAAACCACCCAGTTCACCCCGTTCCGTCTCGTGTATGGCAGAGAGGTCCGCATGATGCTAGACGCCATGCTGCCGTACGGCGACGCAGAGCTTCCCCCTGAAGCTGGCCACTTCGTGGAGCAAGCAGAGCAGGCCCGTCAGCTGGCCCGCTTGCACATCAAGGTCCAGCAATCCGCCGATGCCCGACACTATAACCTTCGACACAGGGACGTGCACTACGAGCCGGGCGACCACGTGTGGGTGTGGACACCAGTGCGCCGCAAGGGATTGTGCGAAAAGCTTTTAAATAGATATTTTGGCCCTTACAGAGTCCTGCGCCGCCTGAACAGCGTCAACTACGAAGTTGTCCCCCATGGAACTGTGGTCACCGGCCCTCAGCGTCAACGGCCTGAAATCGTGCATGTAGTGCGCTTAAAGCCGTACTTTTCGCGTGACTGAGCGCTGTGTTCACGCTGTTTCGTACCTTTTCCTCTTACCCCACGTGTGAACTTGACTCTCCCTGCATGTTCATCTAGCGCGCGCTGTATAGTTCACCTCACCCCTAGTCCTTTTTTTTTTTGTTCCTCCTCCCCTCACTGTACATACCCCATTCCACATCGAGACGATGTTTGCTTTCGCGGGGGGGAATAATGCCACGCGCCCAACGCGCCGCGCTGCCTCCGCGCTGAGTCGAAGACGACGACGAAGCGGCGGTGGGCTCTCGTGGCGCGCTGTTCTGTTCTGTGTCGTGGAAGCTGGCTCCATAATTAAAAGAAGGCTCCCGGTCTTGGGTTCTTCCCGACGTCTACCTTCACGGCTCCTCTGGTCGTGACAATATTCTTGTAATATCTGCTCATGCAGTGTGTGTTTTTTCCGAAATTGTGTTAATGTGAAGTCGCACACAGATGGTAGGCAGTACCAAGGCGGGAGTGGATCAGGTTTGCGGGCAATATTAGGCAATGTGTCCATTATGTCTAGTTCTTGGCATTTCTCTTCAAAGCGGAGAAGTGGCCTGATTGCGAGAGGTTTGTTGGTAAATAGTGTTCGAGATGGGCACTTTGTAACGAGTGGGTAACAGATGTGTTTAGGCTGGGAACGAATCTTTAAAATATATGAGGATGTGAGCATTGTTCTTCTGTCTGCAAGTGGTGGTTCACTGGTTCCTACATACCGGCTTTTTATGGGTGATGTCCTGTAAGCACCAGTTGAAAGACGCAAACCCAAATTGTGCACAGGGTCCAGTCGTTTCAAGTACGACGGCGTTGGTGATCCATACACTATGCAACCATAATCTAAAACTGAACGTACTAAAGAGCGATAAATGTGTAGAAGACATACCCGATCAGAACCCCAGTGTTTGCGTGAAAGGACTTTCAGTATGTTCAGCGATAGCGACGTTTTTTTTTCAGTGCGTTTATGTGAGGCAGGAAAGTAAGTTTTTTGTCGAAGGTGATGCCTAGAAATTTGTGCTCTTTTTTTAAAGGCAGTTCGGTTTGGTTTAGGTGTAATGTGGGATCTGTGTGCAAGCCTCATTTGAGTGAAAAAAGTAAGGCCACTGTTTTCTGTGGTGAGAACTGGAAACCATTCTTGTCTGCCGATGTTGCCAGTTTGTTTATTGTAAGCTGTACTTGTCTTTCGCATGTAGATATATTGGAAGATGTGCATGCTATCTGAAGATCGTCAACATAGACTGAATACATAATGGACCTTGGGATTATTTTCTTAATAGACTTTATTTTTACAATGAACAGAGTTCTGCTTAAAATGCACCCTTGAGGCACTCCATTTTCCTGAATAAAATTCCTCGAAAGGGTTGAGCCTAGGCGGACATTAAATGAACTGTTAGACAAAAAGTCTTTAATGGAGTTCAGCATTCTGCCACAGATGCCGAGCCAAGCTAAGTCTTGAAGAATTCCAAACCTCCACGTAGTATCATATGCTTTCTCTAAATCAAAAAAGACGCTAAGATGGAGTTGTTTGTGTATAAAAGCTTCTCTGACTGTAGTATTTTCAAGGTGGACTAGGTTATCTGAAGTGGAACATCCCTTTTTAAATCCACACTGATGGATATCAAGAAGTTCACAGGATTGAAGAACAAAAGTTAATCTTATATTAAGGACACTTATTAAGGACACTTTATAATGCTTAAAGGATGTTTATATGTTGTGGACCTAGATTGGTTTCCTGGAGGCATAAGGCTACGGGTGACATTGACCCTAAAGTATTTTTTATGTCATCGTAATTTCTCAATATTCCTCTACAGTTCCACTGAACTAGAAAAGCCATGTTTATGTTTTGGGGTATGAACGACGAGGGGTTTACTTATGTTCTGGGGCCATTATGGTGGCCCTGCCTTTTTTCCGCTCAAGAGAGCTGTTCCGCCACTGTAAAGCAGGCGGGCTGGGAGTTTGGTTCATCACCTCGCAAGAGGTGCTGGACGACCGCGGAGATGCCGCGGGTGTGTGGGTGTCAGCAGGCCTCCCCCGACGGGGTGAAGTCCTGCGGGATGTTGACCCATGGGCCGGCACTCCCTGGCTTGGAGTTGGCAGAGCAGCCTTCGCTGTCTCTGCCTGGGGCGTGGATGGCCCTGCCACAGGCGCGGTGGAAGTGGCCGCGGCAGGTGCCGGAGTGCTGTGTGGTGCTACGCCCCTGCGCACCACATCAGCGAAGTTTGGTTTTGCTGTGAAGGAGAATGTATTTGTAAGTGCAAAACGCCTTCTGGCTTCTTTAAATGAAATGTTTTCTTTGGCCTTTATGGTGATGATTTCTTTCTCCTTTTTCCAGGACGGACACGCCCTGGACTATGCAGCGTGGTCTCCTTCACAGTGCGGGATGCGTAGGGATGCGTCACATTCCTCAGAAGGGTGGTCCTTCGAAGCGCATTTCGTGCAGGTTTTGCGGCCGCGGCAACTCTGTGAGCCGTGGCCAAACTTCTCACAATTAAAACATCGGCGAGGATTGGGTATCTAGTGTCTGGCGGTGACTTTCAAGTATCCAACATCGATCGTTTCGGGCAAACTGCTGGTGTTAAATGTGAGGACCATGTGTTTGGTGTCTATTTCTTTGTTGTCCTTGCGGATTTTGATCCTGTGCACGTCAATTACATTTTGATCAGAGAGTCCTTGAAGCATTTCGGTTTCTGTTAGATGGATGAAGTCACCCTCTTATATAACGCATTTAACTGTGTTAAGAGATCGGTGGGGAGTCACGGAGACAGAGATGTCCCCTATGGAAGCAATGTTTCAGAGTTTTGAGCACTGGATGCTCTCGCGTAGTTCAAGAAGTAGGTCGCCGCTGGCCATTTTTGATACCTTGTAGCCAGGCCCTAAGGTATCTGTTAAACATTTGGTTACAAGAAATGGGTATATTATTCGGGCTTGCTTTTCATCACTGTTGCTGTGTATCACATGAAACTTTGTGAATGTAAGTTTCTTTTTCGAAAAAAAGTCTGCTGCCTCGTTCCGCCCTCTTTTAAGAGAGCGATCTGGTTTGGAAAGGGGGGAGCCATAAAAAAATTTAGTTTTTCGGTCATGGTGCCAGCCACCCACCATGGAGTCCAACAAGGGGACGCGACAGGAACTTGAAAGCAAGTGCTGCCCACGCCAGTTGTACACCTTAACTATAACCAAATATGACGCAACTAAGGGTAGTTGGCCACACAAGGTTTTTCACCGCCAGGAAAAAAGGAAAAAACTAAGAAGGGAGGAGGATACAGAAAAGTTGTAAGAAAGGAGATAGGAAAGTGAAAGATGGAGAGGAGAACAGGAAAAGGCGACTGCCCATTTCCCCCGGTCGGGTCAGGCCGGAGGTGCCGTCTACAGGAAGCTAGGGCCAAAGTGGTGTGTTGCCTCCGCCGAGGGGCCTTAAAGGCCCAAACGCTCGGCATCGGCTCAACCACCAGGATCCCCTTTTCCCCGGACACGGCGATGCCACGCATGGCTAAGCGCGGATGCTCGGGTCCGTGGTGACGCATTGCTCACCATCATCCCCCTGCGAAGATGTCCCTGCGGATGCTCGGGTTAACCCTGTGGTGTCGCCACTCACCGATTTCTGCATGCTGCAGACGCCCCCCTGCGGGGAAGTCAGCTAAATGTAGCTTCCAACACCATGCTTTTGTGGGAATGACTGTTGGCAAGGATGAGAGACTTATTACGACAGGGAGATGATCACTTCCATATGGATTGTCTAAAACACTCCAGTTAAAATCGTTAAAAACACACGGTGAACTAAAAGGCAAATCTAAAATACTCATTTTCACCGAGGTTGGGGAGCAGTATGTGGGTTTATTAGACTTCAGTAAACAGACGTCATTGCATAAAATAAAATCCTCTATGAGATGGCCTCTAGCGTCAGTTTTCTCACTTCCCCAAAAACATGAATGTGCTTTAAAATCTCCAACTACCAGGTATGGCTCTGGTAGCTGCTCTAAAAGATCCTCTAAGTCATGTAGTGTTAACTTAAAGTGCAGATCGATATATAGTGAGCACACTGTAATGGTTTTATGAGCAACTAGAGTGGCTGCGGCAGCTTCGAGTCTTGTTTTTAGTTTAAGCTCTCGAGCCGGGACACCGTTTTTCACTATGATGGCTACGCCTCCCGACAGCCTGCTCGTCTGCTCCCGATCACGGCGGAAAACTAATTCTTAAGAAAGTTATTTTTTTGGGGACCTAAAATTGTTTCTTGTAGACATAAGGCGACGGGAACGTGTGCTCCTAATGTCTTTTATATCACTGTAATTGTTTAAAAGTCCTCTGCAGTTCCATTGTATTATGAAAGCCATCTTAATTTTGTGTTTCTATAGGGTGAAAAGGTAGATCAAGTTGTTAATGGCCCCGTGACTCGGGGCCTGTCTTTTTTTATCGATCCAGGGAGCTCTGCCGACCGTCCAACGTGGACGGCGCGAGGCTGCCCGGGGTCGTGTCCATCGCCTCTGCAGAGGCGCTGGACGACCGTTCACGTTCGAGTTTGACCTCGACCTGTGGGAAGAGGTCTTGAGGCCCGCCGACCCGGGGGTCTGCGCAGCCTGACTTAGAGTTGGCGGAGTAGTCTTAGCTGCTCTGCCTTGGGGCGCGGATGGCCCCGCCACAGGCTCACTGCATGTGACCTGGACGGGTGTCGAAGCCTGGTGTGGTGCGCCGCGCACACACACCACATCAGCAAAGTTGGTTTTTGTGGTGAAGGAGAATGAGTAGGTGAGTGCAAAACGCCTTCTTGCTTCTTTAAATGAAATGTTTTTCTTTGTCTTTATGGTGATTATCTTTCTTTTTTCCACGACGGACACGCCCTGGAGTATGCTGCATGGTCTCCTTCACAATTTGCGCAGTGCGGGGCTGCGTCACATTCATCAGAATGATGCTTCGAGGCGCATTTCGCGCACGTTTTCCGACTGCGGCAACTTTGTGAGCCGTGGCTGAACCTTTGACAGTTGAAACATCGGCGAGGGTTGGGAATGTATGGTCTTACGTTAACTTTCAGATATCCTACTTCGACTGTGTCGGGTAGTGTGCTGGTGTTGAATGTCAGGATCATGTGTTTTCTGTCTATTTTTTTATTATCCTTCCGGATATTGATTCGGTGAACGTCTATCACATCTTGGTCACTCAGACCTTCGAGCATCTCTTTTGCAGTGATGTGGACAAAGTCATTTTCGGATATAACGCCTCGGACGGTGTTCAGAGATCGGTGTGACGTCACGGAGACAGGAATATCCCCAACAGATACAATGTTTACGAGTTACGTTGTCATGCAGTCCAAGCAGTAAGTCACCGCTGGCCATTTTAGATACCTTGTAGCCAATGTCCAAGGCTTCTGTCAAACACTTTGACACTAGGAAGGGAGACAGGATTCTTGCTTGTTTATCTTGTACTTCACTATGGATCACATGGTACTTAGGAAAACTAACGTTTCTTTCTTGAAAAAACTCATCTGCTTCATTCCGCCCTCTTTTGAGAGAGCAATCAGGTTTGGAAAAAGGGGGAGCCATAAAAAATTCCTAGTTTTTCGTTCATGGTTCCAGCCACCCACCATGGAGCCCAACAAGGGGACAGGACAGAAACTTGCGAGCAAGTCCTGCCCACGCCAGCTGTACACCTCAACTATAACCAAATATGACACAACTCAGGGTAGTTGGCCACACAAGGTTAACCCTAGCCACCTATGAAAAGTGAAAAAAAACCAAGAAAAGAGGAGGAGACAGGAGAGTTGTAAGAAAGAGATAGGAAAGAGAAAGAGGAAAGGATAGGAAAAAGCGACTGTCGATTTCCCCCGGTCGGGTCAGGCCGGAGATGCCGTCTACAGGAAGCTGGGGCCAAAGTGGTGTGTTGCCTCCGCCGAGGGGCCTTAAAGGGGCCCAGAAACACAATCTTAGTTAACTGTTTTGCCTGTTGATTGCATACAGTGAGTTAAAATGGTGCTATTAGCGTCGGAAATACCGCGTACATTCCGTTTTTTAATATTTTAATGTCCTCCCAAAAACAACTTCATGGCTCTGATGGTGCCGCCACACAGTGGCGGGTTTTTAGCAGCGGATATGACATCACCGTGCGCGAGCTTGAAGACCGGACAAACAGTAAATATACTGCAAATTGTGTGAATAAATAGAGACACATTTTGTCACCTGTCTGCGTTTTATATTAGATCAAAAAAAACAATTTGTTTGTCTTAGATAAAAGCCCTGCAAAGCAAGTAAAATAAAAACACACCACCAGGGGCGCTCTGGCATGGAAACAACGCTGCAAGTCTCACAGAGAGCAGGCAACCATGGAGTACAAACTTCCGCGACGTGCTCTGGCTGGCTGTTTTGATTGGTTACGCCAGGTGCCGTCATTGGGAGAGCGAAATAGGAGTGGGAAGCCCCGCCAAAATCGAGTTGAGGGCAGCGTTTTGTTTGCTTGTATTTTGAAATTTCTTCACTGAATAACTCCCGTTCCTGTGCATCGATTCCTGTAATTCTTTTTAAGTCAGCATCTGTGTGACATAAAGAACCCACCTGAAGTATAGCCGGTATTCCCCCAGGCAGTGTTTCGCAGCCCCTTTAAGGGTCCAATCGCTCGGCATTGGCTCAACCACCAGGATCCCCTTTTCCCCGGACACGGCGATGCTACACACGGCTAAGCGCGGGTGCTCGGGTCCGTGGTGGCGCACTGCTCACCATCATCCCCCTGCGGGGATGTCCCTGCAGATGCTCAGGTACCCGTGGTGTCGCAACTCACCATCGCTTGCATGAATCAGACGCCCCTGCGGGGCCATGCCAAAAGACACTAGTGAGAAATTGCTCATGGGCAAGACGAGTGCGTGCAGCTCCCACTGATTGGCCATACTGCTACTATGCTGCTACCACTGCTACTGCAAGCAATGCTCGGCTATGCCCAAACATGACTCAAACAGAAAAAAAAATGGCCGGACGTGACGTTGTTTTTCAAACCGGATGCAACGTCATGGGTGGAAGTAACACTTTTGTTATTTTCACCTGGTCGCAGGAGACTTCCCAAAATTTCAGTGCAAGTAGCTAAATGCCGAATCCACTGAGACACCCCGGTGGACACAATGTGTACGTCTCATTAAACAGCAGAACGATTCTCTCTTCCCCTCACCGAAAATGCATGCTATAGCCCAGAACACGATGTATTTTGTGGCTTACCCTTCAAATTGTATTTGGGACTCCTCCACCATGCACGTCATCATATCACACGTGTACTGCACGAACGCGACCATTTTGCAGCGTAGCACTTTAGCACGAAGGAAGTGATGCGCTGTCCACAGTGATAGAAATCACAGAAAAAAGAAAGGCTTCGCAAGCTTACACTGTAGACCATGCCTGTTCTCATAGTATTGCGACTGTCCAACTGTTTCACTGAGAACCCGTGTGATGGTTCTAGCCTATTACTAAACGTTTTAGGTTTTGTTGAGATTCACAACATTATTTCTGTTATATTTTTATATTTTTTTGTAGAAAATGTGCAGATTTTTGCAAAGAGCATCTGTTAGAGGAAAGTTTGGCATTGTGGACGTGATACATCGCTGTGCTATTACACAATTTTGAGGAGGGAAGAGGGGAGAGACATGCTGCCAAACTCGCGCTTCAAATGCCCCATGCGGCATACAGTCGAAGATTGGCTCTTTTCACGTTGCCGTAGGCACCATAGGTAAAAAAAACAAAAACTTGGGCAACTTTGTATGCTTCTTGACAATTTACCGCTCATAAGTCACAGAACAACAAAACTAAGAGCCAATGTGAGGAGAAAATATTTGCCTTCATTTACACTTTAGGTAGTTTCATAGTTAGCTTCGATGCTATACAACATGATGCTCCATCGCCGCTTGGCTAAGAGTGCTCCCTGTGTTCTGCACACTTGTGCACATTGTGTTGTTTGCTTATTCCTATTGCAGCTTCAGCACTGTGGGCTCGTATTGTGAAAGTGTACCTTGCCGACAGTTTGACGCTGGGCTGCCACTGCAACAAACTTCGCTATGCCACGGGTGCCGCGGCAACGCTACAGGCGCTATTTCGAGCCTGGATTCATTGCAAAGGTGCCCAAGCAGACGGTCCACAGCCAACGCCAGAAGGCCAAAGCACCCAGGCTGCTAAGATACCAGTGAAATTTGTAACCCTGCGCTAACATTCATATTTTTGTAGGTAGGGGTCGAGGTGAGGCGTTAGAAAGCGTTAGGTGCTAATTTAATTTTTTACTCTATTTTTCAGGAAGCTCGCTGAACCTCGACAGCCAACTTGCACATTTGGCTGGAGAAATTGACTCTATGAACTGCGCAACTGAAGTGTCTCCTCAGCACTGCTCTGGTGACACTGCCTTAGGTGCCTCCTCTAGCACAGGTGCATCCATGAGCTGCCAGGAACTCGAAGCAGTGCCGAGCAGTAGCGATGCTCATGCACCTCGTGAAGGTCATGCCATCAACTCTAGCAGTGATAGCTGTGCTTCTGAACAGAATTCTGATGTGGACTCTGACTGCGAGGTTTCACCAGACTGCCTGAGTGAAGAAACTGATGCTGACACTGTAGACGACTCGCAGGATTTCACAGGAAATGACAGTTCTGAAGGATCTGATTCTACCAATGATTTCATGAAGAACTTTGTGTTGAGTTGGGTTTTATGGCACATAGGCAGCTAAGGCCATCACGCGCCAAAAGCTAGTTTTATTATGTCTGTTTGGTGCGAGTAAGTTTAAAGATTATTTTGTAACCCTACAAGAGGTTTAGGGCATTTGCATATTTTAGGAACGAAACAAGAGAGGAGGTTTTTACTAGGGAATTTTCTCCTAGGAGTAAGCAAGGGTGTAATGGGATGTGCTCTTCATAAAATTGTCGGGAATGCTTTCTTCTAAGTTGATCAAGTTTTGCACAGGTTATTAATATGTGGTTTGTAGTGACAATCTCTCCGCACTGTGCGCATGTAGGTTTGTCTTTTTTTTGCAAGAATGAAATTGTGTTAAGTGCGTGTGTCCAATATGAAGGCGGCATAAAATTACTTCAATAAAACGCTCTTGATGACTGCATGTTTTCCATTCTTCTATAACTGGCTTTACTAGGTGTAACTTGTTTACTTCATTATCCCATGCTCCCTGCCGTTTTTCTCTCAGTTTTCTTTATAGAAATTTTAGAGTATCGTTATGCGGCACTTTCACTTTCTGTATTTTAGCATTACAGGCAGCTGCAGCACACACATCGGCTCTCTCATTACCGTAGATTCCTACGTGACTTGGTACCCAAGCGAATTGAATTTCAAGCCCTTGTCTTTTGGCAACTACTAAATTGTGTACTATGACTCCTACTAAAGACTTGCATTTTTGGGATGTAGTGAAGTAATTACGCTAAGGGAGTCTGTATAAATATTACTGTTTTCAATGTTGTCCTTTAGTATTTTTCCTACCGTTAAGGATATGGCACAAGATTCTGTGGTGAAAACTGACGCACACTGAGGTAACCTATTTTTTCTTGTTTGTCTTGGACTACAGCACAGCCAACATAAAGCATTGTTTTGAAACCATCTGTATAAAATGCTGTATGATCACAGCATTTCTCGTTCAGTGCTAAGAACTCCTGTATAATGTGTTCTTGAGGTGTGTTTTTTTACAAATGTGTGTTAGTATGAGATCGCATACAGCAGGGAAGTTGTACCAAGGTGGCAATGGGTCAGGTCTCTGTGCAATATGAGGGAGTGCATTTAGTATTTTAATTTCCTGGCACTGCTCTTCAAAACAGAGTATGAGTGGTCTGATGGCTTGGGGTTTATTGTTAAACAGTGTTCTAGAGTGACATTTTGTAACTATCGGGTAACAGATGTGTTTCGGTAATGAACGGATTTTCAGAATGTATGAACATGTCAGTCTGGTTCTGTCAGTTAGTGAAGGTTCCTTTGTTTCAACATAGAGACTAGTCACAGGTGACGTCCTGTATGCCCCAGTCGGAGTCTCATTCCATGCTAAAATCAAAAGAGAAGGCAAAAATAAAGCGGAATGAGAAAGAGCCTGCACCTGCAGAGCATCAACAGACTTAAACCAATCAAAAAGAAGAGGGCCCATTTGGACAAAAGTCGAATTTGGTGAAAAAAGCCAATGGGAAAAATAAAGTAGGGCACGGTAGCATTGTATCCTAAGGGCTCAACGAGCACAGAGGGATGATGAATCCTCGGTGAGCTTCTTTTTTTCACAAACATCGATGAGGGTGCCAAGCAGAAAAAAGAAAGAGAGAGGAAAGAGTAATTGAGAAAGAGAAAAAAGGAAAAAAATGAAATGAAATAAAGTAAATAAAAAATAATAAATAAAAACACACACAAAAAAAATAATACTGGGAGAAAAAAAAGATGACATGATTATTTACACGAAGAGAAAAAAAAGAAAAAGAGAAATAGAAAAGAAAAGAAAAAGAAAATAGAAAAAAAGCATAATTATTTACAAAAAAACGGTGACTTGATTAGTTACAAACGAAAACAAAAGAAAAGAAAGGAAAGAGGAGAAAAGAAAAGGAAAAAAGGAAAAGAAAGAAAAGAGAAAGTCGTATAATGTGTATGAGATAATGTGATTCATGAAAAAAAATCGATGACACAGGAATGCAGGCAGCAGGAGGCAGAAGATCTTGAAGATGGGCTAGAAAGAGGAAATCTGTGAAGAGAAAAGCAGATAGAGAAGTAGCGGAGAAGTGTGCCAATGTACATTTTATGTGAGTGTGCCTGTCCTGTGTGAATTTGATGAAAGAGCCAAAGAATAGAGGCAAGGAAGAAGATGGAAAGGAAAAGAAAAGTATACATAGGGAGAAAGAAAGTGCGAAATTGGTAGGTAGCAATTGTAATTTAAAATGGAATAGGATAAGATGTAAGGTATGTGTAAGCATGGGCGTCCGGAGGGGGGGGGCAAGGGGGGGCGGCTGCACCCCCCTGGAAAATCACTCTAACCGTGAGTGATGGCCGCACACCAGGGGCGGCGGTGCGCTCAGCAAAAAGAGTAAAAGCGGCCCCGCTTCCAGCTTTGGGTCACATCTGCGAAGTGCCGCGTCCGGGGACGCGTCGTTGCAGACATACAGCGGCACCGGCGAGCATGTGTTTCGAGGCGTCTTGAGATGGGTGCCTGTTTCTTTGATCTCTAGAGATAGCCACACGGAGGCAGACAGTGCACAATCCGGCCACCGATGAATTCTTCAGGAGGGAGGGACAAATCAGCCGTGTCCACCCCCGCTTTGTCGGGCTGCTCAAGGGCAAGAAGGCGATGAGTTGGCGCCGCCGCCGCTCGCTGTCTCCTCCGATCCACGGGAGAGCGCAGTTCGGTAGAAGCGCCGCTTTCAGAATCTTCGGCAAAGGGGATTAGCAGTTGCTTTTGTTCACGGCGACGCAGTCTCCAGAGGCGCCCCCACACCAGCGTTCCTTGCATCTTCTCCGGAAGCCAGCGCCTTTGGTCAAGGCAGCCCGATGGCGCCTGCCTGGCTCGCCTGGCTCGCCTGTCACCTCTGGCTGGGCCTCAAATCCCAACAGCGCCCATGTACTGTGCGATGTCAGTGCATGGTAAAGAGACCCAGGTGGTCGACATTATCCGGAACTCTGTACTACTCCGTCCATCATAGCCTGAGTCGTTTTGGGGCTCTGAACCCCATAAAAACACACAAAACAAATTTTCCGACCGGAGTGGCGAGTGTCCCTTCCCCTCGGAAGTCGCGAGGCGTTCCTTTCACCCCCAAAGTGCTATTAGGAACGACGACAACAAGTCTCGCCGGGTGGCCGCCAGCACGCCTGTTTCTACTGTGTATGGCTGCTAGCGACTTGAGGGTGATTGCTTTCGGGCCTGCCGCCATGGACCACAAGCACCGAGAGGACCCAGGTGCCAGCTGACTTCAATTACGGAGTTTGCCTGGTTGGAGTGCAGGAACAAAACCAGACCCCCTTCACAAAGTGCCTGCACGTGTAGAACGCCACCGCCGCCTCGGGGAGACGAACGTTATCTTCCCCATTTGCCGTGACCGTGCCAGGGAACAAAGGGCCTCGTCTCCGGTTGCTCTTTGGCGTGCCCAAGCACCGCGACAAGCTGGCGGGCCTCATCTCCGACCCAAGCACGAGGAACCACTTTCGGCGTTTTCGTGACCTCGCGTCTGGCCTCGAGCGGCGGGTGGCATTTGATGATCAACAGATGTCGGTGACCCGCAGAAACCTTCGGCTGGCCGGAGGCCATCACCTACCGCCGTCAACGCTACCTCGACGACAACCTTCTTTCCCTCAGACTCCACATGTGAAGGGGGCGTGACCATGAGTGCAGTGTCGTGTGTGCGCACAGGTGAAAGCTCTAGGCCCCTCCCACTCCGGCAAGGGCGTCCTCAACCTAGGGACTTTAGGGAACAAGAAGGATATAAAACTCGACAACGGATGCGGCAGAATCGTCTCACTTCTAACCACCAATGTAAAATGTAAATAAACCTATTCTCCTTTCGCCATCTACCTCTTCGCTCAGCGGCACTCCTGTCCTGAACCCTCAACTCCAACAGTGCGTATTCGGGGATACTGCGGCAAGTAGGCCCTTGCATGTGTGCGCGCCTCTGTGTTTGTGCTTCGGTATTTTTAGTGGCCGGTTGTCAACGAAGCTGAGAACAATCAAGACAGCGGACGAGAAAACGACGAGCGGCGAGTAGTGTGTATGCAAATACTCGACTGTGCGGTTGCGCGAGCAAGATGGAGCGAGGTGTATGAAGCTGCGAGCGTGCATTTATCTTGTAAATAAGTTTTCGTTGTATATATAGTCATTTTTTGTTTTCAACGTACGCATTCAACCGTTTTTTCAATCAATGTGTATATATTTTTAACACTACCAACCCCGAAGAACTCCATAGCCAGCTTTGTCTCGCGCGGTTCCGAATGATGGACATTCGGCGCTTCTTCAAGCGTCAGCGGTTGTCTGACGAAGCGTTATCCAAATGCGCCCCTGCAGATTCTGGTGTGATATGTGACAACGGTGTAGCATTTGAACAGAGTGATGCAAGCTTTTATCACCGGACAGTAGCTGATGTCGTCGACTCCATGGAAGGGACTCTGGCAACAGTGAGTTCAGGTAATGCAGCAGGCCGAGATGATTCCATTTCTCCTTTCTTGGGATTTAAGTCCGGATTTGACCAGAGCGATGCAACCTTTCATCACCGGACAGTAGCCGACGTCGTCGTCTCCATGGAAGGAACTTCACCAGCGAGCTCCGGTCACGCAGTAAGCCGAGACGATTCCCTTTCTCCTTGCTTGGGATCGAAGTCCGGAGACAACATCAAGAAAACAAATAACTTGCCTCAAGAATATGACTTAGGAGAGTTTCTAGGCAAAGCTAAACTCACTGGCATACCGGACTTTTTGAAGTTACGTCTTCTTACTAAGCCATGGTCACCAAATGTTACATACGATTTTAAGAAGGATGTAACACCTGGAAAGAGACCTTTTCGACATCAATGGCTGGGAGATTACGCCCCCTGGCTTGCGTACTCAGCGACAGCGAAAGGCGCTATTTGTCGTTTTTGCGTCATTTTTCCTCCACGTGTTCACCGGGGTACTCAAGGAAGTTTTATCGTGCGCGCTTTCAGTAACTACAGAAAAATGCACGAGGCGTGCAGGGATCACGTAAAATCCCAATGGCACCAGGAGGCAATGACGGCCTCACAGAACTTTATGGATGTGATGAAAGGCAAGCAGCTACCCGTTGTAGAGCAGCTGAACAGAGCACTCCACGCGCAAGTTGAAAGGAACCGTGAGAAACTATTTCCAATAGTTTCCACCATTGTCTTTTGCGCGACGCATGACTTGCCAATTCGCGGCAAGCAGTCCGATAGTGGAGTCTTCAATGATCTGCTTGAATTTCGTGTAGAAGCTGGAGATACTCTACTTCAGGAGCACTTCGCTTCTTCTGCTGGCAATGCCAAGTACACTTCTGTCCGCGTCCAGAACGAGATCATCACAATCTGTGGCGACATCCTGAAAGAGCAGATAGTTACCGAAGCTAACAAAGCGTTTGCTTTTTCCGTTCTTGCTGACGAAACTGCAGATATTTCAGGAAAAGAGCAGATGTCTATAGGCGTTCGCTTTATTGACAAGGCGGGAGCCGAAGTGTGCGTTCGAGAGCAGTTTTTGGGATTTGTAGAGCTGGAGCAATTAAACTCCGCTTGCATCGCCGCGGCAATCTTGAAGTTTTTGACGAATGTCGGGCTGATTCTTTCGAACCTCGTTGGACAGGGGTACGATGGATGCTCTACAATGGCTGGAAAAGAAGCTGGAGTGAACAAAATTATACAAAAACAGTTCCCGAAGGCACTATTTTTCCACTGTGCAAGTCACAAACTAAATCTCGTCATCAACGATCTGAACGACGTCTCTGAAATTCGAAACACAATTGGCATAATCAAACAAACCATAAACTTCTTCCGCGAGAGCGTACTCCGGAGAAAATTGGTGCCGAACATTCCGATGCTGTGTGAGACAAGATGGTCTGCAAAATATAAGTCTATTAGGATCTTCTCTCAGCATTACGTGGCCATAGTCGAAGCACTAGAGAAGCTCGCGTCCACGGAATCATGCTCGAACGCTGCAACTAGACAACGACCTCACATCCTCTACTGCGCAACAACAAGCTCATCTTTCATCGTCTGATTGCATATTGTAGCGAAGTACAGCGCTCGGCTCGAACCAGTTACGAACATTCTGCAAGGTGTATCGACGACTTCCATTCTGTGCATGACCACATCACTGAGCTGCAACGTATTTTTCGCGGCCACCGGACGAACGCTGTAGAGGAGTTCTCTAACATGAATGCAGCAAGGGAGGCAGCCAATCACTTAAATGTGGTACGTGATATCTGTGCCAAGACAAGTCTCTCGTCAGGCCCACCGAGACAACTACGGGATTCAGTCGCCGGAGGAATACTACCGTGTGGCAATATATGTGCCGTACTTGGACTCCCTCACTGCTTCTTTAGCTCGGCGCTTTTCTGAAAGCAATGAGAGGAGCTTCAAACTTCTCCAGCTGCAGCCATCAAAAATGAAGCACTTGAGCCGTGTTGAGTTCGCTGTTCTCGCCGAAGAACTCCAGTGCTTTTACGGCATCGACAACTTCAAGGAAGAGGCCATCTCTTGGTACGAGATGTGGTGCAACAAAACTGGGGACCCATCAGAAATAACTTACTGCGAGCTTCTACATCAGGCCAAGACATTCTTCCCTGGTGTTGCAAAAGCCATTGAGGTGGCTCTGGCTTTGCCAGTTACTACCTGTACGGTTGAACGCTCCTTCAGTACAATGAGGAGAGTGAAAACGTGGCTACGCTCAACGATGACAAACGACAGACTGGACGGCCTTTGTATGATGAGTGTGCACCGAGAGCGTGTAATGAAGCACAGGAATGAATTTATCACCCGTGTCATCACGCAATTCGCCCGGAAAAATCCGAGGCGTCTACAGTTGCTGTTTACTGACTGACTGTCGTTGCGTGTTTGTGAACATATTGTGCTGTGTGCTGGTCATCAATCCGGGTGTGTCGAGAACCCGTATGCAGCAAGACTGAGCACTCTTCTCCACGAAGTGATAGTATCTTTTTGCATTTTTATTAATTTTAATTGTTTCTTCGTTGATAAACTCCAATGTATCTCTCCTAGCCACGCTTTAATTTGCTAAGTAGAACGTGTTGTCGGGCTAGTTGGTTGAATACTTCAGACATGGCAGTTGCGCGAAACACACACACACAAGACAGGTTACGGGACGAGCGCAAACTTACAACTGATTTTATTCAAAATACAAGGCACATATTTAAAGGAAGAAAAATAGAATGCACTTTGAGCATGCGCATCGAGATTATACATAATGTGGCAATCAGAAGCATACCAAGGTCTGAACTTACATCGTCTTATCGAGAAAGGCTACCTCACTATTGTACAGTGCAACCGAAGAATCACTGATACATTTTTGCTGTTTGTAATTTTTCTTTCATGTGTGTATTTTACTTATTTATTTTATTTATTTATAAATAAATAAATTTACTCCGCAAATAGTGCCTTTTTGCTACGAACATAACCCCCCCCCTCCGGCGCCAACAGCCAATGGGGCCCCCCCCCTGCAAAAAATTCTGCGGACGCCCTTGTGTGTAAGTGTAATGTATGCGCATTGAAAGTGATGTCAATTAAAAGAAAAAATGTATTTTGTAAGTGTGGTGAGTGACTGCGACTCGCCGCCACAGAAGGGAGGACACATCTGCATCCACCCATAATTGGGCCAAATGTCCCCCATGAGGAAGCGGTAGACAGTAGTGTGTACAGGGTGGCCGAAAAATACTGTAACGGGAAAAGACAACTATAACTTTTCAAAAAACAACCGAATTGAGGCGCGTTTTTTTATTCGTAAGTGCACTAAATTCTTGAAAAATAGTTTACATCTGATTTTCAAAATGTCCACCTTCTGCTTTTATACAGGCCTCCAGACGCTTTCAGAAATTTTTCAGAATAGCCTCGATGCCTTCTGGAGTGATTTCGTTCCAGGCCTTCTGCAGAGCACGTTTCAGGGATTCGGTGGATTTGTGCTTGGAAGAACACTTTTTGCTCCAGGATACCCCAAACAGCAAAGTCCAAAGGATTGAGATCAGGGGAATTGGACGGCCAAACATCTTTCCCCCAGAAGCCAGGGAGATTCGACTCACACCACTGGATTGTTTTCTTCGCTCCGTGGGCAGGTGCCCACTCTTGCTGCAGCTGTCAGTCAACGTTTTTTGCATTTTCTTCAGCCCAGGGTATGACGGCGCGCCATCCAGGATGAGATCACGGCAGGTCTCTGCATTGATTTTTGACTCCGTTTGGGACAAAAACAAGTTTGGTTTGCCCAAGCCCTGAAATTTCACCCCAAACCATGACGCTCTTGGGGAAATGGGTTTTCTCCACTCTAGCATTTCGAGGAGACCGACTGGCAGCAATTCTCGATGGTTTTGTGAATTACAGGCCGGTTCAACAGTGAAAATCTCATCTGTGAAGAGAACCCGTTTGAGGGCTTCGCCGCGGTTCAGCTGCTTCATTCTGCAGCACTTTTCCAATCTGGAGGCCTTCACGTGGTCCGTAAGCAGCTGGCCCTTTGCTGGTTTGCGCACCTTAAGTCCTGGATCTTCTTTGACAAGTAATTGCATGGTGGAGTTGCCAACTCCATGCTCGCGGGCGAGTTTTAACCTGCTCCTCAAGGGATTTCGTTTGACTTTCTTGCTGACAGCCAATTTCAGTTCCCTGGTTCTTGCAGTTCGAGGCCTTCCGCTTCGCGGCCGGTCCTATGAACACCTCCGGTCTCCTGGAATCGTTTGACGACACGGTGCACTAGGACTCGGTGCAATTTAAGCATCTTTGCAATTTTCGGAATAAGCATCCCCAGCTTGTGGTGGGCAACAATAGAGTACTGCAATTCTTCAGATACCATTTTCCTAGAAAATATTGCACCAATGGCAGTAAAAATAGTAGTTCTATTTTAGAAAAACACAAGTGACATGAAAAAATCGGTGTCGATGCTCAAAAATGCGAACAATAATAAATAACATGAAATTCAACACACGTTACAGTATTTTTCGGTCACCCTGTATGTGTGTGTGTGGGTGGGATATGTGTAATGTTTTAGTTGCGGCGTAAATAATTTGGGAGCGACTGACTTACTAAGGCGACTATTCGAAGTAGTAAGGCGACGGTGTGACGGTCATCCAACCATGACCGCCACACCGCAGTGGAAAAGACTGTGGAGCACCCTTATGGGCGTAACAGATGCGTTTCGGTAACGAACAGATTTTCAGAATGTATGAACATGTCAGTGTGGTTCTTCTGTCAGTTAGTGAAGGTTCCTTTGCTTCTACATAGAGACTAGTCACAGGTGAGGTCCTGTATGCCCCAGTCAAAAGACGCAAACCTAGGTTATGTACTGGGTCCAGTCTTTTCAGGTATGATGGTCTCGCTGAACCATACACCACGCACCTGTAATCAAGACAGGAGCGCACTACTGCACGACAGATATGGAGAATACATGTCCTATAAGAGCCCTAGTGTCTTCGTGAGAGCACTTTAAGTATGTTTACAGCTCGAGAGGCTTTTACTTTCAAGTTATTCATGTGCGGGAGGAATGTGAGCTTTTTGTTGAATGTTACACCGAAAAATTTGTGTTCTTTTATTGGGAGAACGGTTTCATTTAAATGCAGGGTGGGATAAGGATGCAGGCCTCTCCGTAGAGAGAAAAGAATGGCAACTGTTTTTTGTGGGGAGAACCGAAATCCATTTTTGTCTGCCCAGTTACCAAGTCTGTTTAATGTGAGTTGTACCTGTCTTTCACAGGTTGATAAGCTGGACGATGTGCATGAAATTTGCAGCTCATCGACGTAAACTGAGTACATAATTGACTTTGGGATTACTTTGGCTATGGAATTCATTTTTACGATGAAAACTGTAGTGCTTAAAATGCATCCCTGAGGTACCCCACTCTCTTGCGAGAAGGTTCTTGAGAGGGTTGAACCGAGACGGACTTGAAATGTACAGTTTGACAAAAAATCTTTCAGGCAATTTAACATTCTACTGCCGATGCCCAGATCTCCCAAGTCGCGGAGAATCCCAAACCTCCAGGTTGTATCATAGGCTTTTTCCATATCAAAGAAAACAGCCAGACAGTGTTGTGTATGTATGAATGCTTCTCGAACAGTGTTTTCGAGTCGGACAAGATGATCCAGTGTCGAACAAGCTTTTCTGAAACCGCACTGGTGGAGGTCAAGCAGTTCGCGAAATTCGAGAATAAACATTAACCTAATATTTACAATGCTTTCCAAGGATTTGGCAAGGCAGCTTGTAAAGGCTATTGGCCTGTAACTAGTAGGAGAGGTTGGGAGCTTCCCTGGTTTCAGGAATGGTACTATTACTGCTTCCAAGCCTCAGGCATTTTCCCTGACACCCAGATTTTGTTGAAAAATTTCAAGAGTGCGTCTACCGCAGGTTCAGACAAATGGGCTAGCATTTGATAATGTACCTTGTCGGGCCCTGGCGCAGCTGTTTGCCACTAGTTAGTACTCTGTGAAGTTCATGAACACAAATCAAACTGTTGTAGGTTCGTTAGTGTAGCCACTAGTTGGAAGTCTTTGTTTCTCTGCTGTGCTGTGTAGCCTCTCACTCGTCTGACAAAAGATAATCAACCTTTTGCCTCGGCACAAGAACAGCAGGACACCTTCGACGGCCAAACGTGGCCCAAACGTGACCAAACGTTCAGCGGCCAAACGTGGCCCTATTCGGCTCCCTCTCGTGAGGTGGCGCTTTCGACGCTGTTGGCCCGCTCCGGCCAGTCTCGTCACATGAACTATCGCTATAAGACGAGTGCGCTGTGTTTCACGCCACTTTACACCGGTAATTCCTGTTTAACGAAGATATTTCCAACATAGGGAACAAATACTATTCTGAATGTGCAACTACAGTGGCATTAAGGCTGCATGAAAAGCTGCGCGAATTAAGGCCGCCATTAGAGGCGGCCGCGTAATACATGTGTCCCTGAAGGGCGGCGCTACTGCATACTATCGATGAAGGAAGGGGTATACAACAAGCATATACAAGGAGCGGCATTCCGCTCAAGCATGCAGGGTCATCTCGCAGCTTGCATTCGCATTTCAGGAGAGGCAATGTCAAGAAGACCTTCTGATCGAGATACCGGCGAGTTTTAGGGAATTCTCGTTTGTTGATCCATAACAGCACGACAGACATGACAAAGAAGATACACAACACAGAGCGCTGTTTTGTGTCTCTTCTGTCTTCTTTGTCCCGTCCGTCGCGTTTTTGTTATGAATCACCGTGAACACCAACTCGCCCACCAACTGGTATTGCCTAGTTTGTTGCATTACATCGTAGCACGGCACAGTGGGGGGTAATAGTCAGAAAAGGCATTCTTATTCTTCGGTAGTGTTTCATTCGGGGGTCCGTAATTCACGTTATCACTAGCTTCCATGTTTCATGTACTATCCACAACAAATGAATGGCGAGCAATAGAACAACAACCGATACCTATTAGTTCATACAGAGAGAATACAAGCGAGGTTGATCAACATTTCCGATGAACAGTCTGCGGACATTAGAAACAAAATTAACCTGCGCTACAACTGACCTTATGATACTCGCGTGAGAACTTCTTATTTTGCTGTGAGTCTTTGAACACTCTTGACGCATGTATTTTTGCTGATAGTACATTACACGCAGAAACCGACAGCGGCTGAGCTTGTTCGTTTCGTTCTGACTGACAATTTGCCAACCATTCGTTTATTTCACCCGGTTCCCATACCGTGACCAAACCGAATGCAATCATAAAGTACATCATTTATCAATTTCGAAAGCCCAGTCTGCTGAAGTGGTTGATGTTCATCACAAGAAACAATTGTTTTTCTTTTCGCAGACGTAACACCACAGTTAGCAGAGAGCGAAAGCATTGAAGAAGGAAAAAGGTAAGGGTGCGATGTCTTCTTTTTCTAGGCCTTTGGAGAGCAGCGGGTCTGAATGCGACGATCGATTCGGGGCATGGATCGAGCGGCCAAGCGAGAAATAGCACCTTCAAAATATGTTACCTTCATTAGTTGTAGATTTCCAGCGTATATTGCGTGCATGCAGCACGCTCAGTAAGCACATTCGCACTTCATTTAAGATTAAATAAAACCTTATAAATGAGATGTTTGTTACCAGTAAACTGGATTGCTTGATCCTTATGACTATTTTGATCTTTTCTGGAATGAATGTGGCGTATTTATTGCTGAATGAGAAATGAACCAGCGGAACATCTTTTCCTTTTCCACTAAACTACAATTCTTGCAGTCAAAACCGAAGCGGACACCGCGACCACCTTTACAAAGTGAACGGGAGTGTTGGCCATCCCAGACATCTGCGGGGAGAATTGGTTTCGTTGTCATCCCAGTTTGCGTGCGAAAATGGCTGGTGGTAGTCATACGTTCATTTCACTGCAGGCTCTTTACTAGCTGACAAATACTCGACTTTCACTGGATCTTGCTTCTTTGCACACTGACCGCAAAAATTTGCGATGCAGGCAAAGTTCAACTCATTCCCAATGTCCCTTTAAGAAACCACAGAAAGAAACACAGACTAAAATTTGATGTCTTGTGTTAGCTGGTGATTTTGTGTTTTATCTTCTCTGAGTAACTATGTTTTTTTAGTAAGTTCACTTAGTTGCAGGAAATAAAGAAACCTCGCTCTAGATTGGGGTTAGTGATTTCCGATTTTTCGCGTGAGAAAAAAAAGAGTATATAGACGAATGCGTCTACACTTAAGACATCCAATCTTTTCTACAGGGCGCTTTAGCTCAAAAATATTTAACCATTGAAGAGCGGAACGTTTTTGCGGCATTGATACAAAAAACATTTTATAGGGGTTTAGTATTGCTAGGCAAAACATTCAGCAAAAGCAGGTTTTTGCGAGAAGACAACACCTCCAATGGCTGTCGCTGCAAATGCCCAGGTGCGCTCTCCATCTTGGAGCAGATTGAGTCGCCGCGGGCTTATCAAACTCGTCTCAAAATCACAGCCACGTTACATAACCTCTCCACATGTTTCTAGGCTGCTTTAAATCCAAGAAATGTTTTCGAGGAATTTTCTCTTCAGATGCCATAGAGTTCCCGTTTTTCGCAAATATATGGGAATGAAAACAAACTAAATGCTAGCGCTGATGCGCTCAGATGCAGGGAGGGCTCTGTGTAGACCTTACAGACCGGTGTTGTGTTTGCAAAGCTATCCCTGTGATCTGGCAACTACGTGTATATTCGCTGAGGCAGCCGTGGAATCTGATGCCACACACCTGACTGTGCTCAAGTAGAAGCACACGCTAGCACCGACGACGCTCCGAGGTGGGTCAGCGTCACTATAGCAGCGCTGGCGCAGGCGCAGGGAGCAGCGGGGGCGAGATCAAGTGATTGAAGTCTCTCCTTCCCCTCAACATGCATTACAACGGCGCCTACCCGCCTTACTGCCAGCTCCCTCCGAGGAGAGATAGAACAGTCTCCTCAGAAAGCCACACAAGACCATCCAAGTTGCGCTCGTTTCATGGGCTCAGGAAGTCGCACCACCTGGGGCCCACACCAAGCCCACCTGCCCAAAAGCCCGACATTCTATGGGAATAAAGTTGTTTCTCTCTCTCTCTCTTGCTGAGGCCGAAGATGGCGCACAAGTTCAGTCTTCTAAATGAAGCAAGTTGTCTTTGTCTTCTTCGTTTTCTAGGCGTCGTGGGTCTGTATACGTCAATTCTCCGCATTCCATACTGATGAAGGTTCAAAAGTACTCGTACTCAGATACAGGGAGGTCGAGATCGGGTTTAGAAGGATTAATTTCGATGGACTGCATGGTCGTTGTTAGGTCATTGCCATGGCCTGGGAAACCTCGCTTAGCCTGTCCGCGCCTCGCCGGCCTGGCATGATCTTCTATCTGGCGTGGACTGCCGAAAAATTCTCCCACCTGCAGAAAAGGTGTCCGGATGTTCCACTCGACATTCCGGAGGCGCTGAGACTAAAGCAGGATCTAGGGCGAAGTTATGCTGTTATGCTTGAAAATCGGCGGAACCGACGTGACGTGTGTCTCTAGAAGTACAGCGCTGCCGATGTCTCGGGCAGCTGGAAACACATCTCATTACGCAAATAAGATTTGGCAGTCACAAAATCCGCTGCATACTCGAAAATCCGGCTCCACGTGGAAGCAATGTCGCCAGCACACTTCGCTAGAACAGGGGAGAAAGAGCCCCCGGAGAGCACCTAACCTTGTGTGTGTTGTTGCCCTCTCCACATCACTCGCCGGCACAGCACTGAAGGCATGACGGCGCGCGTCATCGATTGTTCGAGAAAGTTCAGTAATTTCTACTCAATGCTGATGAAGAGGGCGTAGCCTTGAGCGTGCTAAGTGATGCCCTTTCCCCTTCATTCGTGCACTGGCGGCGGCGCAGCGCTAGAAGGATCTGGAAGGTTCTCGTAGCTAGTCTGCACCTGACCAATGGGAACGTGCACCCAGCGTGAGAAGAAGGAAATTGTACTGCTGATGCAGTGTGTATGTGCGTGCCTGCCTTGGCACGAAGAACGAATAGATGTTGAGCACGTCTACATATGAAGGGTGTCGACCGCTGTCGGTCAGCTCGATCCGCCGTTTAAGCTTCAGAGAAGCGCGCCCGCTCGACTACCGGGTCCACGCCACTCGACCAGCCAGAGACCAGCAAGGTAGCGTGCGCTAGCCCGCGGGACAGCTCCGTCGGGTACCTCTAGTTGCCGGTCTGTAGCAGTGCCCGGTGAACAAATTGTATTAAGGCGGAAGCCTTTAATGCCTCATCGTTGTAAGCAGAAGTTGTCGACAGAAATGTCACGCTTTTCAATTGGTCGAAATGGTCGTGACGTCACAGTGCAAGAATTTCAAACGGGGCCAATTGTACTTTGGCTACTAACCATGCAACCAATTAAAGGGATCGTATAGTGATGCTCCAAGTTAGTGGGACTTACTTAACCAATTAGCCTAATTAACCTTTCTAGTCAGACCAGATAAATAAATAAAACCGAGTAGGAAATTGGCCGAGCACGGGAATCGAACCCCGGTCTCTGGAGTGCGAGACGAGCACGCTACCACTCCACCATTCCAGCTCGATGGTTTGGAATGAACAAAGGCATGTCTAGTGAATACGGCGTCTTCGTTCACTCCCATCTTCCTCCCTTCCTGTTACGGCGAGGTTTAGGTGTCCACCGAGATATGAAAGGCTGATGATACACTTCCTTTCCTCAAAAACCAATTTACCGACGAGCAAGGGCTAGAACCTTTACTCAAAAAGCGTTGCATTCAAAGGGGAACGCATCGCGCCGAATGGGTGGTGGCGTTCCGTGGACTGCCTGGCAGCACTACAACACGCTGTCGCGTTCCACTCCTAAAGGCAAAGATTAAGCGTAATTAATTGGCAGTTAATTAATGCACCAACAGAATGTGAAGTGAACAATCGCGTAGCAGAATGCAGCACTCAGGCTTTTGCCTTTCACCACTTTAGCCGCTAAAGTTCCTCGTAATTTTTTTCTTTGTTTGCTTCTCTTTTCTGTTAGTGCTCTTTAGGTGCAAGGCTTTTGTTGTTTTGTTGTATTGTAATTTCTCTCGAATACTCTTTTGAACAAGTTGCATTGTATTGTATATGATTCTATATGTGCTCGTACGAGTGATTGTGAAATCCTCTGTATCGTCTCTTTGCTGTATAAATTTTGTATTGTGTGTGAAACCTTGGCTCCGACCCATTCTTTGGCTTGCGACCGGCGAAAGCTGGTCTCCGAACGACAACCCCTTGTCACTTGGTAGCTGGTTTCTGTCTGGGCTTGCCGCGGTGAGTCGAGGGCATCTCCTTTGAGACTGAGACCACTATGCTCACGCTGTAAGGGTATGGGGCAAAGGAAGCATAAGGGCTTAAAACGGTGACATTGGCAGAGTTGCAATCAATGAAGGCGGAGGCTTTAGGACTATGGTTGCAGACATCATTTCATACAGTTTTTAATAATGGCCCACATGATTATATATCGGAATTGGAAGGTATTTAAATGCGAGATATACAAGTACCTAAGCGTACGCACAAACCATGCGGACACTGAATGTGACGCCAGCCAGAAAAAGTAATGAAAATATTATGAAAAATGCCCTCACATGTATGAAAGGGTGCTCCAGGATACAATTAACAATAATTGATTCGAGCATTCTTAAAACACGCAGTGGTTCTGGGCATGTCGTTGGCAGGTGTTAGTACCTAAAATCCGGCAGACATCCTGTGCTTATTATTTAGCAGAGGGCAGTGCAAGGATGCTCCAGGCCCAGTTACAGTACGAGTAGTGAAAGGAATAAGGGTTGGACTAGAATGCGGGGAGGGAGGGGGTGGATTTTCGGAACCATGCCAAGTGACCAGGATCACTTGGTGTGGAAAGCATCTGAACCAGAGTGGGGACAATAGTGAGGTACAATTCATTCCAGGTGCCTAAACTGTGCTGTAGCTTGAATACTTGGAGAAGAATCTAGCCCCTCGCTAAATATTAAAAAGACAAAGGTTAGCAAACGCTAGGAGAGTGGACTTGGGAGGATAGAGCACAATTCAGAAATATTCACGGCAGAGAAAAAAAAGGCAAAATGACGTCAGAACTCCATAATTTACTCCAAAATAAATTTGAATTTCCAACACATCGCAGATAAGGAGTTCATTTTGGGCGTAAAAAATCACCGCTTAAAGTCACAACGACACCTTTTAAATGTGCTAAAGGTTTTGTTTTTGGCACTGCAATAAGCGCCTTTTGTGGTTTCTATGTAGAGATCACACCAGGCTGCCCTCTTTATGTACCAACAGTGGTCCCATACTATCGAAGCGTGGTCAGGAAAACTAAACAAGAACGACAGCATTATTACAGACTGCTGCTCGAGCGAGAAAAGTTGAAAAATAAGTAACTAAATTTCAAAATAACGAGTTTTCTTGTGCATATCAGGGATGGCACATCCCATCGCCATGTACTGCATCCTCTTGCCTCAAGGGTAAAGGAGGACAAATTCATTACTCCTCATTTTCAACACATCACAGATAAGGACTTCATTTGGGGCGTAAAAAATCACCGCTTAAAGTCACAAGGACCCTTTTTAAATGTGCTAAAGGTTTCGCTTTTTGGCGCTGCAATAAGTGCCTTTTGTGGTTTCTATGTAGAGACCACCCCAGGCTGCCTTGGTTATGTACCAAGTGGTCCCATACTTTCGAAGCCTGGTCGGCACGACTAAACAAGAACGACAGCGTGATTATAGACTGCTGCTCGAGCGAGAAAAGTTGAGAAATAAGTAAGTAAATTTTAAAACAACGAGTTTTCTTGTGCATATCAAGGATGCCAAATCGCATCGCCATGTACTGAATCCTCTTGCCTCAAAAGGAAGACAAATTCATTACTCCTCATTTTCAACACATCGCAGATAAGGACTTCATTTGGGGCATAAAAAATCACCGCTTAAATTCACAAGGACCCCTTTTTAATGTGCTAAAGGTTTTGCTTTTTCGCGCTGCAATAAGTGCCTTTTCTGTTTTCTATGCAGATATCACCCCAGGCTGCCCTGGTTATGTACCAAAAGTGGTCCCAATCTTCAGAAGCTTGGTAGGGACGACTAAACAAGAACGACACCGTAATTATAAACTGCTGCTCGGGCGAGAAAAGTTGAAAAATAAGTAACTAAATTTCAAAATAACGAGTTTTCTTGTGCATATCAGGGATGGCACATCCTATCGCCATGTACTGAATCCTCTTGCCTCAAGGGTAAAGGAGGACAAATTCATTACTCATTTTCAACACATCGCAGATAAGGACTTCATTTGGGGCGTAAAAAATCACCGCTTAAAGTCACAAGGACCCCTTTTAAATGTGCTAAAGGTTTTGCTTTTTGGCGCTGCAATAAGTGCCTTTTGTGGTTTCTATGCAGACCACCCCAGGCTGCCCTGGTTATGTACCAAGTGGTCCCATACTTTCGAAGCCCGGTCGGGACGACTAAACAAGAACGACAGCGTGATAATAGACTGCTGCTCGAGCGAGAAAAGTTGAAAAATAAGTAAGTAATTTTCAAAATAACGAGTTTTCTTGTGCATATCAGGGATGGCAAATCGCATCGCCATGTAATGAATCCTCTTGCCTCAAAAAGGAGGACCAATTCATTACTCCTCATTTTCAACACATCGCAGATAAGGACATTTGGGGCACAAAAAAGTCACAAGGACACCTTTTAAATGTGCTAAAGGTTTTGCTTTTTGGCGCTGCAATAAGTGCCTTTTGTCTTTTCTATGCAGAGACCACCCCAGGCTGCCCTGGTTATGTACCAAGTGGTCCCATACTTTCGAAGCCTAATCGGGACGACAAAACAAGAACGACAACGTGATTATAGACTGCCGCTCGAGCGAGAAAAGTTGAAAAATAAGCAAGAAAATTTTCAAATAACGAGTTTTCTTGTGAATATCAGGGATGGCAAATCGCATCGCCATGTACTGAATCCTCTTGCCTCAAAAGGAGGACAAATTCATTACTCCTCATTTTCAACACATCACAGATAAGGACATTTGGGGCATAAAAAATCACCGCTTAAAGTCACAAGGACACCTTTTAAATGTGCTAAAGGTTTTGCTTTTTGGCGCTGCAATAAGTGCCTTTTGTGGTTTCTATGCAGAGACCACCCCAGGCTGCCCTGGTTATGTACCAAGTGGGCCCATACCTTCAAAGCCTGGTGGAGACGACTAAACAAGAACGACACCGTAATTATAGACTGCTGCTCGAGCGAGAAAAGTTGAAAAATAAGTAACTAAATTTCAAAATAACGGTTTTCTTGTGAATATCAGGGATGGCAAATCGCATCGCCATGTACTGAATCCTCTTGCCTCAAAAGGAGAACAAATTCATTACTCCTCATTTTCAACACATCGCAGATAAGGACTTCATTTGGGGCGTAAAAAATCACCGCTTAAAGTCACAAGGACCCCTTTTAAATGTGCTAAAGGTTTTGCTTTTTGGTGCTGCAATAAAAGCCTTTTGTGGTTTCTATGCAGAGACCACCCCAGGCTACCCTGGTTATGCACCAAGTGGTCCCATACTTTCGAAGCCTAATCGGGACGACGAAACAAGAACGACAACGTGATTATAGACTGCCGCTCGAGCGAGAAAAGTTGAAAAATAAGCAAGAAAATTTTAAATAAAGAGTTTTCTTGTGCATATCAGGGAAGGCAAATCGCATCGCCATGTACTGAATCCTCTTGCCTCAAAAGGAGGACAAATTCATTACTCCTCATTTTCAACACATCACAGATAAGGACTTCATTTGGGGCGTAAAAAATCACCGCTTAAAGTCACAAGGACCCCTTTTAAATGTGCTAAAGGTTTCGCTTTTTGGCGCTGCAATAAGTGCCTTTTGTGGCTTCTATGCAGAGACCACCCCAGGCTGCCCTGGTTATGTATCAAGTGGTCCCATACTTTCGAAGCCTGGTCGGGACGACTAAACAAGAACGACAGCGTGATTATAGACTGCTGCTCGAGTGAGAAAAGTTGAGAAATAAGTAAGTAAATTTTAAAATAACGAGTTTTCTTGTGCATATCAGGGATGGCAAATCGCATCGCCATGTACTGAATCCTCTTGCCTCAAAAGGAGGACAAATTCATTACTCCTCATTTTCAACACATCGCAGATAAGGACTTCATTTGGGGCATAAAAAATCACCGCTTAAAGTCACAAGGACCCCTTTTTAATGTGCTAAAGGTTTTGCTTTCTCGCGCTGCAATAAGTGCCTTTTCTGTTTTCTATGCAGATATCACCCCAGGCTGCCCTGGTTATGTACCAAGTGGTCCCATACTTTCGAAGCCTGGTCGAGAACCTAAACAAGAACGACACCGTAATTATAGACTGCTGCTCGAGCGAGAAAAGTTGAAAAATAAGTAACTAAATTTCAAAATAACGGTTTTCTTGTGCATATCAGGGATGGCACATCGCATCGCCATATACTGAATCCTCTTGCCTCAAAAGGAGGACAAATTCATTACTCCTCATTTTCAACACATCGCAGATAAGGACTTCATTTGGGGCGTAAAAAATCACCGCTTAGTCACAAGGACCCCTTTTAAATGTGCTAAAGGTTTTGCTTTTTGGTGCTGCAATAAGTGCCTTTTGTTGTTTCTATGCAGAGACCACCCCAGGCTACCCTGGTTATGTACCAAGTGGTCCCATACTTTCGAAGCCTAATCGGCACGACGAAACAAGAACGACAACGTGATTATAGACTGCCGCTCGAGCGAGAAAAGTTGAAAAATAAGCAAGAAAATTTTAAAATAACGAGTTTTCTTGTGAATATCAGGGATGGCAAATCGCATCGCCATGTACTGAATCCTCTTGCCTCAAAAGGAGAACAAATTCATTACTCCTCATTTTCAACACATCGCAGATAAGGACTTCATTTGGGGCGTAAAAAATCACCGCTTAAAGTCACAAGGACCCCTTTTAAATGTGCTAAAGGTTTTGCTTTTTGGTGCTGCAATAAAAGCCTTTTGTGGTTTCTATGCAGAGACCACCCCAGGCTACCCTGGTTATGCACCAAGTGGTCCCATACTTTCGAAGCCTAATCGGGACGACGAAACAAGAACGACAACGTGATTATAGACTGCCGCTCGAGCGAGAAAAGTTGAAAAATAAGCAAGAAAATTTTAAATAAAGAGTTTTCTTGTGCATATCAGGGAAGGCAAATCGCATCGCCATGTACTGAATCCTCTTGCCTCAAAAGGAGGACAAATTCATTACTCCTCATTTTCAACACATCACAGATAAGGACTTCATTTGGGGCGTAAAAAATCACCGCTTAAAGTCACAAGGACCCCTTTTAAATGTGCTAAAGGTTTCGCTTTTTGGCGCTGCAATAAGTGCCTTTTGTGGCTTCTATGCAGAGACCACCCCAGGCTGCCCTGGTTATGTATCAAGTGGTCCCATACTTTCGAAGCCTGGTCGGGACGACTAAACAAGAACGACAGCGTGATTATAGACTGCTGCTCGAGTGAGAAAAGTTGAGAAATAAGTAAGTAAATTTTAAAATAACGAGTTTTCTTGTGCATATCAGGGATGGCAAATCGCATCGCCATGTACTGAATCCTCTTGCCTCAAAAGGAGGACAAATTCATTACTCCTCATTTTCAACACATCGCAGATAAGGACTTCATTTGGGGCATAAAAAATCACCGCTTAAAGTCACAAGGACCCCTTTTTAATGTGCTAAAGGTTTTGCTTTCTCGCGCTGCAATAAGTGCCTTTTCTGTTTTCTATGCAGATATCACCCCAGGCTGCCCTGGTTATGTACCAAAAGTGGTCCCAATCTTCAGAAGCTTGGTAGGGACAACTAAACAAGAACGACACCGTAATTATAAACTGCTGCTCGGGCGAGAAAAGTTGAAAAATAAGTAACTAAATTTCAAAATAACGAGTTTTCTTGTGCACATCAGGGATGGCACATCCTATCGCCATGTACTGAATCCTCTTGCCTCAAGGGTAAAGGACAAATTCATTACTCATTTTCAACACATCGCAGATAAGGACTTAATTTGGGGCGTAAAAAATCACCGCTTAAAGTCACAAGGACCCCTTTTAAATGTGCTAAAGGTTTTGCTTTTTGGCGCTGCTATAAGTGCCTTTTGTGGTTTCTATGCAGAGACCACCCCAGGCTGCCCTGGTTATGTACCAAGTGGTCCCATACTGTCGAAGCCTGGTCGAGAACCTAAACAAGAACGACACCGTAATTATAGACTGCTGCTCGAGCGAGAAAAGTTGAAAAATAAGTAACTAAATTTCAAAATAACGGTTTTCTTGTGCATATCAGGGATGGCACATCGCATCGCCATATACTGAATCCTCTTGCCTCAAAAGGAGGACAAATTCATTACTCCTCATTTTCAACACATCGCAGATAAGGACTTCATTTGCGGCGTAAAAAATCACCGCTTAGTCACAAGGACCCCTTTTAAATGTGCTAAAGGTTTTGCTTTTTGGTGCTGCAATAAGTGCCTTTTGTTGTTTCTATGCAGAGACCACCCCAGGCTACCCTGGTTATGTACCAAGTGGTCCCATACTTTCGAAGCCTAATCGGCACGACGAAACAAGAACGACAACGTGATTATAGACTGCCGCTCGAGCGAGAAAAGTTGAAAAATAAGCAAGAAAATTTTAAAATAACGAGTTTTCTTGTGAATATCAGGGATGGCAAATCGCATCGCCATGTACTGAATCCTCTTGCCTCAAAAGGAGAACAAATTCATTACTCCTCATTTTCAACACATCGCAGATAAGGACTTCATTTGGGGCGTAAAAAATCACCGCTTAAAGTCACAAGGACCCCTTTTAAATGTGCTAAAGGTTTTGCTTTTTGGCGCTGCAATAAGTGCCTTTTGTGGATTCTATGCAGAGACCACCCCAGGCTGCCCTGGTTATGTACCAAGTGGTCCCATACTTTCGAAGCCTGGTCGGGACGACTAAACAAGAACGACAGAGTGATTATAGACTGCTGCTCGAGCGAGAAAAGTTGAAAAATAAGTCATTTTCAAAATAACGAGTTTTCTTGTGCCTATCAGGGATGGCAAATCGCATCGCCATGTACTGAATCCTCTTGCCTCAAAAGGAGGACAAATTCATTAATCCACATTTTCAACACATCGCAGATAAGGACATTTGGGGCATAAAAAATCACCGCTTAAAGTCACAACGACACCTTTTAATTGTGCCAAAGGTTTTGCTTTTTCGCGCTGCAATAAGTGCCTTTCTGGTTTCTATGCAGATATCACCCTAGGCTGCCCTGGTTATGTACCAAAAGTGGTCCCAATCTTCAGAAGCCTGGTGGGGACGACTAAACAAGAATGACACCGTAATTATAGACTGCTGCTCGAGCGAGAAAAGTTGAAAAATAAGTAAGTAAATTTCAAAATAACGAGTTTTCTTGTGTATATCAGGGATGCCAAATCGCATCGCCATGTACTGAATCCTCTTGCCTCAAAAGGAGGACAAATTCATTACTCCTTATTTTTAACACATCGCAGATAAGGACTTCATTTGGGGCGTAAAAAATCACCGCTTAAAGTCACAAGGACCCCTTTTAAATGTTCTAAAGGTTTCGCTTTTTGGCGCTGCAATAAGTGCCTTTTGTGGTTTCTATGCAGAGACCACCCCAGGCTGCCTTGGTTATGTACCAAGTGGTCCCATACTTTCGAAGCCTGGTCGGGACGACTAAACAAGAACGACAGCGTGATTATAGACTGCTGCTCGAGCGAGAAAAGTTGAAAAAGTAAGTAATTTTCAAAATAACGAGTTTTCTTGTGCATATCAGGGATGGCAAATCGCATCGCCATGTACAGAATCCTCTTGCCTCAAAAGGAGGACAAATTCATTACTCCTCATTTTCAACACATCGCAGATAAGGACTTCATTTGGGGCGTAAAAAATCACCACTTAAAGTCACAAGGACCCCTTTTAAATCTGCTAAAGGTTTTGCTTTTTGGCGCTGCAATAAGTGCCTTTTGTGGTTTCTATGCAGAGATCACCCTAGGCTGCCCTGGTTACGTACCAAAAGTGGTCCCAATCTTCAGAAGCTTGGTGGGGACAACTAAACAAGAACGACACCGTAATTATAGACTGCTGCTCGAGCGAGAAAAGTTGAAAAATAAGTAACTAAATTTCAAAATAACGAGTTTTCTTGTGTATATCAGGGATGGCAAATCGCATCGCCATGTACTGAATCCTCTTGCCTCAAAAGGAGGACAAATTCATTACTCCTTATTTTTAACACATCGCAGATAAGGACTTCATTTGGGGCGTAAAAAATCACCGCTTAAAGTCACAAGGACCCCTTTTAAATGTTCTAAAGGTTTCGCTTTTTGGCGCTGCAATAAGTGCCTTTTGTGGTTTCTATGCAGAGACCACCCCAGGCTGCCTTGGTTATGTACCAAGTGGTCCCATACTTTCGAAGCCTGGTCGGGACGACTAAACAAGAACGACAGCGTGATTATAGACTGCTGCTCGAGGGAGAAAAGTGGAGAAATAAGTAAGTAAATTTTAAAATAACGAGTTTTCTTGTGCATATCAGGGATGGCAAATCGCATCGCCATGTACTGAATCCTCTTGCCTCAACAGGACAAATTCATTACTCCTCATTTTCAACACATCGCAGATAAGGACTTCATTTGGGGCATAAAAAATCACCGCTTAAAGTCACAAGGACCCCTTTTTAATGTGCTAAAGGTTTTGCTTTTTCGCGCTGCAATAAGTGCCTTTTGTGGTTTCTATGCAGACCACCCCAGGCTGCCCTGGTTATGTACCAAGTGGTCCCATACTTTCGAAGCCCTGTCGGGACGACTAAACAAGAACAACAGCGTGATTATAGACTGCTGCTCGAGCGAGAAAAGTTGAAAAATAAGTAAGTAATTTTCAAAATAACGAGTTTTCTTGTGCATATCAGGGATGGCAAATCGCATCGCCATGTAATGAATCCTCTTGCCTCAAAAGGAGGACCAATTCATTACTCCTCATTTTCAACACATCGCAGATAAGGACATTTGGGGCATGAAAAAGTCACAAGGACACCTTTTAAACGTGCTAAAGGTTTTGCTTTTTGGCGCTGCAATAAGTGCCTTTTGTCGTTTCTATGCAGAGACCACCCCAGGCTACCCTGGTTATGTACCAAGTGGTCCCATACTTTCGAAGCCTAATCGGGACGACGAAACAAGAACGACAACATGATTATAGACTGCCGCTCGAGCGAGAAAAGTTGAAAAATAAGCAAGAAAATTTTAAAATAACGACTTTTCTTGTGAATATCAGGGATGGCAAATCGCATCGCCATGTACTGAATCCTCTTGCCTCAAAAGGAGGACAAATTCATTACTCCTCATTTTCAACACATCGCAGACAAGGACTTCATTTGGGGCGTAAAAAATCACCGCTTAAAGTCACAAGGACCCGTTTTAAATGTGCTAAAGGTTTTGCTTTTTGGTGCTGCAATAAGTGCCTTTTGTGGTTTCTATGCAGAGACCACCCCAGGCTGCCCTGGTTGCGTATTCGCCAACTGCAGCCTGTACAGCCACAAGGCTTGAAACCACGGTGAATTGATCACGGTGACTGAAGATTGTGGGAAACCTGGCTTTCCGCCGTCGCCTTTGCGCGGCTCTGCCGCCCTCCCGCGTTGTTTCTCCTCTTTCCCTTGCTCCCGCCTCAGGTGGTGGAGAGGCGGCTGGGTGACTAATCACTGTCATTTAGCCACAGCTCCGCCCCGGCTCCCCAAGGGCCTTTGCCATTGGCACCTTTTGGCGGTAATTTGGGACCCGCTTTGGGCGACCGTCCGAGCGGGGCCCAGAGAGAGAGATCCCTCCGAGACAGCGTAAGGTGCGTACGCAACTGTTTTGTCCGTGCCGGCCTTTGCCGTTCGGACCAGTGCTTACTCGAGCTCGCCCGCACGTGTCCTCTGACCTGCAGTGGCTCGAGCCTGTCCAGCGGGGTCCAGCGACCTCCGACAGGCGTACCTTGCGTTTATTGCCCACTCTCTCTCGCAACCGGCCCAACGGTCGACACGAGAGAGAGATCACAGCACTGCCGCGGGGACATTCTCCTGCAGCGGCGTGCATTGCTCGAGTCGCTTCGTGCGCGCAGCGGAGCCTTGCTCCTCGCGCGCCCCCGGGATGGGGTGACGATTGAGTGTGTATGTACTGCTGAAGGACGACGTGAATAAACGTCTCCTTTGTGAACTTGGAGGCCTATTTCTTTGCGGCAAATCGCTCTCCTCCCAGCGGAGGTTGAGTGCGCTGCAGCGGTGTCCCAGTGTGTGTGTGGTGACGGCTGATCGGGGCCCTTGGCTCGCGCGAAGCTCGAACCCGCGGTGGGTGGTGGCCTGTGCCCACGTAGAAACCCACAACTGGCGCCCAACGTGCTAAGTCATTGGCGCTTACGCCTTTGATGGCACATTAGCCGAGCAGGTCGCCTTGCCGATCACGCTTGCGCACCATGTCTACCACCCCCAGCGGGGCACTCGGCAGCTACATGTCGGCTCCCTACGGAGTTGTAGCGTCGTTTGATCCGCTGGCTGCTGTTCCTTCGAATAGCTAGACACCGTGTTTGGCCGCGGCCCCCCCATTGGGGTTTACGGCGGCACAACCCAAAATGTCGACCACGCGGCTCCCATTGGAGCTGTATCGGGCGCACCCTTGCTAAGTCATTGGCGCTTACGCCTTTGATGGCACATTAGCCGAGCAGGTCGCCTTGCCGATCACGCTTGCGCACCATGTCTACCACCCCCCGCGGGGCACTCGGCAGCTACATGTCGGCTCCCTACGGAGTTGTAGCGTCGTTTGATCCGCTGGCTGCTGTTCCTTCGAATAGCTAGACACCGTGGTTGGCCGCGGCCCCCATTGGGGTTTACGGCGGCACAACCCAAAATGTCGACCACGCGGCTCCCATTGGAGCTGTATCGGGCGCACCCTGCGGTGCATCCGCTGGTCACATGGCTCAGCTGTGCATGCTTTCCGCCCAGTGCGAAAGCAGTTCGTGTCACGCTGCCGCAACCGGCAGTTTCGAACAGCAGCAGCCGTGCCCCGCGAGCAGTCAATTCTGCTCTGAAAACGGCGAGGCGCTGGCCCGGTTCCCTGCGGAAACCGCGCCGCTCATCAAACTAGGAGCCTTGCCTCCCTCGTTCGTGCAGCCCGTCCAAGCCTCCACTGAGGCCGGGGCGCAGTCGCTGAGGCCGGGGCTCCATTGAGCCAGATGCGGAGAAACTTTGAGCCATACTCGAATTTCCCGCGCCCAAGGACGTACGCGGCCTGCGCCGTGGTGTGGGAATGGCCAACTATTATCGTCCTGTGCCCGCGTGCAGGCACCCTTGACCGAGCTCTTGGGAAGACTGCCGCGTGGCGATGGGAGCCCGAGCAAGAGCGAACCTTTCGCCTCCTGTCTAGTGCCATTGCCGAGACAGCGCAGCTCAGGCTACCCGACCTGACCAGACAGTTCGTAGTCCAGATTGACGCGAGCGATCTGGGTTTAGGAGCAGTTCTCCTACAGCAATTCGATGGCGTGCTGCAACAGCTGGCCTTTGCCAGCCGCTCCTTGCTGCCCTCGGAGAGGAATTATTCCGTGACCGAGAAGGAGTGCCTCGCCATCGTGTTTGCACTGCGCAAATTCGACGTCTACCTTGATAGAACGCAATTCGTGGTGCAGACAGACCACAGTGCGCTCAGTTGGCTGATGCGGCTCCGCGAGCCTGCGGGTCGGCTGGCGCGCTGGGCTCTCCTGATAGAGCATTACTTTTCCGTGCAGTATCGAAAGGGGAGCACGAACGTGGTAGCTGACGCGCTATCCCGTGCCCCACGCGCCAGCGGCGCCTTGACACCTGTAGGCAGAGGGGGCGAAACAGCGGACGAGCCGCCGGGCGGCAAGGAGGGGGAGCCCGCAAACGGGTTAACCCATTCAGCTAACCAGGCAAGCAGCGCTTCGCAAAGCGGACGAGAGGCAAAGCTCTTCGTGAGCGCCTCGGAGGTGCCGACGCGAACGGAAATTTTGGCTGCAAACCTGAGTGGGGACGAGACCAGGCTCCCCTCTGGGATGACTGGAATCGTTTTCAGCCCTAAAGAGCTACTGAAAGCCCAGCAAAATGACCCCTTTTGTCGCGAGGTGAGCGACGGTCTCAGGGAGACGGAGCGCCGTGACGCTACTTGTATTGTAGCGGGCGCAGGGGGGCAGAAGCCAGCATGTGTCGCGGCGAACCCCGGGGATTCATACTTGCTGGACCATGACGGGCTCGTGCTGAAGTACATAGCCACCGATGACGAGTCCATCAGGCCGAACAGCAGGCCGAACAGCAAGGCGAACAGCAGGCCGGGGCAAAGCTTGTAACCATTGTGAGCGCTCCCTCACGACTCCCGAGTGAATGCCTCCGACGCGCAGCAACGAAGGAGTGAGAGAGCGTGCGACAGTCTACGGTACAGCAACATCTCAATAGTCCGGTTGTCGGTTTGCCGCAGAGCCCAGTGAACAAATTGCATGTATGTGTTAGCCTCTCTCATTTATTAGTGCACTGTTGTTGCAAGATATTTCTACTGTAGCCTTGGATTCCTTTAGAGAACTCTGAATATGCGTTCTCATGAGTGCCACGTCAAGTGGCAGGCAGGCGGCAGGCTTTGTGTCACTACACGGCTCACTAAAAAAGAGTCATATTTATCATCTATGTAATATCCTCTGGGTAGTACTTATTGGGTCAAAGACCTGCGGTAGCTGCTGTACGGTATTATGTGCTCGAGAAACGTTGCCTCCTCTCACGTACTTGCCTAGAGGCGAGTAACATGGTTGTGAGACGATCCTGTCCTAAACATCCTCACCTCTACTGTCTGTGGACAAATATGTACTTTTGCCTCACTCCATATCTGCGTGACTACACGGCCAGCTTCGTTCGCCAAGATTCTGTCTCCGATCATTTTCTCCCTACATGGTACAAGTCAAAATTCTAGCACCCACTCTTTTTAACCTCGGAATGGCTCCCACCATCACCACGTTAAACTTTCGCAGTGGATTTCGTGGGTAACGGTAAGGAAGAAGTAGTAAGAAACCTGCTAAGAACTCTATAAGGCGGGCACTACACGCGTTTCTCTCCAAGCTCCAGCCGGTGCTCCCTGCTAGCGTCATTTGGCAGACACGGACGCCGCGTTCCTTCGACCTGTATTTCACGAACGCTCACGCGTTCGCTTGACCACGGGCGGTCTGGAGGGGATGCAGCCTTTGGAAGAGGATGGACGCCGCTGTCGATGGAACAGAGGTGGTACCACAGAGTTTAAATGTGTATAAGCTTGACGTTCGTGCGGACCCCAGTGGGGACTTCCGAAATGGGGAGCATGGGGGGTCAAAACGGATTTTTCGAACGCTACTGCTGGTCGTGTGTTTATTTCACGTTTGGCTGCAGTATTAAAGGATTCGCCTGAAGAGCGTCGACAAGGTGTGAGGGCATTATGCAAAGAAATAAATATCCTTGCTATGGGCATCTCAGAGACCATAGCTCATTTGCGCAAGGCACGTCGCATGCTAATATCGCCCTTTTCTTTCTGCCTGCATTACGCGTGCGCACCTTTAAATCACAGAATCCCCAAAAAAACGACACGGTATTTTTTCAGAGAGCAATTTGAAGTCATGATGACGTGGACGGTCCAGAACGTATAGACCAGAAGGCTGTTTGCATTAAAACAAACATCTACTGGTTCGACCTTGACCGCAAGGTTATTATGGCTATTAGCACTGCGAAAATTCTCCAAGCACCCCCTGGCTGTCGAAGAGGTCCTCCGTAGAACGTGGCCTTCAGAGAGACAAGATCAGGCCCCTTCGTCCAGACTAGTGGGTCGCCATCCGGTTTGGAATGTGGATTTGGCGGCAAGTCAGATTGCAGTCCAATAAAGCCATGAAACAGTGCCCACTGTTTTGTGCCATTTTTATATATAGTCAAGTGCGCTCCAAATAATATATACTTGTCTATCATCACCTAGAGCAGTGTGCATCAAGATAGCTAAACATATTGTATTGCACGCTGCTACCGTGTTGGGTTTTATGGAGCATAAGTAATTCAGACCATCGTGCGCAAAACACAAGGTATGAATTCTTTCGAAATTTGGGTGTCCTCAGGAGAAGTCCTTCTCTGGAAAAGGACTCAGAGGAGCCAACCAAATTAAATAAAGACCCCAAGCCTTCTGCTCGGCCCTGAGAAAATGGATGAGGTGCATCAAGAATTGCGTCCATGCAGAAAGTAAGAATTTTTAGAGTTTATAGTTTTTTGTGATAATATAGCTTCTTTAGCGACCTTAAACAAACAGAACAGAGTAAATTGCTACAAGTGGATTATCTCATAAAAGAAAATTGGGGCTGTAGTGAGTAGAAGTCCATTTGTGGCCCTTCATCTCTTCCTTCAAGCCCACTGTGATGGGAATTGAAGGCGTAGGCTCCGTTCCCAAGCAAGCAACCAAATAAAGCCGAACAGCAGGCCGGGGCAAAGCTTGTAACCATTGTGAGCGCTCCCTCACGACTCCCGAGTGAATGCCTCCGACGCGCAGCAACGAAGGAGTGAGAGAGCGTGCGACAGTCTACGGTACAGCAACATCTCAATAGTCCGGTTGTCGGTTTGCCGCAGAGCCCAGTGAACAAATTGCATGTATGTGTTAGCCTCTCTCATTTATTAGTGCACTGTTGTTGCAAGATATTTCTACTGTAGCCTTGGATTCCTTTAGAGAACTCTGAATATGCGTTCTCATGAGTGCCACGTCAAGTGGCAGGCAGGCGGCAGGCTTTGTGTCACTACACGGCTCACTAAAAAAGAGTCCTATTTATCATCTATGTAATATCCTCTGGGTAGTACTTATTGGGTCAAAGACCTGCGGTAGCTGCTGTACGGTATTATGTGGTCGAGAAACGTTGCCTCCTCTCACGTACTTGCCTAGAGGCGAGTAACATGGTTGTGAGACGATCCTGTCCTAAACATCCTCACCTCTACTGTCTGTGGACAAATATGTACTGTTGCCTGACTACTGCATTTCTGCGCGACCACACGGCCAGCTTCGTTTGCCAAGATTCTGTCTCCGATGATTTTCTCCCTACATGGTACAAATCAAAATTCTAGCACCCACTCTTTTTAACCTACGAATGGCTCCCACCACCACCACGCCAAACTTTCGCAGTGGATTTCGTGGGTAACGGTAAGGAAGAAGTGGAAACAAACCTGCTAAGAACTCTATAAGGCGGACACTACACGCGTTTCTCTCCAAGCTCCATCCGGTGCTCCCTGCTAGCGTCATTTGGCAGACACGGACGCCGCGTTCCTTCGACCTGTATTTCACGAACGCTGACGCGTTCGCTTGACCACGGGCGGTCTGGAGAGGATGCAGCCTTTGGAAGTGGATGGACGCCGGTGTCGATGGAACAGAGGTGGTACCACATAGTTTAAATGTGTATAAGCTTGACGTTCGTGCGGACCCCAGTGGGGACTTCCGAAATGGGGAGCAAGGGGGGTCAAAACGGATTTTTCGAACGCTACTGCTGGTCGTGTGTTTATTTCACGTTTGGCTGCAGTATTAATGGATGCACCTGAAGAGCATCGACAAGGCGTGAGGGCATTATGCCAAGAAATAAATATCTTTCCTATGGGCATCTCAGAGACCATAGCTCATTTGCGCAAGGCACGTCGCATGCTAATATCGCCCTTTTCTTTCTGCCTGCATTACGCGTGCGCACCTTTAAATCACAGAATCCCCAAAAAAACGACACGGTATTTTTTCAGAGAGCAATTTGAAGTCATGATGACGTGGACGGTCCAGAACGTATAGACCAGAAGGCTGTTTGCATTAAAACAAACATCTACTGGTTCGACCTTGACCGCAAGGTTATTATGGCTATTAGCACTGCGAAAATTCTCCAAGCACCCCCTGGCTGTCGAAGAGGTCCTCCGTAGCACGTGGCCTTCAGAGAGACAAGATCAGGCCCCTTCGTCCAGACTAGTGGGTGGCCATCCGGTTTGGAATGTGGATTTGGCGGCAAGTCAGATTGCAGTCCAATAAAGCCATGAGACAGTGCCCACTGTTTTGTGCCATTTTTATATATAGTCAAGTGCGCTCCAAATAATATATACTTGTCTATCATCACCTAGAGCAGTGTGCATCAAGATAGCTAAACATATTGTATTGCACGCTGCTACCGTGTTGGTTTTATGGAGCATAAGTAATTCAGACCATCGTGCGCAAAACACAAGGTATGAATTCTTTCGAAATTTGGGTGTCCTCAGGAGAAGTCCTTCTCTGGAAAAGGACTCAGAGGAGCCAACCAAATTAAATAAAGACCCCAAGCCTTCTGCTCGGCCCTGAGAAAATGGATGAGGTGCATCAAGAATTGCGTCCATGCAGAAAGTAAGAATTTTTAGAGTTTATAGTTTTTTGTGATAATATAGCTTCTTTAGCGACCTTAAACAAACAGAACAGAGTAAATTGCTACAAGTGGATTATCTCATAAAAGAAAATTGGGGCTGTAGTGAGTAGAAGTCCATTTTTGGCCCTTCATCTCTTCCTTCAAGCCCACTGTGATGGGAATTGAAGGCGTAGGCTCCATTCCCAAGCAAGCAACCAAATAAAGCCGAACAGCAGGCCGGGGCAAAGCTTGTAACCATTGTGATCGCTCCCTCACGACTCCCGAGTGAATGCCTCCGACGCGCAGCAACGAAGGAGTGAGAGAGCGTGCGACAGTCTACGGTACAGCAACATCTCAATAGTCCGGTTGTCGGTTTGCCGCAGAGCGCCGTCAACAAATCGGATGTATGTGTTTGCCTCTCTCATTTATTAGTACACTGTTGTTGCAAGATATTTCTACTGTAGCCTTGGATTCCTTTAGAGAACTCTGCATATGCGTTCTCATGAGTGCCACGTCAAGTGGCAGGCAGGCGGCAGGCTTTGTGTCACTACACGGCTCACTAAAAGAGTCCTATTTATCATCTATGTAATATCCTCTGGGTAGTACTTATTGGGTCAAAGACCTGCGGTAGCTGCTGTACGGTATTATGTGCTCGAGAAACGTTGCCTCCTCTCACGTACTTGCCTAGAGGCGAGTAACATGGTTGTGAGACGATCCTGTCCTAAACATCCTCACCTCTACTGTCTTTGGACAAATATGTACTGTTGCCTGACTACTGCATTTCTGCGCGACCACACGGCCAGCTTCGTTTGCCAAGATTCTGTCTCCGATGATTTTCTCCCTACATGGTACAAATCAAAATTCTAGCACCCACTCTTTTTAACCTACGAATGGCTCCCACCACCACCACGCCAAACTTTCGCAGTGGATTTCGTGGGTAACGGTAAGGAAGAAGTGGTAAGAAACCTGCTAAGAACTCTATAAGGCGGACACTACACGCGTTTCTCTCCAAGCTCCATCCGGTGCTCCCTGCTAGCGTCATTTGACAGACACGGACGCCGCGTTCCTTCGACCTGTATTTCACGAACGCTGACGCGTTCGCTTGACCACGGGCGGTCTGGAGAGGATGCAGCCTTTGGAAGTGGATGGACGCCGCTGTCGATGGAACAGAGCTGGTACCACAGAGTTTAAATGTGTATAAGCTTGACGTTCGTGCGGACCCCACTGGGGACTTCCGAAATGGGGAGCAAGGGGGGTCAAAACGGATTTTTCGAACGCTACTGCTGGTCGTGTGTTTATTTCACGTTTGGCTGCAGTATTAATGGATGCACCTGAAGAGCGTCGACAAGGCGTGAGGGCATTATGCCAAGAAATAAATATCCTTGCTATGGGCATCTCAGAGACCATAGCTCATTTGCGCAAGGCACGTCGCATGCTAATATCGCCCTTTTCTTTCTGCCTGCATTACGCGTGCGCACCTTTAAATCACAGAATCCCCAAAAAAACGACACGGTATTTTTTCAGAGAGCAATTTGAAGTCACGATGACGTGGACGGTCCAGAACGTATAGACCAGAAGGCTGTTTGCATTAAAACAAACATCTACTGGTTCGACCTTGACCGCAAGGTTATTATGGCTATTAGCACTGCGAAAATTCTCCAAGCACCCCCTGGCTGTCGAAGAGGTCCTCCGTAGCACGTGGCCTTCAGAGAGACAAGATCAGGCCCCTTCGTCCAGACTAGTGGGTGGCCATCCGGTTTGGAATGTGGATTTGGCGGCAAGTCAGATTGCAGTCCAATAAAGCCATGAAACAGTGCCCACTGTTTTGTGCCATTTTTATATATAGTCAAGTGCGCTCCAAATAATATATACTTGTCTATCATCACCTAGAGCAGTGTGCATCAAGATAGCTAAACATATTGTATTGCACGCTGCTACCGTGTTGGGTTTTATGGAGCATAAGTAATTCAGACCATCGTGCGCAAAACACAAGGTATGAATTCTTTCGAAATTTGGGTGTCCTCAGGAGAAGTCCTTCTCTGGAAAAGGACTCAGAGGAGCCAACCAAATTAAATAAAGACCCCAAGCCTTCAGCTCGGCCCTGAGAAAATGGATGAGGTGCATCAAGAATTGCGTCCATGCAGAAAGTAAGAATTTTTAGAGTTTATAGTTTTTTGTGATAATATAGCTTCTTTAGCGACCTTAAACAAACAGAACAGAGTAAATTGCTACAAGTGGATTATCTCATAAAAGAAAATTGGGGCTGTAGTGAGTAGAAGTCCATTTGTGGCCCTTCATCTCTTCCTTCAAGCCCACTGTGATGGGAATTGAAGGCGCAGGCTCCGTTCCCAAGCAAGCAACCAAATAAAGCCGAACAGCAGGCCGGGGCAAAGCTTGTAACCATTGTGAGCGCTCCCTCACGACTCCCGAGTGAATGCCTCCGACGCGCAGCAACGAAGGAGTGAGAGAGCGTGCGACAGTCTACGGTACAGCAACATCTCAATAGTCCGGTTGTCGGTTTGCCGCAGAGCCCAGTGAACAAATTGCATGTATGTGTTAGCCTCTCTCATTTATTAGTGCACTGTTGTTGCAAGATATTTCTACTGTAGCCTTGGATTCCTTTAGAGAACTCTGAATATGCGTTCTCATGAGTGCCACGTCAAGTGGCAGGCAGGCGGCAGGTTTTGTGTCACTACACGGCTCACTAAAAAAAGAGTCCTATTTATCATCTATGTAATATCCTCTGGGTAGTACTTATTGGGTCAAAGACCTGCGGTAGCTGCTGTACGGTATTATGTGCTCGAGAAACGTTGCCTCCTCTCACGTACTTGCCTAGAGGCGAGTAACATGGTTGTGAGACGATCCTGTCCTAAACATCCTCACCTCTACTGTCTGTGGACAAATATGTACTGTTGCCTGACTACTGCATTTCTGCGCGACCACACGGCCAGCTTCGTTTGCCTAGATTCTGTCTCCATCATTTTCTCCCTACATGGTACAAATCAAAATTCTAGCACCCACTCTTTTTAACCTACGAATGGCTCCCACCACCACCACGCCAAACTTTCGCAGTGGATTTCGTGGGTAACCGTAAGGAAGAAGTGGTAAGAAACCTGCTAAGAACTCTATAAGGCGGACACTACACGCGTTTCTCTCCAAGCTCCATCCGGTGCTCCCTGCTAGCGTCATTTGGCAGACACGGACGCCGCGTTCCTTCGACCTGTATTTCACGAACGCTGACGCGTTCGCTTGACCACGGGCGGTCTGGAGAGGATGCAGCCTTTGGAAGTGGATGGACGCCGCTGTCGATGGAACAGAGGTGGTACCACAGAGTTTAAATGTGTATAAGCTTGACGTTCGTGCGGACCCCAGTGGGGACTTCCGAAATGGGGAGCAAGGGGGGTCAAAACGGATTTTTCGAACGCTACTGCTGGTCGTGTGTTTATTTCACGTTTGGCTGCAGTATTAATGGATGCACCTGAAGAGCGTCGACAAGGCGTGAGGGCATTATGCCAAGAAATAAATATCCTTGCTATGGGCATCTCAGAGACCATAGCTCATTTGCGCAAGGCACGTCGCATGCTAATATCGCCCTTTTCTTTCTGCCTGCATTACGCGTGCGCACCTTTAAATCACAGAATCCCCAAAAAAACGACACGGTATTTTTTCAGAGAGCAATTTGAAGTCACGATGACGTGGACGGTCCAGAACGTATAGACCAGAAGGCTGTTTGCATTAAAACAAACATCTACTGGTTCGACCTTGACCGCAAGGTTATTATGGCTATTAGCACTGCGAAAATTCTCCAAGCACCCCCTGGCTGTCGAAGAGGTCCTCCGTAGCACGTGGCCTTCAGAGAGACAAGATCAGGCCCCTTCGTCCAGACTAGTGGGTGGCCATCCGGTTTGGAATGTGGATTTGGCGGCAAGTCAGATTGCAGTCCAATAAAGCCATGAAACAGTGCCCACTGTTTTGTGCCATTTTTATATATAGTCAAGTGCGCTCCAAATAATATATACTTGTCTATCATCACCTAGAGCAGTGTGCATCAAGATAGCTAAACATATTGTATTGCACGCTGCTACCGTGTTGGGTTTTATGGAGCATAAGTAATTCAGACCATCGTGCGCAAAACACAAGGTATGAATTCTTTCGAAATTTGGGTGTCCTCAGGAGAAGTCCTTCTCTGGAAAAGGACTCAGAGGAGCCAACCAAATTAAATAAAGACCCCAAGCCTTCAGCTCGGCCCTGAGAAAATGGATGAGGTGCATCAAGAATTGCGTCCATGCAGAAAGTAAGAATTTTTAGAGTTTATAGTTTTTTGTGATAATATAGCTTCTTTAGCGACCTTAAACAAACAGAACAGAGTAAATTGCTACAAGTGGATTATCTCATAAAAGAAAATTGGGGCTGTAGTGAGTAGAAGTCCATTTGTGGCCCTTCATCTCTTCCTTCAAGCCCACTGTGATGGGAATTGAAGGTGCAGGCTCCGTTCCCAAGCAAGCAACCAAATAAAGCCGAACAGCAGGCCGGGGCAAAGCTTGTAACCATTGTGAGCGCTCCCTCACGACTCCCGAGTGAATGCCTCCGACGCGCAGCAACGAAGGAGTGAGAGAGCGTGCGACAGTCTACGGTACAGCAACATCTCAATAGTCCGGTTGTCGGTTTGCCGCAGAGCCCAGTGAACAAATTGCATGTATGTGTTAGCCTCTCTCATTTATTAGTGCACTGTTGTTGCAAGATATTTCTACTGTAGCCTTGGATTCCTTTAGAGAACTCTGAATATGCGTTCTCATGAGTGCCACGTCAAGTGGCAGGCAGGCGGCAGGCTTTGTGTCACTACACGGCTCACTAAAAAAAGAGTCCTATTTATCATCTATGTAATATCCTCTGGGTAGTACTTATTGGGTCAAAGACCTGCGGTAGCTGCTGTACGGTATTATGTGCTCGAGAAACGTTGCCTCCTCTCACGTACTTGCCTAGAGGCGAGTAACATGGTTGTGAGACGATCCTGTCCTAAACATCCTCACCTCTACTGTCTGTGGACAAATATGTACTGTTGCCTGACTACTGCATTTCTGCGCGACCACACGGCCAGCTTCGTTTGCCAAGATTCTGTCTCCGATGATTTTCTCCCTACATGGTACAAATCAAAATTCAAGCACCCACTCTTTTTAATCTACGAATGGCTCCCACCACCACCACGCCAAACTTTCGCAGTGGATTTCGTGGGTAACGGTAAGGAAGAAGTGGTAAGAAACCTGCTAAGAACTCTATAAGGCGGACACTACACGCGTTTCTCTCCAAGCTCCATCCGGTGCTCCCTGCTAGCGTCATTTGGCAGACACGGACGCCGCGTTCCTTCGACCTGTATTTCACGAACGCTGACGCGTTCGCTTGACCACGGGCGGTCTGGAGAGGATGCAGCCTTTGGAAGTGGATGGACGCCGCTGTCGATGGAACAGAGGTGGTACCACAGAGTTTAAATGTGTATAAGCTTGACGTTCGTGCGGACCCCAGTGGGGACTTCCGAAATGGGGAGCAAGGGGGGTCAAAACGGATTTTTCGAACGCTACTGCTGGTCGTGTGTTTATTTCACGTTTGGCTGCAGTATTAATGGATGCACCTGAAGAGCGTCGACAAGGCGTGAGGGCATTATGCCAAGAAATAAATATCCTTGCTATGGGCATCTCAGAGACCATAGCTCATTTGCGCAAGGCACGTCGCATGCTAATATCGCCCTTTTCTTTCTGCCTGCATTACGCGTGCGCACCTTTAAATCACAGAATCCCCAAAAAAACGACACGGTATTTTTTCAGAGAGCAATTTGAAGTCATGATGACGTGGACGGTCCAGAACGTATAGACCAGAAGGCTGTTTGCATTAAAACAGACATCTACTGGTTCGACCTTGACCGCAAGGTTATTATGGCTATTAGCACTGCGAAAATTCTCCAATCACCCCCTGGCTGTCGAAGAGGTCCTCCGTAGCACGTGGCCTTCAGAGAGACAAGATCAGGCCCCTTCGTCCAGACTAGTGGGTGGCCATCCGGTTTGGAATGTGGATTTGGCGGCAAGTCAGATTGCAGTCCAATAAAGCCATGAAACAGTGCCCACTGTTTTGTGCCATTTTTATATATAGTCAAGTGCGCTCCAAATAATATATACTTGTCTATCATCACCTAGAGCAGTGTGCATCAAGATAGCTAAACATATTGTATTGTACGCTGCTACCGTGTTGGGTTTTATGGAGCATAAGTAATTCAGACCATCGTGCGCAAAACACAAGGTATGAATTCTTTCGAAATTTGGGTGTCCTCAGGAGAAGTCCTTCTCTGGAAAAGGACTCAGAGGAGCCAACCAAATTAAATAAAGACCCCAAGCCTTCTGCTCGGCCCTGAGAAAATGGATGAGGTGCATCAAGAATTGCGTCCATGCAGAAAGTAAGAATTTTTAGAGTTTATAGTTTTTTGTGATAATATAGCTTCTTTAGCGACCTTAAACAAACAGAAGAGAGTAAATTGCTACAAGTGGATTATCTCATAAAAGAAAATTGGGGCTGTAGTGAGTAGAAGTCCATTTGTGGCCCTTCATCTCTTCCTTCAAGCCCACTGTGATGGGAATTGAAGGCGTAGGCTCCGTTCCCAAGCAAGCAACCAAATAAAGCCGAACAGCAGGCCGGGGCAAAGCTTGTAACCATTGTGAGCGCTCCCTCACGACTCCCGAGTGAATGCCTCCGACGCGCAGCAACGAAGGAGTGAGAGAGCGTGCGACAGTCTACGGTACAGCAACATCTCAATAGTCCGGTTGTCGGTTTGCCGCAGAGCCCAGTGAACAAATTGCATGTATTTGTTAGCCTCTCTCATTTATTAGTGCACTGTTGTTGCAAGATATTTCTACTGTAGCCTTGGATTCCTTTAGAGAACTCTTAATATGCGTTCTCATGAGTGCCACGTCAAGTGGCAGGCAGGCGGCAGGCTTTGTGTCACTACACGGCTCACTAAAAAAAGAGTCCTATTTATCATCTATGTAATATCCTCTGGGTAGTACTTATTGGGTCAAAGACCTGCGGTAGCTGCTGTACAGTATTATGTGCTCGAGAAACGTTGCCTCCTCTCACGTACTTGCCTAGAGGCGAGTAACATGGTTGTGAGACGATCCTGTCCTAAACATCCTCACCTCTACTGTCTGTGGACAAATATGTACTGTTGCCTGACTACTGCATTTCTGCGCGACCACACGGCCAGCTTCGTTTGCCAAGATTCTGTCTCCGATGATTTTCTCCCTACATGGTACAAATCAAAATTCTAGCACCCACTCTTTTCAACCTCGGAATGGCTCCCACCACCACCACGCCAAATTTTCGCAGTGGATTTCGTGGGTAACTGTAAGGAAGAAGTGGTAAGAAACCTGCTAAGAACTCTATAAGGCGGACACTACACGCGTTTCTCTCCAAGCTACATCCGGTGCTCCCTGCTAGCGTCATTTGGCAGACACGGACGCCGCGTTCCTTCGACCTGTATTTCACGAACGCTGACGCGTTCGCTTGACCACGGGCAGTCTGGAGAGGATGCAGCCTTTGGAAGTGGATGGACGCCGCTGTCGATGGAACAGAGGCGGTACCACAGAGTTTAAATGTGTATAAGCTTGACGTTCGTGCGGACCCCAGTGGGGACTTCCGAAATGGGGAGCAAGGGGGGTCAAAACGGATTTTTCGAACGCTACTGCTGGTCGTGTGTTTATTTCACGTTTGGCTGCAGTATTAATGGATGCACCTGAAGAGCGTCGACAAGGCGTGAGGGCATTATGCCAAGAAATAAATATCCTTGCTATGGGCATCTCAGAGACCATAGCTCATTTGCGCAAGGCACGTCGCATGCTAATATCGCCCTTTTCTTTCTGCCTGCATTACGCGTGCGCACCTTTAAATCACAGAATCCCCAAAAAAACGACACGGTATTTTTTCAGAGAGCAATTTGAAGTCATGATGACGTGGACGGTCCAGAACGTATAGACCAGAAGGCTGTTTGCATTAAAACAAACATCTACTGGTTCGACCTTGACCGCAAGAACAAGGACCGCACCGGAAGTGCTCCCATCGACGTGACATCTTTAACCCTCTTTCCTACAGACACAGCCCGTCCCTGAGAGCATCTCAAAACTTCACACATCTTATGCAGATGACCTCTTACTCTTTGGTGTACCGATGGTTGCACCGGCGCGTTTCTTATTGTATGCTGTCACTTGAACGGGGTGCCGTCAAGCTGCATTCCTTTGGGGGTTTGCAAGCAGCTAGCAAGCTCCAGACTCCCAGAGCGCTACATTGCGCATCAAGCAGAAAAATTGGAACGCCGTTTCGAGGATATTCTCGGACAACCGCCGTTTTTAGCAAGATGGAAACATTGATAAAGATATCAGCCATTGCCGTTTTTTTTTAGCGCTTGCGCATCTTGGGCACTTCTAGCAACGATATAGTACACCAAGACCAGCAGGGCTCAGACACTCCGGCAATTTCGAGCTGTGATACAGGCTGTGGCCGGAGATTAAAGCAAAAGCAGAGCATAGGTGCTTGCCGTTCCGTATCTCCCTGATTTCTGTGTGCCGGTGAACCTCTCGCGGCAACCCGCTCCACATACTAATTTTCGCACATGTGTCGCCTGCTTTACTGCTCCTCAACACACTGTTTGCCGACCATTGTATGCAAATAGAGCCTATGAACGAGAATTTTGCGCACAAAAATATAGCTGCCCTGCGCCGGGCGTAGAGACGTCCCCGCAAAAAAGTACAGCGAATCACGCTTGAAATCACAGCATGTGCACAAGGAAGATATAGAAAATTACAAGGATTACCGCCCTATCCAAGATGCAGACGATGCGCCTCGAAGGCATGCCAAGAGGCACTGAGCTCTGCTTCGGCAAGTACGTCAGCGCTTCATACTAGCAGTGCCATCAGGAGAAGGCACGCTCCTTCCCGGGGAGCGACCATGGCGGGGATTGACGATTTCAGGGACGCTGCAACATAGCCGTAACCCAGAGACACTATACCCACCTCTGAAAAAACTCCACCGGCTCTTAGAGTTCCAATATCCTTTCTAGCAGGTTTAGAAACAAAAATTATGAACGACGTGAAGCCGAGAAGAACTGTTTGGACAAATGCCAGGATGGCGCTGCGCCCAAACGCCGTGTGCGGTTGGTTGCAGAATACACCTGATCCGCGCATCGCCGGTGGACGATCCCTGTGCAGCACTTGTCAAAAACGGACTTTTAAAATTTGGAGATACTGCAGTGGCTCTGCCTGGCTACCAGTGGCGAGGAGCTGTACGGGCGTCATTTCCCTTTCCATTCAGCATTTTCCATCGGAAGCAACATGTGTGTGGTGGGCGGAACATTTCGGCCAACGTCAGGACCACTCTACAACAACTCTCTTCTTTCTGGTCATGGTCACGTCCACCTGAGTGCGCCCACACATCAAATGCCTGCAAGATTACAGCAAACTATATCCCGGAATGTCCCTACCATCAGGTGCATTCGAGCTCGTTTGAAAACCCCACACCCAAAACGTTGCGGTGAAAGCAGCATGTGCAGCCTTCGGTTTGCGGTTTCTTGGGATTTCAGTCTATATACACAATCTATGATTCTCGTCTGCATTTCTGCTTCACTCCTGGCGCCTTTAATGCTCCCCAAGGGGCGAGAACACACCACTCACCCGTTCCATTCAAGAAAGAACTGTACATTTCTGACAGTCATAACAAAGCACTCTGCACATGCAATACCGACATGCACAAGTATAATGAAGAAAAATCGTGCTGGACCGAAGCGAGACCATAGTGGTAAAGCCCTTGTGCCAGGATATGCCACGGTTGCTGAGTGGTTAGTGAAGTGATATTGAACTTGGTTGGTAAACTCCGCATCTCAACGTTATTGATGGAAACAGATACACTACTACTTGACGAATCTCCACGCAAAAGACTCCACGCCTAATGTACCTCACAAATGCACACTTGGAAACCTACTTCTAGACTCCAGCCAGCAGGAAAGAGGTCAGCGTCGTGACTTCCGAAAGAAGCACCTAGCACAGTACTAGCATCTGGCTGACGTTCTGCGCCACAAAAAAAATGCTTTCGCAAGAGCCACGGTCGATGCTGCGGCAGTGTACATAGGCAACATGCTCCCGATCATGAAGCAAGCAAGGAATTGTACTTTAGAGGAAACCACAGCGTCTCCTGTGCTAAGCTTGTGCTGAACGACGACATTTTCCTGCATTTCAATTCCAACTCCAACCTGCCATCACTCTGACCAGTGAACTGTACATCATCCTGAAGAACCTGCAGCCCTTGTACTCTGTCATACAGATGTTGGACTATGCAAAAAACAGCTTTTCACAGGCCCAATTACCACGCTTATAATGTTTCTACGGCTACTAGCACTGCGAAAATTCTCCGATCACCCCGCTGGCTGGCGAAGAGGTCGTGCGCACCACGCAGCCTTCGAATAGGCTCGATCAGGCCCCTTCGTCCAGACCACTCGGTGGCTATACGGTTTGGAATGTGGATTTGTGCCCAAGTGACTTTATAGTCCAGGAAAGGCAGCAAACAGTAACCTCTGTTTTATGCCATTTGTATAATCTAGTGAAGTGCATTTCAAATAATATATACTTGTCTACCACCACCTAGAACGGCATGCATCAAAGCAGCCAAATGTATTGTATTTCATTTGGTTTTACGGTGCGTAAGAAACTCACACCATCATGCACAAAACCCTTATGATTTCTTTCAAACACTGGGTGTCCTCAGGAAAAGTAATTGTCCAGATAAGGACTCCGAGGAGACAATCTACAAACACACGATACGAACGAGCGCTGAAAGGCCGCTCTGTCCAGCTCTGATGTGACGACACCGGAGGTGAGTAAGAGCCAATGCTCGGGAACGCCTGATTGCGCGCGCCACCGCTCCCCTCGTGCCGCCTTCTCTTCGTTCCTCTTCCCCGTCTGCTACACCCACTGTAAGCAATTGTCTGAAGTGTGAAGATGGGGCTGACCTTAGTTAAGTGCTTAATTACCCAATTAGCCTAATTAACTTTTCTAGTCAGGCCATATAAATAAATAAAATCGAGTACGAAATTGGTCGATCTCGCGAATCGAACCCCTGTCTTCGGAGTGCGAGACGAGCATGCTATCCACTCAACAAATCAAAGAAAGGCCTCAGCTTTCTGCTCAGCCATGAGAAAATGGATGAGGTGCATCAAGAAATGCGTCAAAGCACAGGGTAAGTATTTTCAGGTTATAGTTTTTTTTATGATATTGGCGCCAAGTGAGTTCGCATTCGAAGAAAGGCAGCAAACAGTAACCTCTGTTTTATGCCATTTGTATATCTAGTGAAGTGCGTTTCAAATAATATATACTTGTCTACCACCACTTAGAACGGCATGCATCAAAGCAGCCAAATGTATTGTATTTCATTTGGTTTTATGGTACATAAGCAACTCACACCATCATGCAAAAAACCCTTATGATTTATTTCAAACACTGGATGTCCTCAGGAAAAGTCCTTGTCCAGATAAGGACTCCGAGGAGCCCAACAAATCAAATAAAGGCCTCAGCTTTCTGATCAGCCATGAGAAAATGGATGAGGTGCATCAAGAAATGCGTAAAAGCACAGGGTAAGAATTTTCAGGTTATAGTTTTTTTTGAGAATATAATTTGTTTAGCGATCTTGAACAAACGGAAAACAGATGAAATATCTACAAGCAGATTATCTCCTAAAAGTGAATTGGGGTGGAAGGGGAGGGTGTTCAATGTAAAATACTGCAAAATATATTTTCCTTAGCTGTTCCACACAGGTGGTTGTCTTGTTTTTGTCACTAGAAAGTTGTGTGTTAGGTGTGTGTGTCCGATGCACACGCTGCTTAAAATTTTGTGAAATTTTTCTTGTACTGCCAATTTTAGCTTTTCTGCATCGCTTCAAAGTGGCCCAGGCCGCTGCTGTAAAAGTCGCAGGTCCTGGAGTGTCCAGCGGATGCTATAGTTGTGAGTTTTACTTCACCCACAATATTGTCATCACATCCCGGTGGTGACATTATAGACAAGTAAAAGGAACTGCTTCGACGGGATTTTAGGGTATGCCTTTGAAGAAGATTCACAATAAATGCGTCATATATAGTAGCAACTGAAGGAAACAGCAAATTCTATTGTGCGATCAAGCTTTTCTCAAAGGGACAATGGAAAGTGTATTCACTCCTCACAGGAAGAGGAATTATCGCATTCATTGCAGAAGCAAAATAGAGTGTTGTGCTATTTGCATAACTGCGCAGTCGAGCCCTACGCATCATAGAGTACTACGCCGGATCCTTGGAAGAGAGACGCTTGCCCTCACTGTAACTTGAAGTTCTTGGAGGATAACCAGCCATATTTAAAGCGACTGGCTTGAATCTCGGGGAGCCCGAGCAGCCATATTGAACGTCAGTGATTGTTGCAGGAGGGAGTCGCTTGACCCCTCCATTTTGACTTGGTATCTGGAAGGCCGAGTGGCTATATTGAACTTGAGAAATTTGATGCGTTTGATTGCAATGTCAGGACTAACTAGAGTAACAAAGAATGACCTCAAACAATAATAATAAGAATTCTACAATATTTGACTTTGAATAATGTGATTTTTTGGAACTGGTAGAAAGAAATGGCACTGTCTACATCTGTTACGGATGTAAGGTCACCCACCGGTCCCATGGGAACAGTCTTAACGACTTGTGAATGCATGATTCCTTGTTATGTCTGAGCCCCAAATCTCTACTGAGGCTCATCTGCCCACTTCACTAAGTGTTGCGAGAGGTCTTTTTAAGAAATTCTGTGCCTTCTGGTTTGCAGTGCTCAGTGATTCCTGAGAAGGACACACTTCATACAAGGGACTAAAGCCAACAGTCAGCAGCATCTGCCTCAAGAATCCGCGCTCTCCTACTAAGCCCCCAGTCGGATACAGGATCTCAACCTCCACCACTCTCAGCACCCCAATGACCTCCTAGGCCTAAAACGCAGATTCATAGGCTTATATATCAAGCAAGCATGGGATAAATTACAGTGTGCAAGAATAGTACTCTATAAGGATGGATACAACGCAGTTTGCGCATAGAGTACGGTTTGAGCCCTGAAAGTAATCGCACGAAGTCAGTTGTCCAAAGTGGAATCAATTCTTCCCGTAGCTTCCTACAAGCCTCTCGCATGTTTTGCCATTAGTAGTTAGTGAAATTTTTCCTGTACTGCTAATTTTAGCTCTTCTGCGTCATTTCAAAGTGGCCCGGGCCCAATCCTCAAAGTTGCCCAGTGGAAGCTGAAGTTGTGAGCCTTATCTCATCCACTTCAGTGTCATCACATTTCGATAGTGACATTACAGACAAGTAAAAGTGATAGTTTCGATGAGATTTTCGAGCATGACTTGGATGAAGATTTACCTGCACCATAAATGCGTCGTATGTGGTAACAACAGAAACAAACCGCAAATGGGATTGTGTGATCAAGCTCTTCACAAAACGATGACGGAAAGTGTTTTTACTCCTCACAGGAAGAGGAATTATCGCATTCATTGCAGAAGCAAAATAGAATGTGGTGCTATTTGCATAACTGCGCAGTTGATTCCTACTGTGTCATAGAGTTCTACGTCGTACATTTGGAAGGGAGACGCTTGCGCTCACTGTAGCTTGAAGTTCTGTGAGGCCAAGCAGGCATATTTAAAGCGTCTGGCCTGAATCTCGGGGAGCCCGAGCAGCCATATTGAACGTCAGTGATTGCTGCAGGAGAGAGACGCTTGACTCCTCCATTTTGACTTGGTATCTTGGAGGCCGAGTGGATATATTGAACTTCAGAAATTTGATGCGTTATTGATTGTCATGTCAGGACTGACTACAGTAACAAAGAATGACGTCAAACAAGAATAATAAGAATTCTACACTATTTGACTTTGAATGTGATTTTTTCGAACTGGTAGAAAGAAATGGCACTGTCAACATCTGTTACGGGTGTAAGGTCGCCCACCGGTCCCATGGGCACAGTTGTTAAGACTTCTGAATGCATGATTCCTTCTCATGTCTAAGCCCCAAATCTCCATTGAGGCTCATCTGGATACGCCTGAAGAGCGTCAACAAGGCGTGAGGGCATTATGCCAGGAAATAAATATCCTTGCTATGGGCATCTCAGAGACCATAGCTCATTTGCGCAAGGCACGTCGCATGCTAATATCGCCCTTTTCTTTGTGCCTGCATTACGCGTGCGCACCTTGAAATCACAGAATCCCCAAAAAAAACGACCCGGTATTTTTACAGAGAGCAATTTGAAGTCATGATGATGTGGACGGTCCAGAACGTATAGACCAGAAGGCTGTTTGCATTGAAACAAAGATCTACTGGTTCGACCTTGACCCCAAGAACAAGGACCGCACCCCAAGTGCTCCCATCGACGTGACATCTTTAACCCTCTTTCCTACAGACACAGCCCGTCCCTGAGAGCATCTCAAAACTTCACACATCTTATGCAGATGACCTCTTACTCTTTGGTGTACCGATGGCTGCACCGGCGCGTTTCTTATTGTATGCTCTCACTTGAACGGGGTGCCGGCAAGCTGCATTCCTTTGGCGGTTTGCAAGCAGCTAGCAAGCTCCAGACTCCCAGAGCGCTACATTGCGCATCAAGCAGAGAAATTGGAACGCCGTTTCGAGGATATTCTCGGACAACCGCCGTTTTCAGCAAGATGGAAACATTGATAAAGATATCAGCCATTGCCGTTTTTTTTTAGCGCTTGCGCATCTTGGCCACTTCTAGCAACGATATAGTACACCAAGACCAGCAGGGCTCAGACACTCCGGCACTTTCGAGCTGTGATACAGGCTGTGGCCGGAGATTGAAGCAAAAGCAGAGCATAGGTGCTTGCCGTTCCGTATCTCCCTGATTTCTGTGTGCCGGTGAACCTCTCGCGGCAACCCGCTCCACATACTAATTTTCACACATGTGTCGCCTGCTTTACTGCTCCTCAACACACTGTTTGCAGACCATTGTATGCAAATAGAGCCTATGAACGAGAATTTTGCGCACAAAAATATAGCTGCCCATCGCCGGGCGTAGAGACGTCCCCGCAAAAAAGTACAGCGAATCACGCTTGAAATCGCAGCATGTGCACAAGGAAGATATAGAAAATTACAAGGATTACCGCCCTATCCAAGATGCAGACGATGCGCCTCGAAGGCTCTGCATCGGCAAGTACGTCAGCGCTTCATACTAGCAGTGCCATCAGGAGCAGGCAAGCTCCTTCCAGGGGAGCGACCATGGCGGGGATTGACGATTTCAGGGACGCTGCAACACAGCTGTAACCCAGAGACACTCTATACACCTCTGAAAAAACTCCACCGGCTCGTAGAGTTCCAATATCCTTTCTAGCAGGTTCAGAAAAAAAAATTATGAACGACGTGAAGCCGAGAAGAACTGTTTGGACAAATACCAGGATGGCGCTGCGCCCAAACGCCGTGTGCGGTTGGTTGCAGAACCTGATCCGTGCATCGCTGGTGGACGATCCCTGTGCAGCACTTGTCAAAAACGGACTTTTAAAATTTGGAGATACTGCAGTGGCTCTGCCTGGCTACCAGTGGCAAGGAGCTGTTTGGGCGTCATTTCCCTTTCCATTCAGCATCTTCCATCGGAAGCAACATGTGTGTGGTGGGCGGAACATTTCGGCCAACGTCAGGACCACTCTACAACAACTCTCTTCTTTCTGGTCACGGTCACGTCCACCTGAGTGCGCCCACACATCAAATGCCTGCAAGGTTACAGCTCACTATATCCCAGAATGTCCCTACGATCAGGTGCATTCGAGCTCGTTTGAAAACCCCACACCCAAAACGTTGCGGTGAAAGCAGCATGTGCAGCCTTCAGTTTGCGGTTTCTTGGGATTTCAGTCTATATACACATTCTATGAATCTCGTCTGCATTTCTGCATCACTCCTCGCGCCTTTAATGCTCCCCAAGGGGCGAGAGCACACCACTCACACGTTCAAGTCAAGCAACAACTGTACATTTCTGACAGTTATAACAAAGCACTCTGCACGTGCAATACCGACATGCACCAGTATAATGAAGAAAAATCGTGCTGGACCGAAGCGAGACCATAGTGGAAAAGCCCTTGTGCCGGGAGATGCCACGGTTGCTGAGTGACTAGTGAAGTGATATTGAACTTGGGTGGTAAACTCCGCATCTCAACGTTATTGATGGAAGCAGATACACTACTATTTGACGAATCTCCACGCAAAAGACTCCACGCCTACTGTACCTCACAAGTGCACACTTGGTAACCTACTTCTAGGCTCCAGCCAGCAGGAAAGAGGTCAGCGTCGTGAATTCCGAAAGAAGCACCTAGCACAGTACTAGCATCTGGCTGACGTTCTGCGCCACAAAAAAAAATGTTTTCGCAAGAGCCACGGTCGATGCTGCGGCAGTGTACATAGGCAACATGCTCCCGATCATGAAGCAAGCAAGGAATTGTACTTTAGAGGAAACCACAGCGTCTCCTGTGCTAAGCTTGTGCTCAACGACGACATTTTCCTGCATTTCCCTTCCAACTCCAACCTGCCATCACTCTGACCAGTGAACTGTACATCATCTTGAAGAACCTGCAGCCCTTGTACTCTGTCATACAGATGTTGGACTATGCAAAAGACAGCTTTTCACAGGCCCAATTACCACGCTTATATTGTTTCTACGGCTACTAGCACTGCGAAAATTCTCCGACCACCCCGCTGGCTGGCGAAGAGGTCGCACGTAGCACGCAGCCTTCGGATAGGCTCAATCAGGCCCCTTCGTCCAGACCACTCGGTGGCCATACGGTGTGGAATGTGGATTTGTGCCCAAGTGACTTCATAGTCCAAGAAAGGCAGCAAACAGTAACCTCTGTTTTATGCCATTTGTATAATCTAGTGAAGTGCATTTCAAATAATATATACTTGTCTACCACCACCTAGAACGGCATGCATCAAAGCAGCCAAATGTATTGTATTTCATTTGGTTTTATTGTGCGTAAGCAACTCACACCATCATGCACAAAACCCTTATGATTTCCTTCAAACACTGGGTGTCCTCAGGAAAAGTCCTTGTCCAGATAAGGACTCCGAGGAAACAATCTACAAACACACGATACGAACGAGCGCTGAAAGGCCGCTCTGTCCAGCTCTGATGTGACGACACTGGAGGTGAGCAAGAGCCAATGCGCGGGAACGCCTGATTGCGCGCGCCACCGCTCCCCTCGTGCCGCCTTATCTTCGTTCCTCTTCCCCGTCCGCTACACCCACTGTAAGCAATTGTCTGAAGTGTGAAGATGGGACTGACCTTAGTTAAGTGCTTAATTACCAATTAGCCTAATTAAATTTTCTAGTCAGGCCATATAAATAAATAAAACCGAGTAGGAAATTGGTCGAGCTCGGGAATCGAACCCCTGTCTTCGGAGTGCGAGACGAGCATGCTATCCACTCAACAAATCGAAGAAAGGCCTCAGCTTTCTGCTCAGCCATGACAAAATGGATGAGGGGCATCGAGAAATGCGTCAAAGCACAGGGTAAGAATTTTCAGGTTATAGTTTTTTGTGATGATATGATTTGATTAGCGATCTTGAACAAACGAAAAACAGATGAAATATCTACAAGCGGATTATCTCCTAAAATGAATTGGGGTGGAAGGGGAGGGTGTTCAAAGTAAAATACTGCAAAATATATTTTCCTTAGCTGTTCCACACAGGTGGTTGTCTTGTTTTTGTCACTAGAAAGTTGTGTGTTAGGTGTGTGTGTCCGATGCACACGCTGCTTAAAATTTTGTGAAATTTTTCTTGTACTGCCAATTTTAGCTTTTCTGCATCGCTTCAAAGTGGCCCAGGCCGCTGGTGTAAAAGTCGCAGGTCCTCGAGTGTCCAGCGGATGCTATAGTTGTGAGTTTTACTTCACCCACAATATTGTCATCACATCCCGGTGGTGACATTATAGACAAGTAAAAGGAACTGCTTCGACGGGATTTTAGGGTATGCCTTTGAAGAAGATTCACAATAAATGCGTCATATATAGTAGCAACTGAAGGAAACAACAAATTCTATTGTGCGATCAAGCTTTTCTCAAAGGGACAATGGAAAGTGTATTCACTCCTCACAGGAAGAGGAATTATCGCATTCATTGCAGAAGCAAAATAGAGTGTTGTGCTATTTGCATAACTGCACAGTTGAGCCCTACGCGTCATAGAGTTCTACGCCGGATCCTTGGAAGAGAGACGCTTGCCCTCACTGTAACTTGAAGTTCTGGGAGGATAAGCAGCCATATTTAAAGCGACTGGCTTGAATCTCGGGGAGCCCGAGCAGTCATATTGAACGTCAGTGATTGTTGAAGGAGGGAGACGCTTGACCCCTCCATTCTGACTTGGTATCTGGGAGGCCGAGTGGACATATTGAACTTGAGAAATTTGATGCGTTTTATTGCCATGTCAGGACTGACTAGAGTAACAAAGAATGACCTCAAACAAGAATAACAAGAATTCTACAATATTTGTCTTTGAATAATGTGATTTTTTGGAACTGGTAGAAAGAAATGGCACTGTCTACATCTGTTACGGGTGTAAGGTCGCCGACCGGTCCCATGGGAACAGTCGTTAAGACTTGTGAATGCATGATTCCTTGTTATGTCTGAGCCCCAAATCTCTACTGAGGCTCATCTGCCCACTTCACAAAGTGTTGCGAGAGGTCTTTTTAAGAAATTCTGTGCCTTCTGGTTTGCAGTGCTCAGTGATTCCTGAGAAGGACACACCTCATACAAGAGACTAAAGCCAACAGTCAGCAGCATCTGCCTCAAGAATCCGCGCTCTCCTACTAAGCCCCCAGTCGGATACAGGATCTCAACCTCCACCACTCTCAGCACCCCAATGACCTCCTAGGCCTAAAACGCAGATTCATAGGCTTATATTTCAACGAAGCATGGGATAGATTACAGTGTGCAAGAATGGTACTCTATAAGGATGGATACAACGCAGTTTGCGCATAGAGTACGGTTTGAGCCCTGAAAGTAATCGCACGAAGTCAGCTGTCCAAAGTGGAATCAATTCTTCCCGTAGCTTCCTACAAGCCTCTCGCATGTTTTGCCATTAGTAGTTAGTGAAATTTTTCCTGTACTGCTAATTTTAGCTCTTCTGCGTCATTTCAAAGTGGCCCGGGCCCAATCCACAAAGTTGCCCAGTGGAAGCTGAAGTTGTGAGCCTTATCTCATCCACTTCAGTGTCATCACATTTTGGTAGTGATATTACAGACAAGTAAAAGTGATAGTTTCGATGAGATTTTCGAGCATGACTTGGACGAAGATTTACCTGCACCATAAATGCGTCGTATGTGGTAACAACAGAAACAAACCGCAAATGGGATTGTGTGATCAAGCTTTTCACAAAACGATGACGGAGAGTGTTTTACTCCTCACAGGAAGAGGAATTATCGCATTCATTGCAGAAGAAAATAGAGTGTGGTGCTATTTGCATAACTGCGCAGTTGATTCCTACTGTGTCATAGAGTTCTACGTCGTACATTTGGAAGGGAGACGCTTGCGCTCACTGTAGCTTGAAGTTCTGTGAGGCCAAGCAGCCATATTTAAAGCGTCTGGCTTGAATCTCGGGGAGCCCGAGCAGCCATATTGAACGTCAGTGATTGCTGCAGGAGAGAGACGCTTGACTCCTCCATTTTGACTTGGTATCTTGGAGGCCGAGTGACAATATTGAACTTCAGAAATTTGATGCGTTATTGATTGTCATGTCAGGACTGACTAGAGTAACAAAGAATGACATCAAACAAGAATAATAAGAATTCTGCAATATTTGACTTTGAATAATGTGATTTTTTCGAACTGGTAGAATGAAATGGCACTGTCAACATCTGTTACGGGTGTAAGGTCGCCCACCGGTGCCATGGGCACAGTTGTTAAGACTTCTGAATGCAAGATTCCTTCTCATGTATAAGCCCAAAATCTCTATTAAGGCTCATCTGCCCACTTCACAACAAAGTGTTGCGAGAGGTCTTTTTAGGAAATTCAGTGCCTTCTGGTTTCCAGTGCTCAGTGATTCCTGAGAAGGACACACCTCATACAAGGGATTAAAGCCAACAGTCAACAGCATCTGCCTCAAGAATCCGCGCTCTCCTACTGAGCTCCCAGTTGGTTACAGGATCTCAACCTCCACCACTCTCAGCACCCCAATGACCTCCTAGGCCTAAAACGCAGATTCATAGGCTTATATTTCAACGAAGCATGGGATAGATTACAGTGTGCAATAATGGTACTCTGTGAGGATGGATACAACGCAGTTTGCGCATAGAGTACGGTTTGAGTCCTGAAAGTAATCGCACGAAGTGAGTTGTAGTTGTCCAAAGTGAAATCTATTCTTCCCGTAGCTTCATACAAGCCTCTCGCATCTTTTGCCATTAGTAGTTAGTGAAATTTTTCCTGTACTGCTAGTTTTAGCTCTTCTCAATGGGACCAACTGCCCAATATCATTGTCTCCATTCACATCAGTGATTATTTTGGTTTGGTTTATGGGGTTTAACGTCCCAAAGCGACTAAGGCTATGAGAGACGCCATAGTGGAGGGCTCCGGAAATTTCGACCACCTGGGGTTCTTTAACGTGCACTGACATCGCACAGCACACGGGCCTCTAGAATTTCTCCTCCAAAGAAATTCTAGCCACCGCGGCCGGGATCGAACCCGCGTCTTTTGGGTCAGCAGCCGAGCACCATAGCCGCTGAGCCGCCGCGGTGGCAGTGATTATTTTATTTGCAAACCGAAGTCTTTTTTAGAAATATGTAACATCTACTGTGTTGTCTGTTGTTAATTGTCGTCTATCATTATTTTTCTTCATGTCATGCGTTCCTACCTTCCTCTTCCATACACAAAGCCTGCAAAGGCATTTAAGACATGTGATGTAAGTAAATAAATATTGGCTTCTTTTGTTTCTTCCCAACCACGTTGACTTAATGGTCGAGCTATGACCATGGATTACAATGGCGAAGAAAGAGAACAAAACAATTCACCGGATGCTTAAATTTTGGTAATGCGAATTTCAACGACAAGAGGGATGTGAAAAGCTGATGGTACCCATTAACTCGGGACAAGGTATGGGATATTTGGAGCTTTTGTGCCACTATCCATATCAGGCAGGCATCCAAAGTGACAGGCAAGCAGAAGGAGAGGGGATGGTGGAGCAGTAGCATGACATCTGGTGGGATCTCATAATGTGTCCATGGTGTTACATGCTTGGACAAATCAGTGTGGTGTGTTGCACCCACTCTCTCTCTTTCTACTTCCCTCCTCATATTCCTTTGCATTATGTCGAGATTGACACCACGTAATCTGGAAACGGGGCCGTACAAACTGCCACTCATAGAGAACGGGCTCTGGCAGCTACCAAAAATCTTATAAAAAAAAGGTCAAGACGCTTGAACTACCACAGAATTCCTTCAAGCAAAAGCATACTCATCACTAAAGGCGGCACAGAGACTGACATCATTTGCTGAATTGCCCTGCAGAGCCAAGTAAAAAATGATGCAAGAAATTTAGCACTGAAGGACATTACTTAGAGGACAGATTTCCAATTTATTTATGACTTTCTTGCCAGTGTACAGACCCAGTCACACTTGTTTACAACGCTCGAGCAGTGCTGTGCAGAGGAAATAAAGTGAAATTCTAAAGGAGGTACTGACTTTCACTAATAATACTTGCGCTCAAGCACAGCTGAATAGACACTGAACAGAATAGGCATAGGCGCATTGGTTGCACTTTATCAGCTCAGCAGCTCACAACTCAAGAGCTCTAGACAAGAATGATCACGTCTATACATTGTCAAGAAACACGACTGCAGTCAATGAAAAGTGAGGCTAGATCTCAAGGTGCATTTTTAAATCTTGATCCTGTCAGAGATGTTTGGCAGTACAACAAAAGACTAACTTAGCAAGTGACTTGAGCAAACCTGGACAAGAATGGGTGCTTCCACCGAGAAACGAGTGCTCAGATTCGTGCCTATCATCTCTGCTGAAGTACAGAGACCACTCTCTCACCCAAAAAATACCTTAACGGATACAACACAGCCTGAGCAAGCAGACATACGACATGCCCTGGATAGTTCTGGTTTTACAATTTTGGTTTGGAAAGTTTTGGTTTACAGTTTTGGTTTGGATATTTTTTGGTTGATGAAGTAAGATACGCGAATGCTCTCAGTGAGCAAACATCTGAAATACACTCATTAACTTGAAAGCACATCGAAGAGACAAGGCCTAATGCTACACATAAATAAGCACACATTACTGCTTCACTATGGAGCAGTACATTTTGCAACCTCAAAATAGGGCATTTCTTACTGGCTGCACTCGCCATCTACAGCCGCTGCACTCACTAGCAGCTGCGCATAAGTTTGAGCTCTCAAATTAACCCTGTCCTGTGCCATATACTAAGACGCAAGTCCTTGGTACAGAGACAGACCAACAATATACCACACAACATAGGGCTGTCCGAAATGCACAGCAGCCCCACATATAAAAAATCCTGCACTGGAGCAGTGGCAGGCCGTGCCATCCAGGGAAGACCTGGACGACCCAGACAAGTTGGTCAAAAGGGTATGCACTGCAGTCGTGGCCGCTGGGGGCCTGGACTAAGGAACCCACCCACTGGACAAAACACCAAATACCCTCGTGAGCAAATGAAGTTTTTCCCACACTCACACAGAATGGCTACATTCATCATAATCATCACCAGTCTGACTACGCCCACAACAGGGCAAAGACCTCTTCCATATCTCTCAAATTAACCCTGTCCTATGCCAGCTGCTGCTCTCCTATCCGCACAAACTTCTCAATCTCATCCACCTAACAGACTTCCTGCTACCCCCTGCTCCACTTGCCTTCTCTTGGAATCCAGTCTGTTACCCTTAACCACCATCAGTTATCTTGTCTTCACATTACATGCCCTGCCCAAGCCCATTTCTTCCTCTTGATTTCAACTAGGATGTCATTAACCTATGTTTGTTCCCTGACCCACTCTGCCCACTTCCTGTATCTTAATGTTACACCCATCATTTTTCTTTCCATAGCTTTTCTTAGCCTCCACATATCTGCCTCATAAGTGAGTACCAGTATTATACTGCTGTTGTGTACTGCCATTCATGAACCGAGTAGGCCAGCCATATACACTCCACCCCAGTTTTATTCTTCTAGTTATTTCCCTCTCATGATCTGGATCATCATAAGTAGACGTATTCCCTTACTACTTCCAGCATTTCGTTACCAAATGTGAGCTGCTGTTCCCTTCCAAGATAGCTCAACATTACTTTGATTTTGTGCATATTAATTTTTAGAGCCACCGTTCTGCTCTGCCTGTCTAAGTAATTGATGATGCTTTGCAGTTAATCTCCGGAGCAACTCATCAAGCAATGTCATCAGCGAATCACAGATTACTAAGCTATTCTTCATTACCTCTTTTCCATAACTGTTCCCAGTCTAGGCCTCTGAATACCTTCCGTAAAAAGGTGGTGAATATCATTGGTGAAATTGTCTCCCTGCGTAAACCCTTCCTTAATGAAATTTTGTAGCTGACTTCATGGAGTACTATAGTAGCTTTGCAGCCATTATAGACATCTACCAGTATTTTTAAATAGGGCTTTTCTACACCCTGATTCTACAATGTCTACACTGCTGATGACATTTCAATTCAGTAAACAGCTTTCTCATAATCTATGAAGGCCGTATGCAAGGGTTGCTTATATTCTACCCATTGCTCTATCACCTAATTGATAGTGTGAACACAGTAAGTTGTCAAGTAGCCTTTATGAAAGCCTGCCTGATCATTCGGTTGATTGAAGTCTAAGGTTGCCTTAACTCTGGTTGCGAATACTTTAGTCAGTACCTTACAGTCAACGGACAGTAAGCTGATCTCCTATTTTATAGATCAAGATGATGTTAGCATTTTTCCAAGATTCTTGTACACTGGAGGTCATAAGGCATTTCACATACAGGGTGGCTAGTTTTCCTACCACAATCTCCCCACCATACTTCAAAAGATCTGCAGTTAACTGATCCTCACCAGCTGCTTTCCCCCTTTGCACTACTCCTAAGGCCTTCTTTACCCCTTCATTCGTTACATGTGGGATGACCCATTGCTGTGCGCTACTGCCTCTCTAATATCCTGATTGTATTGGCTACTATATAGACTTCTGTAGAACCCTCCGGCTGCTTTAACCATCTTAACCACATTGCTAATAACATTGCCCTCTTTGTCTCGTAACCAATACATCTGATTTTTGCCCATGCCTAGTTTCGTCACCACTTTTAGGCTACTTCCCTTCTTTAGAGCATACTTGATTCTCTTCCTAATAAACTTACTCATGTTGGTTACCTTGCGCTTATAAATTTTGGTAATTCGGCAAGTTCTACTCTGTCTGTGATGTTAGATGCTTTCATGCTTTGGCATTTCTTAATCAGATCTTTCATCTCCTGAGAGAGATTGCTGGTACCCTGTCAAACCATCCCATTGCCTACTTCTACTACACACTCAGCAATAACAGTTGCGAGATTATCGTTCATTGCTTGAACATTAAGGTTGCTGTCCCCAGTTGAAGCTGATTATCTGTTCTGAAGTGAGATCCTGCATTCCACTACTTGCCCTGTTACTGCTAACTCATTCATGGACTTCAGCCTCACTAGTTCCTTCTGTACTCTCTTCAAGTCCAGACTAATTTGAGACCTTACCATCCTGTAGTCGCTACAACGCAACTTTCCGAGGACCTCCACATCCTGCACAATGAAAGGACCACCATTATGGCTCTCCCATGTCCACTTCCTGTTCTCTCGCTTGGGGAAGAAGGTATTCAAGATCCATTGATTATTCCTCTCTCCGAACCCTACTATTTCTAGAGCCCACGCCATAGTTGCCCACTGCCTGGTCTCCAGTCTGCATCTTGCTTATATTGGCATTGAAGCTGCATATTAGTACAGTGCACTGTGTTTTTACTCTGCTTGCTTCTGATTCCACGTCTCCATAGCAGCTTTCTAGGGTCTGGTCATCATGACTGGATGTAGGCGTGTAGGCATCTACCACCTTCAGTTTGTACCTCTTATTAACGACTCTAAGAAATCACTGACTACATCCAGTGCAGATGCTTTGGTGCGTCAACATCTTCGTGAAGCTTTTTGGCACTTACAGTGCACAATGTTTTAAGAGTGCATAGGAGGTTTTCAGGCAGCTTTTAAAATGCATATAAGTTTATAAAAGTCACTGGCGTGGCACAATTAGCCCGCAAGTTAGGTGTAGCCAGGAATATTAGAACTAAGGTCTATTATGCTGGTGCAATGTTGAAGTTTAATGGTTGCAGTTTTTATTTATTTTAATACTGCCACCTAGGACATGAGCACGATCTGCACGACGCCCCAAAGCAACTCAGGCTGTGAGGGATGCTGCAGTGGAGGGCTCCAGATAATTTCAACCACATGGATTTCTTAAAAAGAATGCACTAACATCGCACAGTACATAGGCCTGTAGCATTTCGCCTCCATAGAAACGTGACCACCGTAGCTGCAATCCAACCCGTGTCATTTGGGTCATCAGCTGTGCGCCATAACCACTGAGCCACTACGGCAGCTCCAGATATTTTCAAGTATGAATCAAGTACTAAATGAAAAAACAAAAAGTTGGGTTCGGATATTCAATCAAATCCAATGTCTCCTCAGTATGAAAAAAATAAGCAAACACTGTCGTCATCAGTAATTTCAAAACTGTGTGCGATCTTTCCAAACTAAATTATATATATGTAGACTTGACTGGGCAGCACGTAAAGAAAAATGATGCGCACAGAAATGTATGTTTGACAAGGCAGCATAAAGTATGAAACTTGTAATGTGGTCATAGAAAATGACAAATGAGCCTTAGAAAATGAACCTAATGTGTGGACAGAAGACTAAAATAAACTAACATGACCTATAGCAATAATTTAGAGAGAACTCTTTAATGCGGACTTAGAAGGACCAGAAAAGTCATCCCAGTCATCCAAAGGATGAATTATAACGGCCTCCCAAAAAAACCTGCTAAGCCCATTCGCATCACAGCAAACTGATTTGGTCAAAAAATCGGGAATGCTCATGTTCTTCAAAAACAAATCTACGTAGCTACAAAAATTTTTGCAGTTCGGTTAAACATTCTACTACATGCGCACTGTCAGGAGCGCAGAAGCACAGATGCTTCAAAATAGGAAAGACGTTCGCAGTGTATTTCAAGGATGCGACACGCTAGCAATGAAGCCTCACAAGCAGCGGGGCTGCACAACGGGCAACTAAAGTGGTTCTAGAATTCCATCAGCTTAGAGGGATCGAAGCTGTGCCACTTGTAAGGGAAGCATGCTGCTCCACTGTGGCAAGCTGCAAGATCCGAGCTCTATGCGCCATCCCATGCTGAATGAGCGGATCACTCCAGTAAGGTGCACTTGGTCCATATATGTGCACCAAAATTCAGGCCAGCCTTTTTTCCTTGCCACCTTGCTGCTCCCTTCCCCTTGATGCGTGCCTAGATGCAAGACATCGCTACACAACCATGCGTTGATGAAAAGTGTTTCACAATTATCTGCAGTTATTGCTGCCTTCGAGTTACAAACTGGCTGCTCTTTCTGGCACAACTCTTCAGTTGCACATTTGCAAGCCGGTGCTGTTTCATATGCCGGTGGTAGTAAATTTTATCTAGGCAAGTTACATTAATCCCAGTCTACAGGCAGCTATTTGTTTTTTTTTTCCATTCATGGTTTTATTCCCGCCCTATAAGCAGCTTCAAATATGTCAGACTGTGTCAGTTGCTAAAACCGTTGGATGTATATGCATGTTTGGCAGTCTGTTTTTCACTGGTTACTTTATCTTGCATTGACGCCTCAAATTTTTGCCAAGGAACGCTTGTTGCTTTAAAAAAAACTGCCAAGATTCATCATCTCTTCTACATCTTTCTGATGATATTCACGCTGTTAATAACAAATAGCTATTAAAGGTACACAGGGCTGAAAAAACTGCGCTTCAAGAGCCCCGAAATGTAGATAAAGCATGAGGTCTTTCTTGTTTGTAGCAGCGTAAGGGATATGGTGACTTCTGAACTCTTAAGCTTTATCCAAAATCGCTGACCTAGTGCGTGCGCCCTTGAGAATATCCTGCCGGTGATCCAAATTGCCTTTTCTAACTAGTCATCTTTTGTTTTCACTACCTTTGCCTGTTCTCTCCAAAAGGCAATGAAGGATTTAATAGGCTCTAAATTAAGGCTATGTTCTATGTGTTAACTGCTGTATTTAAAGCTTCCTTGTGCTCAAGCACAGAGACCACCTCAGGGCAACCGGGGTAGTACATACCAGCCACCAATCCCCACTTCAGGAGCTTACATGGAACAACCAAAGAGGAGAGGCAGCGCTATTATAAGTCGCTCCCACAGACCATCGCTAGAACAAGCAGCAAGTAAAGCCTGAGCCAAGTGTGCGCTTCCGCATGCCCTTGGAGCCACACATCGCCCTTCCTCTACCGCTTTCCCTTGCTCCATAACCACGATGTTCAACCTTTGCTGGTGCCGTGTTCAAGCACTGTATCTTACCAAGCGGTTCTTTAAACTTAAATAACATAATATTTTGTGTGTTAACTGCTGCATTTAAAGCTTCTTAGTGCTCATGCACAGAGATCACCTCAAGCCAACAGGGGTACATTCCTCCAACAGCACTGCTAAACTAGCCTCACTGGATAAGGTTCTTGCATTAAACGTTGCTAGGTTCCATTTCCAATGGCGGCCTGTCCGAAGCCAATGATTCTTAGCACCCTCCGCTGCATCACAGGTCTGACCGCCGCCCTGGTCAGTTGCTCCGCAGCCGCTGGAGACTGAGGGCCGAGAGTTAACTGGGTTGTTCATAGAAGGTTGCGGCCAAGTACTACACCAGGGTGGCCAAATCCTGCTCTGGTGAGGAAGTGCGTTGTCAGTTCTATTAACCGAGATCAGGCCGCACCCCAGGCCTGTTTGTACAGATCCATCGACACATAGAGTGTCCTTTTTCTAAACAAAAAATTCGTTGGAGAATTGTAAACACCAAGGGCCCAGGGAGGGCCGGTCCTATGCCTTGCTAGGGCTAAGCCTCAGTGCGAGGCCCAGAGACCGAGCGTCACGAAAAACGCGGCCAAAAAATGCCAGCGCCCCAGAAAAGGGAGCCAGCGAGGAACGCGACCGCGCGCGGGAGGGTGATGAAACGGCCCACCTGAGTCTCCCAGCGCCGTAGGCCGGACAAACCGAGTGTTTTCACAATGAGGGCAGGCGCCGCGGCCAACTACAGCAGGGCAATGGGTGCACAATCCCAAGCTGCAGAAATCGTCAAAAAACCACCGACTGGCCGCAGGAACCGGCAGCGGTGGCTGCAGGAACAGCAGGGACCGCCGGCTACAGCTGAAAATAAACAAGATCGAGTCAAATTACAGAGCTGAGGAGACAACAGATACTATTACCATGTATTTCCCACTGTAATAGCGTTTTAACATTATATGTGTGAAAAAACTAAACAGTAAATGATTTCAGGTCTTCATCTAGATGGTAGACATGAGACATTCTGCATGGCACTGGGTCTTTGTTTCATGCATAGAATAGCTGAGCTAGTTACGGGTTATGCAAGAGCCTGATTGATCCTCACTAAGCACCACTTGACAGACAGAAAAGGCAGCAGGCAAGGCATCCTTGGCAGCGCGTGAAATCATCTTCAATGTGGAGGGCGCAAACTCACAGAAAGTGCACATTGGAAGTATAGGAGACAGGTCTGGGTCCCGGCAGCCCAAAATTGGAAGGTGAGAGGCAAGTTGCAGTACCAAGTCCTCCACATCATCACCTACTCTTCAAAGTGACGTAAGAGCAAAGTTGCTAGTGATAAATTAAGAGCTCAAACAGCTGCGCAGTTTGACTAAAGCATCAGAGCTGAGTTCCTTCTTTTTGGTTCGGATTTTACCACGTGACCTGAAAAATGCATGCTGTATTAAAGGGGTCAAAATCTTCGTGTACAGATGGAGATTTTCACGAAAGTCAAATGTGTTAGGCAAAGGGAACAGCAGAATTAATATGCATTCATAACATCTCTATCATGCCTGTGGCACTATGTTTCAGGAAGAAAACTTCCAACATGCACATTCAGACCAAAGAAGTGCCACAAAACCATTTACTGCAGCCAGCAGCACCTGACAAATGTGCATGATTTTACAGACATACATCAGCGGCTTTTTGCACTGCGCTCAAATCAAACACTCCATGAGGACATGACAATTTGTAATCACTGCAAGCAACTTTACCTTGAACTATACACATCTAAAATTGCTTTGAAATTGTGTTCAGACCCATTTTCAAGACATAAAAAATACTGCCATGGGTAGACAGCAATCACAATGGCCCTTGTTGATGACCATCCTTCACTTGGACTAGTTCCGGGAAATCGAATCTGTGAAGCTTGCAAGCGGGCAATATATAGTACTCGAAAAAGAGGAATTTTCATGCAACCGGAACAAGATCTCAATGCCATGACTGGACCAAGCAAAAGTGAGCCTGAAGTTACAGTTAATGAAACAGAAAAGCAGGTTTCAGTAGTAGCTGATGGTAGCAGTGTGAAGAGAAAATGAGTGCAGCACGGGCAGCACTTAAACATGAAGGAGGCAGTGGAAACATTCCGAGAAAATGCATAGAATGTAACAGCTAAATCTCCAGGACTGTGCTAACCATCTGTTTCTGCAAGGCACGCGGGTGGTAAATTTCTTTTTAGCGATAAAGTCTGCCTAATGCAAGACCTGAAAAAGTATTGCTCTCAGGAAAAAAGCTGAGAAAAAAAGATGTAGCATCTTACCTTGGCCCCCAGTTCATGGTCTCAAGAGAAAACAATGCAATTCCTTGGAGCACCAGAATGACAAGTTCACGAGGCAATGAGAATCAAGGCTCAAAGTGGAATTGTAAACACATGGGGAAAAAAAACTTGGCCAACCAGTTAATGAAGAAGTGAAGTCCTTAATCAGGGCATTCTACGAAGATTACCCTGTGTCATACTGCCTGCCAAGCAAAAAAGACATGCAGCAAGGCCAGCGAAAGCACCTGTTGTTGGTGAATCTTAAAGAGATGCATGCAGAATAGAAAAGAGCCTCGAATTTAAAGTATGGATTATCGACATTCACCACGTTGTGTCCTCAACACTGTGTTTTCCTTGTTGGATGCGGTACACACACCCTGTGCATGTACGAGTCACCAAAACTTTAAGTCAATGCTTCATTCTAGCGGGCGCAAGATCATCACCAAGGAGCTCTTGGCTACTATAGTATGTCAGCTTGATAACAAAGACTGCATTTTCGGCAAATGCGCAGCTCGCCTAAGCGTGGTTTATGCCTAAATCCTGCTTCAACAAAGCCATGCACATGTCATCGAGAGCAGAGAGTAGTACATACTTGTCCAGCAATGCTTAAGTGGAGAGCACTGTAGACTTGAAACTTTTGTTATGACACCAGAAGATTTTCCGGAAAAGTTCGCGGATATGTTGAACCAACTTGAGATCCGCCATTTTATCAGTAAGCAGCAAACCAGCTACTTTCTAAACCTGAAGCTCAACCTAAATCGTTTTGAGGCTGTAATGATGATTGATTTCGCAGAAACAACTCTATAGTTCAGGACGCACCACATCCATACCACTGAGTAAACACACAGCCCACCGTACACCGAATAGTTGTATACTCTTCCAAGGAGCAAAGCAACCCTGCAGAGGTTTCTGTGCGGTCTTTCACCGTCATTTCTGACTGTTTGGAACATGATGCAGTTGCAATACATGCCTTTCACAATGCAGTGCTCAAAGTGGTGACACAAGATCTACCCCAAGTAAAAAAAATTCACTATTTTTCTAATGGGGCTGCATTACAGTAAGAAAGAACAAAAAGAACTTTCTGAATCTCTGCTACCATGAAGATCATAATTTTTCAGCAGAATGAAATTTCTTTGCCACTTCACCCGGACAAAGTGCATGCATAGTGGTGTCGGCAGCACACAGAAATGTCTTACAGCAAGAGCAAGCCTGCAGAGGCCATATCAGGATCAAATTCAATCACCAGGGGATCTGTTTGCCTGAACAAAAAATAATGTAAAGGGAATTATAGTAATCTGGTTGCCTAATGCAGAAATACAAGAAAAAAAATAGAATTGACTTCTAGATTCGCCATGGCAATCACAGTGAAAAGCGCGATAGCTCCACCACTTCACACCAGCGACGCCTTCAACACTATATGTTGCCATCCCATCAAGCTCAAACGACCAAGAAATTCAAGTAAAAAAATGGATGTGAAAATACAGGTGGCCTTATTTTGAAATCGAAAATTCAAATGTTGAACAGATGAGAGGATGAGAAAACAAAAAGAGAGGATGATGTCGAGAAATTTCCTATTTGCAGGCTATAGCCTCCTGCTGCAAGTATCTGCAAGCCCATTCAAGCCATGTTTTCATTCTGCCACGAGACAGGAGAGAAAAAATGACCATGTAGTTGTTCTGCCTTCACAAAATGACAACTAACTACCACACAATAGGCGTCACATCAATGCTTTTTTGGCATACCTGGCCACGCTGAGACCAAAAATTGAGTGGTAAACTGAGGAAAATAAGTTGTTCAAGATGGATATTTACTGATGTCAACGGATAGAGCATGCGTTCACTTGACAAACAGCTAAATTGAACATGCGTGCCAAAAAAAAGGTCGGCGGCCCAAGCATTATGCAGGGAAAGCACAGTTCAGCAGTGCCCACTGGCTAGGCTGGTTGTTAACTTCATTATTTTTTTCTTGAGCCGAACAAAATTTACTCAAATAAAAATTTCTAGGTGGAAAGCAAAGAGGTTGGTGTATTTAATGAACTATCTCACATATTTTTATCTCGAGGGCCTTCATGCATAATTTAGGTCTCAATCTAAGAAAAGCATCACTTTTTGCCAACTTTGAGACTAATTTTCCTAAAAAGTACTCTTTAAAAAGTTTAAATAATTTTTGGCACCAACTATACTAACAGGTGAACGGTGAAAAATTTACTGCGACTGAAACAGGAACGGTGGTTACAATAAAAAAATTCAGAAAACGCATAATTTTTTTATTCTTTACTGAACCAAGAAAATGCAGAAAAGCCTTACATCGGGAACTAATGAAGTGACATTAAAGAACAAGGAATGTGCGATGATATAAAATAGAATTTGTTATTTTATCTGCCTTCACATTTGATGTAAAATATTCAAATGTAAGCAATGTTTGCGTCTTTGCAAAAACATCGAAAAGCGCTTGCATGAGATTTTTTTTTCAATTACCCCAATTTTTCCCAAGAGAATCAGTGATAGTCACTTTTGGGGGTCTAGGAAATTTCACATGGAATGACTCTCATATATAAAACTTCGTGCAATATAAGATTTTTCATTCCACCTACTTCTAGTTCTCTTATTAAAACAGTGCTGAGGTCTTATGGTAAAAAGCATGCAAGAACTACTTGAATAACCTGCATGTGCATGCTGCCTTACGATGTCCCAAGAAATGTCTGTATATGTGTCTGGACGAGTATCGAGTGAATTACACTAGGTCTGCAATCTTGCATCGGATGTCCAGGTGCAACGGGGGATGACTACTGGCCGAACAGGGCTTCCAGCAGTGATCTAAAGTCTAGACTGTGATAATCGCCAAACGTCAAATGGCATGTAGGTTGAGACAGAGAAGGAAGCACAGGGAGCCTCCTATTTTTTTTTTTTTGTGGTGCATTTTAGGAGTAAGAGTAGATTAGGTAGAACAAAACTCACAACTTGCACAAAGCATAGCAAGCCTTAAAGGGGCTGCGAAACACTGCCTGGGCGAATACCGGCTATACTTCAGGTGGGTTCTTTATGTCACACAGATGCTGACTTAAAAAGAATTACAGGAATCGATGCACAGGAACCGGAGTTATTCAGTGAAGAAATTTCAAAATACAAGCAAACAAAACGCTGCCCTCAACTCGATTTTGGCGGGGCTTCCCACTCCTATTTCGCTCTCCCAATGAGGGCACCTGGCGCAACCAATCAAAACAGCCAGCCAGAGCACGTCGCGGAAGTTTGTACTCCATGGTTGCCTGCTCTCTGTGAGACTGGCAGCGTTGTTTCTATGCCAGAGCGCCCCTGGTGGTGTATTTTTATTTTACTTGCTTTGCAGGGCTTTTATCTAAGACAAACAAATTGTTCTTGTTGATCTAATATAAAACGCAGACAGGTGACAAAATGTGTCTCTATTTATTCACACAATTTGCAGGATATTTACTGCTTGTCCGGTCATCAAGCTCGCGCCAGGTGATGTCATATCCGCTGCTAAAAACCCGCCACTGTGTGGCGACCATGAAGTTGTTTTTGGGAGGACATTAAAATATTAAAAAACGGAATGTACGCGGTATTACCGACGCTAATAGCACCATTATAACTCACTGTATGCAATCAACAGGCAAAACGGTTAACTAAGATTGTGTTTCTGGGCCCCTTTAAGAGTGAATTAGAGAAAGAAAAAGAGAAGAAAAAAATGTTACAGGAGAAGCTGCAAAGAACAGAAGAAATGTAAAAAGCCATCATTTCCAAGTGAGAACGCGAAAATGTCAGCGCTGGCCTCGTGAACGTGGTTAACACTGGCATATGAAGTCGGAGAGTAGGAGAGGGCAAGGCCGATGCATGTGCAGAGTCACAAGACAGCCAGCCAGTTAAGGCAGACCATGATACACGGGCACTCTATGGATGGCAACAGAAAAGACGACGATAAGGGATAAAGAAATGAAAAGACAACAGAAAGAAGCTGCAGCTGCCAGAAGCAAGACAAGCGGCAAAGCCATGATACATGGTGAGTCCAACATGGCCAGCTGCAACAACACCATAAAAGAGAGTGAAGAGGGCAAAGTAGTTGAAGCTGGCATGTATTCTGAAAAGACTGTGAAGGGCGTATTTGAGGAGGAGAAAGAAAGGCTGCTGGTGACAATGGAGGGGCAGAGCCTAGTTGTGATACGTGGAATGGTTAACGATGGGCAGCAAAGACTAGGCTCAGGGGTGAGGAACTGTAGAAGAGGGCATGGAGGGCCACAAGGCCTAATCAAGGGTCCAAACTGTGCTCCGCACAATGCCGGTGATAAGCGAGAAGGGTTTATATGTGAATGCAGGTCACACCTAATTTTACTAACAGGTTACATTGCAGGTTTCACACAGACGCATTGTTCCTCCTAACACCTTGCAAAATAACCAAAAATTTTGTGCAGCATCATTGCGTTGTGACACTGTTGCAAGTGCTGTATTGTGCGATCAAGAGCGTAAATTCATTACATAGAATTTCTATGACTTCTCTAGGGTGCTTTCAAAGGAAACTTATGCGTGGGCAGAATTTCTTTCTACCTTGATAGAGAATGCGAGTGTAGCAGGGGGCAGCAAAAAGTTATGTGGGCGGGTGGTTTGCGGGGATACGGTGGCCGCAGCTGGCAAAGGACAGGGTCGTTAATTGAAGAGACATTGGAGAGGCCTTTGCTCTGCAGTGGGCATAGGCTGATGGTGGCGATGAAGTAAGGAAGTGATGGTGGCGTGAGGCCAAGATCACTGTGAGGAAGTCAGAAAGGAGTGATAGTTGTAACATTAAGAGACTGGAAGCGGGCAGAGTGGATTAGAGAACAAACACAGGTTAATGACATCCTAGTTGAAATCGAGAGGAAGATTGGTTTATTGGGGCTTAAAGTCACAAAGCGACTCCCGCTATGAGAGACGCCGTAGTGAAGGGCTCCGGAAATTTCGACCTCCTGGGGTTCTTTAACGTGCACTGACATCTCACAGTACACGGGCCTCTAGAATTTTGCCTTCATCGAAATTCGGCTGCCACGGCCAGGATCGAACCTGCGTCTTTCGGGCCAGCAGCTGAGCGCCGTAACCACTGAGCCACCGCGGCGGGGCTCGAGAGAAAGAAATCGCCTTCGGCAGGGCATGTAATGCGAAGGCAAGAAAACTGCTGGTCCATAAGAGTAAAAGAATCAATTCCAAGAAAATGCAAGTGTAGCAGGGGGTGGCAAAAAGTTAGGTAGGTGGATGGTTTGCAGGGATACGGTGGCCGCAGCTGTGTGTGTGATCCACACCGGCGGCATGTGGTTGTTTTTTCTTCTTTCTAATCAATTGTGTTTAAAAATAATTAGCTTATTAAGCTCCCGTTATGAACAACCACAAATTATTTTTAAAAAATACATCCCTTACGCTCCTTGGTTACGCTGACTTGGCTTCTGTCATGTATGTCATAACAAGCCCCTCTTTTCCCTTCCCTTATCTGCTCAGTCGTTAACGAAGGCCTCGATCATGGCAGTCTTGATGCCGTTGGTTGCATTCTTCAGTCTTCACCATTCGAACACGTTCCTACGTGGCACTCTCGGTAAACGAAGACATACCGTAAAATTCCGAGCAAGCACCCCCCCTCCAGCAAGTCGCACTCAATGGCAAAGTAGGGGGGGGGGGGCGCTATCCCGGAACGGCGCCAAAATTCAAGATGGCGGCGATTTTTTCATGCCAGAAAAAAAAAGTGCACTGCACATGGACTTAAGATGTTATTTATCTCTAGCAACATGAACTTCATTGAGTGAAAGATTTATGACTGCTATGTCAATCACTCTCAAAACCATCAAAAGACTCCTCCAAGTCAGTCGCAAAAAAAAAAGTTCACAGCATTCTGCTTAAAGCCCACCCCGGTCTTCTGGCGCCACGGCTACAGTGTTTCCCAACTGCGTGTTGTTGGCTATTCTGACAGCCTCTTCAGAGAGAAGCCGGTTACTAACTGCACGTCCTGCCGTTGTTTCCCGCTCGAAGAACTCGAAGAGCGCATCGTCCACGAGTTCCCTGAAAACTGGGGCGCCGTTACTCAGCTTCGATGTTTTGCTCCCCCGCAGTTATGCTGAAGCATCTTTTTGAAATTGTCCCATTCCCGTATCCGTATGCGGTCGAGCTTGAAATGCCGAGACGTTTGGAGCAGGTTTCTTCCGTTTTATCGATGTCATTGTACGACCTCAACTTTCTTCGCCACTGAGTACGAATGCACCAGCATCGCGAACTCAACAACGCCAAAACAAGACAAATGGCGCGTGCAAACGAGCATGCGAATGGCTTGAAAAGCAGGATTGGATTGGATTCTTGAACTGGATGGGGCAGACTAGTGTTGCTTGGGCGCGGTACGTTACAAGAAAGTGTGCGGGGGGGGGGGAGCTTTCCCAGAGAGGCGCGGAAACGTGAAATTGACAGTGAAGTTAGGGAGGGCCCTTGCAAGGGTGGGGGCACTTGTTCGGAATTTTACGGTACTATGTTTGCCACTATTGACCGGCATGGCACTGGTGAACACTTATGGTTCAGTTGCACTACACGTAAGTACCCCCCAAAGCAGAAGATTACACAGCCTTCATCGTAGCTCAGTTGGTAGAGTACCAGAGACAAAATTCGGAGGTAGCGGGTTCGGATAGCACCGGCGGCACGTGGTTGTTTTTCCTTCTTCCTAATCAGCTGTCTTTAAAAAAAATGTACATCCCCTATGCTCCTTGCCTTCGTTAACTGTTGACTTCCATCATGCGTGGCAGCGAGAGTCAGATACAAGCTGCCCATCAGAGAATTCAAGATCCAGGTGTCCAAGAACAGCGTGAGGAAGTTGCGTTGTAGCGATTGGCGTTTATATTTCTCTATAAGCAGGACAATTTCAGTGCATCGGCATAACTCAAAATCACTTCAGCGCAGTTACATTTCATTGGAGCGGCATCTTTCTGGACGTAGTCATTATCACATCCCTTCAAGCGCATGTATTCCTGCATTGCCTCTTTGTGTAATCTCTATTTATTTATTTTTCGAAGTATCAAACCACTGGTACATGCCTGCCTTTCCTTGCTTATTTCTTCCCGTGCAACAAAAACGGTTGCGATTCTTAAAAAAAAAACACCAATTTATATTTCTTTGTTTTCTAGTAATAGCATTAATATGTGGGGTTTAATGCGTCAAAGCGACGTGGAGTCTATCAGGAACACTGCACTGGAAGGCTCTTGATTAAAGTAGACCAGCTGGGGTTCCTCAAAGGGCACTGGCATCGCACAGCACACGTGCGTTTTTACATTTCACCGCGAGACGGGGACGCTTCCACTCCGCCACAACTGTTCGACTTCTGGTGTCCACTGAGATATGCGAGACAGTTACTGCGTCATCATTTCCTTTCCTCAAAAAGCCAATTCATTTTCACTGCCATCAAAATAAGGTCTCAGCACTGGTATCCAGCCCACGACCTTGGCATCAGCAGCCGAGCACCACAGCCACCTAGCCATTGTGAGGTGTCTTATTCAGTATCTGCTGTCTGAGAAAAAGAATGCCTCCGAAAGTAAATGTTGCACAACGTGGTTCGGTCATTGTGCCTATGTTTCACATATTTATGGTACGCGACAAAAACAAAACCCTTCTTACTCAGTACTTTATGAGTTAAAGTAGTGCTAACCATTCGATTAAAGCTTTACGTATGCATGTGAAAGGGGAATACTATCAAACCCAAGATTTCACAACTACCTGGCGTAAAATGCTTTAGAATTACCAAGACCACATTGCAGAAACGCCAATTAGCTTTTTCTCTTAGGCATGAGACTTCCTTCAGTTTTGTTGTCTCACAGACTGCATGCAATTTTCGCACAGACAGCTTTCGGTGGGTAAATCTATGCGCTGGCACATGTCATTCTGTCTTAAAAAAAAAAGCGTGTGTTGTGTTGCAAAAAAGTGTGCGGCTGAACCGAGTCCCAAACCGGTTTGGAACGGTTCCTTTGAATCTTTCCGGTGCAGGTTCAGTTCCAAGATGGCAAAAAAAATTTGGGTTTGGTTCAGTTCCAGTTCCAGACATAAATATCGGCTCGGTTCTGGTTCTAGGTTCAGGTTCGGTACTGGTTCGATACCCTGCCAAAAATGCATGCCTTGAAAGAAGACACCAGCGCAGGGGGAAGGCACGACAAGCTTTTGTGTTAACATTCTACTGCACACGAGAAGGAATGGCAGCGATCAGTGGCTCTCATTTGTCATTAGCAAGTCTCGCAAACTGTGGTGCTTTCGGAGCTACATTTTCATTCACTACAGGTCGAACACAAAGGCCTGGATAAGGCATGACCTTTTGTTTTTATTCGAGCGTGCAACCAGGCACGTTTCAATTTGGCGATGGGTTTGCTCACCAAGTGGCTTGTTGAGTACCACCACGACCACAAAAAGAATGCAAATTACTGCTAATGCTTGACAAATTAGCAATGCACCATATGTTGCCTTCTTTGACTGTGGTGACAAAGCTGTTGGCACCGAATGCCATGTGCAAGATCCACTCACCGGACATGGGCATCATTTACATGCTCAAGATGTCCTCCTATGACGCATCACCCAGCGCATGCTGATAGCAAATGACAAACCACACGGCGACATTCTGGCCGGGATATCTTTGTTCATATCTGTGGAAATCATTAAGGCAGTGTGGATAGACTGCTGAGTGCAACAAGAACTGCTTCTATTAGCATGCTTTGTGCGCCACGGAATGACAGAGGTCACTGTTGTACATGCGCATGATTAGATGCACGTCGATTTGTAGCAACTGAATGATGGTGCACAGATGGCTGGATATGATTTCACCTGGGATGACTTCGTTGGTGCTGATCAGGACGCTGGCGTCGCAAAGCCATACACTGACAAAGCGACTGTACACGAAGTATGAACTCCCGATCAAGAATCTGGTGACGGCGACAAGGAAGTCGACCTTCCACCATTTGCCATGAATGCATTTACCGCGAATAATTATTCCGTGTTCTTAAAGATGATTGTTCACACCTATGGCATCAGTGAGGAACATGCTTATGACCGCTCTGGAGGGCTTCTAAAGCACAGTGATATGTTTTCTTTTGAAGAAGCTGATGCGATTACTGAACTTCTCTTGAAATATATGCTAGTTTTGTCACAGTTCATGTTTCTGGCTGCAGAATGGGAATTCCACTTACTACGAACCTCAGACACAACGTCTATGTGGAATAACTGAAGTTTATATAAAGTACCTAAAAATTTCCCAGGCCATAGAGTCTGCCTTTCAGGAGTTTATTCTGGCACTTATAGTGCATATCAAGCTACCAAGGTTCTCTGAGGTGAGAATGATATTGTTACGGGATTGGAGAAACGCAGGAAGGGCAAGGCCGGAGAACAAAAGAAGAAGAGGTTGAGAGTGTTGTGCCCTGTTGGACGCTGATTCCCGCTCGCCGATCCAACCTCTCGCCGCTGGCCTGTTGAACCAGCTAGAACATCCCGGCTGTAAAGATTATAGCCGCAACATCTTGGTGGAGGTGCCGGGGTGCCCTACACAGATTTGAGGTTTGGGGGTGTTTTTTAAATGTCCTCCTACCCAACTAAAAAGCAAACCCTGTGGCCTGGGAACTTTTGAGAACCTTCTACTCTGAGTAGCAGACATCCAGCGAGACTATTATTTGGAAATGCAACAGGTGCTGCTGGAACATTCACTGGTTACAATGAGAATGTCAGTTCTTTTCTAAGGCATCTGTTGCTGCCACAAAGTTTCTAACCCATGGTGACAGAAAAAGAAGAAAGCACTTTAGAGGCTTAGTAACAGTGCTGTGCCCAATTTCTTGGTTTCTTTTCCAGAAACAAAACATTCTAGGAAACAAAAAAAAGGACACCTGTCAACATTCCTTAAAGACAAGGACAAGATAAAAGCGCAAGTGAAACAACCTGAGATAGGCCCGTCACGAAAACAGATTCCACTTTTCATGATGTTGACGCCATCAACTTCACGTGGTTCGCAGATATGTACGAGCGAAGGGCTCCTGTCAGTGGGCCTTTACTCAGCGAGAAAGCCAAGAAGTTTGCTTGCATGTTCAGTGTTTATTCAAGGCACACACGAGATGGAAGAGGAGTTTCAAACACCTTGGCATTGTTTTCAAGACCGTGGCGGAAGAAGCAGATGCGCCTTGCAAATCTTGCCAACGACTGCGCAAGTCGGAGCAGTTCAAGGTGCTGCAAGAGCACAGACCAGAAGATATATTTAATACTGACAAAACTGCCCTTCTTATGAGCTGCTTCCTGAGAAAACACCCTGCGGGAAGACAGATTGTTGCAAAGGCAGCAAGAAAGTGAAGCAATACTTGACCGTGCTGCTTTGTTGCAATGCTGCAGGTACAGAGAAGCTAAAGCCACTTGTGATCGGATGGTGCACGGCACCACAATTCTTCAGACATGCGTAGCCAACAGAAAAGACTAGATGGCAGTGTAGTTGCTTGAAGCCTGGCTTTTGCAGGTGGAGAAAATGATGTGGCTGCAGAACCACAGGGTCGCCCTTGCTGTCGATAAATGCACAGCACACAAGATCCCAGTGCAAGAGCAAGTGAATGCAATATTCTTGCCACTGAATTGCACATCCTTGTTGCAGCTGTTAGATCAAGGTGTAATACAGTCTGCCAAGGCACACTACCACACAAGAATTCTGCAGAAAAATCTGCTCAACCTCGAGCCCAAGACTGAGCGGCCAACTAAGACAAACACTCGTGAAGCAACTTGAATGATTAAGAGTACTTTATGAAGCATACAGCCAGATGTCCTACGTAATTGCTGGTGAAAGGGTGGATTTTCCACAGCTCAGGCCAGTGCTAGCAATGCATCTGACAAGCCTGCAGATGAAAGCGACAGTTCTGCTGTTCGTACGCTGATTCCTGGAACCCAGCAGCAAGCATAACGGCTGACAAATATGTCACAGTTGACGAATTTGCAATGACCTGCTTGGAACTGATGACATCATTCAAGTCATCAAGGACAGGAAGGAGGCAAAGGCCAGCCAAGACAGATGTACAGTACGGTACATTGTTAAAGGGAACATGCGATCGCATGGCCTCCGCGCTTCACGAAGCCCTGCTGCCTAGATGCAGCGAGAACAGGCGGCATGAAGCACATGCGTGGAAAGACCAGCCTTCATGCTTACTGCGCATGCGTCTTGTGCCGACAACTCCCACAAATTCTCGGCGGCAGCGCTCTGCGAAGCGCGGAGGCCACGCGATCGCATGTTCCCTTTAACAGTGGACCGTACTGTACAGCATGAAGGCAAAACAAGAAATTTTGAGGACAAGAGAGGCCATAGAACCATTCGGCGCTCCATAGCTGTACCTTGCGTCCCTCACAAGTTTCGCCGCGGAACATGCCATCAAAGTTGAAGCATTAATGTTGGCTGCAGTTGCACATTCTATCATATGAAGTCTCCAGAAGAAAATTAGCAACCTGTTACATAAAGTTTCTTTTCAATTCACACTAAATAAGGATGTCATTTTCCTGAACATGCTTAGCTTCCTCCACTGCATGCGATACAGCGCGCAATGTTTACAACGAAGTGACCTGTAGAACTAAGAATTTTGGAGGTCCCAAGTGCTTCATTAAACGGCATTCGACAGTCTATTTGCCTGTGCCAGCCATATGATTCAATGCAAGTCTCATGAAACGATATGCCCAGCAAAAATGCAATAAAAAGCTCCAAAGCAAGACATCTGAGCTTGCAAACCAAATACAAGAATACAGTCGCCGACAGATTTTTCGGACTCGGCGGGACCCGAAAAATGGTCCGAATAATCGAACAGTCGAGAAATCCGCAAACTTAAAAAAATAAACTTTTCTGCGAAAAACCGACTTTCGAAATCGTGAAAATCATCGCTCTCCATGTTCCGCCTACTAGCAATAATATTATACTCTATCTGAGTCATAGCCGTGCTTTCTTCATGTCCGCACCCTATCACATCATGATACTAGATAGAGCGACGCGGCCACGGTCATATCGCCAATGAATGCACTCACTGCGCGAAGCAAGAACAGTCACTTTGCATGGGGCAATGACGTTCGTGAAGACCGAGAGGTAACCCACGGGAAGCCTCCAAATGCACCCCCCCCCCTCACCTCCTCCCCCTCCCATCTACCGCGTTTGCTGCCCCGCACTGCGGGGCGCGTCGTCCAAGCCGCGGCGGACGCTGCTGCTTTCCCACTGTACTGTTTTCAATGCGATCGCGCGCCCTTTGTAGGCCATCTCAATGGCAATGGAGAGCATCTCATTTATCTCGACTGGCAACGATGGAGAACAAATAGCCAAGCCTATCCAAGCCAGATTGATTGCGCCCGCTGAGCCGATTCCGGTTAAATCCAAGATGGCGCCCTTCACGGTGGCGACAAACGGGTTGGTAATGACAGTGATGCCCGCTCGCGTCTATATTAGGCCGAAATAACAAACTTTCGGTTGAAAAACGATCACCACAATATTGTTCGCATCTATTTTAGTCCGAAAATTCGAACCTTTAGGCTCCGCACAGTCTGAAATATCAGTCGTGAAAATGTACACGTTCCTATGAGGTGCGCGACGGTTCCTCAGTGAAGGGCTAAATACCGCCCTAGTCCGAATTATTGGAGTCCGAAATATCGGTCGGCTACTGTATAGCCAACAACTTTGTAGACAAAATTGGCAGCAGGGCCTCAGTGGCAATCTGAGTACTGCTCAAGCATGGCATCTTTTAAAACATTTACTTGATCCTATCAAAAGTAAGCATCATACTAGGAATCTGGTTGCTAGACTAATACACAACCATAAATATGACACACAGGCACTCCTACAGAACCTTAAGAGCCTACATACCTCGCCAGGCACTCCCACTCCTCTCCCAGATTTTGCCGGCCCCCAAATATTGAGCTGGACAGGGACACAGCAATAGAAGAAGTCCAAGCAGCACTTAATAGACTCTGGAACATAACGCCAGGAGATCGGATAGGCCAGGTCGGAAACCAATCATTGAGTGTGGGTACTGACCGCTATCTTCAATATGGGTGTGCAGTCTAGCCGGTACGACTTGCTCAAATAATTTGCCTAGGCTTGAGGTAAGGGAGTGCCTGGCGAGGTATGTAGGCTCTTAAGGTTCTGTAGAAATGCCTGTGTATCATATTTATGGTTGTCTGTTAGTCTAGCAACCAGATTCTTAGTATGATGCTTACCTTTCCTTTCCACTTGCACGGAAGCTGCAGCACATTCACCAGCTTGACCATACCTTGTACGCAGATGATATCACCCTATGGACTACACATGGATTGGACACCCAAATCGAAGACACACTACAAATAGCCGCAACGGTAATACAGGAAGAGGTCACCAAGATAGGCCGCACCTGCTCACCAAAAAAACCAGAACTTCTCTTGATCGCGCCACAAGGCAGAACGTACCACACTCCCATCAGAGTCTGCACACAGGGTAGAGAGGTCCCACAGGTGTGAACCATGTGCATCCTAGGCCTCTACCTCCAACAAGATGGGAAAAATACTTAAACCATCAAACGGTTAAAGAGCACGCTAGCATGCACTATGCAGCTAATACGTAGAGTCACAGGTAAAGCTCACAGACTAAGGGAAGCAGATACTCTGCGAGTGGTACAAGCCTATACCATGAGTAGAGTACTGTATTCTACCCCATACCTCAAACTCAATGTAACCAAAACCCAAACAATCAACTCTATAATCAGACAAGCCACTAAGGCAGCGCTCTGCCTGCCCAAAACCACCAACAACGAATGCCGGGCAGAGTTAGGTGTGCATAACACCATACAAGAATTAACCAAACTGCATTTACAAGCCCATTATCTGCACCTAGCCAGCACGCACGCCTACCAGCAGGCATATGCTCTCTAAACTCCAAATTCGCATCCTCGCAAATCATAACTCCCTAATACCTACCCCCGAAGAAATTCGTCAAAGGCTACGCATTGGACCACTCCCTTGCAAGATGCACCCCGATCAAAACCGCGAGCGACAGGAAGCCAGGGCAGCAGCCCTTCATGAACTATACGGCAATGAACAGAACACCGTATGAGTAGATGCTGCGTGCAACCAGCCCGGAGCAACAGCAGTTGCGTACACTCCGCACACCCCTCCAATTAAAAAAGAATTACCCCAGGGAACTAACCCAGAGGAAGCAGAAGGAATAGCTATAGTGCTTCCGCTCGGTAGCTCCAGTGCTACCTATATACTCAGTAATTCAAAAACTGCAATGCTAAATTATGCTAGGGGCAGAGTCTACCCTGCGACCTACCAAACACTGACCCAGAACCCCCCCTCCTCCTTCAGCACTGAACTCATCTGGGTACACACGCACTCTGGAAACCCTGGCAATGAGGCCATCGATTCTTTAGCCCGAGGGTCTAGAAACTGGGCACAGGCGGACCTCATGGGGGGTTCCTCAAAGGATCATGCGCGTTTGTGAGGGAAACATTCCCTTTGAGCTCAAGGAAGGCATGGCAGAGCATCTTCACACTTGCCTGCACACAGCCCAGGTATCTCACATGTCTAGGTTGCAGCAATGTGTGCAAGTCACATGCCATGTGTTGCCTCTGGAAAACAAAAATGTGCATTGGCACAAAGTGTACATATTTACAGACATGGAGCTTAAACAGTTAAGTGGGTGCTATATTTCCAACTGACTGAAATTTTACAACACAGAAATCTGACTTGGCAAGATATTAGTGAGAGGACATAGCTTTCTGCCTTCAATATTAGTGAGGCATGCTTGTTTACTGTAACAGATGGGAAGATGATTGGTGCAAGTGCTCATGATGGTGGTAACATCCACAACGTGGAAGATGCACACTGTGGTCAGTGCCTGTGTCGTTTGTCTCTACCTTGTCCTATGCTTGCACTGTTCCCCCTTTTTATCATGAGCAAGATAAGAGAGAGGCAGAAAGCTGATCACATGAGTTCAGAGCCTCTACCCCCCAAGCTACCCATCTGAGAACCTTCCGAAAGCTCAGAGTTACAGGAAACATAAAAAAAACCAGGAATTAACAAATACATAAGGAAGCTTTGAAGGAACCAAGTTGCACTATAAAAAAGACAGTCTCAGGAAAAAGCCAAGGAGACAGAGCGCAAACTATCAAACTATTGATAGTTTGTGCTCTGTCTGTCTCCTTGGCTTTTTCCTGTGACTGTCTTTTTTATAGCGCAACTTGGTTCCTTCAAAGCAATGCACAAACTTGCCCAACAAGAAGTTCTTTTAAACTACATAAGGAAGCATTGTGCAGATTCTTGCCACGTGGGTACGTGCTCAACAGACAGGCATTTGGCATGTGTGCATGGCACAGAAAGGTTCTCGGAAAAAGCTATTAGACCCTAGGATAAAATTGTTGCATTTTTTTTTGAAAAACTGCTGAAAGCAATAAGAGGATAAATCCAAAGGCGCCCAGGAATTAAGGTTGAGCATGGTAGCAAAGCTCACGATTGCTGTAGTTCATGTCTACAAGAGATGCAAGTCAGCTACTCCTGTCATTTTGTCAGTAACCATTGATGGTCAGTTGGAGCTAGAAGGTGACAGTTTCATTGTTTAGTGGCAGCACCACTGAAGCATCCCAGACGATGACGGGGTGTATGCATGTTGGTTGTGCTGGTGCTCGAATGCAGCAGCTATCACTGTGACCAGTGTGGAAGAACCAAGGCATGCCGTGCTAGGCTGCAGCAACATGATGGCTCCAGAGCACCACCCTGCTGGCCGACATGTTTGTGAGCTGCAGCACCGCAACGGCTACGTTTCGTCGCTGTCCAGCAAGCTCAGACTGCGGGGACACCGATCTGTGCTCCAGGCCTGCGGCTTCACATCACCCAAGAGTGAGGGTCACCAGACTGTAGCATTTGTGCCTACACAACCACCATGCTGCAGAGTTGTGCCACGCGCTGCTGTCTCTCGTGCCCTCCCATTGTATACTGCCTGTGCGCACGTCCATGAATCTTTGCCCCGTCTCCTGCGTTGATGTCTACTGACATAGAGGCAACCTTTCACACGATTCCAGTAGTCTTCTTTGGCAGGTGCTGCAAACCACCACACATTGGAGGGGCATACATGCTAAGGTTGCTGGTTGAAAAATGAACATGCTTTCTGCAACCAACTCACATGTACACTAGATAGTAAAATATCGCATTCGGATCACATCATTTTTACTGTTGGTTTATAACTTACAAGTACAATTGTCTCCTACATGGCTTATCACCTTGTACCGCCATTTGCCTCTGAATGCTGGCTTTGCGATTGCATCATTCTGTGTTTATTGCTTTAAGCTACCCATGCATCATCACGCCATCCCATGGAGAACTAAGTAATGTGGGATGTGGCAGGGAGCTTATCAGACTTATACCGTATAAACACGTGTAAAGGCCGCACCCTGTTTTCTCGAAAGAAATATTTAAAAAAAGATTTGTGTAAGGGCCACACCCAAGCTTTCCATGACCCATGCAGAAATAGCCTTCAAAATGTATGCACTGTGGCCTCCACGATCAGCTCCACCTGTGAGCAAAGGTGCGCTTGATTGCGGAGGCCATGCACGCACACAGGAGCTTCTAGGTGCCGCCCACGGATGGCACTCGAGGCTGTGGGTCATCATCATATTCGTCAACTTCTTTCTCCACCGCGAGTTCCCACTGTCCATATTGGCATCAGTGTCACCGGCTCCAGCTTTTGTGGCTGTCAAAGGCACGGGAGCAACAGCTTTTGTGTGCTGCTGTCAAGCGTTGCAATTTTAGCACAGTGGACAAGCACCTTGATAGCTACACAGCTGGGAGCTTGCTATCGAACACAGCAAGCGTGCAGCAGGCAGAAAATTTGACAGGGCCGAGAAGTGTGTCTGACGATGGTGCAACCAAAAGGATGAAATGAGGAACGAAGCTGCAAAAAGCACGCTTTCTGAGGCAAGCTGTGCGAGTTTCCCGAACTGGAAGAAGAGCATCTCTGCTATGCGATGGAAGTGCAGAACAACGGCTATGCAATGACAACATACATGCTGCACGACTTCTTAAGGGATGAGCACGCACCAGAGCACAGCACCAGCTCAGAGTTGAAATACTCCGCGAGTGACGACTGAACTTTGAATATATGCTGCTCATTCACTGATCGGTGTGTTTTTACTTAAAACAAATAAAAAACATTTTCACACATTGCATGTATGGGCCGCACCCCAAAAATTGGCCCTTGAATCTGGAAAAAGTGCGGCCCTTACACTCATTTATGCGGTATTTGTGTCATTTTTTGTTACCAGCAATGGGCGTTAGTTGCGGTGTCAACTTGTATGTGGCAATATACGGTATACTTCGCATGTAATGACCTATGTAGAACTTTTTGGAATGTGTTCACAAAATATCCATGTAATTTGTGCATCCCCTTTTTGAAGACTTAATTTTAGGAAAAAAAGTGAGTAATTTACACTAGTAAATACTGTAAATACTTTTACTGGGTTCTAAACACACAAGACACTTGACTCCCCACTAACCTGTTGAGACCTTTGCACTGCAAAGTCACGGAGAAGCTTGTCACTTAGACAAAAAAGCATCCATGGTGCAAGAGCAAACGCAGCTTCTCACGCTAAATCAAGAACCTATTACAACGCATCTTCATGCCTTCTTAACGTTCAGGCATAGAGAACTGAAGAGGTGCAATTTCTCAAAGCCAAATGCTTTCATATCATCAGCGGCGGAAACATCCACAAGAGCAGAACTTTATGGCATTGAAGAATCGGTCTTCTATATCCCACGCCGAACCCCCCGCTAATGGGTGATAAGTGTTTTACATAGACCCAAAAGCGGTGCTACAAACTGTTAACGAAAGCCAATCACTGGCCAGTTTTTCTCGACACTGGATACCTACATTATCTGGCTACTGCTACAGGCCTTTCAAGAATACTTCAGCGGATACCACCTCACCGTGGCATTCTGGTCAGTGAAGCAACTCATAAAATTCTTCAGCATCAGCTACAAGAGGATTTTCTTTGTGAAATAAAACGTGACCCAAACGGGTAAAAGATCAGTTTATGAAGAAAAAAATCAGCTCTGGAGCATGCCGTCACATCCTTACCCATTTCTTCATTCCATCGACCCACACCCTGTACCTGGAATGCCACACACACTTCCTTGCCGACTGGAAACTTTTTATCAACTTTATCTGAAGGCTGTGTTTACAAATGGGTATGGTACCATTTAGGACAAGTGAACAGCCCTTACTAAGACAACTTTGGTGCAGTGAAAACAGTGCAGCATATCCTGTTTGAATGCCCAGAATATGCTGATGAATGTGCATGCCATGAACATAGTATGCAGCCACTTACCCAAGTGCCTCTAGAAGTGGACTGTGTATTAGGCCCATTAGCAGAATTCACCAAAAACACATCTGTTCAGGGATATCAAAAAAAGCTTCTAATGTCCTGATGCAACCCTCCACTTGATAGGGAACGCTGTGGATGTTCCAGTTAGGGACATCCCATACAGGAAATCCCACAGACATTGCTGTGAGCTTTGTTTTGGCACAATATACATGCAGCTACCCTGCCTGCTTGCTTGACTCCACATGAGTTAAGGCAGAGTGAAGAAATAAATTGTTCTCGAACTGTTAATCTCTACCAGGTTATCGTTACAGCGCAAAAGAGGACGAGATGAGTACGTAGACTAGTCTTGTCCTCATCTTTTGAGCTGTGGTAATAATCACAAACCAAAATGCCTAAGCTTCCACACTATCAGGTGCTCATAACATTCATCATTCAGGCCAGTGCTGACCTCACGATACGCAGCCAACAGAGCTTTGACCTCGAATATGCAGCAGAGACAGAGGTAACAGAATGCCACTCTCTTACGCCTTGTGGTTGGTGCAAATCACATGCACACACGAGAAAGTTTTGGTGCAAGCTGGCAGGCTGAGGCTGAGTAATCAAAAAGTTCTGCACCCTTCTCTGCGACATCACAGCGTCAGACGGGGTGATACAAACGGTGCCTGCCCAGCTTGAAAATGTTAAAGTGGCCTGTCGTGCACGTATACACTCTCTTATTTACCATTTCTTCCCTGGAAAGCGTCATCCACCAACTCTAAACGCTGGCTGTGATCGACAAATTAGTGTTCCAAGCATCTTCTGTTGCCACCCGCTTAACATTTACGAAGTGAGATTTCTCACACCAAGCACATGAAAGGATGAAGCTTATGCCTATTTCAGGACAAGTGAAGGTAATAGTGTCCTGTATATCTGCAAATGGTTACGAAAGCAAAGAAACTGTGAAACGTGCCCCTTGGGTGAAGACCAGACCCAATATACGCGTCCCTGATACATTCCTATGAAGCCCAGTGGAGACATGAAAAATATCTCCCTGGGTCATGCAACACTCACCCATTAAGTTATGCATGGGACTGCCCCAGTACCATTTTCGTACTTCCCAGGGATATCTCAGCTCCCAAGTCTGTGGGGATATCACTCAGATGTAACATTCTTCCTTGCGAGGTGTGCAATGAATGTTTCATTTGCCTGGTTAGACCAATGCTGGTCTTCAAGACGAACTCTAGAACCTTCTTGTATCTCAACATTATGCACTCTTCATGCAGTAAACTTTGCCAGCCTATTTGCAGGACATCGCACTCTACCATTTATTACCTTTTAGCATTACTCAATGATGCATCTCAACCCAAAATCAATAGCCGTATTTCAGTTTTTTTCACCCCCTTTCACTTAAAAATTCTTTGCACCTACCTCCTTTCATCTTGCTCTCCCCAATTCACTTTCCCATGCAGCATAGCATTTCAGTGATTCTTAAACAGCACCTAAATTCTTCACATCTCATTAAAGGGGTCCTCTCTCTCTCTAAAAACCTCAACAGAAAGTTGGAGCCTCCACAACTCACCCAGATGGCAAGTGTCACTAGTGTACCCTAAGGCAGTGGCAGCCTATGCAAAGCATCAGATATTCACAGCCAATTACTGCGGCGACAGGCACTAATTAGGATTTAAAAGTTTGCTGTGATATTCTGCAGGAGCACGGAACATTAAGTACATAAATAATTAATTATGTGGCTTCTCAGGTATATTTTCTAAGCATTAAGATGGTTTATGGAGGTTTAATGTCGCAAAGCGACTCAGGCTATGAGAGACACCGTAGTGGAAGGCTCCGGAAATTTCGGCCACCTGGGGTTCTTTAACGTGCACTGACATCGCAAAGTATACGAGGCTCTACATTTTTGCTTAGATCGAAATTCGACCACCACGGCTGGGATCGAACCTGCGTCTTTAGGGCCAGCAGCCGAGCACCATAACCACTGAGCCACCGCGGCGGGTTCTAAACATTAGGAGCTTTGGCGACATAGAAAATGCTACTAAATCCTGTTCTACACAAACAGCCAGAAGAATTGTTCTGCTCAGACTGCATTTCAGGTCGCCTCTTATGCAAGGTGTTAAGAAATAATTTTTTTCAAATACAGTACGCAACTGCCAGACTCACCAGAGAAGCTTCCAGGAGCTCGGCAACACGAGTGACCACTGAAAATCTTCGCAGCAGAGCCCCCCGGACACCACGGCTGCCAGTCATGAAACCCTGCAGAAGATCACTGGTGAGGCCACCATATACAACTGTGCTGGTTGTCACCAACATCAGCACAGCCTCAACCAGCCACACTTCTGGACCTCATTCACAAAGAACTAAGTGTAGCAAGCACCTTGCATCCTGACACGAAACCACAAGTCGTAGTCTGTCAGCAGTGTCATGCTGCTCTTGCAGCCACTTGAAGAGAAGCTTGAGCAACGCCAGAAGTAATGTGGCATGCAAAACTTTGCTAACACAATAGCAAAAACATGCTTGAGTCCAGCTCAACCATTCAATGAACTGAGGTACTCAATGCTGTAAAATACATTAAACAAATAGTTTTCCACAGTATGAAAGCAGGGTTGCCAAGTAGGGCTCTAAATAGCGAAACTGGGCTACATGATTTTGTTTTTGGCAGCAAAAATTGTTGGTTGGCTATTTGGCCATCTTTGGGCTACCAGTACCTTTGCTTGCGACATTATAAATATTTTAACAGTATTAAAACACCGCGCCCCAAGGTGTCAAATAAAAATCAAAAACAATTCCACTTGGGAAAGCAATGAAATGCACGTGCGAGGCTACCAGCTAGTAAGCATTTTCCGTTAAGCCTTAGAAAAGCCTTCTCTCACAAGAAGAACACTGTTCCTGAGCGGTGCTGTACATTTTTGATTGTTTTTGTCATGTGAAACCGTCAGGGGACCTCCACCTCTTGTATTGCAGCAGTTTAAGCAAGTTGTCATTTAATGCTCCCTTTAAGGCTTTTGCAGACTTCATTCAGCCGTTTATTGTTTCTGCAAATTGAGTGCGAATATTGCTTTCTGCAATACAGGGCAATGACCTCGAAGACAACTCCGCAACAGTATTCTGAAAGAATGCCCTTGGTGCCAAAAATAGTGCTGGTGTCAGCCTGTTTCCACTGCTGTCGCAACTAGCCATTTCATTGCTTACACTTCCAGTGTCTAAAGCTGCGATTGAATGTGTGTTCAGTCAGGTAACTCTAACAAAAACTGACTTGCGGAACAAGGTCCGTAGAAATGATGGAGAATATTTTGCATGCCATATTTAAACTAAAGAGAAATGGGAAGTGGCGCTAAGGGGTTTGTACCATTAGAGGTGTTTCTGGAGCATTTTAGTGCCACTATAATGTACAATGAGTGATGTTCAGTTACTTTGTTTGCGTTCATTTTGTAAACAAATCCAAGTCTTTGCATCAGACGTCTGAATAAACATTTCAAATAAACCGAGTAAAGTTTTCTGGTTTGGTTATTTTAGGCTATTTTTACGGGTCGGCATTTTGCTGCTTTTGGGCTATATTATGCAGGAATTTGGCGGGTCGCTCTGCGAGAACCTGGCAACCCTGCCAGTAGTCATCCATAGGCCTCATGATTGTTTTTGCAGCAGCTGTTGCTCTGTGTTAGGCCTATGTGCGATCTGTGTTTCGGCCCGATGGAGAGTGTCAGGAATCAGCCACACAATGCGCTTTTGCTTGAAAAAAAGTTTGCAAGTTTTACAGGAGCTTGAGCGAAGTGCCTGTATAAAACAGAAGATCAACATCCTGAAGTCAACGCTGTCACAAATCCTGAAAAACAAAGCCACCATTCTAGGGGGTGTCAAGAATGGGACCTTCACTGCAAATCGGATGTGCATGAAGGCAATGCCATATGGAGAATTTGACAATGTTCCTTTTTTGTGGTTTAAGCGTGTGTGGAGTGCCCATTTTTTGATAAGCGGTGACATTTAGGAGCACAAGGCGCAGAAGATAGCCTAGCAAATGGGAGTCGAAAATTTCAGCGTCAGCAGTGGATGGCCGAGCTGACTTAGTGCCGTCACCTTGCCTTTAAGACCATCTCAGGTGAAGGTGCTGTAGTGAACAGAGAACTTTGCACCAGCTAGCGATAAGGATGGCTGATGGAGATTCTAGGCAGCTATGAGCTGCGAGATGTTTTAAACGTCAACGAGATGAGCCATTTTTATAAGGTGCTTCCATCGAAGACTCGCCTACAGAGGCAGTACAGGTGGGAAATGCAGCCAGGAGCTTATTACTGTACTGGTGGGTGCAAACATAGCAGGGGATGAAAAGTTGAGTTGCTGGTGGTAGGGAAGTCAAAACACATACGTTGCTTCAAGGGCACTCTGAGGCCTTCCAGTGATATACCACGCAAACTGAAGAGCATGGATGACGATGGCAATATTCGAAAACTGGCTGCTGCAGGAAGACACACGGTTTACTAGGCAGAGCAGGAAAGTTGTCTTCACTGCGGATAATTGCCCTGCCCAAGGCCAGGTGGAAGGACTGAAGTCAGTCTCAAATTCCTGCCACCCAATGCCACAGGCATCATCCAAAGAATGGATCAAGGAGTGATCCAGAATAGAATGTAAAGGTTCACTACCACTGCCAGATGCTCCATTGAATGCTGCTTTGTGCTGACAGCGGGAAGAATTACAGCACTGACTTGCAGTCGGCCCACGCTTGGGAACAAGTGCAGGTGATGACAGTGAAGTGGTGCTTCCACCATGCAGGCTTCGAAGCACACGAACCAACACCACATGAAGAGGCAAGTACAACTGCCGATGCTGAAGCTGACACAATATTCAGCCCAGTGGTACCCTCTGACCCATTCTCGCAACAGGACTATGAGGCACTGGATGCAAATGTGGCCACCTGTCGTGAGGACAACCTCGAGGAAATGATTGCTAAAGTGCAAGTTGAGGACCACTCCTCTTCCAGTGATGAGTGTGAGGAGGATCCTGTGCCCAGTGCAGTGCCGGACAGTGCAGCTAGAGGTGTACTTTTGCAGCACTACTGTGAGCAGGAATGGGGTGCAAAATTTCTTTCTAGCCTCTCAAACATGCACAATAACTTTGTAAAAAAGCAACTGAAGAATGTGAAGCAGACCAAGATTGATTCCTTTTTTCTGCACCCCCACATCAGCAAGGGCTGAAGCAATTTAATTAAAGATATGTTTCATGAATTAGTGTACTGTGCTTAAATGAAACTTCCTATAGATAGAACATTTTTTTAATCTCTTTCAAGTTCTTTTTACGAGGAGTCCACTGTATACCTATGTACATTACTGTTGGCACTCTTATGTTCCTCAGTTGCTTGCACATGTGGGAGAGCCCCTACATCAATCACCCACAAAAGAACAAGACATCTGTCCCTAGACATTGTAGCCCACAATGTAGATGATGCTGCTACGCCTATGCCCTTGTGGCGTCACACAAGCATTTTCAATACAGCAGTCGCCATTCATGGGACGAGTTTCCTAATCCTGATTTCAATTACATTTTTTGGAAAATACAGCACGTCAGGGCATTCAAGCTTTTAGATTAGAATCACAGGTTCTTGCATTATTCACTACATGCCTACACGCCTTTTATTCTGCCGACGGCAACATGTGCAAGATCTGATAACTGAGCATGTCATATCTCTGCACGAAGCACAGGTACGCCAACTGCTTTCTTTGCATCAGCAAGAAAGCTTCTCCCCATGAAAAAGCACTCCCATAAGATAGCTTCTTTGTAGCCCTGCATGAAGGTGCACAGAAGCTATCTTGTAGGGGCGCGCTTTCTTGCGTTGAAGCCTTTTGCATGTATAATGTTTTCTTTCCTTGACAGTGTTGTGCAGACACCCCACAAGTGCCATTGCACACAGTCACCAAGGTATGCAGTTGCTGTAAAAATTCATCTTAACTGAAAGAAATGCGAAACAGTTCAAACTATGCTGAGTTTTTTTACACTGAATCCATTAGGAAACTAACACGAAGTCGTCTTGCACTGTTCACCGTATCGTCGTCTTAACAAGATCGTCTTAACAAGAGTAAACTAAAATTGAATACAAACACTGCAGTGTGAATCAAATAGCAATCACTATTCATGATATTTTCAAGTAACTGCACATGCATACCCCTAGTTTAAAGCGATGAAACTTCAAAAAAGCTTCATGTTCCAATTGCTGTTTGCAGCTATAGAATCTTCCCAAAAAGCTCAGGCAATGACTAACTTCATCTGCAAGCAACATGGGTACAAGGTGGTGACCTCAAGACAGCTTTTAGAGCCACTGACAACACTTTGCTCAAAAGTTTATTACACTCTGGAGGCCTTGTCAAGGTGAAAGTTCACTCCAAGGCAGTTCTTCTTGCATGCAGGGGCAACTAGCCTCCATAACAGAGACTTCCCATTCTCCTTCCCTCTGGGGGGAGGCCTGAAGCTGTGTTGTGAACCCTGCCTGCACCTCAGCAGCTGTGAAATGACGTCTGTCACCCAGGTGCGGCCATTCGCAATACAGCCCCATGCACCACATCGTGCTAAAACAGGACTATATTACAGAAGCTTTTTGAGTCACAAAAACTCGCTATCGATAGATTTAAAGCACACCACTGCGGGGAACGAACACAGGCGAGTACGAGCAAGTTGCAACGCAAAAAGAAACAAGGAAACAAACCAAGTGAAACGGCAAGCAATACACAAGCCTCAAGGGAATGGAAACTCTCTATACATCCCACAGAAAAACCTAGTTAATATGAACATCAAGCGACCAGACAAAATGTTTGAATTATTGGTAGGTCAAACAAACCAACTGCCCCCAAAACTGCTTCAAATCCATTTGCATCAGAGTGCATTTATTTGGTGAAAACATAGCTGACTATTGTCTCCTTATCAGGTGAAAACCGCACAGCAACAACAATTTCTCGCAGCTCTGTCAAATGCTTAATTGCATACACATTGTCGGGATGTACAGTAGCCGACCGATATTTTGGACTCCAATAATTCGGACTAGCGCGGTATTTCGGACTTCACTGAGGAACCGTCGCGCACCTCATAGGAACGTGTACATTTTCACGACTGATATTTCAGACTGTGCGGAGCCTAAAGGTTCAAATTTTCGGACTAAAATAGATGCCAACAATATTGCGGTGATCGTTTTTCAACCGAAAGTTTGTTATTTTGGCCTAATATAGACGCAAGCAGGCATCGCTGTCACTACTAACCCGTTTGTCGCCACCGTGAAAGGCGCCATCTTGGATTGAAACAAAATCGGCTCAGCGGGTGCAATCAATCTGGCTTGGATAGGCTTGGCTATTTGTTCTCCATCGTTGCCAGTCGAGATAAATGAGATGCTCTCCATTGCCATTGAGATGGCCTACAAAGGGCACACGATCGCATTGAAAACGGTACAGTGGGAAAGCGTCCACCACGGCTTGGACGACGCGCCCCGCGTTGCGGGGCAGCAAACGCGGTAGACGGGAGGGGGAGGAGGTGGGGGGGTGTGCATTTGGAGGCTTCCCGTGGGTTACCTCTCAGTCTTCGCGAACGTCATTGCCCCATGCAAAGTGACTGTTCTTGCTTCGTGCAGTGAGCGCATTCATTGGCGATATGACCGCGGCCGCGTCGCACTATCTGGTATCATGATGTGATAGGGTGCGGACATGAAGAAAGCACGGCTATGACTCAGATAGAGTATAATATTGTTACGTTGCCCGAAAGGCTAGTCACAAGCAAGGGCGACTGGAGCGCAGAGCGAACAACACAGGAGGCACCGAACAATAGCGCGTGCACACCAGTCAGGCACTTCCTTCTCATCGTCTTCTGTGAATATCCGTTGCATGGCCCCCCGTCCGGAAAAACACCGTCACGGTGGACTGGATGACGTCGAGCGGCAGGGCGAGAGGTAGGGTTTCAGGCGAGAGACGTGGACGATATCACGTTGAAGGTGGCGGGAGGAAGCGGGCTGGAAGGCTGGAGCGATCTCGTAAGTGACAGCAGTTACCTGGCGCAGGACACGGTACGGGCCAACATAACGGGACAGAAGTTTTTCGGAGAGGCCGACGCGGCGAGATGGGGACCAAAGCAAGACGAGGGAGCCAGGAGAGAAAGAGACTGTGCGGTGACGGCGGTTGTAGAACTCCTGCTGGGAGGCCTGCGAGGCGAGAAGTCGGGAGCGTGCAAGTTGACGGGCGTAGTCAGCACGGGCAATGGCGTCTTGGGCGTATTCAGAGGACGGAGCAGCAGGAGTAGGCAGCAGCGTGTCCAAAGGCAATTGGGGCTCGCGGCCGTATAAAAGGTAAAAAGGGGAGTAACCGGCTGTATCATGGCGGGAGGAGTTGTATGCGAAGGTAACATACGGGAGAGCGAGGTCCCAGTCGCGGTGGTCGGGGGAAATGTACATAGCGAGCATATCGGTCAGAGTGCGGTTGAGACGCTCAGTAAGTCCGTTTGTCTGCGGGTGATAGGCGGTGGTGAGCTTGTGCTTAGTAGAGCAGGATTGAAGAATGTCGTAGACAACCTTGGACAGAAAGCAGCGGCCGCGGTCGGTAAGAAGTTGGCGGGGAGCACCATGGTGCAATATGAGGTCGTATAGCAAAAAGTCCGCAACATCTGTAGCTGTACTGGTTGGCAGTGCCCGCGTGATCGCATAACGGGTGGCGTAGTCCGTGGCAACTGCAACCCATCTGTTGCCGGAGGTAGACTCTGGAAACGGACCCAAAAGATCCAAGCCGACGCGATGGAAAGGTTCTGGGGGCACATCAATAGGTTGAAGTGTGCCAGCTAGGAGAGTAGCAGGGCGTTTCCGGCGCTGACACTCATCGCAGGCTGCAACATAGCGGCGTACGGAGCGGAACAGGCCGGGCCAAAAGAAGCGACGTCGCGCACGGTCGTATGTACGCGATACACCCAAGTGGCCAGCAGTGGGGAGATCATGGAGTTCATGAAGGATAGCAGGACGAAGGTGCTTGGGGACAACGAGTAGAAGGTTGGGGCCATCCGGGTTGAGGCTGCGGCGATACAAGATTCCGTCAGAGAGCACAAAGCGCCGCATCGAGGAATCAGACGGAGTGGAATTGAGGCGGTCGATAATTGATCTCAAATCGTCATCGCGGCGCTGTTCTTCGCCCATGTTGGCAAGGACAGAGATAGAAAACAGGTCGGCTTCGGTGGCAGTGCCAAATTTCTTCAATTTGGCACTTCAAACTTCAATTATTTCTAGCTTCTGGAAACAAGATGCCAACCCAGAATTAGAAAATGACACGTTCAGATCAGCAGTAAATTTTAGCATGCCAAAGGACTCATAATCAAACTTATGGCTATCTTCACTTGCCATTTGTGCGAAATAAAAGCTTGGTTTATAGGAAAATAAAGGTGTAAATCTCATCACATACTGGGAATCTAGACTACTATTCAAGAATTTTGCATGAAGCATATACTTCTACTGGTACTCCTGCTTCTTCATGCACGTGGCTGAGCACATCATGCAAAGAACAGCTTTTGTTGGCACATTAAGCAACTGAATAGCCGACTCTCCTGCCAGTCAGATCACAGAGCTATTTGGAAGCTTACCCAGAGGCTTCAGATTGCTGCAACTGTGGATGTAACCACATGGCAACAAGCTTCAGATACCTTTTGACAGCAGGGTATCATAACTCTAGAGAATAATTATGTGATATTGATGCAAAACACATTTTAGTGATGACATTCATTTCAAAGAAAGATTTACAAGATGATGCAACCGTGTTGCCTGTGCAGTACCCTTGTTTCATGGTACTATCAGTAATTACATACGAATACTCTACAAAACAACAAGCACCTTAAAGACATGAACTAGAAAACATTTCTCACATCTAGCTGCATTGTACATAGCCCACGCCACAGTGCAAATCTCAAAACTAGTTTATCAGAAAGGGTATGTCAATAACCTTTCATCACTTTAAATCTAGGAACGTCAAAACAACTTTACAACACCATCTGCATGGCATACTCTCACGAATAAAAAGTGAACTACCTTCCTCCAAATTCCTCAAACAATGCAGAGCAAAGCCAAAAATGAGGTTGTGGACATGCTCATTTCGAGACAACAACTTATCGAAAAGGAGGAGCACATCAGCAGACTGCTATTTAGGTTTCCACCCTTTCTTTTTAAATGTGAACTTACTCAGCTCTCCAAGACTGCTTGTATGAACCATACTATGCTACAGTGCATTCACAAGACATAGCAAATCACAATTCTGGCCTCAGTACAGCACACATAGCAGAGGTGAAGATACATACTTTGCTGCAATGTCTTCTGCACATAAAGCTAAGAGTGCTGTGTTGCCTTTATACTGATTTCTGTTGTGAGCAACACAAAAGAAATGGCAGCAGATTTCAGCCAGCCATGTGAAATCAGTGATGCTTTTTCTGACGTCCTCAGATGTGCAAGACATTCCAACGGAGCACGTCATTTTGTTTCTTCTGCCTCCGTGTGTTTTGCATTTCAAGCGTCCAACACATCACCACCTAGACCAAACTTTTCATTCTACATGCCTACAAACGTATAAAACAGGCACAAAACTGATTCTATTGGTACACTGAGCAATTGGCTTGTCATGATACTTTAAATCAATATTTTCTCTTCTGAGGGCTCAATTTTGTGAGGAAGAGGATGGATGCCAGCCTTAGAGACAGTGTTCATGAAGCTTTCGCAATACTCAAACATAGCCTCACCATAGCACGAGCACAGTGAAACCACACAGTGCACACGAGCAACATGCTTGATGCTCATGGATGTGAGCCTTCTAATGGAGCACAAAGATATGTGGTGCCCTCACCTTGCAGCATTCGTTGCCAGTGTTGAGAACCCGCAGAACTTGTTAACACGTGTTGGCCTGCTCCGCTGATCTGCATCCACAGCAGATCATCATCACAGGTGTGGCAGGTGGTAGTGCCCCAGGCAGCCCTTCCCATGGAGCCCGGGTCCCACGATGCACTGCGCAGATGATGCCAACACCCTCAGTTCAGCATCTTTGCACACTGCCATGAAGGCATCATCAGAAACCATACGGCAACACAACCTCGGCACTTGTACCCAGATTTTATCAAAAGAGTTAGTGGTTATTTTTACTGGCACCTAGAAACTACTTCCGGAGCATGTTTCTCCAGAAAACAATTTATCGGCATAAGCAACATCTAAGCTTCATCACAAGATGCAAGGTTAGATGTGCTTAGTAACTTTCCCAAAAAATTAAGCTGCTGCACCTCATTAACAAACTAACAAATTTTGCACCTTCTTTATAATGCACAATCACTTCTGAGAGAAACGGCCAATCTTTTATACCGTAAACTTAACTGAACTTTGAATTTTTAGAATGAGAGTTTAATTCTCTGGCCTCAATATTTTTCTTGCAGATTGATCTTGGCCAGGAGGAAAGAACATTATCATTATTTCACATACCCTCAATTGCCAAAGCATTGTGGACGAGAGCAGGTTCACACACAAAACATAATTAACAGACAAAAAGATTGCAAATTCTCCAATCATGAATACAGTATTGGAAATAACAAGTATATGGGCAAATTTACTAAGCAACAGAAACAAACGAAAAATACTAGCTAACAACACCCTAAGTAAACAGAGAAAATAAAAACATACTGAATTTACAGAACAGCTACGCCAAGTCTACTGCTGGAAAAAGACAGGAGAGTGGCAAGGCGGTTCCAATGTGCATGACATGTTTGTGTGACAGTGACTGATTCAAACTTGTGAAGAATGACATGGCAGTGTTAATATGAAGTGGCTTTGCAAAAGGTGATGGTGATAAACTTTACAAATAAACACAGAGGAAACAATTTTCTATGAAGTGAGAAACAGGGCAGGGATAGGCTAGCCTTCACATTATTAATGCTAGTAAACAGACAGCATTATTCTGAACAAGTTCCAGAGCTTTATTTATATTCAGACTGTCAGAATTCTGGATGATGCCAAGTACTCTGATTTGGAGTGCATAAAATATTGGTAAAGAAGCAGTTTGAGTCAAACAGAAGCTCTTGTAATGTTCCATGTAGTGGTGTGCACCCATAAATAAATCCAGTCAGCCATAAAGAGATCTGCATGAATGCATTTCCTGTGCTTTTGCATGCGAATTTTGTTCCAAGTTTGGGTGATACAAATTTCGAATGGTATGAATATTGTAACAGAAAATAGGGCGACAGCTCGCTAACCGGGAGAACACAGCAAGCAGCCAGCCAGCCAGCGCGAGACACTTCAACGTCTTCGAAGACACTTCAGCGCCACCTGAGAACACCAGGTGGCATAACTCCCCCTCCCAAAAAAAAGAAAAACATAAAAGCGGGATTGCAGTACGGGCAGTGAAAAGAGAAAAAAGAAAACACACGCACACAAAAATGTACAAGGGAGGTGGGCGAAGGTGTCCCACATGAAAACTAGCGGAACACTGAGCGTACTATCCATTACCGCGTGAAGTACGGTTTCATGCGGACAACGTGCACAACCTCAGAGCGGGGTGGGCGACGGTGAGGCTGGACAGTCCCATCAGGAAGAACTTCGTAGGTCACTTCTGTGACGCGGCGCAAAACTCTGTACGGTCCAAAGTAACGGCACATCAGTTTTTCAGACAAGCCTGGACGGCGTACCGGGGTCCACACCCAAACTTGGTCACCTGGATGGTATTCGACGTGCCGATGACGGAGGTTGTAGCGGCGCGCATCCGTGCTCTGCTGCCGCTGAATGTGAATACGGGCAAGTTGACGTGCTTCCTCGGCGCGCTGAGCGAACTGCTCGGCATCTGTCGTGAGTGGGTGGTCATCAGTGCAGCATGGAAGCATTGCATCCAGCATCGTCTGAACGTCACGTCCATAGACCAGACGAAATGGTGTAAATCGGGTCGTCTCCTGGGTGGCCGTGTTGTAAGCGTATGTGACGTACGGGAGAATCTCGTCCCAGATTTTGTGCTGCGAGTCTATGTACATTGGGATCATGTCGGCGATCGTTCTGCTGAGTCTCTCTGCGAGCCCGTTCGTCTGTGGGTGATAGGCAATGGTTTTGCGATGGTTCGTTTTTGCGATCCTGTGAGATTCGTTCCACTGAGATTCTACTTTATTACCAAGTATAGCATCCAATGAACGAGTGCAATGAAGGAGCTGTGTGTTACACATGAAAACTAGTGATGAATCCTATGTTACCCACATAGCCGCCAAGGTGGCTCAGTGGTTATGGCGCTTGGCTGCTGGCCCGAAAGACGCAGGTTTGGTCCTGGCCGCGGTGGTCGAACTTCAAGAGGCGAAATTTTAGACGCCCATGTACTGTGCGATATCAGTCCAGTAAGAACCCCAGGTGGTCAAAATTTCTGGGGCCCTTCACTACGACGCTCCTCATAGCCTGAGTTGCTTTGGGACGTTAAACCCCCATAAACCATAAACTACGTTACCCACATGTTAAATTAATTTTTAATGATATTACACACTGGTAATTATATTTAAGAAAACCTGCAGAGACAACTGAAACAGCACCATATACTCCAATGCAATCGTCTCTCAACTAGGGAGGGAGAGCTAAGTTCATAGTACCACATGCTCATGCCTTCTGGGCAGCAGGGATAATAATATGGGACAAAATTTGTGCCCCTCCTTGCCCCTAATATGCGCACACCTATACCTTAATGTAAGCTGTCTGGCTCAACAAAAACACTAGCAACAGCATTATTACGGTGATTGGAATGGCTATGAGTGGGAACACACTTTGTAAAAGAAAAAGATGTCAATCAGAAGCAGCTAGGCAAGTTTCAATTATGAGTCCCACACTAAGAAACGAGAGAAAGGTGAATCTTTACTCATTGCCAAGATAGCTTTCAAATCAGAAAAAGCCAAGTTTGCTCACATCACTCAATAAGCTTAACGTGAAAGGCAAAACTTACAAGCAGCACAAATGCTACCATACTTGACTGCAAAGTTTGGTTGCCCTACATTCATTGTTTCCTCAAACTTTTGTGTCACAGCCTCTGATAAGTGCTTGCAACCACAGTGTCCTTCCAGCTTTAGGCCACACCGCCCAAGCACTTTCACTTTGGCAGTGTCTTTCAGCTGCACATGTCCCAGTGCATTAACCACACTACATTCCTGAACACGCTCACTGCAAGGAAGAAAGTTCACTCCCATCAGACATGTAATTCATATTAGTGCAGCACAAAATATTACATTTGTAAATGTTACTGGCATCCTCAATATACCTCTCAAAACTGGATTTGAATCAATGGTATCCCCAGAACAATGCAACAGATTACCCCAATTTTTTTTTGCTCACTTTTTCACTTAACTATCTCTGGTGGTCACACTTACAGTATTAACAGCGTGCCAATAGGCAGGTCATTCTCTCAATTTTTTGGTCACAGGCCAACTCCACAAGCAGGCTGATAATGTCAGATTTTTTCCTTGATTCACATCTTGTAAGGCGAGACGCGGGTCTTAGAACAGTCTAAAATGATCAAAAAATCGATTTTGAGCAAAACTCATTTTCGGAACGTTTGACCCTCTGAGCACCTATTCTCAAATTTTTAACGCTAAATTCGGTCGGAAAATGAGATAAAATCTGCTTTCAGTATACCACGGCGGCCGCGAAATGCACAAAAAAGGGCGAAATTTGTTCTTACTTCCCGCGCGCGCCACGGACGTTGCAGCCGGCCGATCGCCGCCATCTTGGACTTGGCTTGAAGCTGTTTTCTTTGTGCCTGATTCGCGATATCTCAAAATGGCGTCGCCCAAGCGAAACGCGTGCCCTCTCCGGTTTTCCGAAGGCCGTTTCCAAGTCGCTGATTGGCTCGCGCACGGCGCGCTTTTCAAACGCGCCGTTCCGCGCCTGCCATTGGCTGGCGTGATCGACGCGTCATTTGAAGCAAGCCGATCCGCGCCTGCCATTGGCTGGCGTGACCGGCGCGTCATTTTTTTTTTCTTTCTCTTTCGCGTTCACCGCCGTGGCTGTCGTTTCGTGCGCGTCTGCTTTTGCGCTTGTTTTTTCTGGACGCGCTGTACTTTTGCTTTGTGCCGGGAATATTTTCACGCGATCGAGATGACGGGAGACAGTCGGCATAAACCGTGCACGCAACGAGCTTTTGGAAACCGTAAGAAACTGGCGTGGAATAAAACGCCGAAGGCGTCGGCCACGAGTGCGCCGTCGGGACCTCAGTTAGAGCCAGTGACGGACTCGCTGGATCTGCCGACGACGTCAACCACGCTGCTCGCTGACAACACCGCGGGTCCAAGTTCCAGCACGAATTGCATCCCAGTTCGCGGTACAGTTCGTGTTGATGCCGCGTACTACTCTGCGGTGGTGCGAGAGAGCGGTAGAGCAGGCGCAGCTTGTTGAGCGATCGGCGCATACGGAAAAGTCAGCGACCCAGCGCAAGTTTGAACTTCTTGGCGTTAGCGCGGAGTGCCAGACGGGTGATGCTGGTACTGTGTTCGTGATTGTGGACATGAAAGTTTTCAACAACTTTTTCGCGCAAGCGAAGTGCGGAACCTGCGGCGCAGGAAGTTTATTTTGAGGAAGGCGCCCTGCGTTTGCGCAAGGCAAAGGGAGCTCATCTATAGAGCACTAATACGAGAGACTGACAAGGCGGCACAAAACGGGAGCAACTAAAGATTACAGTCCTGGACTGCTATGGAGACGTTCTCCAGCGGCACAGGGCAGCGCGCTGCCTAACATCCAGGCGGTTTTTCTCAAAGACAGAGTAGAAAAGTGTCGAGCGTCGCACCCAACAGTCCTTTTCAAGGCCATCCAATTGCTGCCATGGTGGGCGCTCGGATCTCCTTGGCTCCAGACCTCTAGGTCCCTCAAAAAACAGTTTTCAGGATTCAAAATATTGCCTTTAGAGCTCAACACCCTAGCCCTGCACTCCATTGTCTCTAAAAAATTGTACTGATAACTTCATGAGAACTCATTTTTTTTACAACTTCATCACACTTTCACCTTCGACATTTTTTTAATAATGTTTCCTTGGATGGAATAAGACACTTTTTGTTTTGTTTTGTAGGGAAACAGATAGGGAACATCTAAATAAAATCCGTTGTTGAAGATTCCTCACAAAATTTTCTGTAGTCAGTGTCAAAACTTTAAATGCGATTTTCTCAGCTTCATGTTTTTTGCCAATGTCACTAGCCTTACGGAACTTTTCATTATGTTTTTGTGGTTCAATCTTAATAAATTTTACACCGTTGAATTCAGAAATAATTGAACTTTGGAGTTATGCTATTTTTATGTGGCTAAGTTGAACATATCAAATTTTGCAGACAATAATACCGGCTAATTAAATTCCAGAATTGTGATGCATCGACTTAATTGAATATTTTATAAGATGATGTACCTTAATAACAATATAAATAGCATAGCTCTGCATGGCAGGTCTTTGGCTACGGCTACATTTTAATCGGAACCAAAAAATGTTGAGGGAAAGTGTCCTAATGACCCGTAAGAAATTACCTAATTAGGCTTCAGTTATTTTCTTATACATTGAGAACTAATTGAGATAAGCTGAAACAAATTACATTTTTGAAATCATGAGGAAGAAATACATATGCATACTTAATTTCACTAGAATATCTGTAATAATACAAATTTTTGTTTTAAGACAAGTGTCTCCCCTTTTTTTTTTCTATGCACCATGTATGTCCCATTCCTGTCTGAGGCCTTCTGTGAAGGCTGGCAGTAATTGTGAAATAAACAACAAATAAATTCCTTTGAACCCACCACAGACGGTGAAGATAAGACTTCCCTTGGAGTAAGCACTGAAGTAGCTTACTTCCAAGACATCATTCAACAAGTTTTTCTGGGTCAACTGGCAATGATCAATATGAAGGATGACCTTTTAAGAGTCTAGACCCATTCTCAAAGAGGATGCTCAATGGCTTTGACTTGCACTGAGGCCACTGCAAGAAACTGGGCCACCCTTGTGCAGTGAGATGGGTGCTATCGCAACAAGTGTAAAGTTGCACAGGCACACATTCTGAAACTGAGAAATCACAGTGGACAGCCAAGAAGTGGAGGCAGTCAAGAGCATGACACAGCTGAGGTATCTTTTGGAAGTCCAAAGCTTGCTAGGAATGGTGAACTACTACAGTACCCCATATTCACATTAAAATATTGAACCACTTCATGCGCTCACTCGTGCAAACACATTTCAGTAGACCCAAAATGAGCAACAGGCATCGGATGTCAAAACAAAATTGCCTGCCAATCATTCACACCACTATTACGACAGCACTGAAGAAAATCACCTCATCACAGATCCATGACCAGAAGAAACAAGCGCAACACTGACACTAGAGTGAATGGGGCAAGAGCCAAGCATCCTCAGAACATTACTCGAGCACAGACTCCTATAGTTCATCTCACAAGCTGCTTGCAGCACTGTGAAAGGTAGAGCTCTCTCATCAATTAGAAGGAAGAAAGACCACAAATAGTCCCTCAGATATTTCTGCAGCGTTGTCACTATTTTTCAAGCAATTATTGCAAAGATTGAAAAGATAGTTTCGGATGGTGTTTCACAAGCTCAGCAAGTGTTTCATCCACTGTTTAAATTAGCAGACAAAGTCCACATGAACATGGCACTGCGGAGTCCTGTTAAGAAGTGGTGTGCCGCCATTCGTAAACATGGTGCCCGCCAAGTCAGCAGAGTCTCCTGCACACACCAGCCGGGGACTGGTGCTCTTTTCTTTGCAAAGATGGAGCCACCAATCGTGAGGTAAGAAGACAGAGAAACATGCTTTGTAGTGCACAGCGTTCTGATTGGCTCAGATCGCCACAGCCTTCACAGCGCTGCAAACAGCTTGTGAGATGGAGTATACAGAGGCGCACTATACTCGAACAAGGAGGTGTTCACAATAGTGTCAGGCCTGCAAGAGGCACATGCAAAATCCATCATCCTTAAAACCAAAGACCGGTTTACCCACTGAAACAGATGACGAGAGGACTAGGCTTATCTCTACAACAGAAAGCACCAGGTGCACCGAACGCAGGCAACTCTAGTTGCCTGCGTTCTGCCTGAGTGCGTTGCCTAACATCTAATCCTGGCTACTGCAGCCAGAATTAGTTGTCAGCCAGAACAAGAACAAGAGCCAACATGTTTCACAGACTTAAGTGGTAGAACAATGGTGGTTAAAAAGAAGGTATATGCATCCTTTAGATGACAGAGGGAAACGTGCATACAGTAGCTCCAAACAAAGAGGGCCCATATTCCCAAGCAACCCAACAAAAAGTTAAAGGGAAGAGTAGGAAAATACAGAGAAGGGCAGATGAGAGACAGGATAGCAAGCACAGAGGCCGAAGGCCCGCATGAATGTGCATGCTCTCAATCAACCAGTGATGTACATTCAAGGGCCACCTCTTTCCGATAGCCTAGGATACACCACAACAGTTTCTGAGCACGTCTCCACCACTGCTCCAGAAGTGAACCTTTCTAAATACTTCAGACTTTCCAGCACTGTCACAACTATCGCTCGCCAACCGGCTGCCTGGCACAAACCGTTGAGGCACAGGAGCTGCTTTATGCTTCCCTGTGGCCTAAAAGCAAGCGTTGGACAACATTTATTTGTTAAGGTCGGTCAGCCCTTGCGTGGTGCACGTGTGTCGGTGCCTCAGTCATCGAGAAGGGACTCAAGGGGTTGATAGGTTAAAACAAGTATTTACTTAAAGGCAGAGAGAAACACAAGAAAGGTAAAAACGAACAGCAGGAGTAGCAGAAATAACTATACAAAACACGAAACGTGACAAGCAGGAAATGGACAATAATAAAACAAACTCATCCAACTATAGCGAACAACAATAAGGCGTACAGTGCATTAAAGGGAAGAATATATAAAATGTTAGAGGTAGAGAAAGTCTGGCGGACAATTCACGTACGGAGGCCCAGGCGATGACTCCGGTTCGGGTGGCTGTCGATGCGGCAATGGCTCCACGGCGGCGGGCCTTGCGCGATGGAACGCGTGTGCCTCGGTGCAGTAATTCGGCCCTCCTCGCCTGCTGACACACCATCCAACCTCTTTAGCTGCCTGTTTCCTCCCGGCTGTTCTCAGCTCCCTGCAACCTGGACGGACGACGGGGCAGAGGGGACGCATTAACCCGTGAAGCTCCCTTGGAGTGCTGCGCGGTACGGGAGGGCAGGAGGGAACGCAAAAGACTTGAGTCTTCCGTGACAGCCGTCACCGAGTCGGTCCGGCCTGCACTCTCCACTTTCAAAAAACAGCCCACCCGCACCACCGCCCTTGAACTTTCCACGCTTCCTGGAACTCCAGTTACGGCTTTGTTCGCCGATGGCCAAACTCCGAGAGAGACCTTGACAGACCACCAGCAACAGCCGTGCTACGAGCCTGCAACTGCGCTATCTGAACACCCCCTCTGCTCTCTCCTGATGAGACGCGTCCCGCTGGTCTGTGACAAACACATTTTGTTTGTTTCTTTAGGTCATGTGTATGGCTTATGCCCAACCTTTCGCGCTCAACTGAACTTTACATGCACATGCCTCAGAAACTCCTAAGCAAAAAAAGCTGGATGCAACTATAATTCATTGTGCACATAGCAAGAAAGTATGAATCGCCGGTTCGAACAAATTTTCTGACTGAATGATTTTTTTTAATTAGAATATACCAATACAGAGGACTTTGTTTATTTTCTTAATCCCACAACGAGGTTCATATCAAGGAACATTATATCTATGACCCTTGGTTATACACTCAGTATCTGGCCAAAAGCTTGCACGAATGACAATGTTACCAGTGTTTGTGTGAGTCATAAAATTACTAATGGGCCCACTGCAAACCAGGACAATTTTTAAAGACAAGGAGTACATTGTTCTCTACAAGCTAAGCAAATCTGATTAAGGTGCACCTTTGCAATCACAACTAAAAAGCTATAAATAAAGATTAACATAATGTTTACCCTCTATAACTATATGTTGTGTGGTGGCATCTGAGTGCCCACACTATAGACATTTTAATTGGCCAGTTAGACTCAAGGCACATCACCCTATTTAGTGGAGATGAAATGGAATAGACTCAGATGCAGGAAAAGTCAACGCTTGTGCTTTCGATGCGTTGGGTTCAAATAAATTATTGGGACACACTGCCTACGAGCAGTGCAGGAAGGACTCTGCTGTGAAGCGTCTCCAGTGTGTCATTATGCCAGTGCCTTCGTTCACATCTGCTGTCTACACCCTGGTATACCTTGCATTTTTTCTTGCCTGTGGTACCATTTATTATGCTTTTTCATTCTATGCATTGCAGAGCACTGGGACCAGCATCACGTAGGACACAGGCTCTGTTTTCAACACAGACTTCTTTTGACTTCGGAGTCCTTTCCAGGACCTTCGATTAGCTGACTTGCTGCATTTCACTAGCGCTTTTCGTTTCACATTGGCTGCCTGTGGACAAGCACCCTTTTTGGAACAGAGGTGAATGCTCTAATCTGTGGTGGACCTTCAATGCCATTCATTGCAACTGCTGGGATTTCAACTTTATTAGCAGCATCAACTGAGGCCTTGAGGAGCTAGCTAGATGAAATCAAGCAGGTATGGTGCACCACCACAGTCCACAAGTGCACCACCTCAAAGTTATTGCAACTCACAAACTTCCTGGAGCACATGAGGCATCCGAGCTATCTGGCTCCGAGCTTCAACCTTTGGCTTTACCCACAAATGACCTCGGACAGGATAACGATGGAACTCGTTTTTCGCATGGTACCATGCCGGCTGGTTCAAAACTGGAGATCAAGATTATAATTACAGCAGTTAATGCTTCAGGTCCAAAAAAAGAGAGGTTTCTTTTAAACGACAATAGCCTCCAGAGAGAGTAGCATTCTTTTTCTTTTTTCTTTCACTGTTGGCTTATCAGCATTTGTGTAACTCACTCATTTAATTCGTGAAGCACTATACAGGTGAGAAAGACCACAGCTTATTTTACTTGACAATAGCACAACGTTGGCTTATCAGCACTTGTGTAACTCACTCATTTAATTCGTGAAGCACTATACAGGTGAGAAAGACCACAGCTTGTTTTACTTGACGATAGCACAACCACTTGTGTTTTACATCATTTTTTCACGTCATGACTAAGGCCCCTAGTTTCCTGCTATTCCACAAAAAAATAGCAGATTTAAGCATTTCTCACAGAATTTCACATTTGCAGACAAATTCTCATTCTTTACTACAATTGTTCTTGCAAACACGAGTAGGAAAGGTATAACAATGAAAAATGACTAATTTAACTTATTTGCACAAATATAACATGAGGGGGAGTTTGAGAAGGTTAGCTTTCCCACACAGACCTGCAGGTGCTATTGGTGCTACATAGCTTGCACAGGCTAATGATGACATGGACTTTCTATGATGCAGATGGTGGGCACATAGCCAGAAAACAGAATATGCGCTTTCAGCGCAACTGTCAGTTGTGCCTGCATTGTGGTGCAGTTCGCACATTTGGTGCGTCGTAATGCCATTGGCAATTTTACAAGGTTTTCGTTGTCTTTGTGTGCGTGCGATGACAGCCGCAAAATGGCAGAACCTCTCCTTTTCCATGAAACTAAAAATTATAAAACGAGTTAAATGATGTGAGAAGAAATTTGAAACTGCTCGCCACCAACATGGATGGATTGATGGAGCTTCAACCACACATGATCGGAGAAAGCAAGTCTTTGCAATGCTTGCCGAATGCGCTTTCCGTTCTGGTGACCTACAGCTGCAATCGAAGAGCACGGATAACCAGCGAACTTTTATGCCAAGTGTCTGAAGGCTTGGAACGACATCCTAAGCCAAGGTCGCAACATCTGAGCCCACCGCTGTAGTGCTAGTTCTAGCAACATTGCACTTTGCCTCCTGCCTCCAAATGCAATGTTGGTGCTTCATTCAACCCTTGGACCAAGAGATAATCCGCGCAGTGAAGGTTGGTTTTAGGAAACATCTGATTGAACGGCTCCTGCAGAATTCAAGGGCTGGAAGAGACCCAAAAATCGACCTCTTAGGCACCCTGTCTACGCTAAGTGGGTCGTGGAATGCTGTAAAAAAAATTGAGAGACGATTGTGATAGCTGGTATTGCGAACTTTCAGCACAGCTCTTCAAGTATTTTAGCTTTGCCACCCTTCGGGATCTTCCCGTGACAGCCACCTTCTGGCTGTCCACTCCTCTACTTTCACCGTGGCAGGTGGCATTCCGCTCTGCTACAACCTGCCACCAATCAGGTGACAGGGTGATCTGTCAGGTGACGTGTTACGCTACTACACTGATGCGCAGTGGCAGGTTGCATGTTATACTGCTAGCCACCCTCTGAGAGCTTAGCCAGCTTCGAGGTGGCATAGCCATCTGCTACTTGAACAACCGGTTACACCGTCAACGCCAATGCCAACTATGATGCAGAACACAGGAACTGGCATCTAAGAGCTGCGCTCGAAAATGAAACTATACCTGTCTGCTTCCTACATTCTGGTTTCTGCTTTCCCATAGAAGATGGACCAAATTCTTTGTTGGGTGAGCTTGATGAAGCCATTGCTGGTCTTGGTGATTTGTGGAACCAGCTTGGAGATGTGTGTGTACTTCTGATGGGGCAGCCATAGGCGATTTTGCTTCCACGGATGAAGACATCATTGCCAACATCGTGGATAACATGGACAACATTGATGCAAACAGTGATGAAGACTTGAAATAATGTGCGCCCACATGCATTCTTCCATGCGATGAGCATGGTTCATCACTACTGCACATTGATAGAAGGCTGCGGTCTCAGCTGTTCGGAGTCCATCGGCAACGCTAAAAAACATGTCCTCTCAGAGGTAATTAAGATAAAGAAATATAAAAATTCACGACTATTTCGCTCAGTAATCTGCACGCGATATGTGGCTATCAAAGAAATTCATTTTTTTCCATCTCAATATGTTTGCATGTTGCAAAACTTTGATACCGAATTACTCGTTATGTCGAACCCATAGGCATTTTTTCTAAGTTCAACTGCAGCATTACTGCGCGCAATTATTACTGCTTTCAACCAGTGCCAGTGCCTTACTCATCCCATAGAAGCATGCAGGCAAGTTGCTGCCAAAGTGATTGAGCAGGTGAGGGAGCAAGCATGCAAAGGTGCCAACAGAACTTTGTTACCAGTTCCATGTTTCGAGAAAATTCAAACAATCAAATTCACATGTTTCTATCATTCTGTCACCCCTACTGATGTCCATAAACGCAGTATCATAAAAAAAAATGTGGCTGCTAACACAATTCAATGAAAAATAACAAAATGCCTAATTCTCTGCAGAACCGCGAGAATCAAGGGGCCTCATTCATGACTGCATTGTCACCTGTCAGTCACTGAACTACTAGCAAAAACTCCACCCTGTAAGTTCTGCCTGAGTGCTGAAATGGCTACTTTAAATCGGTGAAATGAAATACTATTATATATAAAGAAATAAAGCAGGACGCAATCAGCTAAAAGCTTTTCTTTTTTTTTGGAAACACCGTAACCCGCACAATTCTTTTTGTGCTACTTTGTAGTATTATAGCGGTAACATAGCTATACACCAGCATTTTTATCTGCATATTTCATGTGGCACTACACTTACTAAACTTCATTTTCTATGCAAATCTAGTTTATTTTTTGTACTTCATCCTTTTTGTGGTGACATCACAATGCCAATACACACGGAGCCATTTATCTGCCAGGTTGTTCACCTCATCAAATTGTACTCATTACCTAAGATGAGCCTGCACTGTGTACACATTTCTTTTTGACAGCACTTATTTAAACACAGGGGCCTTCATTTTTGGATATTATTTTTTCAAGAATTAGGAGAAAAAATCAGGCAATATTTTTTAGATCAACTTCGAGTGCAAATCGAATTAGTCAGCAAAAATTTTCTTAATTCGGGTTTTTCAGCTCTTTAATTGCAGCCAAAATCTGTAAACTCTAGTGCTTGTTTCTGTGTGTGAAAAAAATGCCCGTGTCTTGCTCAATATTTCCCGAGCAACATGGAACTGACAGGTTGCACAGAAAAAAACTTCACCAAATTAGATTTTTTCTATATATTAGGGTAACTTCACACCAACTGACCCAAACTACGCACTCGACTATCTCTGATTTCTTACAAAAAATCATGGCTTATTGCATTCTGGCAAAAGAATTTTTTTTTTCGTGTTGTGGCTGTCACCTTAAGCATGCAAGTGGTAGCAAAACCTACTAAAACAAAAACCTTTTTTTAGTTAACTTTCTTACTCAAGAGTAGGAAACCTTTTTCATATAAATAAAAGACAATATGCTTTCATGAACAGTAAATTGAACTGCATTTGTCTGTTTAATATAAAATACCAAAAACACACAAAATATAAAAATTTGACATTTTTGATCAAATGGTATGTTTCCACAGTAGTCAATCCAACTATTTTTCAAAGTTTTCCAGCATGCATCTCCTCCGGAGCTTCACATCACATGCACAAAACGAAAGAGCAGAGCTTACTGCAGTCACCCTTCTTCCACTTGGAAAGAGGCAGGTCTGCTGTTGGCTGGCACAGAAGTCCTTCCCGCCAAGTAGTTACAAAGGTGCCTCGACACACTGCGCTGCAACAGAAAGAAAAAAACAAACATCAAGGTCTCTGTGCAACCAACAATCGAGTCGACACACAAATCTGCTTGAATGGAAGATTTGCAGACACAGCGAGGTTCAAACCAACAAGGAACACATCCCTAACACAGCACTGATCACACCACGTGACACATCATTGCCTGAAAGTAATTGTGGATGCATTTGCATTGCACCCATGCAGTTGCTTTTATGCATGCGCGCTATTGAAGATGTATATGTTTTCGATACTATCTTCCGATACTTTTCGTGTATCAGTATTAGGCATCACTTGCTAAAACTGAAATATCAAAGTATTAGCAACAAAAATACATTTTTAGCGTATCGTGTACTTTAATGATACCCGATACACAAAAAAAAAATTGCCGCCAATTTTAGTGCCGCTGTAAGTCAGACTTTGGGCAGGGAAAAGGGAAGAATTAACAAGACATGATACCAAAGCCATTGGCACAGTCAGTCGTCTTTCTTCCTACACTAATTGCTTGACAGATAGATGACATATATGTTACGCTTCTGCACACTTGAAGACAGAACGGAGACAGTTTCATCTTCCACACGTGGGCCAATGGGGGACCATCAGCTCCGGAGGCATCAAATGCATTAGCTGATGCATTCCTTTCCTTCCAGGGAGCAAGCTACAACAAGCCGTAGTACTCAAGAGGCGCAGGTGAAACTTGAGTTACTGAAGTGGAGACGCGGGTCTTGAAACGATAAAAAAATGCTAAAATTTCAATTTTGCAAAAATCGCACATTTGGAATAGTTCTTGCCTAAGAAATTTCACAGTCTAAATTAAACCTCAATCTACTAAAATATCTATATATTTCGTGCCTACAAAGCCCAGAAATGGCGATTCTGAAGTGAAATACAGCAGGACTTCGCACCCCTTGCTTTTCCCATAGCTACATCCCCGATGGCCACCATTTCATTTTGTTTGAAAGCTGGGCCCCTTCCCCACTACCCACTATACTCCCAACTGCGAAATATTTTTGTAACATCTGCATTCCGCTGTTTTTGGACGCCTCTTTAGTGACCTCCGAATGGCTGGCGCCAGCACTTCAAATGCGGTTTTCTCAACTTCCGTGTTATTTGCCAACACGACTTGCCTTGCAGAAGTTTTTATTATGTTTTTGTGGTGCAATTCCAATTATTTTTATACCGTTGAGTTCAGAAAAACTAAACTGTGGAGCTGTGCTATTTTTGTTTGGCTGATTCAAACATTTCAAACCTTGTGAACCATAATGTCACTTAACTATTATATAGTTCATAATTATGATGCTTGGACAAAATTTAACATTTTTATGTGATTATACTTCAACAACAATACAATTAGCACAGCTCCAGATGGCAGGTCTTTGGCTGCAGGCCCATTTCAATCAAAGCCAAAAAATGTCGAAAGTGCCTTTATGACCCGTATGACTAACTAGGCTTCAGTTATTTTTCTATAACATGGGAACTAATTGAGATACACTGAAACTAATTAAATTTTTGAAGAAAGAAGCAAATATACACACCTAATTCCATTCGACACCTTTAATATTAAAAATGTTAAATTCAAGTCCCGTCTCCCCCGTTAACTACACCTCGAGGATCCTCGAGTCGAATTGGCCATACCTCACTCTTATTTGTTGATAAAAGAAACTATAAAATACAATATGGCAACATGCTCATGTGACTCCTGTAGAAAGGCTTTCTTCAACTGCTTCGCTTAGGTTGGGTGAGACTTTGGAAATATATTTCAAAAGTTGCCTGTACAGTATTTGTAATAAAAGGTATGCCTATAAAATTTGCAAGCAATCTTAAAATTAGAGGCCGTTAGCATTAGAGCTCGAAAATATGTTTACATTTTGCCTAGTATCTATTTTTTCTACTAATGTAGCTTTTTCTTAAAATCTACAATCCGAAGAGTGTTGCAATTTTGTACGAAAGCAGCAACCAACACTTTACATAAGTGGAACTAAAGTTATATGCTTCCAACAAAAACTAGATTTGTTATGTCTTTGTCGACGCAATAAAATTGCCGCATATGAATGGTTTTTTTTGCCACAAAAATCCAAATGCACCTAGGGTATTGGTTTTAATTCCAGTTATGTAAATACCATTAATTACCATCTGAAAAAAATTTTGTTTGCTTATGCCTTATAGCTCATGAGAAAAAGGTACACAAACCTCCAAAAATACTTTTGAGAAGAATGCCAGTAAAATCTCTGAAAACCACTTTATTCTACAAAACTTCTGTTGACAGAAAAAGCTACAAGAGGAGTCCTAGTGGCTGAAAAATGTACTACAAACAAGGCCAAATTTCAAACCGAAAACCAAAATTTGACTTTACGATCAAAAACTTCAAAGCAATGAATTTTTGCAAATATCTGAAATGAAGAGACCACATCGAGGTTCACCCCTTTTCTGGTTGACGGGACAACGTAAAGGACAAATAAAAATATTTTTGAAATTGCAAATACCCAAGTGCAATATATTTTCTGAAAGATAAAGAAATTCTCTATCAGATATGATAGAGTATTGATGAAACCAGCTGCACTGAAAGTGGAGCCTAAAGAAATCCATGCAGCTGGATTGGTTCAAACCCTTTCAAATACAGTGTGCTATATCATACAATAAAAATCCCAGAAACCGCAAAGAAATTTTTTAACTTAGAAAATCATATTACCAGCTCAAATAATATTGGCTATTTCAGTGGTGTGTGGACTGTACAGTACCGTGGATCTGTATAGAAAATCAATTTTGATTCCGTACCTTGTATAGGTATCGGAAATACTATTTTTGAGGGCATTGTGTATTGATACCGAAGATACTTTAAGGCGAAAGCCTTCAATGCCTCATACTGTCGTCAGCAGCCGTGTTGGCAGATGTGTCTGCGTTTTGGCGTCACTACTTAGAATCGAACCAGGGCCTTAGGCATTTGAAGTCATTAACTACTCATTTGGCATTTAAACTGCTCATTAACCACTCATGACTAGTTAGTCATGATCGGTTAATGACTAACCAGTCATGACTGGTTAGTCATTAGTTGGCCATTAATCACTCATGACTAGTTAGTCATTAACCAGTCATGACTAGTTATGACTGGATAGCTATGACTAGCTAGTCATTAACTAGTCATGACTAGTTAGTCATTAACCAATCATGGCTAGTTAGTCAATAACCAATAATGACTAGTAAGTCATGGTTCATGACCCAATTAGTCACTATAATGGTTAGTCATGACTAACCATGACTAATGACTGATTAGCCATAGCTGGTTAGTCATTAAGCAGTCATGACTAGTTAGTGATTAACCAATCATGAGTAGTTATGACTGGTTAATGACTAATTAGCCATGACTGGTTCGTCATGGCTGGTTAGTCTGACTAACCAGTCATTTACCTGACATGACTAGTTAGCCATTAACCAATCATGACTAGTTAGTCATGACTAGCTAGTCATTAACCAGTCATCAATTAACTAGTCATGACTAGTTAGTAATTAACCAATCATGAGTAGTTAGTCAATAACCAATCATGACTAGTAAGACATGGGTCATGACCCAATCAGTCATGGCTAGCCAAACCAAGTCGCCCCGTAGCCGCCTCGTGTGTGCCAACGGCCGTGCGGCCAAAGTTGCGCGGAAAGGCTTTCGCCTCGCGCACTTTAGATCGTCAAAGTGGTGCCTGCATTTTTTTCAAGTATCGTTCCATGCCCTGGTTGCTTTCACCTGCACAAGGCCAATAAAAGTAATTAAAAACCTGCATGCATTCCTTACTGCTCGCATATCTAGGCATTGGAGTTTTCAGTTTAAATTCCAAAAAAGGTGATAAACTATTCACAGCTTTTGAATGAACAGAGATGCCACATAAATAACCGAAAAAAAAGCAATTCTTTCCTGGCAAACAATATTTGGCAAAAAAAAATTGCATTCGGAAAAGTATGCTGACCTTTCAAACAAAAAAAACTGAAAAGTCCATCCAATTGCTATATCCCACAATCAAGCTGCTACTTTACCAAAATGTTTGGTTTTATGGGGTTTAACATCCCAAAGCGACCGAGGCTACGAGGGACGCCGTAGTGAAGGGCTCCGGAAATTTTGACCACCTGGGGTTCTTTAACGTGCACTGACATCGCACAGTACACAGGCCTCTAGCATTTCACCTCCATCGAAATGCGACCGCCGTGGCCGGGATCAAACCACCATCTTTCCAGTCAGCAGCCGAGCACCATAACCACTAAGCCACAGCAGTGGCACTTTATCAAAATATTGCAGTAAAACACATGCTACTGCAAAGATGCAAACATGCCTTGTATTCTCAAGCAGTAGACTTCATGTTACACCTGGCGGAAAAAAAAAGTATTTTTCTCACAAGCTTCCATCACACAGCACACAAAAATGATTCTTAACCAGCATGCACAGGCAACATGAAAAACACTTGTACAAAAGTAACCTTACAAATACAGCATGCCATTTCACTTCCATTCTCATGCAGACTGCAATGCTCACAACGGGCAACAAAATAGCTTTCCTGGGAAACAAAAGCAAAGGCATCGAAAAGCCATTACCAATCAATACAGTTTTTCCATCAACAAAAAAAAGTGACATTAACAATCAGCACGGTTAAAAGGTGAAATAAAAAATTTCTACTTTGAGTATTTTCTGCTTATCGTAGAACAAGTAGCACAAGCATCAGCCTTAGCCACCCGCCAGTTTAGTGCAATAGACCTGGCAGTCTTGCTAGCTATCAAACAATTCTAACTAATCTAACTACCATGATGCAGCTTTCGCTGAAAGCGAACCTTTTGTCAACAAGAAAAGGCAAAAAAAAAGAAAAGCGATGGTCAGTCAATTTCACAAGTAAACTCCGATGGGTCGACAGTTTAACCCACAGCTTAGGCTGCACTGCTATTCACTTCACAACAGATATCAGAGCCCTATAAGATTAAATGTAGCGGGGAACATTTTGAATCAATTTTTTCTCCAATAATTGTGTCTTCTGCTGGACAAACAATAACACACCTGAAAAGCACCACAGTATCCATTTTTACTACAAACAGAAGTTGGATGGAGTTGTCCTCAGTGCCCTTTTAAAATTGCTAACAGAATCAAACACATCACTGCTGCCTGAGAAGGCGCTCGACCAGGGCTGCATTCATTATTAAAGAGCTTCACAAGAGCACTAGAGGGAATTTACCCTGCAGATGAGAACACGGCATTTCTGTGCACCTTAATACCAACAGCACCTTTCTTCAGGTCATTTACTTCTATGAGCAGAATTAGATAATCGGATGTCCCATGAAACCAACAACACAAGCAAAATTGTATGATGGTTGGTATTGTTTAAGGGGTTTTTTATAATCGGATGTCCCATGAAACCAACAACATAAGCAAAATTGTATGATGGTTGGTTTGTTTAAGGGGTTTAACGTTCCAAAGCGACTAAGGCTATGAGAGACGCCGTAGTGGAGGGCTCCGGAAATTTCGACCACCTCGGGTTCTTTAACGTGCACTGACATCGCACAGTACACGGGCCTCTAGAATTTCTCCTCCAAAGAAATTCCAGCCGCCGCGGCCGGGATCGAACCCGCGTCTTTCGGGTCAGCAGCCGAGCACCGTATCCACTGAGCCACCGCGGCGGCCAAAATTGTATGAAAACTATTGATATGCTTTTACTGGCTCCCTTTAAAATTACACTAAGTCCAAAAATGAGAGAGAAGCTTGGTGGCAGAAAATGATAACCAGTTCTACGGCTGGCGAGCAGCCCAAGATATAGGAACAAAATATTTTGAAATCCATCAGTATTCTTTCGCAAAACAAAAAAAAACGAAGCTGAGGCACCAAATTCCCTCACAAAGCTTAAAATGGCACCAGAAGCGCTTCACAGGCAAAAGTACACTTACGGCGAGGATTGTGGCTACGGCCGCTGCTGAGACCAAGGACACAGGACCTTCCGATGAACGCGAAATGCGAAAATGCCCGTGTGCTAGCGTGCGATGTCACCACCACCGCAGCGTCTCGCGTAGCCTATTGCGCAGCTTTCGGTGCGGGACCTGGCATCGGGACCTTAACTCTCCATACTTGCTAACAATTCGCAAAACAAAAACTAGTAACGATTAATATTCGGAGGGGATATGAAATGAACACCTGCCCATTATTTAAAAAGCACCACACTGCTTACCAACGCGCTCCTCGCGTTCGTTTTCAGGCGGGGCTCACTTCACACCAACCAAATTACCGCGAGCAGACAAAACAGCACTGACTGCACTCGCGCGCCGATAAAAGTACTGCGTCGGCGGCAATCGTCGAGACAGCAGTTTTCACACCCCTCGCGATCGGTTGGCCGCCATCTCTCTGCCATTCGGCGCATCGCTTTTGCATCCGATGCGGACATCCGAGAAAAAATAATGAAAACGCGGGACGGGGCTTCTCAACTACCCGGATGCACGCCATCGCTCCCATGTTTGCGGATACATAACAGGGAAAAACTGACTGTTGGCTTCCGTCATAGTTGCGAAACACTGACGAAAGCTCCTGAAGCGCCAATGCTGAGCGTAATTAAGGGACTTCCAACTTACCTGCTTGGTACGGACGCGAGCACGCTGGCGTTTGTTCGCAGCGTGAAAATGGCGGGATGCACGGGACCACATACAATGGCACTTGCTCGAACAAGTCATCGGCGAACGGTTTGCAAGCGCCTCGCAAACGGCGCCTCGTTCGCTACTGCATATATACTACTGCGCCGAGTTGCTTGGCACCATGGAGAAAGTTAAAAGCTTGGCGTACTGCACGGCTCCGTCCGGCATGCGCTACCGCACGCTGCTTACCGTCGGCAACTGAACCGCGGCCGGGCTCGTTGCCATGGCAACGATGACGGAAGGGCAGGCTAGGAAACATGGCGGTGCATGGCGGCCTTACCCACCGCTGACATGGTTATGCGTTCGGCTAGAGTCTGAGGACGCGAAATAGCATTCCGGCTGAGGCGGCCGCATTTTGATGGACGCGGAACGCAAAAGATACCCGTATGCTGTGCGACGTCAGTGCACATTAGAAAACCACTAGTTAAGGAATGATACTGCGTTGCCATCATTTCATTGTTTTTATTTGTTTGATTTTTTTTGCTCCACTAAAGATGGTGGTCGTTATGGTGGTGTAACACTTTTATTAAAACAGCCTTTATGCTATCCGTTTAATAGGTCCTGGGCCAAGGTGATGAGGGCGCGTTGCAGTTTCAAATCCTGGGAGGCGAGCCAGACGGGCCATGGTTGGGGTGGGGGAAAGGACAGGTGGGGGACTTGAAGGCTGAGTCAGGCTGAGTGGCACTGGGTAAGGCAGTGTTCTATGTCTGCGTATATGTGTGGACAGTTTGGGCACTGAGATGTGAAAGCGTACTGGTAGAAATAAAGTTTGGCTGGTGTTTGGCATTCGGGGAAGAATGCAAGCTTCATGGATCGATAAGGATGGGTGTGGAGATAGTAAATCAGCTAAGTCAAATTTTAGCTGTGTGTAGTATTCATTGACAGTGAGATTATAAGTCCTGACCGCCTGCTCTGTCAGTGGGCTCGTCCACAGGATCACCGGCGCCTGGTGTATAGTATCGCAGGCAAGCTAGTGAGCCAGCTCATTGCCGGGAATGCCTAAGTGACCATCCACCGAAAAGGATCACCGGTCGTGGGCTCAATGCAGTGAGGGTGGCCTCTCAGGCCGATTGGGTAGGAGGGAGAGCTCTTTCGTGGAAGGCACGCAAAGCTGCTTGCGAGTCTGTATAGGCAACGTATGCGCGGGCGGGGGTATGGTGGCAAAGTGTGCGCACGGCCGGTCTCAAAGCACAAGCTCGCGCGCACGTCGAGACCAGCCATGGTGTGTGATAGCATCGGCGATGTAATTCTAGGGCGAGAGTGCAGGGTGGGGAGGTGTATGGACTGGTTGTGTGAGTGCTGGTTGCAGAGAGGGAAGGGTGGAGGAAGAAGGCTGCTGCAGGCGTCTGTGTAGGCAACCGTCACAGTGTACAAGGGTGGCTTGTGGTTGTATGCGTATGCTTGGCGATGGCCTGCGTGTGTGTGTGTGGACATGCTGCGTGAAATGGATGCAAGGTGGAGATTAGGGGGGGTGATCGGAGTCTGCGGTAGGTCCGGGAAAGAGATGGGTGCGTAGGGAGTCTGGGATAGTTTCTACCGCCCAGTTGGTGGGCTGGACAGGCGGATGAATTCTCTCTCCCGGTGCAGGTTAAGGAGGGTTTGAAGGGGGTGGAAAAGGCTTCTTCTGTACAGGGTGCCTGTAGAAGCCTATGGGCGGAGTCCTAGTGCTGCTTTGTATGATGTATTGAGGGCCCGGATTAGTTTGTCTTGTTGTGTGCCAGTAAGGGGGCAGTAAGGGATGTAGTACATGAATTTGTTCAGGGCCAGCGCTTGAGCAAGGCGGCTGGTGTGTGTCAGAGAGGCCGGCATGTTTTAAGACTACGCGGCGGAGTAAATGTGTGACTTAATGGAATGTGCGTATGGACTGATTAATGGCAGAGGTGAAAGTGTTGGAGGTGAGTGGCATACCCAGGATGCGACAAGAGTCAACGCGGGAGATGTGCTGTCCAGCAAGGGTGAGGGAGATGGAGGGGTTCATCGTCCATTGATATGGAGAATGGCAGTTGCACCGGGAATCGCCCGAAAAGTTTTGTTGCTTAAGTTGCTCGGCAGGCAACTCAAATCAACGCGTCCCGGTCGTTAATTAAGAAAGCTCTCTAGTGAGCAAAGATGCAGGAGGTCATCGCCGACAAGCTCCTGGTCCTTACGGCCATGAAGGTCTGCGACTACAATGACAGCCCCAAGGACCACTACATCCTGAGATGCATGCAGCTGAGAAACGTGGCCACTCAATGCATACACCCTAAAAAAATGAGTCGCAGTCACCAAGGCCAAACTCACGGCTTACGAGGCCAGCGCCGGATCATGACCTGGCGAAGAATGCGGAGGTGCCGTGGTACAGCCCGCTAAGCCTTACACAGCTGTGTCCATTGTGCCCGCCACGATGATTGCAAAAGGTACCCAACAGCCCCAAAGTATCTGGCTCAGTCAGAGCTGAACCACATGCCGGTGCAGAGCTTCTGTGATGGCTGACAGCCTGGCCATCGTTTCGTCTCTCCAGATCATAGCATGCTGAAGATGGAACCATGTGGCGGTGATGATTCACTGTATCAGTCCAGTGCGGCACATGACGAGTGTCCTGTCGAAGTCCATGCATCGATTCTCATGCGGGGCACGTCGAATGGGGCAGCTACTGCCACATGTTTCTCTAACATGCTTCAAATGGTTCCCCAAATAAAAGCATTTAGAGTCTGCAATCTCATTGCTTGTGTGCATATGTCGATTCATTACATCCAGTCCTTCACATCTAGGTATGAGCGTCACTGACAGAATAATGCCGCGAATCTTTGTAGCGTTTGTTTGTTGTTTATTTGTTCATGCTTCAAGGCTGCCGGCACGCTGCTTTATCGCTTCGTTTGTGATGCAAGACACGCCTAGAATTACCTCGATTGATCGCAACCGGACGGAGCCGTCTCTAGTTTGCGCCAGAATGTTCTAGTAACTTCTAAAGCATTATCTCGAAGGTTCACTATCAGCTTTAAAAAGAGCATGGCCGACAGCGGCGGTCATTCTATTCAACGACCGCCAAGTACGCTTGTTGCTACGCCGCCGCCGAGTGATTAAATTCTTTGCGGGCGCAAGTCAGCCCGAATAAAGAGTTTCGTTTCGAAGACATTCTCGCTGTTTTCCTGTTCGCCCGACTGCAGTCCCCACTATGTGACAATATGAGCCAAGTTACACTCCTCTCGCATGCGCTTGTGAAATACAAAATGCTGTGAAGGTTTTATTCCATTCATTCCTCTTGATGTGCAATAAATGTGCCATTTTAAAAGAAAAAAAATAAGGAGGCACAATGGGTTTTACAGACGCAAGCTACATTTCAAAAGAAAAAACTTTCTGAGCCAAAGTTGACATGAAGAAGAAATTTGATCTGAGGAATATGGTGCAAATATATATGCTGAAGATGGTCAAATGTTTAGGGGAATCCCCCAAGGTGGAGTAGATTTGTAATAAGGGAGTAATTACTCATTGACATCCACCTGAGCGCAGCCATACGGCTACAAAGGAAAGCTATACAGCTTTCTCAGAAACTTCGTAGTTAAAGATAAATTCGTCCTGCTCCGGGGATCAAACTCGGGACCACCGCTTCACCGGAGCAGTCGCTCTACCAATTGAGCTAACCGGGGCGGCAAGCTTATGGTAGGGCGAGAGCAAATTGATCAATAACTCGAAGTGGGAACTGTGTTGGTCAAATGTTTAGGGGAATCCCCCAAGGTGGAGTAGATTTGTAATAAGGGAGTAATTACTGATTGACATCCACCTGAGCGCAGCCATACGGCTACAAAGGAAAACTATACATCTTTCTCAGAAACTTCGTAGTTAAAGAAAAATTCGTCCTGGTCCGGGGATCGAACCATAAGCTTGCCGTCCCGGTTAGCTTAATTGGTAGAGCGACTGCTCCGGTGAAGCGGTTGTCCCGAGTTCGATCCCCGGACCAGGACAAATTTTTCTTTAACTGCGAAGTTTCTGAGAAAGCTGTATAGCTTTCCTTTGTAGCCGTATGGCTGCGCTCGGGTGGATGCCAATGAGTAATTACTCCCTTATTACAAATCTACTCCACCTTGGGGATTTCCCCTAAACATCTGACCAACACTGTTCCCACTTCGAGTTATTGATCAATTCGCTCTCGCCCTACCATAAGCTTGCCATCCCGGTTAGCTCAATTGGTAGAGCAACTGCTCTGGTGAAGCGGTGGTCCCGAGTTCGATCCCTGGACCAGGACGAATTTTTCTTTAACTACGAAATTTCTGAGAAAGCTGTATAGCTTCCCTTTGTAGCCGTATGGCTGCGCTCAGGTGGATGTCAATAAGTAATTACTCCCTTATATGCTGAAGATGTATACATTCAATGCTAATTAATGATAAGAACCGATAGTTTAAAAATGAGTATGTGACGCTTGATTGATCAAGTGGAACCACCTTTCCTACCTTCCTATCATTTGGTACAGTGCAGTTCTGCAAGGAATGGCTGAAGGTTGCATGAAGTATCACAGATAAGTATGCTGCTATGCTCTCCAAAGACTGAATGTATACCACTGACTCCTGCAAAAAAAAAAAGACCATTAGTTTCTGAGTCAAACGATCAATACTTAAGGAATGAATAGAAATGATACACAGGAAAAAAATTTAGGCTATGAAAAGGGAATAACTAGTAGGTGTGGTGTGTGAGAACAACACAGTCAGCGTGGCTAATAGGAACATCACTCTGGTCAAGAAGTTTGCCAGCACTTGGTTCACGGACATCAACCACATTCCAGAATTTCACATGTTATGAACATGAGCTATGATGGACGTCATTGAGGAGGGCTCCAGGATAATTTCGACCACATAGGGGTTCTTTCGCACACACTGATGTATAACAGCACACAGGGGGTTTTGCATTTCGCCTTCATTGAAACGTCATCACTAAGGCCAGGATTGGATCCAACCTTGGGCTTACAGCAGCCAAACGCCAAAGACAGTGAGCCACAGTGGCAGGTGACTTATTTAAGTGCTGAGTTTGTATAGCCATGTTCTGAGTCGCAAAATCAAAGCTAAACAGAAGGCTTAAATTTAGAAAATTTGCTGCAGCACAATAAAAATTTGGGTGCTTCTCTTGTCTTGTAACCTCATTTACGCTGAAATATTTCATTTTTACACATTTCAATTGATGACGGTTTACTGCACTTTTCTGCAACAAAGTGCACAAAAAAACTCTCCAACATGCACAGCTGTGGTGCAGACTGGGAGCACAAACTATTCTCGGGCGCTAGTATGACTAGCAGGCAGGAAGAAATAAACAGCAGCTTTTGCAGGTAAAGCAGGAACTAAATAACAAGGACATGGCTTAATACAAATTTCGGTACGACACAAATTCATAAAATTCCTGGGCAGAAGCGCATTTGTGTAACATGCATTATTTCAGGCATTTCGAAAACTGTCCTGTGCTACTACAGATGATACGAACATGACAGCTGGGACTGCAATCATGTGCAATAAGCGCTTACTGCCAATCGCCGATGCCGCAATCACCAGCTGAACGTTATGCACCGTGAGAGCTCAGCGTTGGCACGTGGCCATAAATAAATCCTGTCGGCCATCAATAGGTTCTCATGTACATTTCCCTTCCTTTAGCATAAAGATTTATACAAATATTAGGAGGTACGGACTTTTTACACAAGGCAGCAGTATTTTTTCAGCCCACGTCCGTTATAAGGCATTCAACTATAATGCAAAAAAAAATCTGAGCAAATATCTTGCTTGCATTATGCTACACCTGAGGACGTATTCTCAAAGTATCCACTATGTGGACACATCTACGCAGGCATAACTGAAACTGAGAGCATTGTAATGCTCTTAAAACAGCCTATGTGGCATCACCTTACTCTTGCTGACACCCCCCATGTGAAAGCAACTGGCTGCTTCTTTTAATGCAGCGCGATGGTCATGGCGACACCCAGGGAGGCTCCTTTGTTTTTGTTTTCAATTCAAGCGTTGCCGCTGCAAGGGAAGTTCGCTGTGGAGTGGCTTATTACTGCGTTCAGCTTGGCTGTACAATGAGGAAATCATTGCAAACACCTTATATGCTTTTGGAATCAACAACACAGCAGGGAACAAGCCTCGTAGGCACACACATAATGGGAGTCGCTATGCTGATGAATGAAAGCATAAAAATAGGCAATATTGCTGGTGCAAGTGATCAGCAACAGTTGCTTTTGCTGTCATTCTGGAAAACAGGGCATGTGTTCATATCTCTCTCATGTAATAATGCACTTTGAACCTAAATTCTGGACTTTTGTGAACATAAACCTTGGCCCGAAATGAGAAAATGCACTTATGCCAAGCACGGTAGACACTGCCAGACCCATTGCCAGCTGCATCGACAAATGTGAATTTTTTATGTGGCCACTTCAATGACCACGCCATCAGGAAAAATAGAACATTGCACATATGATCTTTGTTTTCATGCATGTGGATCAAGCCGCAGCCTTCAACAGAGCCTATTTCAGATATTCGTGATCAGCAGATCTGCAAGAAAAAAAAAGGGAGTAGGCCTTTTGAGTCTTTCTGGATGTAGCAATGCCTATCCTCTGTAACTTAATGCATTTTAAATAATGTGTACACCATATTCCAGGAGATTACAAAATGCGGTTTCATCAGTGCTCTGTGAACACAAAATCTGAGCTGCAACGACACACTGTCTTGTGTTGTGGAGAGCTACCATGCAGGCATTCAGTACTTGCAGTTGTTTACATAATGACAGTGCAGCAGAATTTTGTTTGGCACATATAAAGGCAGATTTCAGCCAAAATGGCTCATACTCTTCTCAGATTCAAGTGGCATCTATTAACATAGACTGACAAAATATGCTCTCCACGTAGCAAAGAAGAAAGCAAAAATTGTACCTATGAATTAAGTTCGAGACAACTGCAAAGAAAAAAAAATTTCAGTCTTCTCCTCTCATCTCAACAGTGGGTAAAAAAACATTAAATCCAAAATTTTACTTGCATTTTTTACAAGCACTCAAGTACGTGCAAGGCATAAGGAACCCCAAAAATACAGCTGGTATTTCAGGTAGATCATCACTTAGCGATACTTCCTAATGAGCTTATTAACATTTAAAACTTGTAGGGTAAGACGGTTCAGAGGACATACAACTGCGCACTTGGGTCACCGGAAAAAAAATGCATGTATACTAAGCAGGAAGTACAACACATACGCTAACTCGAGCCATTGGTTTGCCTTGTATGGACATATGTGTATATTGCAGTACACATGCTGGCTGGAGTGCTCTCATTCCAATAACAAAAAACAATGCAAGAAATAAATGAAGAGAAGCTGCTTTAGTGTGGGTTTGGTTCATTAGGGCACTTTTCTGCTTGAAAAATTTGAGTTGCAAATTGTCACTTTGATGCCTGCTACGAAACACACTCCACAGCAATCATACATGGCTCCTTGGGCTCATTTTGTCAAGAATTTTCATAGCACCTTATGTGACAAGCCTCATTATATGCAGTTTCCAGAAACAAGCTCCTCACACTCCAAAACATAAAGCGTGAATTTTTTGTGTTCTGATCTTGCTGTTCCAAGTAAATACATACCTTCTACATTCTTTCAATAGTCCCCCCCCCCCCTCTCTTTCATCATCTAGAACTGTATTTGTGCCAGGCTTACAGTCTGGTTGCTTATCGCTGTACCAGGGCATTATTTATTAAGTAGTAAGGTACCTTTTCTGTGCTAACCAAGGTGGACACAAAATAAACTGCATGCAAAGAACTATGCATCAGCACAGGCAACTGACTGTCAATGTAGGTACTATTGCGAAAAGTATAAGTAGCACACACCTTTAGCAGCTCCTTGCTAGAGCCCTAACTTGTGCTACAGAGATTGGCGGGAAGTGAGTTGTTTTCCTGTGTTGTCACGGGACTGGGCCTATATAAGCCAGTTCAAGGCAATAAACCATGTTGTCAGCCAGCGCCTGTGTTTGTGTCAGTCTTTCTTGTCCGTGTTCCAACTGCGCTGTTGTCAAGATGTGTAACCAACAAGCCAGCCACTATATATTGGCTAACCACATCTAACCTACTGCTAAGACAAGTACATTAAATACAGTCAGTGCAACTGGAAGAAGGTGCCACTGAAGGCAAAGTTCTGGAAATGCTCCAGGAGTTAAGGAGGTCTTTAAAATCGGCTGCAGTGCAAAGAAAGGACCATCAGCACATGTTGACATTTGAGCAGATGTGAAGACACTGTATTTAAGACCGTGCTCAGTGCCATATGCATTTTGAGACAAGGTGGAGCAAGAACTTCAGTATCTGGAATAAGAAGGCACCATCACCTCCTTGAACTGTTCCGATTGGGTATCTCCAAAGTGTGAGAAATTGTGGTGACTAAAAGCTAGATGTGAATCCAACAGTGATAAAAACATTCCCATTCTTACACAAGTCAACAGAGAAAACCTTTCCTGGCACCTCAAGCACCTTGGTACTGACATTACATCTTGGTGGAAAGCAGAGCTGACAGTGGGCACCTTGAAAGCATGCGCAAAGTTCTGCAAAGTATCAGAGCCAGAGCTGAAACTCACGCAAAAGAAGTACGAGTTCTTGAAACCGTCTCCTGCTTACGTCAAGAGATCAATGCGGCTGGACTCCAGCAACTGAGAAAAAGCACTGATCCATGAAGCTTCCAAGCCCAGAAGTTAGTGAGCCAAGGTTGTGCACAGGACTCCTTTAGTACTGTGGAAAGTTTCTACTGAGCCTGTCTATCCTGTTCGCACCCTTCTATGCACAGTAACATCACGAAAACTGCTAGTAGTGGACAGATAAACAATAAAAAGTCTTCACTAAAAGTAAAGAAGCCACCATAGAAACAAAGGCATTAGCGCACTGTTACCTGTCGACAGAACTTACATATTTAGCCTGCAATGCTTCACCATTAGGTGGTGCCTTGGTTTCTCATCAAGAAGGGGCTGGGATATGGAATTATCACTAGCATTTGCATCCTGAACCCTCAAATCAGCAGAGCTAATCTCTCACATTTCGGAAAGATGGCATTAGCCACATTTTTGGCATCATGCGCATCAAGGACTACCTGCTCTACTGCAGCTTTGCCCCAGTAATTGACCACAAGCCACTGCTGAATGCTCTTCATGGAGGCAAGGAAATTTCAGCCATGACCACTTCAAGCCACCAGTGATGGACGCTTTAACTTTCACTCACACCACTTAGCCCCAAATAGGATGATCAATGCCAGCGCAGATGCCATAGAAGGCTGCTACAGTCAAGCCTGGACATTTCGAAGTCAGACGTATCGAATTATTGTTTATATTGAACAATCAAAACATCCCCTTGAAAATCCTATGAAAAAGTATACCACTATTACTCACTTTTATCACACTCACGTTCAGCAGAACATCAAATTTACTGAATGGCTCACCATGTCCCTGCAAGTCGCACTTCTAACGATGCTCTTTGATCACGTTTTGCGTGCAGAGGCAGGTCGGCCGTGGGGCCATGGGAACTAGCTGGCAGTGCTAGCATGGGGAAACCGTGAGACGAGGAGAAAGTAGGATGTGCTTGAGGGTGGCCTTTGATCTCTTGTACTCAGTTTCCAAGCCACATCGCTGTCATGTGGTGAAGCCAACTAAACTAAGCCTAGTGGCGGCCCTCGCCTGGCGTACTTTGCTACAAAGGCATCGTGGAAACCAACTGTACAATAATTTAACGAGACTATTCTACTCACTGTGTGCTGGCAACAAGATTAAGCATCTTACTACAGGCAACACGTAGTTCCAAAGCAATGCCCACTGCAGCTCAATGAGAAGCAACACAGCACCTAGCGAGCGGTGTGCTGCATGTCGCGGCAAAGAGCGTGTCACCAGCATAGGAGCAATGTATTCACGCTTCTAGGCTGCACATAAACTTACCTATTGCCGCTTTTTTATACATAGAATTGCCCAGATATCAAACTATCTCGTGATCCCTTTTGGGTTCGATGTATCCAGGTTCAACTGTACTGAGTGAAAGCGCCTTTGGAGCTTGTCATCTCAATCTCACATCTGGAATAGCTGACAGCGTTGGACAAGTAACTGCCACAGTGCACTAGCAGCAACCAAACTCAAAAGCCAAGGGCTGCAGAGCGTCAAAGAAGGACGGCCTCAAAGCACCCCAAACAAGGCTTCGCCACTATATCGGTGACCGCTAAAACTGTACGGTTCACACCAGCCAGTCTGGCAACGTGCTCGGGCACTTCCGGGGTGCAGGCAATAAACGGCAGTTGTTCTATGGCTAACGCACGTGTCGGTCTCTTGTTTACAGCCACCATTCTGGCAAAGACGTAATGAGCTTAGAATGCACAGATCTCCCGAACTGGAGAAAATAAGCCACTGTATCATTTCAGCTCAGAAGCACATCTTAGACCTAGTTGCTCATCAAACACAGCAGGGGATGGCCGTCATGAAAGCCAAGATAGGCCTGCGGTCTGGTAGCAAGGCATGGGTGCTGCTATAGCAAACTGTGCTCGCCAACTTGCACAGTGCCTGCAGGACTCTCAATGCCAGCACAGACAAAACCAGTGTCTTGGCCTGAGCCAAGTGAATGCTGGAAATGTGTACATCTAAAGAGCCCAAGACCATTTGAGATAAACATGCTCGCCATGCTTACAGGCACAAAATCAAGGTGGCTTGTAGGTGCTATCACACCAAGTGCTACACATAAACGGCCTGTATGACACTTCAGGGACATTTCTGTAAGGTTTAGGTCACCAAAGTGGGTAGTAACTGACAATATAACCCCGTTTACTGGCCAGCCTTAGCAATAATTTGGCACTGAATGGCTTGGCAAAATGAAGTTAAAACTATGAGTAAGGCCCACAATTTTCTGCAGCAGAAAGCTTCAACTTCCATGTAGCGAGAACAAATAATCTGCAGTATTCCGCAGGAAGCCACCCATGCATTAATGCATGTGGCCTTTCTCAAAGAAGAAGCCACGCGTTTCACTTCACTTGCCAAAGGTCGTGGAAGAGTTGGCTTTTTCTTGCAGCTCGAGTAAGGCCCCTAACTTTCTGCAGTGGAAAATTCCAAATTCTGTGGATGCAGAATAAAGAAATTAGTGGGGGTACTTAAGGAACTTATGTGAGAGTAATGTGAAAGCATTGCAATTATATTTTGATTTGATTTGATTTATGAGGTTTAATGTCTCAAAGCGACTCAGGCTATGAGAGACGCCGTAGTGAAGGGCCCCGGAAATTTCGACCACCTGGGGTTCTTTAACTTGCACTGACATCACACAGCACACGGGCCTCTGGAATTTGTTGTTAGTGGCTGTTATTGGTAATAAGAATATAAAATGAAGGAACAGATGTTGCTAGCCGCGGCATCTGCCATCGAAGCCTGAAGCACCTGAGCTGCGGTTAGCGGGAATAAAATGACACGGAGAGGACAGGGAGAAGGAAAGAAAGGCCTCCATCGAAATTCGACCGCTGCGGCCGGGATCGAGCCCACGTCCTTCGGGTCAGTAGCCGAGCACCATAACCACTGAGCCACCGTGGCGGACGCAATTATATTTCAATTTTATACCAATCATATGTTATTTTATTACAATTATATTTCAGTTCAGTTCTAATACTCTGTAGTTGGTGCAGTAGTAAGCACTAGTACTAACCATTACTGGTTACCATTTTGTAGCTTCCCGCCTTTGATGACACCATAATGTTTCGACCAATCTTGAGTTTTGAAACACCGTCATTTTGCATGTTTCCTTCTCTATAATGATAAAGAGGACACTACTATGCATGAATCACCATGTGGTATTCGCTTCTGACCGCTGTTGTGATTGGAGGCCCAGCCAGCGGAAACAGGCGAGCCAGGCAGGCGCCATCGAGCTACCGTGACCAAAAGTGCTGTGGTTCGGGGAAGACGCAAGAAACGCTGGTGTGGGGCGGCTACTGGCGACGACGTCGCCATGAACAAAGGCGTCTAAGCCCTTTCGCTGGTGATGCTGAATGTGGCGCTTCTCCTAAACTGTGCATGCCCGTGGACCAACGGAGGAGACACCGAGTGGCAGCAACAGCAGAGGCAACAGTGGCGCCAACCCATTGCCTGCGTGCCCCTGAGCAGCCCGACAAAGCGGGGGTGGACACAGCTGATTTGTCCCTCCCTCCTGAGGAGTCCACCGGTGCAAGCCGTCAGATCTCGTGTTTCAAAACGGCAAGATCGCTGCATAGCAGCCAACAATCCTTTGGGCCTGGTCGGCCAGCGGCTAACCAAAGAGTTCGCGACTGCAGGGCGCCAAAGTTCCGCTTTGCCAGCACGTGTTTCTGTGGTGTGTGCACGGTCATGTGGGGAGGGCAGAGCCTATGAAGAGGCTAAAGTCCCATTGGACGCTCGGCCAGCATGGGGTCCCCTAGCTAGGTTCCTGGGGAACGTCAACTGTATTTAAAGCTGCAATCTACAGTGTGTCAGAGAGCTTCTTTCCTGACTTTTGGTCTCCCTGTTTATGCTGTAAAAATGTAAATAAATCTTCAAGTTTACTGCCTCTCCTGAAGGCTTCGCTCCGTAGTCTGCCCACTTCGTCCTCATGCGGTGAAGGCCTCGGTCTTGACCACTAAGCATAACATCGCTAAATAATTTATCATCAATTTTTTCTGTCAAGCTGTCTCAGTTTCGGTTTCAACAACCAAACGATGGCTGTGACATCAAAGAGGCTATAGCACACGTGAAGCATGGAAAAACTGCGATATAATCGCTGCTTCATCAATTCATTACAGTGCTGAAGCCAGCCTTCCTCAAGAGCTGGAATGACAACGTATGAAGAAGCACCAATTAAATTGCAGTTTTTTATGCCTCACGTGACCTATAACCTATCTTAGATGTCACAGCCATTGTCCGGTTGTTGAAACCGAAAGAGCACGAGAAAGAAATTCGATTATAAATTATTTAGCAGTTGTAGGAGGATACCACATGGTACTCCACGTATAATAATGCCTTACACCTCATTACAAAGAAGAAAACATGCACTCAAAAGTTAGGTGTCTATACTCCTTTCGGTCCAGGCATGCTTGCAAACTCCAACCTTTTTTTGGGATATCGTTACAACTGCAAGAATATTTTTTCAGATGTCTTAAATTCCCCCTTAAATGTCTTAAATCTTATTGCTGTTCATGCAGCACTTAGCCCTGCAAGGTGTGCCCATCTACTGTGCACTGGCTAATGATGCAAGCAAAAGGAGCAAGTTCAGTGGAAGTACAGTCGAGCCCACTTATAACAAACCTGACGGCTAAGCGAATTGCGTTCTTTATATCCGAGGTTCGTAGTAATTAGACTTTTCATTTTAGAGCCAGAAATATGAAGTCCAACGAAACAGGCACTGATTTCTTACAACAGCTCATTATGTTTATCACAACACAGCGCTTTTCAAGCCTTCAAGAGCGGTCATACTAACTTCATATCCACGCCAGGGCAGTAAGTAAACAGACAGGTTATAACTAATCGTAGCTCAAGCATTTACAGCAACTAGTGGGAGGTTGGCCTCCTCATCATCAGATTCTCTGCAGTTGGGCAGCACTCCTGCTTCGCGTACAATGGCTTCGTCAGAGTCTGACTTTGTGATGCCTGTGTCAAGATCCGCACCAACGAAGCCATCTCAGTCTGTTTCACATCCAGCCACCTGTTCATCAACAACGCGTTGCTACAAATTCATATGCTTCAAATCAAGCGGATGTTAACCATTGTTCTCAGTCATTAATTGCTCCATAAAGCATACTTTATGGAGCCAGTGCTTGATGCACTATGCAGTCAGTCTCATCCAAATGGCCTTAATCCTTTTCACAGCAGCAAACAAAGATATCCGAACCGGATCATCACAGGTGTATTAATTGCTATCAGCATGAACTGGATGATGCACCGATGATGGGAAATCTGAAGCACGTGAATGACACCCATCTCCAAGGCTGGATGTTGAACTTGGCATTTGGTAACAAGAAGCCGCCGCGGTGGCTCAGTGGTTATGGTGCTCAGTTGCTGACCCGAAAAAAGGTGGGTTCGATCCTGGCCATGGTGACCAAATTTTGATGGAGGCGAAATTCTAGTGGCCCGTGTACCGTGTGATGTCAGTGCACGTTAAACAACCCTAGGTGGTCAAAATTATCTGGAGTCCTCCACTACGGTGTCCCTGATAGCCTCAGCAAATTTTTGGGACGTTTAACCTCATAAACCATTTGGTGACGTGAAGAATGTTGTTATTATACTCATTATTAGCACACCCTTCCTTGCCCAAGGCAGTATCCAAACATCTGTGGTCAAAAGTCCAGACTCAGCAGAAAATTCAGCAGACTCGAGACTAAAGCAGATTAAAACTGGTAGATACCATTAAAAGGACAAAGATATGCAAGGATGTATTGAGGCATATGCAAAATAACCCAAGTAAGACTGGCAACAGACCATGGGTTCACCTGCATCAGTAGAAGCTGAGACGTAGACCAGGGCAAACAGCAACAACCACTCCATGAGCACTGCTTTTCTCTGAAAAGTAAACAGAACTGGAGACAAGTACGACAACCCATGGGCCCAGTATGCCACGCAGCGTGTCAGGCACCCTGAAAGTAAAAAACAACGAAGATATATTAACAGATAAGTGTAACAAAAGGACAAATAAATTCGCAGGCTATCTCTTCATTGAGAGTAGATGTAAGCAATGAAATGCCCAGCTGGAAAGGCGCACCCTCACAAATACTGATAACCACATTCAAGTTTTGAGAAGCATTCCTCAGTAGCTGTTTTTCTTTCCTTAGCTTTTCTTTGCGAGTGACAGCGCACTCGGCTTTCTTCCCCACTTTTTATGAATGGCGACCCCCGACATCAGCGCTCGCCACATACCGAAGAGGGACCACAGCATGCTACACAGAGTGCTAACTTTCACCTGGGCTGGACACCGCCACCTCCATTTTGTTGACCACTACGCCAAAGAACAAATTAGAGTGGCTTAATGGCTGCACTGATGGATGTGCCACTGGCGTGCGCATTACATAATGATGGAAACTAACGCGGCACTGTCACCTCACTCATCAAGTGCCATCAGTTCTGCGCATGCACCTCTCGAGCTGCAGGACAGCTTCTTCGGGCCATGCACTGGCCTCACCTACCACAGGACTATGAAGACACTGTTCTTGACACATGTGCTGCTCCAGTGGCAGCGCAGAACGTATAGATACCAGGGGGCGAAGGAAAGCTTTTCTTATGTTCTTTTAGGTTCGGTTCATTGCTCTCCTCCGTTCTGATGCCAAGGTCACCTGTGGAACACTGGTAACAGGGGCTAAAATCGTTTCATGCTGCTAGCACAACACCAAGCATTGTGGGCTGAGGGTAACAACAGTTAAGGGCTGCGACAAGTACCATTCTGTGGAAGTCACACCTACAATGCAGACATGGACTGAAAGCAGTGCATCCCTCAGACACGTAATACATGTTACCCCAAATGAACATTGGCAACCTTCGTGTTTTATATCTTTTTGCAAACGTGTTACTATTTCTTTAAGCTTGACACTTCTTTTGATCAGTTTAAGACCAACAACTCTTCCCACTCTTATCTGCACAAAGTTTCTTCTTCTGACAAAAGAAGAAAAAGAAAGAAGCAAAATATTTGCACACCAAGGCCCCACGACACTGGCAAAGGAACCAGCACTGAAGGCAAGAAAAATTGGACCTTGCCAATTCAGCACGAAGACAAACTTAATGTGAGCTCATTGCAAGGCCCTGGCTCCAGCCAAAAGCATTCCATACAGCATAAACTGTCTGCTTGCCCTTCCATTACAGTGCATTCTAGATGCTGCCATAATATAGTGTCACTTTTTTAGCTAAGAATACACTTAGATGCTCGCAACAACCAACCTTTTGTTATGCACTAATAATAAAAATATGTTTCTGGTATACGCAAAGCTACATTTATTTGTAGGATGCACCTATGAAAGCACAGTATACCTGACCGTAAATGTAGAGCAGAACATTTCTGATCTGAACTTCCTTGAATTGCAAGCAGCACTAAAAGTAGGTTTTTCAAGTTATATGAAAACAAAGAAAGACCAAGCTGCAAGTGCAAGATTTTGCTTTGTATGATGCAGATCAGCTTCATTTAGGAGCCACATTATTATCACAACCACTGGTGTGGGGTTCAACCTACCTGATCTGCATATGGGTTATGAGAGATGCTGTACAGTGGAGTGCAGTGCAGTGTTTTAAAGATTCAGTAACTACTGGCACACAAGGAGCTTGGGCTGGCTTGTCGTGGCCGCTGCCAATAGCCAGTCACCAGAATTAATTACACTATACGGTTTGAATGCCACCTAGCACTTTCACGCATTTCCTTCAATGGTCCAACGATCTATAGAACTCATCACTGCTCACATCAAAGCTTGTCCTAAGGCTTTTCGCCATCTACAGTACCACATGTTGTGTACTGATCACAATGAAGAAGATGCAACTTGGAATCATTTTCTAATATCTGGGACAAAAAAGAATGTCCACACAAATGCTTCAATTGCAGTTTGCCACAGAGGAGACAAAAAAAAAAGCAGGAAAGGTGAAATGGCACAGCTTGTAACCTTGAAGTATGCAGGCCAGGTGTAGCATAGGCATAGTTGGAAACCATTCCGACTGCGAACTTGTCGACCGAGCAGCACTTCGAGATTTACGGCAGCACAAAGCAGGTGTTGTGTCCTGCACCGGGGAGGCCTCAGAGGTTGCAAAAAAAGTCTATAAATTATTCGAGCAGAGGCATACTGGATACTTCATTTTTCTACAACACATAAGGTAAATTTTGCAAATCCAAAAGAATCTACTACTAATACAGAGTTTGTCTCTGTCCCTTCACTCTGCAATGTTCACTACCAAAAAGAATTAACCCTGGCCAAGATATCTGTCATCCTTCCACTCAATTCTTTCTGACTGGCTGTGAGACCTTTGCAAGGAATCAAATATAAGTGCCTGTCCTTCGATTTTTGAAGATCTGTCTCTAAGATCATGAAGAAATGCTAAAACCACATCGTTTTCACTATATGAAGATTTTTGGCACCGTGGGGCAGTTTTCAAGGCCTCATTGTCATTCGGCCCTGGATTCAGCTCAACATCCATGGACAACAACAGTTTCATCACATAGAAACACTCATGCACATAGTTCAAAAGCAGCTGTGGGCATGGGAACACTACAGGGAATGCATTATGTGAGCGTTGAGAAGAACTGCAACTAACCTGAAACAGCCAGAAGCAGAACAAAGTTGTCAGCTGCATTGTAGCATTGTCCCCATGACCAGCTGTGAACGGCACCAGTCACTTAGTGGGAGCCACAGGGACTGGCTGGAGTCAGCGTGACAACTTGTAAGTCAGCAGAGCATGCGTTAGTTTACACTTGTCTGTCTGCAGCATGGATAAGGTGCCACGAAGGAGCCTGGGCTGGAGACTGCCTCGAGCTGGAAGAGGCGGAAATGGAACAGGTTTGTCAGCTGCATTGCAGAGCTATCCTCATGCCCACTGCCCAGTGTCACTTCATGTGCCCCTTTGTGATGATGTTAACATCACAAAGTGACGCATGAGCTATCAGGGACGCTGCAGTGAAAGGCTCTGGGTTAATTCTAGCGCTCTTCAACATGTGCCAACATTGCACTGCACATGGGTAGTTTTGAATTTCACCTTCACCGAAATATTGGCACTACAGCCAGGACTGAACACACTACTTTGAGATCGGCAGCCGAACACCAAAGCCACTAAGCCACCACGATAGGTAGGAAATGTAGGTACCTAATCATATATTTAGCCACCATGATAGGTACGAAATGTATCTACCTAATTAGATGTTTATCAAAAGCGTTGTTTTGTTTTGTTGGGTTTTATGGCACAAAAGCAACTAAGGCCATCATACACTTATTGCAAGGTTTATTGTGTCTCTTTGGTGGGAGGGAGTTAGATTTTTTTTAAATACTAGAAATGCTTTAGAAGCATTGCTTCTTTCAGGAAACTAAAACAGATCAAGTTTTAACGAGTGCATTATCTTCTAGGATCAAGCTTAGGTGGAAAGGGATATGTTTATTACAGAATAGAGTAAGATATTTTTTCCTTAGTTGTTCAAGTTGTGGCATGAGAATAAAATATGGTTTACTGTGAGCTCACCACCCCACTTTTCACATAGAAGTCTGTCCTGTTTTGTCGATTATAAGTATCAGGTGTGTGTGTCCAATACAAAGACGACATAAAATTACTTCAGAGAAACATTCTTGGTGTGTGCATGTCTTCCATTCTCCTATGATGGGCTTTACCAGATGCAGCATAGTATTTACTCCATTATTCCATTTAGCCTGCCATTGATCTCTCAACTCATACTGTACTAACTTGATGCAATCTCTGAATGGGACTGAAATTGAAAATCGGTTTTTGAGAAAAGGAAATGACGCAGTAACTATCTCACATATCTCAGTGGACACCCGAACCAGGCTATAAGGGAAGGAATAAAGGAGGGAGTGAAAAAAGAAAGGAGGAAGGAGGTGCCATAGTGGAGGTCTTTGGAATAATTTCGACCACCTGAGGATCCTTAATGTGCAATGACATCGCACAGCACACGGGTGCCTTTTGCGTCTCGCCTCCATCGAAACGCAGCCGCCACGGTAGGGTTCCAACCCAAGTACTCCGGCTCAGTAATAGAGCTTAGTGAATGGGATGTGCATTTTTTTAATGTCCTCCTTCCCAGCTTGCACAGAATGCTAGTCAGTTCTCTCATTTCTGACTGTCCTAACACGGTTCGGTACACAGCAGAATCTTATTGTGCATCCGTGTAGTGTGGCTTTTTCAATGTTATGAATCATGCTTCCTATTAAGGCTTCAGCTGCATTTCTGAAATGTAATGCCATGAACAAGCTTAGAAAATCAGTATAGATTAAGCAGCTTTGATATTCTGATTGATTAATTTTTCTATAGATACACAGACAGCATAGCATATGGCAGTAAAAATGAATGTGCAGTTTGGCAGCCTTACTATTTTTTCTCCAGTTCCCTCGTACAACAGCTCTTCCAACATAATTGTCAGTTTTTGAGCCATCTGCATGAAATTCTGTGTAGCTGATATTTTTTTCTTTTAGACCTAGGTACTCTTGTAGTATGTGTTAGAGCAGTGTTTGCTTTTTACGAATATGTGTCAATGTGAAGTCGCATACAGATGAGGCTGTACCAGGGGGGCATTGGATGTTGTCTTGAGGCAATATTAAGAAGGTATCCATTATTCCTAACTCTTGGTGTATATCTGCGAAGAGGAGTAGTAAAGGCCTGATGGATGGGGCTATATAATTGAACAGAGTTTTGCAAGTGCATGTAGTGACTGTAGTATGAATAAATTTTTTAAAATCTGCACGTATTGTCTAAAAAATTTTATTCCCAACAAAGTAAAGGAAACACGCAAAAATAATCCCTGGATTACGCGTAAAGTCTTGCACCTAAAACGAAAACTAAAGCGATTAAAACGAAACGCTGTTGAAGCTGCGCAAGGTGCTCTACGACAGGCTGTGGGGCAATCAAGACGACATTATTTTGAGCACACGCTACCCAGCTTCATTCAGAATGCTCCGCAGAAGTTTTAGAGACACTTGTGCAGGAAAAACAAACCTGTCGACCAAATTCTGCACAATGGCGTTCTTATCACCGATAAAACAAGCATTGCTGGGCATTTTAACAGATATTTCCAGAGTGTTTTCACGAAAGCAAATTCCGTCTTATGTCAACTTGCTCTATCATGTCATCCCAAACCAACCATTGTATCTTCTGCAGGTGTGTTTTCAGTGTTGTTGAATCTGAAAACAAAAGTGTCTCCTGGTCCAGACGGAATTCCAGATATGTTCTTGCACCGTTATAGTGAACTTTTATCCCAATTTCTAGCCATAATTTTTCATTCCAGCCTATCAACCGACACTGTTCCCACGGATTGGAGAGTTGCGCGGATTGTGCCAATACTGAAAAAAGGTACAGCCTCATTTGTTACTAATTTTCGTCCGATATCACTTACATCTTCTTCTTGTAAACTAATCGAACACATTGTAGCCACTTATATAACTTCTTTTCTAAACGACAAAGACATTCTATCGTCACATCAACATAGATTTAGAAAGGGCTTTTCGACCGTCACTCAATTAACTTCTGTTGAACATAGTTTTGCTGACATTCTAAACAAAGCAGGGCAGATGGACGTCATTTTTCTAGATTTTAAGAAGAAGATTTTTATAAGCGTTTGACCTTGTTTCTCATGCTAAACTAATATATAAGCTTGAAAATATTGGTCTTCCTTCTTTCATAATTTCCTGGGTTTCTGCATACCTTTCTAACCGCGCCCAGTTCGTCAGTATTGATGCCCATTGTTCCAATTACCTTCCAGTCACTTCTGGCATGCCGCAAGGAAGTGCGCTTGGACCATTACTGTTTTTGGTCTACATCAATGACATTGTCGATGTAATTAGTGAACCAGTGCAAATCAGGCTTTTTGCCGATGATTGTGTTTCATTTCATGAAGTCAGATCCTATGAAGACCAAGCCATCCTTAATTCTAACCTTCACAACATTCACTCATGGTGCAGTCGATGGGAGATGACAAAACAGTCTTTATGAAAGTGACCAATCAACAAAGTAGCCTATCATTTCCGTATGCCCTTCCAAATCATCCGCTTGAGGAAGTTAACGAATACAAATACTTAGGTGTTACTATAACCAATAAACTTAGCTGCAACAAACATATAACCAACATATGTATGTCATCCTTTCGGAAACTTTGTTTTCTTAGGCATAGATTAAAAGGTGCCCCTTCTAGTGCAAAGCTTCTAGCCTACACATCCATCATCAGGCCGAAACTTGAGTACGCATGCACCGTCTGGGACCCTTACACAAAACATAACATTGAGGCACTGGAAATGATCCAGTGAAAGTGTGTTAGATTCATCTTTAATAAATATCGTTCTACTGACTCTCCAACCACTCTTATGGCACAAAACAACATACAGACATTGCAAACAAGAAGAAAAATTCAACGACTGAAATTTCTTTTCCTACTCAAAAATAACACTCTCCATGAGCCCAGATTTATTTCTTAAACCGATCACAACGCGACTAACACGACATCGTCACAAGGAATCACTAACACCTTACTGCGCTAGAATCAATGCTTATAAATACTCATTTTTTCCTCACACAATAACTCAATGGAATGAACTCCCACCTGAGGTTGTAAACAGCATTGATGCCATTAACAAAATTACTTATTCATAATTGCTGTGTTGTTTTTTTCCCCCTTGTTCTTTACTATGTTCTGTTACGGTTATGTTAGTTTTGTGCTATGTAATCTGTCGTGCCTTTTTTTTTGTGCTTTTGCCCCTCCTGCTTGGACCCATCTTAGGGTCTGCAGTATTCTGTAAATAAATAAATAACTATGGGGTAACAAAGGTGTCGTAGCAGGGACCTTATTTTCAGGATGTATGCACACGTAAGCATTTTATTTATGTAAAAAAAATGCTGCAGTCTGAGGGCCAAGCAGAGAGGGCAAGGTAACAAGAACAGCCTAGGAAAAAAGTAAATCAAACTGTGAAGAAGATGGTCATTCACCTAGTCGCACTGCCATCGCTCAGAGTGAGAGCCTGCTTAGCCTGACCAACCACAGACTGTATTTCACCACTGCAACCACTGACCTAAGCACTGACCTAAGCACCTGTTACATTTCATAGGGGTTCGGTAGCACCAACTACCACCAAGCCAATCGGTAAGTAGCACCACTAAGATAATCAGAGAAGAAATGTGGGAAGAGCCGTCTTTGGGAGCATTACTGGAAGCTTTCGCTGTCAACGGCGCAGTGCAAGTTGTGAGAATGTGTTCTACAAAGGCTGAGTGGAACAATTACGACGTATAAAAATCATTCAACATCTATCAATAATGGCAGACCACAATAGAAGAGCTGCAAAAGCGTTTTCGAAGACTCAACCAACGCTGCGTGAATAAGTTCACAAACAACAACCCCTGCCTGAAAAAAAACTGGAGGGGACACTTATTTTTCGCTTTCAGGGTAACATGCGATAGCATAATGGGTCAATTCCCATATATGCATAAGGTCATTCTCTCCTTTACATATATAGATCCCTGGAAGTCCTCATACCACTCCTGGTGCAGTGGTGCAGCAGTTAAGCAATGTGCCACTACGCTGAGATAGCAGGTGCTCCCAGTAGTGGGCCTTATGCGGCCCAGGTTGCTCTTCCCGAGCAAACATTCATTAATCTAACTGCCACCTGCCACAGTGCGCAGTTTGCTCACAATCCGATGGGCAGGTTGTGATCACATCGAAGGTCACATGACCTAGGCGGCCCACCTACCTCCTAGGTTGCTCTCTGGGCACCACCTGGCAAAACCATGCTCGTGATTTTTCGCTCACAACGTCAACAACGCCAATGCCAGACTTTTTGGGTAACGAGGCCTTTAACGCTATCATATTAAAAAGAAAATGCGCTTAATCTAAAAGCAGCAAAGATGACTGCTTTGGATCTTCCCCCATACAGCATCGTCGAAGACCGCGGCCTCAGAGCACTGATGAACGAAGTGGTGCCGGTACATAACCTGCCGTCTACTTCAAAACTAATGTGCTTGTCCAGTGTCTGTACAGCGACACAATAGCAAAGGTAAGAGATGAATTCTGCAATGCTCTTGAAGATGGCACAGGCACAGAGATTATTAAGCCAAACCTGCCACTTCCCCGCTCCACAGTTCAAGGTGATGCAGTTCACCTTCAACATGCGCCAAAGGCTCGGAGCTCACTTGTCTAATAACACTGCCACTTTACTAGAGCTGCAATGCGTCAAGTGGGAGATACCAAACGACTGTGTCACGTAGACTGCAACAAATAATGGCCACAACATTCGAGCTGCTGTCAGAATGTTGCCATGGTTGGAGTGGTCATGCTTTGTTCCCATGCTTCAATTGGCCATTAGTGATGCAAGGTCATGCACACCAACAAAGAACAAGCTGTGCAAGAAAGCAAGTGCAATCGTCGGACACTGCAAGCACAGTCCTGAAGCACAGAAGAGATTCGAGGACTGGCAGAAGCAGCCAAACAGGGACGTGCTTTACACTGTTCACGACATTGAGACACGGTGGAACTGCCCGTACCTTATGCTTTCACGGTTGCTTGAGCTCAAAGAAGCCATCACACTTGAGCTTGCCTCCTATGCCACAACTGTTGATTGCTCAGACTCTTCACAGTGGAAAGATGCAAGTGAATTCATGGAGGCACTAAGGTCACTGTATAAAGCGACTCTGATTTCAAGCACTGAAAACTACCCCTCACTTTCATTCCAGATTCCATTTACCTTTGGAATACTGCACTGCCTTGAAACCTCAGATGGCAACCATGGTATTGGGAGAAGAAGAAGGGCTTGAACTGAGACATGTTTGTGCGGAGCTCTGTATTTTATTCTTGTTTCTCCTGTTCACAGTCATCTTGTGAAGGCTACGAACTGCCTTCTGTGCAAACGGAGGCCAAGGACACTCCTCTGGACAGATTTTCAGCAAGGTGGGCGAAATCTCAAGTAAGAAAACCTAACTGACAACCCCAAGTGCAAGCCAGGCTTAGCTCGACGCTGCTGAGCAAGGCCACGCTACGCGCCTGTGGCATGGATTCGGCTTCATCGGTGGCAGCCACACGGCTGTCTGCTGCCTCCACGTCAAAGCAAGCTTTGGTGGCTACAGCCTTGCCCACTGGAGCGTCTTCCGACTCTGTGACTTGTGACCTGGACTGCTCCACCGCCCTCGTGCCACTTGCACTGCCTCAAGGAACTGTGCCCGTGGCTCCAGTTGCGTCTCCCCTTCCGAAGTCAACAGTACCGGCTGAGCCCCTGACACCTCGTCAGATGTCTCATGGAACTGTGCCTGTGGAACCAGTTATGTCCTCCCTACCAAGGCTTCCCGTACCGACTGAACTGACTGAGCCCCTGCCATCTCAACAGAAACCCCCAGTGAGTAGCGCCACAGATGCACTTCTACCGACTCTAAAACTGTTCTGTGTCACCATCAAGCCTACATTGTGCTTTGACATAAATGCCATGCCTCCTCGTTACTTTCAAGCCCCTATTGATCACATTCAGGGCTCGTCTAACTACCGTGGATTTGTCATTCATCACCCTTCCAACACTATCATCATGAACCTACCATCCTTAGCGGCCGCTGAGAAAATGTGCACTGTTACGCAGATCCCCCTGGACTCAAGTAAACATGTCCCCGTACAAATATATTACGCATCCAGGCCTGACACCCTCCGACGCATTGTCTACCATGTGGACAGCACTAGCCCTCCTGAGGAAGTGAGAGCAAATATCCGCTGTTCAACAGACGCAATACTCCAAGCTCGGCCTATGGGGTGCCAGGGCACGTACCTCCGCACCCTTCAGGGCCCATCCAATCTACCAGACTACATGACCTACTATGGCGTGATTGTCAAGCCACAGCCCTTTCGTCCAAGCCACATCTTCCGTTATCATTGTCATACAGAAGGGCATACGCAAAATACCTGCCCCAATCCTGTAGTAGTGGTCGATATGGAAGAGACAGCAGGCCTTTGAGCCTTGTGCAAATTGCCAAGTCACGACAATTGTTCTCCTGCTTGTCTGAAGACGGCAAAAAAGTTGAATAAGCCGTCTGGGAGCACTGGTATCAGCACAAGCAATCGCTTTGCTGCTCTAGCGTGTGGTGAAGACTACTTCTCCGAACTTCCTACACATGACTCCCTAACTCTCAACGTGCCTGCTCAGCAACTTTCTTACGCACAAGCTGCTAACCGTCGAGGAAGGAAGGCTGTATCAAGACGTAAAGCCATAGACAACATAGATGAAGACATCGCTCTCGAGAATGCCATCGCAGAGGCTTGTTGCCATTTAGAGGAACTCACTAAATGCCGAGAACAGCAGCGCTCACAGCCAAGTTGGAGAAAAGTAACAAACGAGCTACCTTCTCCCGAAACATCTCCAAACAGCAGTGTGCCACATACCGGCGTCGACGTCCCACTAAAAGTGCGCTCCCCGGCAGTGAACAAAATAATGGCACTCAAGAAGCAGTTGAACACCCTGATCGTTGAAGGTCTTTGACCTCACTATGGATAGTGCATCACCTCTGGTGGTGCAATGGAACTGCCGAGGCTTTGCTAATAAGTCACCTAAGGTGACTATCCGCCTGCGCGATGGCAAACTGAAGGCTTGGACCTTCCTTCTTCAAGAGCACAATTCCCTTCCTTGCCGCTCTGATCTCTGCGCGTATCATTCTTCTTCCATCCCTAATCACCGCTGCATCGCTTCCCCCCTCCATTCTGGTAAATATGCAATTTATGTTCATCGTTCTGTTTCCCATACAAAGATCGATCTTTCACAGTGGTGCAACACTCGCCAAGAGGTCGTTGGCCTTCTCCTAAAACCTGCACATACACCACTGATACTTGTATCTTTCTATGGTCGTCCGGGAACAGTATCTCCCAACCTAGGTTGGATTCGTTTCCTCCGCAACAACTACTCGGGCACCCCTATTTTAGTTGGTGGAGACTTCAACGGTTCTCACACTTTGTGTGTTCTTTGTGTGAGAACAGCTACCCTTTGGATTCCTCCCGGGGTGCTCACATTCATAGCACCTTTATAGATCATTCATTCCAACTACTAAATCAACCGCAAACTTGAACCCCCCCCACGGGTGGTCCATATTCACCTGATTTGTCTCGGTGGCTAGGCACCGGCAACCCTCATTGGACTGTTGAACCAGATACTCGGGGCAGTGATCACAGCTCTATTTTAATCTCCATCACACCTTCGTGTCTCCGGAAAATACGCCACAGCGTGCGCTTTACATCATGGGATTCCGTATGCGCAGATAATCGGTTGTCTACATTGAACCCATCTAATGTTCTGACTACACTCTAGGCTGTTTTGTCAACTCACACATTTTCCACTACTGTAAATAAGGATGCTTCGAACCCGGACATGCACCTTCTTAATCTCTGGGCTCTTTGTCCTTGGGCAGATCGTTATGCCTTTTGTAATCCCAATGACCCTTCAGCTCTTCCAGCTCTTCATTGCGCTACTGCACGTGCGCAGTGCTACTCAAAGCAACTTAGCAGACAACGATGGGTTAGAGGTATGCCTGCCTCTCCTCTACACAGGGTAATCGACATCTTTGACGGGTATTTCATGCCATGGAATGCACTTCTCAAGTAGCTGATTGTCCCGAAAGCATTTGCTTGGCTCTGAATGTGGATGAAGTTTCATTTGCACAGCAGGCAGCCCGTCAGTTTTTCCGACATCATGACTGTGTTCCTACCCCTTCTCCCATATTATCAATTTCTGAGCCCCCTGATGAGGTTACTTCAGATTTTCAGCAAGGCAGAAATTTGGGCGAGTTGGTAAGTATTCATGATTTTGTTTACAGTGCAACAAGAATGAGACAGGAGACAAAAGAGTGACACAAACAAGCGATGAGGTTACTACAGATTTTAACATGGAAGAATTGCTGGCCTCCACAGATTGCTTCAAAACAAGCACTGCACCTGGACACGACGTCGTATCCAACTCGTTGTTTCGCAATTTGGAACGACCTGCTCTACAGTACCTCCTTGATACATTCAATGAGGTGTGGCATTCTGGAGTTATTCCTGCAGAGTGGAAACATTCTATCATTGTACCTATACCCAAATCCAGACAGCCGGCAGTTTCTTTTTCAGCCCTCCACCCTATTTCACTTCAGCCTACTATCTGCAAGCTTTATGAACACATTCTAGCAGCTTGCTTGTCACGGTGGCTGGAATCGAATGACTGTTATCCAGAATCTCAAATTGGGTTCTGCCCTCAAACTGGAACAGGAAATGGTCTTGGCTGTTTTGGCTGCGGACGTACTTAACCATTCTTTCCATAGTCTTGTTCATACGGTGATCGCTACTGACATCACAAAGGCATATGACAACGTTCTTCACTCTGAAATTCTTGGCACCCTTCACGAACTCAGTCTCCCGCATCCATTTCTCCTTTCAATTCACTCATTTTTAACAAACAGAACCTTCAGCATATATGTCTATGGGAAACCTTTTGATCACTTTACCTCCAAATGCAATGTACCCCAGGGCTCCGTACCCACATTATTTAATGTAACTTTTATGCCTCTTGCCCGAGCCATAGAGAAAATAGCTTCAGCACATGTCCTTGCGCATGCCAATGACATAACCTTAAAGTCCTGTCATCCAGAAGCGTCTGTGCAATAGTCGGCGCTCCAGCAAGCACTGAATGCCTTCACATCACGACTACCCCCTTTAGGTCTAACCTTATCGGGTAATAAATCATGTTTCATTCGCATTAGAAACAGATGTGGCTTAAGGAAAGCAGCCCCTTTTACCTTCACGGTAGAAAATTCTCAAATTCCTCAAGTAGAAAGTGTGCGTGTTCTAGGTCTTCTACTTCATACTTCTGGAACTGGGACTCCGTGGCTAAACGCAACCTGTAAATCGGCTCACGCTACTCTTGGTCTGATTCAATGCATAGCTATGTGCTCTGGCGGAGCACGCTTTGATACTGCTTGTCAGCTTGTGCGCTCCATCCTCCAGTCGCGGATAGTGTACCAGGCCCAATTTCATCGCCTCACCTGTCGACAGTGGGACTCCCTTGAACCAATCAATCGGGAGGCTATGAGCGCCATAACTTATCTTCCTCGCATCACACCCATACCCATTCTGCAAGAGTACACTAAACTTAATGCGCTAAACTTAAGTGAAATTGTCGACCAGCGTGAGGCAAACAGACAATGCAAGATGTTGCTTCAGCTTCATCGTTTACAGACTCTTCCTCCATGGTCATACTGTCAACTCACAGACAATTGCTCCTCTGCTTCGCCGCTGATATCAGCCATGCATCTACCTTGAGCCACCGAGACACCACTGAGCCACCGCGGCAGGATACCCACTTTTGATACTGTTCCCATTTACACCGACTCCCTTGCTACCCTTAAGCAGCTTAAGGCTGTCCGGCATGCATTCCAAATTACTTAATCCATTCACCAACTATTCACAAAATACCCCTGTCCTGTGCATATACACTGGATTCGCGGCCATGCTCACGATCCGCATAATATTCATGTGGATACAATGGCACACCTTGACACATCAGACATCCTGCCACCTTTTCCTCTTCCCCCAATCCATTCCTGTCCCATGTTTCCGAGAAACAGGCTTGGCATCGGCGAACAAGTGCTCTAATTCCTCCGTGTTCATACTCTCTCTCCCATAGCCTCACTCGGGAGGAGGAGGTATCTGTGCAGCAGATTCAGGCAGGAGCGGCTCTGACTCCTTCTGTGCGTCATCGGTGGCATGACAAACATTTCGAAGTGACTGATAAGTGTCCCCATTGTGGTGCTGCGCCAGACCTGTGTGACAAAAAACACTTGCTCTGTGGACTTGCCCAGCTACAGCTTCTGTGAGGCGATGCTTCCTAAGGAAGGTAGGCCTGCGATGAGACATTGCAGGCGACTATCACAAGTGGACACATGATAATCGCTTTATCGAGAACCTTTGCCACTTTTTAAGCGAGGCTTGTTTACACTCTTTCTTCTAACTTTCTCTCACTTTCTCATATGCCTAATGTCAATCATCTCGAATAAAAAAAAACGTGGTATTGCTAAAAACCTTGAGAAGTCCATCAAGGCTCGCTTTGCTGAGTACCTCTCTGATGTAGTGGCCAGTATGGCAATGTTCTTAGGCCCACGATTAAGGCTATAGTTCAACATGCATCTTGCCATAATATGTGGCTCAAGGATCTTGCAGCAAGGAAACTCCAGGCGGATGAAGTGAAACCCAGTGAAGACACTTTTAAGTCAGCATCAATGTCGCGCCCTTCGGTGGCATCCAGTGTGTGGAGTGCTTTAGATTCTGTGGTCATGAAGGCAAATGCAGTTGAAATCTGTCCCTGAAAAAGAAATAGCAGCTTATACAGCAGATGCTCTACTGGGGAGAGGCAAGGACCCTTGTGAATGGTGGCAGTCCGCTGGTCGCTTCAAGTACCCCCATTTGAGCAAACTGTGCATGCGGTACCTGGCCATCCCTGCTACTTCTGTGCCAATGTGAAAGAGCGTGCTCAGCTGCAGGGGGTAGTGTCTGTGTGTAGCAAACGTTTACTTTCCGAATATGTCGAGCACTTTATCTTCCTGCATCATAGCTTGTACTAGTTTCATTGCCACCAGTCAAGTGCCCTTTTACAGTATTTTGTTTTGCAAAGGTCCTCATTGCCCAATCTATTTAACCGTATTACCAGTTGCACAGGGTACTACTGCAAATCATGTTATTTTTGTTGATATGCAGTCATACGTAACCTCATTGTGTTACAATTTCTCAGGGCCATTGTCATTCGTCATGCATGGCAGGATTGGATGCTGCACACTTTATGCCATCTAGCCATGCAGCTTACAATTCTATGAAATTGGAGTTTTATTTAGTTTTCCTTTCTGATATAAACAAGGTCAGCAGTGTTTGTCAATTTCTTTTATATTTTGCCATTTTTTTTACTAGAAAAATATTCTACAGTCGATTCAATATTTGAAGGCATTTATTCTGCATATTAGTATTTGAAATTTTTAATAATTGCACACCCCTACTTGTAGCCAGGGCTCGTGACTTGCTTATTCTTGTTTGTTGCTTATTCTTGCTTATTATTCTTGATTCTTGCTTATTTTAAACCTAAGTCACTATGGATGATGAGGAATTTGGGGAATGCTACCTTTCTTTTATGGAAAAAGTCCGCTGCTTAGTTTAGTCCTTTTTGAGAGAGTAATCATTATTAGAAGAATGAGCCATAAAAATGTTTGTATTTCAACCACAGTGCCAGCCACCCATCATAGAGCCCAAGGGGACATTATGGGAACTTGTAAGCAGGCCTCATCCATGTCAGATGTACACCCCAACTGTAACCAAATATGGTGTAACTCAGGGCAGTTCACCACACAAGGTTACCCTAGCTGCACATGAAAAAAGAAAAACCAAGAAGGGAGGACGAGACAGGAAAGATTTGAGAAAGATGACAGGAAAGCGAAAGATGGAGAGGAGGACAGGAAAAGACATCTGCTGATTTCCCCTGAATGGGTCAGTCCGTAGGTGCCGCCTACACGAAGCTGGGGCCAAAGTGGTGTGTTGCCTCTACCGAAGAGCCTTAAAGGTCCAAACACCCAGTGTCGGCTAAACCACCGGGATCCCCTTTTTCCTGGATATGGCTATGGCATGCACAACTAAGCATGGGTGCTTGGAGTCTGTGGTGTGGCAGAGTACACACAAACACCTGCTTTAACCGATGCCCCCTGCTGGGGTTCATCAAAAGAATAATTGCTGAGCCATCTCACAAATGGCCAAAAATCGCCAGCCACGTGAACACCATACAACTATTTGCATGACGAGGTGTGAATACAAGGCAGAACAGCGCAAGCTACACAGGGACAAGAAAGTCGACGAGACACACACAGCGCTGTGTGTGTCTCGTCTACTTTCTTGTCCCTGTGTAGCTTGCGCTGTTCTGCCTTCTGATGAACCAACTAGCCCGCGATGTGTTATTCAAGTGTGAATACACATGCCTGTATGCATTCATTAATAGTGTTGGGCCAATCAGTGGTGGATTGAGTTACTGTGGAAGAGGTTCAACACTCCCCAATCAAAAAAGACCAATTGTAACTCGCCACAACACAACTGGAACCACTTGCACCCTTTCTTCATCAACAGCCAATGTCCACTTCAGGACAAAGGCCTGCAATGGACAAGACCCTTTTCCTACGCAGTTTACCCCAAAAAAGCCAAGCACCAGGCCGAAGGAAATCTTATACAAATTAAAAAACCAGTGGATACTCGACAGCACTGGAGATCGAACGCAGCACCTTCCAAATATGAGACAGACGCTCTACCACAAGACCATAGCTTCGGTCAAAAGGGCCACAAGCGGGCTTTCATTGCACGAGGCAGAATAAGGGTTGCTTGATGGCAGAACGAATCACTGGCTTGTCAATGCAACGGTTTGGTCCAAGACCCTTTTCCCAAGCAGTTGACCTCAGAAAAGCCGAGCACCACGCTGGTGGAAATCTTGTAAACATTACAAAACCGACAAAAAATCCTGACAAAAAAGTTGGTTGGTTTATGGGGTTTAATGTCCCGAAGCGACTAAGGCTATGAGAGACGCCGTAGTGGAGGGCTCCGGAAATTTCGACCACCTGGGGTTCTTTAACGTGCACTGACATCCCACAGTACAAAAAAGTAAGGCACCCTTCAATACCCCAAAAATTAGGTTTTTTTCAAGGATCCATGGAAATTCCTGGCCTCTCAAGGCTCTTGAAAGTTCCTCTTTTACAATCAAGGGTTTCCAAAGGTTTCAAGCCTGCAAGGAAGCCTTGACAGCAAGAATCAATGAACTCCAAATGTAACGGCTCAAGTCAGTTGAGAGACTGTCACTGCTGCCTCATGTCCATGCAAGTAATCGCATGAAGACCATGAGCTTCTAAAGAAAAAGGTTGACAATACCTCAAACAAGCAACTGTGAAACCAAATCAGAGCCAATGCACAGCACGACACTCAACATAGACAAGTGAAGCCACCCAACCTCATCAAGGAGGATGGTCTGTGATATCAGCCGAAGAATCCTCCATTATTCCACCTCTATCCTGAGGAAACACACTACACAGAACGTTTAGTGTTGATCATGCCCCCTTCCACGATGCCAGTACTCGTTATTTCCCAGAAGCCAAGTGTGTCTCATGCCTGCTCAGGTTTGTGCAGAAAAAGTGTAGAAACATAGCTTGACCAGAATGACCATGTCCGAGTGTTCGAAACTGGAGCAGCCCAATGTTGTTGTGTTGTGTTTTATGGTACATGGGCAATTCAGGCCATCATGCACCAAACTCAAGGTATATGCCATGAGCTTAGCACTGGCTGCGCCGCCTGCCACCGCTCTTGCGAAGCAGTGACGGGGCTGCTCCCGCTGGCTTGCTGTTTGCTGCTGGCTTGTTCCTGCTGTTCGGTGGCCATTTGCTTATGTGTTTCTCTCAGAAACTAAACATAAATTCATGTGCTGCCATACACAGGCTTTATGGATTCAAGAGATTATTGGACAAGCATGCTATTAATCTCAAAGACAGGTTTAACATTGGAAATCACAGCTTTCCTTCCTGCGCAATTTGGGCGCGCTCTGTTGTTTATGACGTGAGTTGTAAGCGACCCATGGCTCCATATCGCAAAAAAAAGAAACTGCTCTGGAGATGTGACCAATCTGAGTTTATCCCTGCCCTGGTTTTCTTTTACACATAAACAGCGTCACGCTACTAAACATAGTTCACAACTCCTAACCATGCACTGGTATGGCAAGATTAATTGGTTGCTATATAGGTGACATGGGATGTCTGCGTTTTATGCTGCCTATTTACCTCGGTCATGTACTGCGTCGTGGCATGTAGTGCTTCTGGCTCATTCCTGTGCACTCTATTAGACGGCTGCATTATCTTTACAACATGCAGATGCCCTTGCGATTCTACTAACATAGGCTTCACTATGGCACCTGTGCACGATTCTGCGAATGGAACCTGACACTGCTCCACAGCTCGAAAGGCAAATTTATGCAAGCATGAAACTTCATATTGTACCTATTTGTCTGCAATACTTTTGGTTGCAGAAGGCTAATAATAATACTCCCAAAATACAATGATTTCGTTTTGTTCATTTTTTGTTTCTTCTATGTTAATTGTTCAATATTTTTTTGTGAAGGAAAAGGCGTCTAAATGTATGACAGCTGTAACATCCCAAAACCGCACATGGACTGTGAAGGGTGGCGTAGGGATCCGGATTAAGTTGGATCATCCAGGGTTCTTTAACGTGCACTGACATTGCACACCGTGGGAATGCTTTTGCAGTCCACCTCCCTCAAAATCAGGTCGCCGCGGTCAGCATTTCATCCCACGGCTTTGGACTCAAAGCCACGGGTGACCGGGCGCCTGTTGCCCTATAGCCAGCTTTTTGAGCGGGCGCACAATGCATGTTCGCGTTCCAGGGGCTTCCTCTGGATCTCACCCAGTTGAAATGGGCATGCCACAGAGGTTCGTTTTGTCACCCTTTCTGTTTAACGTGGCGATATCGGTAGTGAAATGCCAAAGCCACCAAGCCATCAAGATAGGTAATTTTTGCTGGTTTGTTAGCCCCTTAAGAAATAATGTTAGTCACTAAATATATAACGAAAACAAGCCAGATCTCAAGCTAGCATTTTGTTATTTTTGTTTTCTTAATTTTGTTAATTACTAGCATTTTGTTTTGGCTTTTAACAAAGGAGCCTCAAGTGAGAAAGGCTGCAGCATGCATTACACCGACAGTACCATCTGTAGGGCAGTAGTTTGGAGTTCGAAAAGTTACCACTGAAAACTGAACGTTTAAAAAGTTACGTCTGATTACGATGATTTCTTTATATTATGTCTTATTGCTAGAGCGGCAATCAAATGAAAACAAACGCTATAGCTGCTTCGCTAAGTGTTCTTACATATTATGTTTAGCACTGCAGAGCCATATCGCAGTTCTTTCAAAATGAGCACTTGAATGCTGTATCCCTGCAGCGTAGAAGGAGATCATTTTTCCCTCACCCTCTTTTTTTTTCAGTCTGCTCAGGCGTTAGTAACTGACCGGGTTATGGTGGTGCAACAGAATATAATTTCATTGAGCATCGCACTGTATCGTCAAAACTCTTCGGTGACTGCACCGAAAGGTTAGGTTTCTGCATTGGTGTGGTAATTTACAGGCAAGATATTCCATCCGTGGCACACGGTTGCCCTGAGAACACAAGCGCATAGGGCTCGCCATACGGCAGCAGCATCGAAGATGCAACCACTCTCACTGAACACCGGTCCATCTCTACCTCTTATTTCTGCAGCTATAGAAATATCCTTCACTGGAAAACACAAAGATAAAATCTCAGCCACTAACTTAAACTGCTGTGGCCGTGACAGGCGGCAACGAGGCCGGCAAATGCATGCCAATGTAGGGGAGCACTGCCAGCAGACCCCACCGCTGTTTTCGGAATCGGCCGCGAGAGGGATTTCAGTGGTGCTCCTACAAGCTGCACTCATGGCCTATAGGAAAATTGTTTTCTGCAGAATTTTGCAGAAATATTAATACTGGTGGTGTAGAGGGCCTAAAACATTGTTTTGTATTTCCTAGTGATGAAGGAAGAAATTTTATGAATGGCTGATATTAAAACTTTTAAAGAAGGTCGGGTAACATCCTTGGCTGGCAAGGATGTTAAGCCTCTCAACCAATAAAACAAAACCTCAGCCTTCTTCCCAGGAATGAGAAGGTGGCTGAGATGTATCAAAAATGATGCTAAGCAGTGGGTAAAAAATTTAGAGTTTGTCGAGGAAATCTGTTTCTTTTAAAAAGTTAAGCTCACAAGACATGTTGACAATTGCACCTTCTCCCAAGAGTAGCATTGGGTGTAAAAGAGTGTGTTTATTATAAAACTCAGAAAATACATTTTCCTTACTTTTTGACTTTTTCACATGATAAAAAAAATGCTATTAACTGTTAGTTCATTGCCCCAATTTTCACAAACAGGTTTGCCGTCATCTTTTAATAGAAAGTTGCGTGTAAGATGCAAACCTAAATTATGTACCAGATCTAGTTGTTTAAGACACAACGACCTTGCTGACCCATAATTTAAGGTAGAGCATACTACAAAGTGATAAATTTGTAAAAGACATGTCCTATCTGAACCCCTGTGCTTTCATGAGAATACTTTAAGCACGTTCAAGGATCGGGAGGCTTTCTTTTTGACACCGTTAATATGAGGTAGGAATGCTAGTTCTTGCCAAAAGTAATGCCTAGAAATTTTCCTTCATTTTTTATAGGTAGTTCGGCTTTGTTTAGATTAAAGCGGGATCAAATTGCAGGCCTCATTTTAGTGAGAACAGAACACCCATGGTTTTCTGTGTGGAGAACTAGAATTTATTTTTGTCTGCTCATGTCTCTAGTTTGTTTATTGTCAACTGTATTCGTCTTTCGCATGTTACTACGTTGGAGGATGCGCAGGCTATTTGAAGATTGTCGACATAGACTGAAAACATAATGGACTTCGGGATTATTTTGTTAATGGTATTCATCTTCACAACGACTGCTGTGCTTAAAATACACCACTGAGGAACCCTGTTCTCTTGAACGAAGTACTTGGAAGTACCTGGAAAGGGCTGATCCCAAGGGTACTTGAAATGAGCGGTTCGACAGGAAATCATTTACGCAGTTTAACATCCTGCCATGGATGCCTAGTTCTCCAAGGTCGCAAAGAATCCCAAACCTCCACGTTGTGTTATATGCTTTCTCCATATCGAAGAAGACGGCAAGACAGTTCTGTTTGTGTACAAAAGCTTCTCTGCTTGCATTTTCGAGGCGGACTATAGACGCTTTACAGCGCGGGAGCATAGGCGCTGCCATATTTGGTCGCGTGACCATTCTGCCATCGCGGGCCTTCGGGTCTTCTCGTTTCGACAGCTGTCAGCACGCTGGTGCCCTGCTGGCAGCCATCCTAGTGGCGCCACCTGTCGTGGACAGAGCAAACTGCTTGTTTAAAACCACATTGATGGATGTCAAGGAGTTCATGTGATTCAAAGACAGAAGTCAATCTTATTGTAAGGGATCGGTAGTGTACGCGGGGTCATTGGAACGCGGCTGGGAGCGCTCAAAGCGAAGCGTTTCCTTCCTCGGAACGCGGCCGCTCGCGAACGCGCCGGGATCTACGGGTGTCCCCCCGCCCCGCGTTACGGATTCACGCACGTGCTGGCACGAATGTATATTTGTGTTTGTTTTTATTTTATTTTGTGGCAGAGAGAATGTTCGACTCCACACGTGCTGGCATGACCGTGCGTTTGTGTTTGTGGAAAGGGCGTTTTGCCCTACGGAAGCTGGAGGGCTGGCCATGCCCTTGGAGAACCAATCATGTTAAGAGCACAACATGATTGGAAGCTACGAAATGTGGGCCGGGCCTTTAGGGCTTTAAAACCGGGCCCCGGAGCCGGAAGCGGGGTTCTGGGCTAAGGTGAGATGCTACGCATCTTCGGCTACGCCGAGTAGGGGCCTCCCCTAGTATTAGCCAGTTCCGCCTTTTTGTTGTTTTGTCTCTTTTTGCCGTTGTATCTAACTTGTATATTCTGTAAATATTTGTATATAAATCTTCAGTTATTGCCTTTTTTATCCCTGCATCTCAACTGATCACAAGACCGTCTCTGGCGGGGCACCTCTGGTGCGAGGAAGATAAAGAACCTGCGAATATTACTGGCGCAGTCGACAGGATCCTGCGGCCATCGGAAGACGGCGCAGGAAGAAGATTGAACGCAGGGAGAAAGGCGGCGATCAGGCAACAGCAGCGTTCGAGAAAGGACCTGCGGAGAGAAGGCGGCAAAGACGCAAGGACCACGGCAGTAGTCCAGCGACGCTAGACTGCATCCGGTCAAGAAATGCAGCGCGTCGAGAACTCGACGGTCACCGGCGGGTCGCAGCAAGTGACGACAGCGGGCACAGGACCAGCGGCATGCGACAGCTCATCGCAGCGTCCGGTGAAAGTGGCGGTGGACTTTGACGCCGAGGAGCTGGCAATGCGGATCAACGCATCGAAACTGTGAGTTTCCTTCGTCGCATTGTTCACGTCCCTGTTCATGTGTTCGAGCCGGTAGGACAGTTGAGGGGTACAGACGGCGGTATGCAGGGTTATCCATGCCGGCCCTCACTTGATGTGAGGTACCGAGTAGAATTGGCGAAGGCGCGCTTAGCTTATTTGTGCGAGCAAAAACCTCAGGATGTTAAGTGCGTCTTGGAGGTATTAGAAGCAAAGCGCCAGCAGCTACCGCTGGAGCTCGCTGAGCTCAAGGAGTCTAGGAGAGCTAGTGAACTAGCCAGGGGGAACTGCTCCGAGTCCAGACAGCCTGCGCTGGAAGGCAAAGGCTTGTGCTCGTCAAGCACAGGTGAAGGAAGCAGCAGCCAGGTGGTTGTAAACAAGCAGCCGATATGCAAGAACGCCTCTTCGTTAGGAAACGCCGCAAAAGGTTCAGGAAGTGAAAACAGGATTCCTGAAGGACGCGAAAATATCATAGCTTTTCCGCCACCGCGGGCGGCTAGCAAAGAACAGGAGCAGCCCAATTCTCATGATCTAGGGCCAATCGAGACCAAGGTGTCCGATAACAAACAGGAACGCGGTGGAATTCCTGCAGGCTCTATGTCTAAGATTGTGACCTCGGACACGGAGCTAGTAACAGGTGAAAATCTGGCGTTGCTGCAAACACACATTGTGTCGGCCATAGGGCATGAAGTGCCCTGTAGCGTTACTGGTGGCAAGAGCCCTTCATCCGAGGCAGAGAGCGGAGGTGGGCCTGCTGGGCCGACCGGGCAGAGCGCCGCGCAGTTGTTGAACGCACCCGGTGTGTGTCCGGCCGGGTTATTTGAGAACCCGGAAACGAGTGGCGACTTGCCGCAAGGCAAGCTCGGGTCAAGTGACTGCGAGGGAGCTCATGGAGCCTCGGAGTTAGACAATGCCACGAAACCGGTAAATGCCTATCAAGCGGGGAACGGCAACGTCAGTGTTTGCCCGAGCAGGAACGGGGCAAACGGCTCTAAGTGAGGCGAAGTGCCAGGAGGCAGGTGCGCGGCTTTCATGTTGAAAGTCGGTTCGTGGAACAGTACGTTCCGTGCTGCAGAACGCCAAATCACGTGTGGCAAAAGTGGTCGCACTAATATGATTAGACGGGACAAGAGCTATGCTCCTTACGCAGGACGCGGCTCGTACTGGCGCGCCGCAGAGAGCGTACCCTCAAGGGCGTCGCGTGGTCAGGGATTTGGACCCATCGAGTACCACGACGTTTTCGATCCAGGAGGGCACCGACTTTCGAGCTCTCGCCCCGCTGTGGCACCGGCCTAATGAGCATAGTGGGCATTGGGCGTTAATCGAGTCAACCGAGACACGTGTTGGCTCGAACGCACACAGGGACGCTCGATGCGACTAAGGAGGCTCCCGTGGCCACTTACGGACATCGTACGAGTGCTAGTGAACGCTGCAGTTGTGAGTGTCTGTGTGTATGTGTGCTCATTCGTGAACAGGACCACGGTGTGCATGCAAGTGAACTGGGTACATGGAGGCCGTGTTACGGCGCACGGCAGGCATGCCACTGTATGTATTTGAGTGTGCAAGTCGCTTACGTTGTGTTAGTTCCCGTGTGCATTTTGCTTTTGGTTTTGTTGGTGCCAGTGCTGGTGTAGCTGCGGTATGTCACCCACAGGGTGGTTTTGTGACCCGTACCGATCCCTTCTTGTTATAATTCTAAAAGTGGCATTTGAGCCGTTTGTAGAATCTTGGGAAGGGCGTGCAAGGGATCGGTAGTGTACACGGGGTCATTGGAACGCGGCTGGGAGCGCTCAAAGCGAAGCGTTTCCTTCCTCGGAACGCGGCCGCTCGCGAACGCGCCGGGATCTACGGGTGTCCCCCCGCCCCGCGTTACGGATTCACGCACGTGCTGGCACGAATGTATATTTGTGTTTGTTTTTATTTTATTTTGTGGCGGAGAGAATGTTCGACTCCACACGTGCTGGCACGACCATGCGTTTGTGTTTGTGGAAAGGGCGTTTTGCCCTACGGAAGCTGGAGGGCTGGCCATGCCCTTGGAGAACCAATCATGTTAAGAGCACAACATGATTGGAAGCTACGAAATGTGGGCCGGGCCTTTAGGGCTTTAAAACCAGGCCCCGGAGCCGGAAGCGGGGTTCTGGGCTAAGGTGAGATGCTACGCATCTTCGGCTACGCCGAGTAGGGGCCTCCCCTAGTATTAGCCAGTTCCGCCTTTTGGTTGTTTGTCTTTTTGCCGTTGTATCTAACTTGTATATTCTGTAAATATTTGTATATAAATCTTCAGTTATTCCCTTTTTTATCCCTGCATCTCCACTCCTCACAAGACCGTCTCTGACGGAGCACCCCTGGTGCGAAGAAATAAGCTTCAGTCTTCGAGTTGAACAAACCGTCTCTGACGGGGCACCTCTGGTGCAAAGAAGAAGAAGAAGAACCTGAATATTACTCTTATGTTCAGGACACTTTCACAGGATTTGGCTAGACAACTGCTAAGGGCTATCGGTCTATAATTGCTAAGGTAGGTTGATGGCTTTCCATGTTTAAGAAATGGTACAATAATAGCTTTCTTTCAATCCTCAGGTATTCTCCCTAATATCAGTATTTTGTTAAAAACTTCAAGAGTGCTTCTACGGCAGGCTGGGAAAGATGGGCAAGCATTTCATAGTGTATCTGGTCGTGTCCTGGAACAGTTTTTTTGCCGGCAGACAGTACTCTATTGATTTCTAGGAGAGTAATTAGACTATTGTATTTTTCATATGCACCTCCACTTGGTGGGAGCCTGTTTTTCGGCTGTGTCCTAGTATTTTAAAAATGACTGGCTATAGTGTCATGTACTTGAAACCGTACGAAGTGCTCTCCCAATATGTCTGCATGTTCCCTTATACTTGTTTGTGTATTATGTGATGTCAAAAGAGGAATTATGAAGGGTGAGTAGCTGCCATTTAGCTTTCGAACTTGCTCCCACATTTTTTTCGATGTGGTTGAGCTGTTTATAAAAGACACATAAGCTTTCAATGATGTTTTCTCGGCATTGTGCCAAACATACCATGCTTGTTCTCTCACATTTTTGAAAATTATTAGGTTTTCATAGGTTGGATATCTATGGAAAATACTCCAGGCTTTGCTTTGTTTCTTTTTTTCTTCTCAATGTTCCTGTGTATTCCAAACTTTGCGGTTTTGTGGCACCACTCCCGAGGATTGAGGAATAGACAGCCGTGTGGCAGCGATTACACAAATTGTAAACATTTCTTCCAGTTCGTCGATACCGCGATCATCTGCAAAAAAGGCTTACTGTGTGTGGCCTGGGCACAAACCGTAGGCCAGTGTGGTGTCCCGTCCCATCGCACCACATCGGCGAAATTTGTTTTCCCCGTAAACAGGATCATTCCTTATGTTTGTGCGAATCGTTTTCGTGCTTCCTGAAATGTTATATCTTCATTAGTTCTGATAGTTATGATCTCTTTCTCGTTCTTCCAGGATGGACATGATCTCGAGTACGCTGGGTGGTCCCCTTCACAGTTAGTGCACTTCAGTGCAGCACTGCACTGCATGGATTCTTGGTCATTTGATGCACATCTGGCATAGGTTTGCTGGCCGCAACAACTCTGGGAGCCACATCCGAGTTTTTGACATCTGAAGCACCTTCTGAGATTTGGCATGTACGGTCGGACAGTTATTTTCATTTAGCCTACTTGTATGGTTTCTGGGAGTTGGCTAGATGTGAAAGTCAGGACTAAGTGATTGGTTGCTGTTTCCTTATCGTCTTTACGGACTTTGATGCATTTGACATCAGTCACGTTCAGGTCTTTCAGGCCCCCCAACATCCTTTCTTCGATTAGAGTCAGGAAATCGTCTTCTGAAATTACACCTTTTACTGTATATAGTGATCGATGGGTGCTGATGGAGGCAGGGATGCCTCCGAAGGTCAATAGTTTTCAAGTTTGGAGCATTGAACATTATCTCAAATCTCAAAGGGCAGGTCACCATTGGCTAGCTTTGTAACCTTGTAGCCAAAGCCTAGGGCATCGGTCAGACTTTTAGAGACAATGATTGGTGAAATTATTTGGGCTGGTTTTTCTGTTTCACTATGTGCCACATGGTACTTTGGGAAAACTTTTGTTTTTTGAAAAAATTTTGTAGTTGCATCGGTCCGCACCTTTTTTGGAGGGTGATCATTGGTTGCATGGGAAGCCATGAAGATTTTTTTATCGGCCATGGTGCCAGCCACCCAACATAGAGCCCAACGAGGGGACGGGACAGGAACTTGCAAGCAAGCCCTGCCCACGCCAGCTGTACACCCCAACTATAACCAAATATGACAAAACGCAGGGTAGTCCCCCACACAAGGTTAACCCTAGCTGCCAGGAAAGAAGGAAAAACAAAAAAGGGAGAAGGAGACAGGAAAGTTGTAAGAAAGAAGATAGGAAAGTGAAAGATGAAGGGGAGGACAGGAAAAGACGACTGCCAATTTCCCCCGGTTGGGTCAGGCCGGAGGTGCCATGAACAGGAAGCGGGGGCCAAAGTGGTGAGTTGCCTCCATTGAGGGGCCTTAAAGGTCCAAACGCTCGGCATAGGCTCAACCACCAGGATCCCCTTTTCCCCGCACGGCTAAGCTTGGGTGCTTGGGTCTATAATGACGCACTGCTCACCATCATCCCCCTGCGGGAATGTCCCTGCAGATGCTCAGGAACCCGTGGTGTAGCAACTAACCAACATCTGCATGTAGCAGATGCCCCTGCGGGGGGAAACCCAATGTAAGGCAAGAATTTTTATTGCGAAAGCAATACTAGTTGCACTTTCAGCCCATTGCGTAGTGAGGCCGGTAGCTACCAAATTAGCATATTGGATTGGATTGGATTGGATTGTACAACTGATGCATCACCACAAGTCTAACCACAAGCACCACCACCAGCTACACTACCAGCTGAACCATGGCGTAGCTACGGATATTGCTTTTGCAATTACCGGGCTTAACCAAGCTAAGCCACAGCCAATTTTTCCAAAGGAAACTGCATGCCTTAGCATCATAACTATAAGACTGGTGTGAAGGCCTTAAAAACATATATTAAACTGCTGCATGCCCAACATGTAAAAGACACATTGAAGAAATAAAATACCTTGTCCCAGTGCATTTGGATCAATATGATTGAGAAGAAGGTAAAAGGAGATTCAACCTGCAGATGGAATTACTAACATGCCCTGCCGACAGCACATCACAGCATTTAATGAATTTGCCATAACTAGATTCAACCTGCAGACGGAATCACTAACATGCCCTGCCGACAGCACATCACAGCATTTAATGAATTTGCCATAACTGATCCATGTCCCTAGCTGGTGCAGACAAAACAAAATGCCTTCATTCAGCAAGCAGACAAGCAAACTTCAAATAAAGAAAGCCTCAATGTCTGGCAGCCAAAGTTTTTGCCTTTCAGTTCTTAGCACAACAGCATGAAAATGCCCACACACTTGCCACAAACATGCACGAAAATCCCTTCATTTTTTGTTTTGTCAGTGCGATAGCTCAACAAAGCTCTGCCTGAATTGGCTGTCAGTGGCCTGCACATCAGTTATCACAGATCATGGCACGAAGGAGAACAAAAGATTAGGCTACATCAGATCCGTCCTAAAACAGGCTTCCACAGACACAAAACTTACAGCGTATATGACGCTTGTACGACCTCTACTTGAGTAGGCATGCAAAATATGGAATCCATACCACAAAAAGTTTGTCTCTAAGCTTGAGCAGGTACAATGACAGGCTTCAATTTCTCCCCATACTGATGGTCAGTTTCCAGACCCCTCTTTATGCCAAAGCTGATATCTCTCTCCTTTCTCAAGATGAAAAGAAAAAAAGACATTGTGTCATAAACTGTCTAATTCAACTGAGGAAATAACAATACATATTTAAAGCAAAGACTGTTTTTAAAGACTCCTTTTTTCCTGTCACAGCATCAGACTGGAAAAGCCTTCCAAACCAGGCACTAGTGAATGCACAACTCAGAGAGCAATTTGCTACCCTTGGTTCCAAGTATTTAAAGCACTAGCACATTTAGATTGCGTATCTTATTGACTGTATTCTATGAACTGCATTTTAGGAAGTGTATTGTATTGGCCTGCGTTTACCACAATATGATGCTTGTACCCACTCCTATCTTGGTCCAGATAACCACGACAGTATTTACAAATAAATAAACAAATAAATGTGCCGACACAATTTCACGACATGCCAACAATGGCATCCACCACTCCCCTCAAGAAAGTGAATGTGCGCGTGCAGGTCATTCAAAACACATTTGGCAGCGCTGCAATACGCAATTTCAAGAGTGCAATCACGTGCTTCTTTTCATATTTAGTGGGCTTTCTTTGAATCCTGGAAAAAGAGACCATATTTTAACCCCCTCTACAACTTAATGAAACATGCTTGACACTTAGGTGAATATTAAAACTTTTGCATAAATAATATTACCTAATTAACAAATTAAGCTGAATTTAAAACATAATCTGAGGAATGCCACACGGCAGGAAACAATGTGTCATTGGTTTCACCCAGCTGTGGTGCACCGCTTTTTCAAAATGCTTGGCTCAAGTTACTTCAAACACCCTTTATACCATACATTAACAACAGTGCCTAGTTAACCCAAATATTATTACAACAAAGAAATACCTTCAGAACAACACTGTTATAAACACATAGGCATGCACAGAGGGGGGGCAGCAAAGGAGGGGGGCAGTTGGCCTCTAATAAACATGGGGAAGGGGGCGCAAATTTTGTACCACATTGCTTTCTGCTATTACGAAGACATGGATGGGTACTACCAGGAACTTTTGCCTGCCCGTATGAAGAGACCCATGCACACTTCAGGATGAACACCAAAATGAACTAGTGATTGCCCATAAGAATATTTCTAGCAGTAGTGTTTTGAACAGAACCATAAGTGAACCTTTAATAATCGTTGCATTGATTTACATAACCTATACTCTAGTCACCACTCTGTATAAACATACCCCCAGTACCTCCATGGCCTCCTGTACCCCTCCACATGGTGTTAAAGATAACCCCTGCTACAGTGACAGCTGGAACCCATTGTTCTAATAATTACTCTCAACATTAAGGAGACAAGATCTTTTATGAACACGGCTATCAAGTGGGACGTGTTCATTCCATTCAACCATTTGTAGCAAACAAACTTCCAAGATTAAGACAAAACATGCAAAAAAAATTCTGGTTAAAAAAGCAGTCTTCCATGCAATGCTGTTCCTTTAACCTAAATATCCTTCTTTCTACTTCATTTGAATTCGTAGGACCAGGTGAAGGCTACAGACAACTGGCTTGTTATAGAATCATAGCACTCATTGTCTTGGCAAGCATTTGGAAATATGATGAATGATGTTTTCTTTAAAAATTGAAGATTCTTTACAGAAATCAATAAGGAGTTAAGTTTGAATGGTCGTCAGTAGATCACGTCAAGTGACAAGAAACCAAACATCTGCGTGTTTTGTGAAGGCAGAAGCATGCATCCGCAAAACTGGGCACTTGCTGGAGGAAAAAAAAGCAATCACGACGATAGTCCACTCATTGTGCAGTAGTATGTCAATGTAGTATGTATGCTCTTTGGCACTGGGCCTCACATTTGAAAGCCCTTCCGAAGCAAGCATCAACCACTTTGGATGAGAACCCAGAAAGGATGGCCCACATTCACTGGAGGCCACACAGAGCAGGAGAGAAAGTGGGCAACGCTGCACTACAGTGACACACTATCAGGGGAGCCAGCTTACCCGAACCAGAAAACTCTTTACTCGGACAACAGCTTCATCAAAATTTTAAGAGAACCTCTTGTTGGGCTAGTAGGTAATAGATCATTGTAATGGTTATGAAATGGTTATAGGCCATTTCTGCACAGTCAGTGTAGTAGACGGTAGCCCATGTTTGTTGCCTGCTTGTACTGCGGAACTGCTCAAGATAAGCTGGAATGATTGCTTGCAGAAAGTTGTGTTGCCGAGCATTTCTTAAGATGTTGCATGTTTTTTCAACCAATATAAATGTCCCAGAATGATCGAATATGTCAGTGCAAACTATATCTGCAGTTTCCATATCGACATTTAAATTTGTTAAGAAAACATCTAATAAAGAAGTAGACCCTTGTGTAACATGTGTCGGCTCAATGATCACGTTGGTAAGCCTATAATATGTTCTCAATGACTGAATTCCTTTTTGAGTATAAGTTGATACCAACGCGTTCACATTAATGTCTATACCCAAGATTAGACCCAGGGCTTCCTCTGTCATTTGGCTGCAGACTTTATCTCAGAAAGAGTTGAGCGTCATCATGCCTCCCGATGGTGTTCTATACATAACAAAGAAAATACACCTTTTCCTAAACAAACTCAGAACCTCATAATCAGATGTCAGTGTGCTAAATTCTTCAATGCTCTCGCACTAGATGCTTTCTTTGACAAGAAGTACAGGGTCGTCCACTCTTAGTTGGAATGTGCTAGCGCATGGCCGTGCTCTTTGGAGGGTCACTGCGTCCGAAACGGCTGTGTATCGAAGCAAAGTGGCAGATGACGCGAAGCACCACGTCCAGGTACATCTTCTCCTGCGCCACTTGGCTGCTATGAGCGACTGTGTCGCACGCGGTGGCCCTCTGAAGAGTGCAGCCATGCGCTAGCGCATTTTAACTAAGAGTGGACGACCCTGTACAATGACACATCCTCGCTTATCAAACCGACTTTGGAAAAACAACTGAGCCAGTGGGATGGAAGATACATGATTCTTGTGTGTTCCACGTTTCTGTGAGCATAATCACATCAAAAGAGACGCCCATTCAAGAAGTATTGCCATATCATTTTCTTTGTTAAAGAGATAACAAACAGTAAGATGAAACAATGACAAATGAGTCTTTTTTGCTACTAGTTTATTAATTTCACACTGGTTATGACCCATGTTTAGTTTTTTTTTCTTTCACTTTCCTAGGAGGCAAAACAAACATGTTTGTACAATTCCAGTTAGGTTATCAAAGTGTGTTATACAAACGTTTTCTGTTTCAGATTTATTTAGCAAGATCTTTCCATTCCTCGTCCAGATGTATTTACAACCACATTCCTTCTCTTAGCATTCACTTTACAAAAGAGGCAGTTCAAGGTTGGACGCAGATATTCATTTATATAAATAGTTGCCTTCTCCTCAATCTCAAGTTCTTTAGACTTTATGTTGCATTTTGTTTTTGCTTTTTCAAGGAAGCAATCACACTTTGTTCTTCGTGCCAACTGAATGACAATGTTTGGTGGCCTGTTTTCATCTCGAGTTGGAATACGGTGGCCCGCATCGAAGTCACTGTTCTCGAGAGGCAAGTCAATGATTGTGCCAATTTTTTTTTGTTATTTACAGTACATTTTCACTGAGTTTCCAGGACACCTTTTACTTCTATGCTGAAGGTCCTGGAGTAGTGTTCATCCTGAACAAGCCTAACTTCATGGTCCCTCATGTTCACAAGAAGGATAAAAAACGTAGCGCAAAGAGACGAGGACACAGAAAGATAGACAACACATGGCGCTAGCGCCGTGTGTTGTCTGTCTTTCTGTGTCCTCATCTCTTTGCGCTACGTTTTTTACCTTTCAAATATGAACCAACAAGCCCAAGCATATACCCTTCTGAATCACAAGAAGGACATCGCACTCTTTCTGCAACCCTTTGAGTTTTCTTGCGCTCCACATTTACTACTTCAACTTGACTTACTGACTTCTTCATTTGCCTAAAATCCTGGTTCATGAAAGTAAGACTAGATTTAATTTCTCGTGTCCTTTCTGAGATCTCACTCCAGGGTTACATGCAAGACACAGAACTCCTTGAAGTCCTCGAACAGCTTATTTAATTCCTTAGACATCTCTGAGGTAAAATGTTCTGATCACACAACATCACAGAAGACAAAAAAAAAACAGGAAAAGAATCTTGCGACCTGAACTGTGTACGTTAGCTGTCAAAAAAAAGCCAAGCAGCTGGACACTACATAGCACTACAGCAGCAGCAGCAACAGTTATGGCATAAAAAAATTCAAATGCTAGGATTCACATAAGTGCTGGCCACCAACCTGCGTGGTAAGAGAGTAGGCTCAGTCGATGTCCGTATGTCGCAACTGCTGCTGGCAACTGAAGGTGGGGGCCGCTCAACGTAGTGCTTTTATATCACCATTCCAGGGGGCCACGCCAGCACAGTCAGATTTGTTGCCTTCGTACTCGTGCCGTGGTCTCGTGTGGTGACCGGATGTGCTCGTCTTGCCAGGGCTTGCCTTGATGCGTCTGGTGTGCCATGCTGCTCAGGTTATGCCGGAAACACGTGCGCGGTAGGCTCAGTCGATGTCCAGATGCCGCAACTGCTGCTGCCAATTGAAGGGTATATCAAAGAAATAAATTGCTTTTTCCCAGCACAATGGCTTAACCATGGCCAAGAAGAGGCTAAAGAGATACACAACATAGACATTATCATGGATTAGGCATGCCGACAGCATATTACATTTTTCCATGTCACAGATTTTCAATAACCAATTCCTGTCTATGGTCAATAGAAATACAAAAATAACACTTTCATTCTATGCAGATGTGAATTTTGAATAAAACGCTCAATGTCTGGCTACCAAGATTTTTCTTTCGCAGTTTCCATGACAGGAACATACATATATAACCATAAACCTTTCACAAATGGTAATGTAGACTCCAACAAGCTGCCATAAGAAGCCAGGTGCATCTGCTTTCACTGATGGTGTCATTTTTAACAACAGTACTCTCGAGAGGTCATTCACTCTTGTCTACTGTTCTCATCTTTTGTGTGAGGGCCTTCAGATGTGAGAAAGATAGCCCACTGGTTCGACATCCTGTAGTGAATTTGTTCCAAAGTGGTGCAAGTCCTGCTTAAGCATGTTAAAGGGACCCTGCAATGCTTTATGAAGTGATGCCATTTATGCTGCAGGTGAATGCTTCATGTTGCATAGCTAGAGATGCCAAAATGAACTACGCTTTCCCTAAACTGATGTTAGTGAATAAACAAAATTCAAGTTGCCAACAAATGAAATGTTGCCTTCAACTCAGCTTTCGAAGGCCTGCTATTGAGTCTGGAAATGAAAGTGTAGCTGGCAATGTTTGCACACTGTCATCGATCCAGAGTACACCAAGACTGCGCACTAGCGGCCATACAGTAGCCGAACGATATTTCTGACTCCAATAATTCGGGCTAGCGCAATATTTCAGACTTCGCTGAGGAACCGTCGCGCACCTCATAGGAACGTGTACATTTTCATGACCAATATTTCAGACTTTGCAAAGTCTCAAAGTTCAAATTAAAGTCCTTTTCATGACCGATATTTCGGACTTTGCGGAGTCTAAAAGTTCAAATTTTCGGACTAAAATAGACGCCAACAATATTGTGGTGATCGTATTTCAACCCAAAGTTTGTTATTTCGGCATAGTATAGACGCGAGCGGGCATCGCTGTCACTACCAACCCGTTTGCCGCCACCGTGAAAGGCACCATCTTGGATTTAAACGGAATCGGCTCAGTGGGTGCAATCGGACCGGTTTGGAGAGGCTCCACTATTTGTTTTCTATCGTTGCCATTCGAGATATTGAGACGCTCTCCACTGCCATCAAGATGGCCTACAAAGGGCATGACATAGCATTGCAAACGATACAGTGGGACAGCTGCAGCATCCGCCACGGCTTGGACAACGCACCCCGCAGTGCGGGGCAGCAAACGCGGTAGACGGGGGGAGAGGGGACTGCATTCCGAGGTGTTTGCTTCCACTCGCGTCTTCCCATGGGTTACCCATGGGTTACCTCTCAGTCTTTGCGAACGTCATTGCACCATGCAAACCGACTGTTCTTGCTTCGCGCAGCGAGTGAATTCATTCGTGGCATGACCGTGGCCACGTCGTGCTATCTGGTATCATGTGATAGAGTGCGGACATGAAGAAAGCAGGGCTATGACTTAGAGTAACATTATCGCTTGTAGGCGGAACATGGGGAGCGACGATTTTCGTGGTTTTGAAAGCTGGTTTTCCGCAGAAAAGTTTCTTTTTTTTTAAGTTCACGGATTAACTGTCCGATTATTCGGACCATTTTTTCGGGTCCCGCCGAGTCCGAAAAATCTGTCGGTGACAGTACTGGTATGAGTTGAGCAATAAATGCGTTGTAAAGTAGACTGGCAGCACAGACAAATTCGAATTAATACAATAAAGCAACCAGCAACAACAGTACTTCCCTAAAATAAGTTTTCATATACTATTTTACTCTCCCAGTAATACAAATTGGTGGAGCCAATTGCAACAGCCTATCCATACTCATAACTGAAGTTCGCACTGCAAGGTTTCCTGTCCGCTATAACTTGTTCTTGCACAAGCTGACAGTGCTGCTTTTATAATGATGGCACTTCGCAGGCTGCCTAGTGATGCCTTGCCAAAGCGTTCATAAGAGGTCAATAATTTGCAAAAGATTTTACAAAAAAGCAACAAGGGGTGAAGTCTGAGAAATAGCAAGGCTGCACTTAGCCACCACCTAACGTTCTGTCAGACGACCGAACAGTCCAAAACAAGTCCGGTCAATGTAGGTGGCTTAGGCAGATTAGTTCATGCATCCCGTAGGCAGTGCATCGCATCACAGCAAGTTGTTTGCAGAAAAGTGGAAGCTACAAGTGCAGCGCAGAGGTCTGCACAGGTGTGCTATTCTCATGTCTTCACAAGCCAACCACACAGGCATGCAAGCCAGTGCCTGACACTTGTATTCCCCACTCAGCTACGAACAACTTGTGAGATGTCGGCTGTCAGAATGGCAGATCTCAAAATAGGTAGAGAGATAGGGACTCCAGTGGTGTTTTTTGGATCACTCATTTTAAGGAGCTTGTTTTGTGGCACTATGCACATTCTTCTGATCAACTCTGGAAGATTATAAGACAAGGCTATATCAATTTTTCACAGTGAGACAGAAGAATGAGCACATGCGTCACAAAACAAACTCCGTAAAATGGATGATCCACAAGACACCACTGAAGGCCCCATCTCTCTTCCTATTCTGAGCTTTGTCATACTGACAGCCAACATCTCACAAGTTGTTCACAGCTCAGTCGAGGCTACAAGCGTGAGGCCATGGACTGCATGCCTCCGTAGTTGGCTTGTGAGCCCATGAGAACAGTACACCTGTGGAAACTAATGCCTGTGCCCATAGCTTCTACAGTAAGCAAGGAAATCTGTGACGCACACATCATTTACCCAACGATCGTGTGTACACCAAATGACATTATGCAAGTCATATCTGATGATGATGCTCATTTTTTTTGGCTCAAGTGCATCTAAGGCGAAACAGCGCCAAATGCAAGGTTTTCAGTTGGATTGGGCAAACAATGGGTGTATAGGGCCTAAGAGCGTAGGTGCATGATTATAGTGTGTCGTGCGAGTGTATAAGTCAGATGGAATGGCCTAAAGTGGTGTATACCACCTAAAAATTGTGGTAAGAGTTGTTACATATAAAAGACGAAGCCAAGCAGCATCAAACGCAGTCCTTGCTTGAGCAACAAGGACGAGGCACCTGGCAGGTAACGCCAAGCTCAGCCTTCTCCTCAGCAATGAGGAGGGGCTGGGGTCACCTGGAATAAGAGATCTCTCGTAAAAAGCCTAAATGAATTAACATATCAAAACACTATCCAAGGAAAACATGCGATCATCACCTAAAAATAAAGAAGGGCCCATTCGCGTTTTAAAATTGTACAGTTCTGGGAAGTGCTGTCGTCTTTCTGTCTCCAGTCTCGGGCACATGATTAGTGTGTGGACAACTGAGATGTGGGCTCCAAATTTCACGCACTGTGGTGCCGGTGTATCCTTTAAAAGATGCGACTATGTGATGCATGGGTCTCCCATCCTCACTCTGCAGAGAGCACCTTCTTTGAATCTATTTTGTTTTTCTGTGGCATGCCTTCCCATTCTTGTTTTACTGCATGCAGTTTGTTCCCTGTTTCTTCGTGCCAATCCTGCTGCCACTCTCTGCAGAGTGCAGTATTAATATGTGGCCTGAGGTCCTGGTACGGAAATTGGCTTACAGCGATCAGACTCTGCTCGGCAGCTGACACAGCAAGTCTATCAGCTTCCTCACTGCCATCCCAGTAACCCACCCTGCCCACCATTGCCCAGTAACCTGGCACCCAGCATACTCTGATTTTAAGCTTCAACGTGTGTGCATACATAAGGAAATTTAGTAGGGAATTCATCGCATCGCAGGGCTTTTTTTTTTGTTTCTGGAGGACAGAGCCATAACCACACTTAAGAAGGCTGAGTAAATAACAGAGGTTGGAATTTCCTTTTGTAGGATAGATCTAACACCCAACAGGATACCATGACATTTTGCAGTAAATATGCTTGTGTGTCCATTCGTTACTTTTGTCTTACAGAACTAACAGCTGTGAGCCCACATGCAACTGAAGAAGTCTTGGAGGCATCTGTGTAGAACTCTATGCACTGATACTTTTCTTGTAGGGACATGAAGTGCTGTTTTATGCCAATTGGCGACCCATGTTTGCCAACCTCACGAAAAGATGTGTCACAGTCAGCTGAATGCACTTCCCAGAAAACAATTTTGTCGTTAGAAGAAGTCACCAGAATATTGGAGACTGGTATGTTCATGTCTTGGAAAAGTGTGGCAACTCTAATGGTTTGGTTTTGGTTTTGTGGGGTTTAACGTCCCAAAGCGACTAAGGCTATGAGAGACGCCGTAGTGAAGGGCTCCGGAAATTTCGACCACCTGGGGTTCTTTAACGTGCACTGACATCGCACAGCACACAGGCCTCTAGAATTTCTCCTCCAAAGAAATTCTAGCCGCCGCGGCCGGGATCGAACCCGCGTCTTTTGGGCCAGCAGCCGAGCACCATAGCCACTGAGCCACCGCGGCGGCGCAACTCTAATGGGTAAAGGTGGTGTTTCCCACGGTCAGTTTGAGAACAGCAGTGTATTGGTTGGGTTTTGCAATAGCATGTTGCATGGATGGTCAGAAGAGATAATGCCTTCCTGGCGTATGCTATACTTGTAAAGTTCTGCCGTCGTTCAAGGGACCATTGGTCCACCTGAACGTACAAACAGGCAACTGGGCTTGCATGGATAGCACCAGCTGACAGCCGCAGATCCAGGTGGTATACTGCATCGAGTATTTTCAGGGTGGTTTTTCGTGCTGACCCATACACTACGGAGCCGAATTCTATACGTGATAGTCTACATGTGATAGAATGCAATTTTATTGCATTGTCAAAGAAAAAACATAATAAATTTAGCTTTTGTTCAAAGCGCATAATTTTGGTACCAGTTGTGTAGGGCATTGGTTGCTACTCACGTACAAAATGTCACCACTCCACAGATAGATTTTAAGGCAAACGTACATTAGCAGAAAAAAATAAAAATACCAGACAAAATTTTGATCTAGTTTTGGGCTCCAATGCATCTTTATTTTAGGTTCCTTACAAATTTTGTAGCTATAGCTTTTGTTACAAGTGCTGTACAGCCAACTTTTGAAAACCATTTTCAGACTCATCCCACCTTAAATATCTCGTACAGGCTTTACGACTGATGCTGAAAGTGCCACCAAATCTCACTCTGAGCAACCAGCAAGAAAAATGCGTGTGCTTGGCATCTTTACTCCAAACTGTTACGAAGCAACCTTTTTCTGGTATGATACACACTCACCTAAGACAGCTGCAAACTAACCACAGAAGCCTCCACAACTGAGAACACCCTGGAGCTCAGCGATACGAGTGAACACTGCAAGTTTTCTCATTAAACCACCTGGATGCCATGGCTGTGAGTTGTGACAACGTGCAGTATATCATTGGTGAGGACACCGTATCTGATGAAGTGCACTGGTTGCAACCATCATCAACCTAGCTTCAAGCAGCAACAGTTTCAGACCTTATTCAAGAATAAGCGAAGCTGGAACTTGGCCTCCAAGCACTTGGTCCCTCCCGCCAGTTGCAGGAAGTATGCGCCCATGGCAAGGAACTGTCTGATCACTACCCCTGCAAGCAAGCACATATGGTACAGAAAAATAGAATAATCTACAATGACCACGCCAAATTTACAAAGACTGCCTAAAAAATTGCACACATATGCCCTCAGCAATGATTAACCCTGGGAGTTTGGACTAGATTATGTATCACTGGGAAGCAGTGGCGTGCAATCCGCAAACAACCTCCAAGGATGAAGAGCTGTACAGGCTAACAACACTATTACTTGCACAGTTCACTGGAACTGCAAAGACAGACATAAAAATTGAAAGTGTGGTTTACAACTACATCAAAGCAATTGTCACCAATAACCCAGTGCCTTGTTTGTAGACATGCTGGTGGGTGGTACACGAATGGAACAAAAATAAGCATGTCTGTGCATTCCATGAACTGAGAATTGGGTGCAAGGCGACTTTCCATTTAGCAATAGTGATTTGGCAAAGATGAGGTTTCTCAAGGAGCCATTTTGTGCCAAGAAGACAGTCATGCTGCCCAAAGGAACTGCACGCTGGGTGAAAGCAGAACCTAGTGAAGAGGGAGGAAATGTGATTGTGCCAAGCAGGTGAGACAAGGGGATGCTGATTAACATTTAATGCAGGCTGAAAGACCAGCGTTGAACAACAAAGGCAGTGAAGAGACACAGGTGAACAGTGTGTTTGCTATGTAAAAAGGTTTCTAACTCGTGAAGACTTACCTTTGGACAGAAGTGCAATGCAACAGGTACACAGCAATCAAAACATGCTAAACATCACAAGGGTTTTTACTGGTGGATAAGTGCCGTACAATTTTGTGTAAAGGCTGCAGCCATGTATGGGCAGAAGGCCTGTTTTAGACTAAATAGGTAACTGAATAAAAAATATGATTATATGTTTTTTTTTATTCATGCATGGGCTGCACCTTTAAAATTCAAACCCAAATTTTTTTTAAAAGGTGTGGCCCTTACACAGGTTCATATGGTAGATGCTTTGCCAGTGGTGTTAGTTGACTATAGAGACTTGTTAGCACCAGGAGAGATGGAGTGCTCCAAACAAATCAAAATGACCATCAGAGAAATCTGGAAGTATTCTGGTGATCTCCAAACCATACAAGATAATAGTTATATAGAGATAAGCAAGCTAAGACATTGTATAACAACAGAAGGCAGCTGGTGTTACAACATAAATATTACTGCACACTTTGGCAAAAAAAAGAAAGGTGGGAACCATCTCATGGTGTATTTACAACTCAAGAGAATCAGAGTGCCTGAATGAATACTTTTCATGGCAAAACATTAATTACTAGCTGCAGCAACTCGCAAGAGTGGAACTGTAGTTTTATGCATAGTGAAAGTGGCAAACTCCAGATTCTATTCAGTGAGAAATCAAAGGTGAAAACTAAAATCACTACACCTGACAAAATGGAATGGTAAGAATAAATTGTGTTCAAGCTTAGAAAGAACCCTGCCGCAATTAAGCAAACAGTGAACAGTACTGAGATCAATCACTGCGCAATACAGCTGTGCTATGCTACATGGATGACTTGCTCGTTCCTGCCAGTGGCTAAAATAATCATGTCTCAACTGAAGCAAGCCCTGGGTAGGTTACAATCCGCCAGAATATTACAACGCTATCCAAGTGCACTTCTGGAAGCTATGAGCTTGACTATTTGGCGTTCAACATTGTCAAAAACTGCTTCCAGCCTGAAGAGGTCAAACAAAATCCATATAAAGGAGGCAACAACCATGTAAGCTTTGTCTACGGATTTTTGAGCCTCATGGGATTTATCAGGAACTTCATGTAGAAAAGGCTGAACCTCTTACTAGTCTTACTAAGAAAGACAAGCTTGAGGAGTCGAGCGACAGCTGACACTTCAGTGGCTTACCCCCAATTACACAACACACACACAAAGTCAGAGAGCAAGGCATGAACAGAGGTTTAACAGGTGCTATGATAGTTGCTCTTAGTTTCCAGAGGGATAGGTTGTCTCGCAGAGAAGATTTAGATTGCCAGAGTGCACTGAGTTCCGCCTTTTCCAATGTCTATACATAAGATGTTTCAGCACAGAACGGAACCACACATTATATAGCAGACAGAGGTCAACACCTTGATTTTTGTTTGTTTGTTGTTGTTGGCCTCTTTGGCGTGGCACATACCCACATTGAGAGATGGGCCAGGGTGTGTTGGAAATTCATACAGGAGGGACACAGTTACGTAATTAAGTTAGACAGTCGTTGGTGAACTTCTCAGTTAAAAGGAAATCCTTTTGAAAATTATAACACAGGAACCTGCCTGATGAGATAATGTAATTATGAAGAGAATCACACACTCACTTTAGAATATGTCCCTCAGTGCTTGCCCCAAAGGAGAAGAGAACCAGAATAGAAAGAGCAAGCCCTAATCATGCGAGGAAGGTCTCTGAGTAAGCACTTCGCAGAGAAGCAAACTGCTAGCAGGAGAGGATAAAGTATGGTTTGGTTTATGGGGTTTAACATCCCAAAGCGACTAAGGCTATGAGAGACGCCGTAGTGGAGGGCTCCGGAAAGTTCGACCACCTGGGGTTCTTTAATGTGCACTGACATCGCACAGTACACGGGCCTCTAGAATTTCTCCTCCAAAGAAATTCTAGCCGCTGCGGCCGGGATCGAACCCGCGTCTTTTGGGTCAGCAGCCGAGCATCATAACCGCTGAGCCACTGCGGCGGCAGAGGATAAAGTAATTAAGTGACTCAATTTCACCACATGACTAGCAAAGGTTTGACAGAGAGCACTCTGACCACTATATATAAAGATTTAACAGCGAACTGCACAAGGGGGAACTAAAAGGGAATGCCAAATGCTGAAAATCCACTGCAGCAAGCAGATCTCTCGTGACTCAAAGAGTGCAGATGAAGGAAATGAAAGTGTGCTACTGTCAAGTGCACACAGTTTGGAATAAACGGGACCACAGGTCCACAAAGGGCAGACTTTGCTAAAAAAACCGCCATCGCGCAACAAGCAATGCCATGCTGTCGAAGTGTCCAGCGAAAAACAAACGGCTCACAAGAGCGTCCCTCAAGCCTTCGAGCACTGTCAAGACAGAATGCCTGACAGCAAGTATAATGACCTCAGAAACAATGCCAGGGATCCTGAGAAAAGTCAACACAACTGCTAGAAGCCCAGCAATGAATATAGATGTATAATCAGGAGACTAAAATGAATAACTGCAATCAAGAGCCTTCGAATACACGCCAATAGCTTCCTTTCCGTTTTGCTGGAAGACATCGGTGAGAACTGCAGTAACTGCAATATGGGTAGAAAAATTGTCCAGTTACTACTCTACAAGCCCATTTAAAACACTTGCAGGCAAATTCTTTGCATTCCTTGGGAGAGTGCAGCCAAAGTGGACTCAAGTGAAAGCAGAAAGCTTTTCAACTGACTGGGCGAGATAATTTGGTGTTTAAATTTTTACTGTATTCCTCCCTTGCTTCAGATACAGTCCTTTTAAATAAAGCTGCAAAGAATATGTAATTTATTCAATTGTTCTGAGAATTAGTTACCTCCTAGGCTCTTGCATGCAACCTAACTGCGATGATAGACTGTCCCGCAATCTACATTCTACCAGCACAAAGGGATCTTATTTTTTACCACTAAATGAACCGTAAACACAGTATGCTGAGTGACTTCTAACAGCGAACTTCAAACTTGGGGGGGGGGCCGGTACAAGGGGACAGGGGAAGATAAGGCCAGACCAAGAAGTTTCATGACCATTACTTTGTTGATAAATTTTTGTTGCGAATTATTTGCCCTAAGGGGACTACACCCTACAGTGAAGGTTATCTGCTAGTGGTCACTTGACATACCACCGTCAACATCAGACCACGAAGATACGCCAACCTCATTAACAGCTAAAGTTAAATCTAACGTTGAACAAGAATGTGCCCGTATAAAAAATATGACACGGCTGGTGTAGCAGCGCACACCATTTGCGGACATCCAAGGCCAAAGTAGTTGCCCACTAACATCTGTGTTAAAACCCCATATCGAATGATGCATATTGTAGTCCCCCGCAAAAACCACTTTGGTGGTATTGCGCAGTAAAGCATCCAAACAATCCATCCAACAGACTACTGCAGGAAAGTAGGTACTCACAACTCTAAGGTGGCACACAGTGGAACAAGGATATCAACTGCAAGGATCTCACAATCCGGTTGCATAACTTTGTGTGACACATTGATGTGATGAAACATTTTTGTAGAAATCAATGTCAACAAGCCCCCACCCCTGTCGTCCATGCAATCAGCTCTAAACACATGGAAATTTTTAAGTGAGAATGACCGATTAGGGGAGAGTCAAGTTTTGGTTAGTTCATGGGGATTTAACATCCCAAAGCGACTCAGGCTATGAGAGACACCGTAGTGAAGGGCTCCAGAAATTTCAATCACCTGGGGTTCTTTATCATGCACTGACATCACACAGTACATGGGCCTCTAGAATTTCACCTCCATCGAAATTTGACTGCCACGGCAAGGATCGAACCTGCGTCTTTCGAGTCAGCAGCTGAGTGCCATAACCACTGAGCCACCGCGGCGGCACAGTCAAGTTTTCTGCAGTAAAATAATGCCTGGACTATGCTTAATTATGAACTGGAAGGAAGATGCAATGGAAGGAAGATGCAATGGAGCGAAAATTCCCCCGGACGACTAATTTTGTGCCATGAGTATTGCTAAGTTACCACAACAGCCTCTTTCAACACGTAAAGTTTCTCTGTGATGTTTGACGAACCTTTTTTCGCCTTGAAGCGCGACACTTCTGAGAGGGACATGCCATTTCAATGTCTGAATGGTAGGTGTTAGAGAGAGGAAATGTGCCATTGTCATTCATCATCACTAGCATTGACACAAGAGTGGTAGCTGGTTGAATTGAATTAACAGTTGCACAGAAGGTAGAACGTGTTGACAGGGTTTGGTTGCTTAAAGCAGATGAAGCAACTTGTGCTGAGATGACCTGTGACAAGGTATCGCCAAACTTGCTGATTATATGGTAGAGAACATCAGCAAGAGCCTTCTCTACAGCAGCAACAACTGACTTTGTCAAGCCTGCTTCAACATCAGTACCCGCTGCGTGGATAATACCTGCAAACAAGCGGCTTTTTCTATCCAGCAGGGCATAAGCATCAGCTCACGAGCACTTAACATGGTGAATAATGTCCAGGACAGTCTGCTCACCACTTTGGGCAGGCTCGATCGTCAGCTGGGTGATCACAGTGGCAAAGACAACACCTAAGTGATTCTGAAGTGCAAGTATCTGATGGATGATCATCGCCCCCCAATAGCGACGGTGCGTTGTTGACTTGCGTGACTTGCTGCTGTGGCCAAACCACCAGCAGTTCCTACACTGCAATGGTCGTGGCTGCAGTGGGTCGACACGATAGACTATGGGCCACACCTCGAGCATGCATGGGCAAGAGAACCCTGCAAAAGTGGCATTCATTGATACAGTGCACAAACAACAACAACCAGTCTCCCTGCTACAATGGTAAACAAAGAGAATGCCAATCTGGCATCTTAAAAATCTTCAAAAAACAGTTGAAGGTTCAACACTGCAGATACCTCTAGTGCAGGCAAGTTGTTCAAGAATAAACGCCTTCGCCGGCACTGGGGCGAGAGACGTGCATTGAAGTCAGTCACACAATCTAAATCACAGGACATACAATTCTCCTCCTGCCGAACGGTCGCACCTCTGAAATTTACCGGTGGCAGCTAGCTGGTCACATCCTTCAGCTGCTCCTGATTCATGAGGTTTTTTAGTTTAACTGCAACACCTCCTATTGCGACCAACGCCATCGGGACCACGGTCTTGACAGGAGTTTGACTAAATGATTGCAAGAGTAAGCTATCGGCCGGCAGACCGGCAAACCAGGATGCCGAATCTCCACCTGGGGAGGTCAAAACCATGGTCTACGGCCTAACGGGCCATCAACCCATTTCCAACGGAACAAAAACCTGGCCAAATCCCCCACTCGTGAAGCCTCACCTGAGGAAGTGAAGACAGGCGAGAGGATGCAGCAGCACGGCTCTAGAAGGGGCAGGAATGCGAGGCTGAAAACTCCAAGGCACCGAGAGCGAGGCAGCGAGACTTGGAGAACAGTCGTGAGCTGCGGCTTGAACGGGACTGCCTTCGAGGACAGCAGTTCGAGGGCGCGTTTTCAGCTGTTTTCTACTTTTCTGCTGCGCGGCAGCGTTTGCGACATTGCGTTAATTCGCAGAGTTCACTTCTGTCGTCAGATAACACATTCTACCGAGGACCAATTAGTACCAATTTGGTTTCCAAGCGGTTCCGATGTGTTACAGGAAGTCCCATGAGGAATTTTTCATGCTGTGACGCGCTGCTCGCGAAACCACAAGGCGAATGTGTTAGCATACAACTACACGCTCACAAGCGCGGCCTCGCGCGCGAACGTCACAGCACTGTATCAAGTGCCCGGTAGGTTTGAGTTCGCGCGGTGATATCACCGACAGACCGCAGCGCGAAACACGCTACAGTCTTCCTACTCACGAGGCGAAAATAAACATGAAATCACCATCCACGTGAGAACCGGCGCGTTCCAAAGATCATACGTACCCAGCGGTCCTGGCACGAAGCGAAAACCTAAACTGCCTAAACCACGGGTAACACAACGATGCTTTTTTTTAACACGCTCTCCAGCAACGACGCGCAGGCTTGCAGCTCATAACTGCTTTAGCTGGTTTAACTACGCGCCGCTTTGACGGATCCATTCCGCCATAGACAAATCCAAAGGCGTTAATTATCACCACCACCATGAAGCCGCAGAGCTGGCGCAGGCATTATTCAGTTTATTGTTTGTATAACGTACTTCCGAAGCTCTAATCAGGCCAGCGAGCTGCATTTAAGAATTTGTAATCAAAGTATCGCATGTTTCGTAAATCAAAGAAAATCGAAAAAAAATGATCTCGGCCTAACCGCACGTTTGTTCGGGCTCAAATTTCGCATAGAGGTTGTATTTGGCGGTCAGTTATGGTTTATATCACATTTAGGTGGGTTACTTGCCTGATTTATCATAATTATTTGGAAATCCCCATCGTCTGCGGCGACGGGGAAACCAAAACCGCAAGGCTTCGCAGCATGCTTCGCAGCAATGGTACCCGTAGCGCCATCTCGTAACCACCAGAGAAACCCAGCTGTGCTAAATTGGTGAGCAAATCATCTTTGCTTGGTGCTGTCTGCTGCGAAGCAGCGCAAGACATCCCCGAAAATGCGGTCGTACAGCAATCACAAGGCCATGGCCGTGACTTGGCTATGCGAGCCCAAGTCCTACGCCGCCCTCCGCGGTAGAGGGCTCGTTTCTCCGGTAAGTGCGAGATGGCGTCACGGGTACCAGTGCTGCGAAGCCTTTCGGTTTTGGTTTTCCGTCGCCGCAAACAATGGGGGATTTCCAAATAATTCTGACCGAATCAGGCAAGTACCCCACCTAAATGTAGTATAAAGCAAAACTGACCACCAAATTCAACCTCTGTGCGAAATTTGAACGCGAACGCGAGCCACCTAGTCATGCACGTAGTGGAGATCAGTGGATAAAATCAACAAAGGCGCGAAGGTACCGATGGCCGCCTAGCGGCAGAAATGTAGTTTCGCTTTCAGTTTTGAATTCAGTTTATTGCGCTTTTTGCAGTGCTTACGGAAGAATGTATTTGCAGCATCGGAGCAGTGATTAAATATGATATCTTTCTTTGGATTGAAAAGTTACCATGAATTGACCCCTTGTCCATTCACTCCAGCGGCTGCGTTTCGATGGGGCGAAATATATATTAAAAAAAAGTGTAGCCTATGTCGTCGTCGTAAGTGGAGGGAGCAAGAAATGTTGGCAGGCAAGGCTTAGCGCATTCTAGGACGGCGCCCTCACCGTCAAGCGACACCTTGGATGGCCCGCACAGGGACGGTGCCAGGGCATTCGTGGTGGGTTAGCGCAGAGAGGTAGGAGAGGGGCAGGAAGGCGCGATGTTACGATGGATAGGCATAATACCCTTAGTCATGTGGCATTGCTGTTCATAAAATAAAATGAATCATCAGAACGCAGCGGTGATTGAGAGCAACACATGAGACCGAATGCGGACTGCAGGGTCTGATCGAAACGCTCGACAGATTTTTCTGCTGTCCAGTAGACCTTCGGCTCCCCTTGGCGCTCTCATATGGGCCCGCACAGCTTGCTTCCACTCGCTGCGCTCCAGTTCCGAGTTCAGCGGGCGGACGGAAATATGCGCTTCAGGTTCTACTAGTTCTAGCTCATGTTCTCTACCCGGTGCGCTGCGGTGTATAGTCGATGTTCGCTAGTTTGCCCAGAACGGGAGCTTAGAGCACTAAATGCCTGAAACGTCCGTGTGTTGTGCAATGTCAGTGCACGTACCCAGAATTGCCAGAAAGAGTGCGGAGTCCTCCACTACGGCTTCTCCGATAGCTCAGGTTTACCTTTCGGGCATTAAACGACGCGTATACCACAGAATTTAACTTTTTGTAATGGGTTGCACAGCTAGGTACCTCCTGCTACTCATTCAGTTTTGGGGAGCACGTACATCGCGACAAAATAAAATTTCTATTTTCCCCACTTTGCACTTTGAGTTTTTCAAGCTCTTCAGGGGACCTCATTAACTTATGGGCTCCATATATAGATACCTTTCTTCCAGTTGACACAGAGGTTGCTTCAAGAAATAGCTAATTTTGGTCTTGCTCTTGTGCGTGGTTTCGTGTGTAAAGTAGAATAATTTCGCGCAGACAGTACTCCGATTGATATATTTTGTCAGAAGACTTCAACGTAATGATTTCTCTATTCACTGCAATGCAGTCGCAACTGCTTCTCCTTGATATGAATTCAGTGCAGGAGCGCGTTATTATCAAAACAAGCAATGAGGCCCACATTCACGGCGTAGGTATTATTTGAACAATTTTTGTTAGCATCAATAGCTCTTTTGTTTTCAACTGCAAGTGCACCAAAATTTTTCTCGCCGCTGCATGAATGTTCTCGACTACGAATGATTTAAACCATGCCTCAAAGGGCAATCCAAAAAAGCGCATGCTATCGGCACCGTCAGAGTGTTTGTAGTGCTTTCATAATTAGTTAAGTTGGGGTCGCCATGTGGAATGTTGCCTTAACAATCGCGCCGATGCATCAGTAAAACATGTAAGAAAGGCCGAACATGCATATTACTGCTTCACACGTGCGTGTGATGTTGTCACAGGAACTATGCTAACACATTTCGTCCCATAAAACATACGAGCTAGGGCTTATTTTCTTTTTTTTTGTATTTTTCCTTCCCCAATTAGTCCGGCATGAGCAAAGAGGTGAAGCCAACTTCAGATTTTTGAAAGCAACACCCTTGCATGCGCTGGAAGATATTTTGGCCATATACACCCGGCCCTAAAATGCAATGGTGCAGGACTGGTGCACGAGTAACAGAAACTCCAGTTTTGTCGGGTGCGCACGCCCAACCCGAAACGCACAGCCGCCGCCGTTCGTCGCTGCGTGTACCCTCCACCCCACCCCCGCACCCTTTCTCTGTGGCGGCGACCGCGCGATAGTGCGCGGTGTTCTCCGGTTGCCGAAGCACCTGCTCGGCATTAGCGGATCACGGTGCGTATGTAGTACATCCCAAGCCGAAACGCAGAGCCATGTTCACTTGACTCGCCAGCAGCGTCAGCGGCGTCAGTCAGTCGCTGCTATCTCTTCGCCGCGAACCTGGTTAGAGAGCGAAAGCTATGGCGTTTCTAACGTTGAGTGCGTTCCGGGTAGGCAGCGCGGCCATCCTGCTACCCTAGCAGGTGGCAGTTAATGGTCGACCGCTACAATTTGCTCACCCAATGAATGCTGCCGCCTTTTGCTGCTGTGCCGCGTGTCTGCCACAACAATTATGCCAAGGGCTACATATCCAGCACCGCGGCTCGTTTACTACGTTTCTGGCAGCCCCGGCTCCTCATCACCCTCATCTGGACGCCAGCACATGCTGGCCTCCCTGGCAACGAGGAGGCTCATTCCCTAGCCCGAGGTCTCATATTCCGGGCAGGAGTCGAGCCCCCTCTACGAGCCTCGGAGCGCCTGCTCTCCTTCCGTGATATTCTCTCGTACTACCGAGACAAACGAAGGAAATACGCACCCTAAGCTCCATCCCTCACCATAGCGCACGCTGCACATTGGCGACAACTACAAACCCGAACTGCTCCATACCCAGTACTGCTGCATGCTCGATACCCAGACCAATTCCCGTCATCATGCAAACTTTGCGGTAAACCAGGAGACTTCTTACACACCCTCTTCACATGCCTCACCTTCCCTCATCCCCCATCACCAACCGCGGCGGAGTCTTACTGGGAGTCTCTTCTGACCAGCTCGTCCGCTCAAGACCAGCGCCGGATCATCTCCAGCGCTCACAAAAGGATTGCGCTCCAGGGGCTATCCTTCGCGTTGTAAGGGTGCCTCCTCCTCACATTGAGGAGGCATCCAAGTGCCATGTAGGGGGCTTCGCCCCCATGATTTACATCATTGGCAATAAAAGTTTCCACCACCACCACAACGTTGTCAGCGCTAATGCATGCAGCCAACATCTCTCACTCACCACCCCGCGTAACTCAAAGCGCGATTCAGGCGTCCACTGAAACAGCTGATGAGCTGCGCTCAAATTGCGCTTTAGGAATTAACGTAATCGTCGGTAGTTTTTTTGTTTTGTTTTGCAGCGCAGGAACAAAATTCAGCCATATTACTTTCAGTTGGGTCAAAGTCTACCGTACAGGTGATGTCGGCGGGAAAAAAAATAAGGCCCGTGCGGGAATCGATCCCGGGACTTCACGCCTGGTAGGCGAGAATCATACCACAAGACCAACGGGCACTGGAGGCAACGAACTAATTAACTGGACACTTTCGTCACATAGTAACTTTCCGGCAAATTCAATACCTTTTGTGGTTGATAACTAGTAATCAGGCACTTATTTAAAAAAAAAAAACAAGTTGTAATGCAGTGCCTAGAATACTAGCTTGTGTGATGAGGGCCAGCGCTACGCATTGGGATAAGATGGCGCTGTTTGAAATGAAAGCCCAGAGATGGCGGCAGAGAGCGCTGCTTGTCGTGACGGTTCTGGGGCAGCAGACGACGCGGTTTTCTAGCTTCGGAAGGCAGCAACCTGCTTTTGTAAGTGCATGTTTAACCTGCTTGTGCGCGTATTGCTTGTTGATCGAGGTGCAGTGTTTGTGGTCCTGTGTAGCTGCTTGCACATGCGAGCCACCGTGTCCGCTCCTCCCGGTAGTTCTGTGGCGATTGCGGCGGTTTCGTGTCCGCGTTCTGTGCGCGCGTGTATCCGTGCTGCGTGTTTTCACTGTGTTGTGAAATCATGGACTGAGCTCCGATTATTCTTTTCCCGTGCCCATCACCAAACGAGTTATTTGCGACTGCACAAAAAAATTAGGCAGTGGCTTAGCTCTGGTTAAGCCTGAATATACGAGCGAAAAGCTTCAGTTATGCTTGGTTTGACGTCATGGCTGTCGCAGTTCGCGCACAATACACTGGGAGCACCACGATAACTGTGGAGGCGTTCGGCGGTCCACGCACTGCCTGTACGGAGGCAGAGGAGGAGACGGAAATCGGCGCAGTTAAAACTGCCCCCAGGAATGCGGAGAGGAGGGTTGCCGGCTGCGACGCGGGCAACACCAGCAACACGCGGCTGCAACGAACGGTCAAACGGTGGGCGAGGAGGCGAAGCGCGCAGTGGTAGCGGCGGTGAGGAGGCGCCGCACATGCGCAGTAGCGCGCGGCTGCGCCGAAAGATCAATCAAGGCGATCAAGGCGGAAAGCTGGGCTGGTTGGTTTGTCATAGTTAATTAAAAGACTAGCGCATAAAACTAGGACAAAGACAGAGAATAAACCATGTATCTTCGAAACAGATTGCCACCTCTTGATTAGTTTTTGTAACTCAGTTTGCGCATGTGCCACTGAAGTGTGTTTAAGTACCTGTTTGTTCTAGTAAACCTTCAGTTGATGTTTAGCGCTCGTCCTGTCTCATATGAGACAGGACGAGACAGAGAATAAACCATGTATCTTCGAAACAGATTGCCACCTCTTGATTAGTTTTTGTAACTCAGTTTGCGCATGTGCCACTGAAGTGTGTTTAAGTACCTGTTTGTTCTAGTAAACCTTCAGTTGATGTTTAGCGCTCGTCCTGTCTCATATGAGACAGGACGAGACAGAGAATAAACCATGTATCTTCGAAACAGATTGCCACCTCTTGATTAGTTTTTGTAACTCAGTTTGCGCATGTGCCACTGAAGTGTGTTTAAGTACCTGTTTGTTCTAGTAAACCTTCAGTTGATGTTTAGCGCTCGTCCTGTCTCATATGAGACAGGACGAGACAGAGAATAAACCATGTATCTTCGAAACAGATTGCCACCTCTTGATTAGTTTTTGTAACTCAGTTTGCGCATGTGCCACTGAAGTGTGTTTAAGTACCTGTTTGTTCTAGTAAACCTTCAGTTGATGTTTAGCGCTCGTCCTGTCTCATATGAGACAGGACGAGCGCTAAACATCAACTGAAGGTTTACTAGAACAAACAGGTACTTAAACACACTTCAGTGGCACATGCGCAAACTGAGTTACAAAAACTAATCAAGAGGTGGCAATCTGTTTCGAAGATACATGGTTTATTCTCTGTCTCGTCCTGTCTCATATGAGACAGGACGAGCGCTAAACATCAACTGAAGGTTTACTAGAACAAACAGGTACTTAAACACACTTCAGTGGCACATGCGCAAACTGAGTTACAAAAACTAATCAAGAGGTGGCAATCTGTTTCGAAGATACATGGTTTATTCTCTGTCTCGTCCTGTCTCATATGAGACAGGACGAGCGCTAAACATCAACTGAAGGTTTACTAGAACAAACAGGTACTTAAACACACTTCAGTGGCACATGCGCAAACTGAGTTACAAAAACTAATCAAGAGGTGGCAATCTGTTTCGAAGATACATGGTTTATTCTCTGTCTCGTCCTGTCTCATATGAGACAGGACGAGCGCTAAACATCAACTGAAGGTTTACTAGAACAAACAGGTACTTAAACACACTTCAGTGGCACATGCGCAAACTGAGTTACAAAAACTAATCAAGAGGTGGCAATCTGTTTCGAAGATACATGGTTTATTCTCTGTCTCGTCCTGTCTCATATGAGACAGGACGAGCGCTAAACATCAACTGAAGGTTTACTAGAACAAACAGGTACTTAAACACACTTCAGTGGCACATGCGCAAACTGAGTTACAAAAACTAATCAAGAGGTGGCAATCTGTTTCGAAGATACATGGTTTATTCTCTGTCTCGTCCTGTCTCATATGAGACAGGACGAGCGCTAAACATCAACTGAAGGTTTACTAGAACAAACAGGTACTTAAACACACTTCAGTGGCACATGCGCAAACTGAGTTACAAAAACTAATCAAGAGGTGGCAATCTGTTTCGAAGATACATGGTTTCTTTCCTGGTCAGGGCAAGTGACGTCGTGCTTACACACTTGTCACCTTCCCTGATAATGTGATAAGCCTCACAAATCTCACGACCTAACCTTGTGCCTCCCCTACCAAGCACACACGTGACATCAAACGCCGGCACGCACCCGCACCGCTTCGAGCAACCTTCTTTTTAAATAAAAGTTTTCTCTCTCTCTCTCTTACAATGCTTAGCCAAATGGCTGCCCCCCGCCAATGAATCCACCAGCGTGCGATGCTCTCGTAGCCGTTCATTTAGGCAGCGTCCAGACTGTCCCACGTAGCATCTACCGCATGAGAGGGGTATGCGGTATACAATGCCAGCAGTGCACGGAACGAACTTGCACTCGTGGTTTATGGTGCATACCGGTTTCCTCTTCTCATTGACGGCTTTGCACATGCGCACCAGCTTTTCGGGGGCGGTGAACATGACGTCCACACCGCACTTCCCTCCAACTTTCCTCAGCCGGTGCGAAAGCTGGTGCACGTACGGTATGGCCGTACGCCTGAGCCGAAAGATCAGGCGACGGAGTGTAGCCTTCCCTTTGTAACGGGCGGGCGCCTAACAAAGGTGCCCTGGCTGGATACACACACGCATAAAAACAATAACGCTATCAAACGCGAAGCTGCAAATGCCCATACCTATACAGACGGAACAGTATGAACGAAAACAGTTCTAGTGTCGCACCAGCGTCCACCACTCAGTGAATCGGCGCTTTGTCTGCAACTGCCACATGGTTTGCTGCATCCGTTGTGCAGCCCTCGTTCGAAGAGCGGAAACCAAGCGCCTGTGGAAGCGTAGCGCCCTTTTGCGGTGGCGTTGGCAGCTTCTCGCAGAACTAGAGATGTGAAGGCCTGAAAAAAAACACTGCAATTTTGGAAAAAAAAACCGTTTTTTTCGTTTTTTTTAGATGAGAAAAAATTGAAAAAAACATCGAAAATTTCACAATGCATTTTCAAGGTTTTATGATTGCTTGCTTTTAGTTTAGGTTTCTGTTTGTGTTTTGAAAACCATTACATCGCGCATCGTTGAACGATTGGAGAGCAGTCGTCATCGCCGGTGCCAGGTAGTGCTTTTAAAACGTTCGTGCTGCAAGTACGCGGTTTGAAGGCCAGGTCACATATAAGATCCAGGCTTGACTTAAAAACACACTAATACTTGAACTCACAGCTGAAGTAGAACAAAATGGCTGCAAATTCTACAGCCCGACACACACGTCATAAATAACATAGACTGTTGTGCACGTAAGCGGTTCTGCTGCGCATAGTGACGCATCCAGTGACAGTGACTCTGAGTCCGATATGGAGTCACTTATAGATCAGTTTTCATGTTCCCTTTATCGGTGCAATGAAACAAGAAGTTCGTTCCACAAATATGATATTTATATCTCCATATTCATCTCAAGTGCAAATCATTATTTATCTTCTCGGTGCAATAGAACAAGAAATTCGTTTCACAATATGACATCTATAACTGCATATTCGACTGAACTTCGGAGCATTATCATTGATCATTGTGCTGTTGAAAATAAATCTGTTTTTGTCACATTTTGCAAAATTTCCAATTTTTCACGAAAGAAACCTTGAAAAAAAACGTTTTTTTTTCATGCCATTCTTTCATGCCGTTTTTTTTCATGCCATTTCATGACATCTCTACGCACAACAGGACGATGTGCACCGTTGTTTCTTCGTGCGCTCCGCAGGCTCTATCGCGTGTTGCGCAAATAAACGCGCGCGGTAGAATGCTTCTCCCAGCTAAACGCGCGCATTGTTCGAGCTGAAATTTCGCAGAGAAGTGGCATTTGGTCGGCGGAATTGTTTTATACCACGTTTGCTTGGGGTACTTACCTAATTCGAACAGAATAAGTGGGATAGTCACATCGTCTGCGGCGATGACGAAGGAAATTAAGCCGCTCTGTCAGCGATAAAAAACCAGTTGAAAGAGCGTCTTCAAACCTCCCGAGGCCCCCTCCTTTGCCGAATCTTCACCACCAACACGCGAGATGGCGCCACTGGTGCGATCGTTGACAGAGCGGCTTAATTTGCTTCGTCGTCGCCGCAGACGATGTGAATGTCCCACTTGTTCTCAAGGGCGTCCGCAGAATTTTTTGCAGGGGGGGGGGGCCCGTTGGTGCCCCGGGGGGGGGGGGGGGTATGTTCGTAGCAAAAAGGCGCTATTTGCGGAGTAAATTTATTTATTTATATATAAATAAAAATTAAACAAAATGCACACATGAAAGAAAAATTACAAACAGCAAATTAAAGCGCGGCTAGGAGAGGTACATTGGAGTTTATCAACGAAGAAACAACTAAAATTAATAAAAAATTCAAAAAGATGCTATATCACTTCGTGGAGAAGAGTGCTCAGTCTTCCTGCATACGGGTTCTCGACTCACCCGGATTGATGACCAGCACACAGCACAATATGTTCGCAAACACGCAACTACAGTCACTCAGTCAGTCTTCCTTGAACAGCAACTGTAGGCGCCTCGGATTTTTCTGGGCGAATTGCGTAATTACACGTGTGATAAATTCACTTCTGTGCTTCATTACACGCTCTCGGTGCACACTCATCATACACATTGATTGGAAAAACTGTTGAACGCGTACGTTGAAAACAAAAGATGACTATATATACAACGAAAACTTATTTACAAGATAAATGCACGCTCGCAGCTTCATACACCTCGCTCCATCTTGCTTGCGCATCCGCACAGTCGAGCAACCCCACACACACTGCTCGCCGCTCGTCGTTTTCTCGTCCGCTGTCTTGGTTGTTCTCAGCTTCGCTGACAACCGGCCACTAAAAACACCCAAGCACAAACACAGAGGCGCGCACACGTGCGAGGGCTTACTTGCCGCAGTATCCCCGAATGCGCACTTTGGGGGTGAAAGGAACGCCGCGCAACTTCCGAGGGGAAGGGACACTCGCCACTCCGGTCGGAAAATTTGTTTTTGTGTTTTTATGGGGTTCAGAGCCCCAAAACGACTCAGGCTATGAGGGATGGAGTAGTACAGAGTTCCGGGTAATGTCGACCACCTGGGTCTCTTTACCATGCACTGACACGCACAGTACATGGGCGCTGTTGTGATTTGAGGCCCAGCCAGAGGTGACAGGCGAGCCAGGTAGGCGCCATCGGGCTGCGTTGACCAAAGGCGCTGGTTTTCACAGAAGACGCAAAAAACGCTGGTGTGGGGGCGCCTCGGGAGACTGCGTCGCCGTGAACAAAAGCAGCTAATCCCCTTTGCCGGAGATTCTGAAAGCGGCGCTTCTACCGAACTGCGCTACACGTGGATCGGAGGAGACAGCGAGCGGCGGCGGCGCCAACTCATCGCCCGCTTGCCCCTGAGCAGCCCGACAAAGCGGGGGTGGACACGGCTGATTTGTCCTTCCCTCCTTAAGAATTCATCGGTGACCGGCGTAACGACATAGGCGAAAACAAGATGCCCCGTGCACTGTCTGCCTCCGTGTCGCTATCTCTCTAGAGATCAAAGAAACAGACACCCATCTCAAGGCGGCTCGAAACACGTGCTCGCCGGTGCCGCTGTATGTCTGGAACAGGTCGCCCTTCAGTAGAGCTAACGATGGCGTGGTTTGAAAACGGCGGAACGACGCACGCCCGGACGCGGCATTTCGCAGATGTGACCATGCGGGGCTGCTTTTACCCTTTTGACTGAGCGCACCACCGCCCCTGGTGTGCGGCCATCACTCACGGTTCGAGTGAGTGATTTTCCAGGGGGGTGCAACCGCCCCTCCTTGCCCCCCCCCCCCTCCGGACGCCCATGCTTGTTCTGTTCGAATCACGTAAGTACCCCAAGCAAACGTGGTATAAAACAATTCTGCCAACCAAATGCCACTTCTGTGCGAAATTTCAGCTCGAACAATGCGCCCGTTAAGCTGGGAGAAGCATTCTACCGCGCGCGTTTATTTGCGCAAAACGCGATGCACAGGGTGCATTCGACTGTAGTGCCGAAGCGCTTTCGATACACAAGGGTTGGCACGGCACCCGCGCGTGCCTCAAACAACAGGCGGCTGCCTACACTGTTGTCGTAGAAGCTCCAAGGTGGATGTAGAATGGTCATAGAGAAAGATATTGGTAAAGAGCGGACACTTGGCGAAATCTGGCCCCGGGAAATGACGCGCAATCCTCCTCCTCCAATAGATAATCTGTTGCCTCCCGGATGGCGCCACCAGTCGTTAAACGCGCGCGCGCTCGTGGGCGGGTGGCCGGCGCGGCCAAGGTCAATTGAAATAGGCATGGAAATAGATCGCGAAGCCGGAGCCTGAATGCGGTCCGGAACCAAGTGCTAGCGACAACAAATTAGTGGTGGAACTAAAGCGCCAAAATGAAATGAGTGGACAAACACGACTAGAAGAGGAAAATAATTAGGACATATTTTGTGTTTCAAAAACATTCGAAAACAATTGCAGTGATTCCTTTTTAAAATGTTTTAGTTGTGCGCATTTTGTTAGAAAGTATAGCGCTTGCTTTGTAAAAATTTTTATGACAGCGTTCGCTCAGAGCAGTGGCAATGGCAGCGGGACAATGCCAAGGTTGACGGTGCTCTGATGTCATACCCTTGTCATATCTTTTGACCATTCTGCTTGCTTTTGTTTGAAGCTCGATTCTGCTAACCCTACTTTTTCCTCGTTGCTTGTTGCTCGAGTTCTTGGTGTGCATCGTTCGTGTACAGTTTCCTCGTTTCCCTTTTGCCAGCGCTTCTGTGTAGTTTCGTTCGGTTGGGTGCGGTTCTGTCGCTTTTGCCCCAAAAGGGCATCGCCTGTGGCAATCGGGCCCCCGTACGCAAAAAAGAGGTGTGCGGTTGCACGATGTGCGAGCGATAACCTGTCTGGCGGCGTCACATTTCATCGCTTCAGCGCTACACCTGCGACATTCAGCGCGACACCTGAGGCGAGGACGAAGGAAAAAGGCACAACGAGAACTGACTACCTAAAAATAGCGTTGGTGGTCGGCACTCGTCGTGTCTTCTTTCTTCATTCTCGTGTCGGGTGTCGCGCTGATTGATTGTAAAACATTTTATTCGCCGGGAAGAGCTTGGCAAGAGGTCGCGTTAAGTGGTCGAGAGTACATAGCCCTCGACGACTTTGTCAGCCCACTCCACCGCCAAAACTTGCGTTCTGGGGTCAGAGCTAGCCAGCACGGTCTCCCACCGCTCGAGAGAAGGAGCTGTGACTAGATCACCCGGAGGTGGCTCTATTTTGCAGTCCCACAGGATGTGATCGTAGGTAGCACGTTGGCCACAGTGTTTGCAGTTGGGGTTGTAAAGATCTGGATAAATGTGCGCGAAGAGTGATGGGGTGCGTATCGATCTCGTCTGTAGACGACGCCACGTAACCTCTTATTCTTTAGTAAGTCTTTTGTCTGGAGGGGGGAAAATTCTCCTCTCTAGTTTAAAATGATTGGTGAGATCATGATATGTGATCATGGAGTCCTTCGTGAAATTCAGGGAGCCAGACTCATCCACTGCCCGGTCGACGAAACCTCGGGCTTTATTGTGGGCTGCCTCGTTCCCCGGATTCCCCGAATGGGCTGGGACCCATATCAATTCGGAATAATTTGGTGAGAATTTGGTTGCGTTAAGGATTCTAAGGGAGGTGTTTGTAATTCGCCCTTTAGCGAAATTATTGATACCCATTTTGGAATCGCTGAAGATGATGCTCCCTTGGGTATGCGCTAGGGCGAGGGCTATAGCCGCCTCTTCTGCCGTTTCAGAGGATTTCGTTTTGATTGTCGCCGAGACGATGTGGTCACCATTCTCGTTCACAACCACAATTGCAAAGGCATTGGTATTTTTGTATTCTGCCGCATCTACATAAAGTGTTCCAGCGCACTGTCTGTATTTGTTATGTAAGGCTTTGGTTCTTGCTTGTCTTCTACCCTCATGGTGTAAGGGGTGCATGTTTTTGGGGAGTGGTTTGATTAGTAGGGCCGTCCTATAGTCGCGGGGTAAGTCTACTTTAGCATCGTTATTCGTAGGTTGAAAGTTAATTCCGAGCCTGGTAAGAATACTCCTGCCAGTTCTGGAATTGGCTAATCGCGCTGTTTGAGCCATTAAATGGGCTTCTTTCAGTTCATTGTAGGTGTTATGTATTCCTAACCTCATAAGCCTTTCGGTTGAGGCATTTAGTGGGAGTCCTAACGCAGCCTTAGCGTCGCGGCGTTCAGCAGTTTATTTTTCCCGCCAAGAAGCACGTGACGCTGACGTCACGAATATGACGTCACTAAAACACGCGACTTCAACGTCACGTTTTTGTTTTAATTATGACGTCACTTTTTAGTTGTCCACGCACTTCGAAGATGGCGCTGGCTGCGCACCATGAGCCGCCATGTTTTGAACGTATGGGCTTCTATGCAGCCTACGCTACCATAGTTACATCTACCTTGGCGCGGCGGCTCAGACATGGATCAGACCCATCCGAGCAGCAGACGGCGGAACATCGTGGGGCAGTTTTGTGCGCGTGAAGGCGTGCGGCGTATTTGTTCGTGCGGGCAGACCGCAATTTTTTTCGTCTCTCTTGCCCTTCGACGCAGAACTTCTCCTGTTTATACGGCGGCAAGGTGAGAAATGTTTATTTGTCGAAGTACGCTGCATTGCAAGCAATTTAGGCGGCCGCGCCGGCCGCCATTGCCTGTCTGCAGTTCGTGAAGCGTCGCGCTCGCTCTGTGGCCAGCCGGCTGTTGTTCATGGCATTCTTGCATTTAGTGACAAAGTTAAGGAAGGAATGTTTTGTTTTGCAAAAGTACGCTACATTTCAAGCACTTGATGCAAAATTACGCTGCATTTCGAGCACTCTAGCTTAGTACGCCGGCGCAGTTGTGAAGGGTGCGCGCACGCTGTGTCATGCTACGCCGTGGGCGGGAGCGGCGGGAGGAGTCTATTGCTGAAGTTTTTGTATGTGTGCATGCTGGTTTGTGCGTGTGATGTGGAATAATGACTGGTCGCAACACACGAGGTACTAAGGCTAAAGAAGACGATGGTAAAGAAATTTGTGAGGATAGCGACTTGAGATCTGAGCTAGAAGACTTCCGAAAAGAAGTTCTAGCTCAATTTCAATCCTTGCAATCGAGCATCAAATTTTGCAGTGACTCCTGTGACGATATGAATGTAACAAACAAAGAAGTGAAAGTGCTAATCAAAGAAATCAAGACATTGAAAGAAACAAACAAAGCACTGAAAGATGAAAACCGCAAGCTAGTTGAGCGTGTAGAGCAGCTTGAGCAGTACTCCCGCTCGAACAATCTGGAAATTAAGGGTGCGCCATCTGATCTTGAACCCAGCGATGTTGTCATTAAGCTAGCCGAGGCGGTGGGTGAACCGATTTCGTTAAACGACATTGACACGTGTCACAGAGTACCCAGGTACAACTCAAGTGAAACAAACATTATTGTGCGTTTCATGCGTCGCGGCAAAAGAAACAGTGTACTAGCAAAGGCAAAGAAAAACCGGGTCACAACTGCAACGTTCAGATGCGAAACACCCAACGCAGTATTCATAAATGAGCACCTCACCCGTTGCAACAAGCAGCTACTCGGGGCTACAATCAGAAAGAAAAAGCAAGTTGGATGGAAGTACGCATGGTGCAAAGACGGAAAAATTTTTGCGCGCAAGGAAGATGGCTCGTCTGTGATCCATATCGCATCAATGAGTGACCTAGATAACATGACTAGCGATGATGGGACCACGTAGTCATATCTGAACCAATGAGCCAAAGTACGCAGAAACATGAAATTTCATGCCAGTCAAGCCCGACTGCCTCAAAAGCCTGAAACCTGAAGGCACTTTGTCTTTTCTTCACCTAAATTCCCGTTCGCTGGAAAATAAGCACGATGACTTTGAACTGCTACTCAATTCCGTGGATATCAAGCTTGATGCTGTTATGGTATCTGAAACTTGGTACACTGAAGCCTCCTGTACCTTTGATCATTCTGATTATAAAAGCTTTGCGCTTTGTCGTCCGCAGAAAAGGGGTGGTGGTTTGCTGCTCCTTTTAAAACACTGTTTTAACGCGCATATTGTTGAAGAATTTTCTGCGTCAAATGAGAACTATGAGGCACTGACTGTTCGAGATGGCTGTAGATTTTTCACCGTGATTTATCGCCCACCGCATGCAAACATCACCGTTTTTCTGCGATTTCTTGAGCAGCTTTTTGACTTATCTTTAAACAAGTATTTCTTATTTCTTAGTGGGGACGTTAACATTGACCTGACTGTCTCTTCCAGCTATCGAACTGGTCTGTTATCAGTTTTCGATGCATATGGTTTCGTCAACCTCATCAATGAGCCTACACGTATAACATCATCTTCGCAAACTCTAATTGATATCTTTGTTACCAATATCGACAAGCCTTCAACTTCTGGCACCCTTGTGTGGGACATTAGTGATCACTTGCCTATTTTCGCATTTATTCAAGATAGAACAGCACCACAGATAGAAAACTCATCTACATGGTTTTTTCAAAAGATCACTAATGCTTCTTTAAACAGTTTTCGTGCTGATATTCAGGCCCACAACTGGGCTCTTGTTCTTAAAAACACTGATGTCGATTCCATGTATGACGCTTTCCTGTCAGATATTACGGACATATACAAAAAGCATTTTCCTTACACGACACGCTCGAGTGCCAAAAACTCTCGAAAGCTATGGATTACAAGCTACCTACTAGCTCAAATTAAATTTAAAAACGCACTATACTGGAAATTCATAAAATCAAGATGCGTCAGATTTTAAAGCATTTAAGTCGTTCAGAAATCGTCTAAATGCTAAGCTTAAGAAGGCTAAAGATCAGTACTTAATGGCGCAGTTCAGTGATGCAATTAAAAACCCTGATTTATTATGGAAGCGGTTAAACAGTCTTCTTCGAAGTAAAAGCCCAGCTGTACTCACCAGTTTGAGTGTGGGTAATAACATTGTGGCTGACAAACAGCTATCTGATATGCTTAATGACCATTTTATTAGTGTTGGCACCTCAAACAGTAAACCAGCAATAAGCTCTGTCCCACTTCTTGGACCAAGTGCAGTTAGTAACAGTATGGTGTTTTTCCCCACAACTGAGACTGAAATCATTGCTGCTTTCCAGACAATGAAAAATTCTAAATCACATGATGTGAACGACATGCAGATTGCCCCAGTGAAATATATCCTAGACCTGATCGCACCTGTCCTGAATAAGATATACAACTTAGCTCTGGAGTACAGCAGTTTTCCCAAGAACATGCAGATTGCAAAAGTGGTAGCTCTACATAAAGGGGGTGATAAAAATGCCATAAATAACTATCGTCCCATCTCCGTACTACCCATATTTTCAAAAGGCTTGGAGAAAATAATGCACACATGCCTTTACAACTTTTTAAACAAATTCTCACTTATCTCGCCGCACCAGTATGGCTTCCTGAAAGGCAAATCCACAGAATTGGCACTATTAACAGAAAAAGAATTCATTATTGACGCTTTTGAACACAAAGAACTTGTACTAGGACTGTGTATTGATTTCACGAAAGCATTTGACTGCGTACATCATGTAACCTTATTATCTAAGCTGCAGCATTACGGAATACGCGGTAGTGCAAATCGTCTCCTTTCCTCATAGCTTCAAAACAGGTGCCAGTATGTCAGCAATAACAATCATAATTCCGACATAAGAACCATCACTTCCGGCGTACCGCAAGGGAGTATTCTAGGACCTCTGCTATTTGTTGTTTATATTAACGACATTTTTTCTCTTCTAAACACAGCTACATGGGTTGGGTACGCGGATGATACTGCTATGTTTTTCAGAGGGGCAAATACTGATGATCTAGTCTGCTCGGCAAATCACGCTTTATCATTAGTTAGAGACTGGTCGCAAACAAATTACCTGCGGTTGAATACCAAAAAAACTCAAGCTATTCTTTTCCGTACTAAGAACACAAAGGTAAACATCAAGGGCAAAATTCTTTTAGACTGCGAAGAGGTAAGCATTATTAATGAAATTAAGACTCTTGGCGTAACATTATCGGAAACTCTAACTTGGAACAAGCATGTTGATGGGCTTTGCAACAAACTTAATAAGGTTTGCGGGATACTAAACAGACACCGCAACTTCTTGCCAACAACAGTTAAACGCTTAATTTATAACGCACTATTTTTGTCGACACTTAACTACTGCCATTTAGTCTGGTCAACTACAACGAAAGAAAACATACAGAAACTTAAAATCTGCCAGAAACGTGCCTTGCGTGCTATTGCTAATGTCCCTTGTCATGCACACACTTCCGATTACTTCTTGCGCTATAAGCTTCTTCCCACGGAATGCATTTATCCTTACCGTCTATCTTGTACATATCGCTCATCCGTATCGGCGTGCAATCACAGCATCCTGAATTTGTTAAACCTTCGCCCCCGCACTTACATTTACAATACACGTCATAGTGACGCATGGGTGGTGCCTCACTGTCGTACAGAGTACGGTCGCCAGTCCATTTCGTATCATGCTGCTATTCTTCTAAATAGCCTTGCGCTCATCGATACCTTCCCGGAAAAATTGTCATTACGAGCGCTACATGCACATTTCCTTGCAGCCAACATCACATGATTCTCTTGTATGATTGCGTTTTGTGTTTTTCTTGGTGCCTTTTATTTTTTATTGGTGCTTTTTTGCTGTAAAATGTCTTAATTTTCTGCTACCACTAAAGCTAACATCTTTTCCAGAATTTTAAAAAATTGAAAATTATTGAACTGAACGTGTTTTTTAATCAGAGTGTGTTTGAAATTTTTATGTTTAAAACCTGATGTGTTCTAGAATGTGTGTTTCGAATGTATTTAAAACTGCATGTGCTTTCATTTGGAGTGATTTTGTTCTGTAGGGTGCAAAAAAAAAAATTTAGGTCTGAGAGGAAGTGTGAAATTTAATTCTGTATGTGCACGAGCAATACTGCCGAACTGTACATAGAGGGGGCCGGGCTTTGTCAAGCCGCAGTCATGCGGCTTTTACCCGTCACCCCCTTTTCTCCTTGAGAGAGAAATAAAGACGATTTGAATGATGCTGCATGATGCAGCCTCGCCGGTCGGTGCGTAGTAACCAAAAAAACCTGCCCACGGCCTTTGGCCCGACGCGCTGTGCCTAGCGGTTAGTTTTGCTTGGTTTCGCGCTTTCTCGGGACGTGACGTTTTTGTATGGCCCCCGACAATATGTAACTTCTTTTGGGTAACATTTGTCGGTGTAAGGTTAAAATGTACTAAAGTGGGCGAACGGCGAAGACGACCGTTCCCGCGCAGCAAGTACGGGACCGTAGTTTTCAAGACTGGTGGAAAAAAAAGATGACGCACGAAAAGCTCGAAAACCTTACTCTTGTAGTACGTATGTATGAACATACTTGTGAAAGACGCCGTTATCTGCGCTCGTGAAAACGCACATTTCACCCGTGCATTGACAACACAGGAATGCGCTTTTGAAAACCGGCAAAAAAAGGCAACGCGTCGGGCTTTCTAAACTCTAAAGAGCTTGAAAACCAAGAACTGTTGCGCCGATAGTTTAATTTTCAATGCTTCTTTAAACATACGTTGCACCCGTGTATTTCTCAGTGCTCCTAACACATTGTGTACAGCTGCCCCAAAAGTAATACGGAGCACACGAGTGGTGGCCGAAATACAAACAACTGCATTCCAGCGCGCTCTATCAGCAGATGCGCGGCAAAGAGCGAAGGGGCGTCGGTACATCCGGCTGACCCATCTCGATAACTTGATGCTCGCGTTATCGCCGCCACGAGCGAAGTTGCGCTGCTACCATCAGTGCTCGCCAGGGGCACTTTCAATACATCATGCAAGCGATTGTTGTTTGTCCGCACAGTGTAGAAAGTGGCGTTCGGCAGGTTGCACTTTTTGCTTTTTCAGGAACGCCACCATTTTGAGCCTGCGATACTGCCGTGGTTCGCTCTTCGCTTCGCAGCGAGTTTGTGACAGTGAAAACTGAGCAAACTTCACGAAGGACACAAAAAGGGAAGATGCGAAACAGACACTGATATAACCATGGAACTTCTTACCCTGATCGTCTTCCCTTTCTGCGGTCGTCATGAAGTTCGCGCTGCTTTTATAGTGATGAACAAGCTCATCATGTGTTCGTCGAATTTGTGCGCGAGCTATAGAATACAGATGCTTCGTCCGTCGGTTTGGCAAGTGTGATCAACTTTTTCTTGGTTCAAGGAAGTGCATGAAAAAAAAGAATAACATTCATGTGTTGCCTTCGTTGTTTTCATTATAAAGATAGGGGCTCAACAGTACGGCAACTGAACTAATTAAGGATCAATTTTCTTGTCACAAATTTGCTTTCTTAAAATGAAGGAAAAAAAGACAAACAAAAAACGAGCTTGTCTCTCATTTAGTCGTTCCCTGTTGGCTATATTTTTCAAACATGTAAAGGAGAAAACGGCAACAGGGTGGAGGTGATTAAAAAAAACAACTTCCAAAGGCACTTTTCATGCAAACGCAAAGTTTAATGACGGGTGAAGCTCCCGCTCACGTTAATGACATCGACCATGCATCGAGGAAGGGACTCGTATAATGACTCGACGTATCCGGGTTGCTCTCGAAGGTGGTCCAGTGTAAGAAAGTGAATTTGTGTGGAAGAAAATGGTCTTGAATTATTAGCCCACTTGCTATGCCGTTGAGCACCTATATTTCTCAAAGACAGCACACGCATGCTATTGGTTTTTGTTTTTTTTTGTTCGTCCTGCGTTCCCTAGAGCGAAGCAAAGTTGTCACCGCATTTGCCAAAACGTTGCTCGAGTGCTTATACTCGTCAGCGCACAAACTCGCCGCCATGTGTAGCACAAACTTCGGCTGCTCCACAGAAAAAGATAATGCAAGTCCTGACGAAGCATAAAGCACACAGTGCAGATGGGAAACATTTCTGCACGGCCCGGACGAACAACAAACCATGAGGTATTGAAAGCGCCCCTGGCGGGCAGAGATGGTAGCATCGCAGCTTCGCTCGTGGCGGCGATAACGCGAGCATCAAGTTATCGAGATGGGTCAGCCGGATGTGCCGACGCCCCTTTGCTCTTTGCCGCGCATCTGCTGATAGAGCGCGCTGGCATGCAGTTTTTTCCATTTCTGCCCCCGCTTGCGTGCTCCGTATTACTTTTGGGGCACCTGTACTTCTGGTTTGTAGTCCGTGTTGTGGCCGTCTTTGCACGAAATATTCTCGAACAAACCGCGTACTCTGCTGTCCACCTAGGTTTTAGAAGGTAGACAATAACGTCGGGGAATGTAGAAATGCTTGCAAAAAGTTGATTTGTATCTGCCGTGTAGTAGGGTATGTGTATTGTACTTTGCGCAACAACGTTCAGCACGCGAGGTTCGCAAAAACATGTTGGCTCCGCTCGTAATTTCGTTCCCTCGCCGCTTTCGCACCTTTTCACTGTTTACAGAGTTACAATAAGGAGACTGAGAATGACCATACTTGCGAATTTTTCAGGTGATGCCACCCGTCGGCAACACCTGCTGTGTGCCGTGGTGCCGAAACAGGATCACCTTGAGCAGGAGGCCAGGAACCATCTTCTTCCGCATCCCACGGCTTTGTTTATGTTGCACAGAATAAATGTTCTCATTTCACACAACACCTGGTGTCTTTTGTGGAGTGCTAATATTTGGCAAAGGCTGTGATGCAGCTGCGTTCACGGCTTGTCAAAAGCACTCGAAATCTATTTAATTATACGCTGCCAACGGCGCAGCGGGGCGCGGCGTATGCTAACATTCAAACCGCGCGCCCCTGAAACCGGAACCGGAAGTCACCCCAGGCAGCGAGGCGCAGCGCATGCAGACATTCAAACTGCGCGCGCCTGAAACCGAAACCGGATGAGACTCCGCCCGCTTGGTGCGCTGCAGTCAAATGGGCCGCTGGGCCCTATGGGAGTGTCCGCTCTTTACCAATATTATGGTGGCTAGCCACCATAATATATAATAGCCCCTTCTAGCCACCATACCAATATCTTTCTCTATGGAATGGTGGCGAAGGATGGGATCAAAAACGGTTTAGCGCGACTGCAGCGCAGCCACTTTGGGCGGCCGAAACACTTATATAATGAAATTCAAAAGAACAAACAAAAATGCTATAAACAACAAAAAGAAATGAATATTTTAATGCCACATTTTATAAAATAGGTGAACTATTTCAGCAAAAGATTACGCCGAATTTTGTAATTTTTTACAACGCTCCTGTCGCGCCTTCTGTTGATGGGTGTGCGGTGCATTTGCAGCGCGACTTTGCAGGCCTTATTTTGGTACCCGGCCACAGTGGCTGCGAGAGCTTACGAAGCGATTTCTTATCTCCAGCTGCCTGCTATGGCGCGCCTTGGAAAGCGTGCTAATTAAGCTCGCCGGTCTCGAAATGCTCCCTTTAAGAAGCTTTTGTCGTCCTTGCCCGTCGCTTCTCTGTCACCGTTTGGCAAGATCTGCACCCCGCTGCACCGCTGCAGCGTCTCCTTCGGTGTACGGCCAGTGCGACACCTTTTCCCGAGGCTTCGCGCTCATCGTTTCAAGCGCTTCCCACGAAACACAAAAAGTGCTTGTAGAAATCTATAAGTCATCTACACCACGATGTTTTGACGTCTTATAAAAGCATAGGCAAGATTTTATATAGCCGTCGAAAGTCTTGAAGACCTCCTGTAGCCTAGGCTAATGCAACGCTATCTGTCGGCTACAAGAGGTTTTTGTTAAGATCTTGTAGACTTCTAGCTGATACCTTGCTTAGCTGTAAAGAAGTGTTTTAGCTCTTCTGTAGCTGTGGTATCCGATGCTAGTAGTTGGCTAATAGAGGTCTTACCGAGCTTTATATACATGTATTTTAGGTGTTTTGTATCGGGGCTAATGTAATGCTGTTCAATGAAAGGCACTTTACGAAGAGCCCGTCCTTGACGCCTCACACGCAATAAGAACTGAAGAAAGTACAAACATCTTCCATGCTTGGGAGACAAAATGCATTGAGGGTGTGCGAAAACTTGTTGCTTTGCTGTCTCTTGCCCCTCTTGTCTGACATTTGGCTTGTTGTCTGCAGACTAAAAGTATATTTTCTTCAGCAGAAGTCTAGGTACCCTGCAGGTAATTCATGGACAATGCAGCAGTTTCTTTTGCAAGAAAATTTTGCATATCAAGAGTGCAAAAGAAACTGCTGCATCATTTCATGTATTGACTGCCTGGTAGCTAGACTTCTGCTAAATGCAAACACTCCTTTAATCTGTAGACAACTGGCCAAATGCGAGGCAAGGACAAGAGAGCACAGCAACAAGTTTTCTCATACACCCTCAATACACATTTTTTCTCCCAAGCGTGCAAGATCTGTACCTTTTCTTAAACTGAGCTCTTATTGCTCGTGAGACATCAAGATGGGCTCTTCGTAAAGCACCTTTAACTTTGGCTGCTGCGTAAATATAAGTAAATTGTGCAAATCTGAGTCTTGCAATGCTTACTGCAAGATAAAGCTTTGGGCAGGCAAACTGTGCTAATTAAATTCATTTATAGTAGAACTACAAGTAAAATTCACACTAAAGAAAAAAAAAGAGCCAATGCAGTTGGTTCTTAATGCAGGATCTGTTCTGAGCGCAAAAATAAAGAGCAAGAGATAGCTTCAATCCTAGAATCAAACATTTTATTGCCTCAGTAATACATACCTGCTTCTTAGGATTAAAAAAAAGTGACACGTTGAATCAAAACACATGACAAATACCTCAAGAGAACAAAAAGTGCCACATGGCAGGAACAGTCGACAGCTGTCTGCCATATACATGGTAGGCACCAGGCCATCTCCCATGATGACTCCAACACAGATGTTTGCAGTCGCACTCCACAGCGGGTATAAAAAAGGCCATGGTTACTGGGTGAACAGAAAAATTAATGTCAATTTTCAGCACTCAATATTTTTTTCTAACTTAAGTGCACGTAAGCAGACGAAAAATACACAAGACAGCCAGCAATTAATAACTGTATTTCATCCACATGGGTAGAAACTTGGGCGAGTCGGTAACGGTGATCCATGGTATGAGAGGTATCGCAAAGTGGGACAAGGGACAGAGAAAGACGCACACAACACAGGCGCTAACTTCCGACTGAGAGAGCCCAAGCGACCAAGACGAACGTAAACTGTGAGGGCAAACAGGCGCATGCGCCCGGAAAAAAAATGAAAATCAGGTGAACGAGGAACTACGGACACGTACACCTCAGCGATTGTTTAAGAAGGCCAGTTCTCTTATGGACAGGGAGATAGATGGTTTGCTCACACATTTATCTTCCAAAGCAGCGATACACGCTACTTCAATAATTTCATATGTTCACTGATTCCGGTGTCTGGCCACGATCGAGCACTTACCCAAAAATGGCACACAACCCCACTCCTTACAGTGCAAAACCAGATTACTGCCAGTAAAAGTTTTCAAGTTGTTTTTGTGTTCACGAAGCCTCTCATTCAAGCAACCACCAGATTGACCAACCCGCTTGCCACAAGAGAGTGGGATGTCATCAACAATGCCTTCAGTACATTTCACAAATTTTTTCCTGTGATTAATGGTGCCTTGCCGCTTTCGCGGATGTTTATACCGGCGGGCAAAGTTTTTTTTGGATAGCGCACTAAGTTTTTCAGGGGCTGAAAAAAGCATGCGAACATTCGCTTTCGTCCCAATTTTCTTGAGGCAATGAATGTAGGGAATAATGGCAATCCTGCCTTTCTTTCTTTCTGAAGGCACAGACGGCAGTTGAGCTTCCTGGCGCTTCTTCTTCAGTATGCCTTCAGGGACAAAAACACAGATATCAGCTGGGTAGCCTGCTTCACTGAACCTTGCGAGTTGTTCGTGAAAGCTCTGGCTGATGAGGCATGACTTTTACAGTTCATTTTTCAAACATAAATTAATAATGCCTCATTTTACGAATTTAGAATGTTCAGAAGTGTAAGGGTGTGCAGGCTGAAGGTAGGTTATTTCAGTCGTTACTGAAATAACCTATCTTCAGCCTGCACTCCCCTACACTGCTGCACATTCTAAACTCCTAAAACGTCATTATTTTGTTTCAAAAATGCCCTGCAAAAGTCATGCCCCCACTTCATCAGCCAGAGCTGTCACGAACAACTCTCAAGGTTCAGTGAAGCAGGCTACCCAGCTGATATATGTGTTTTTGTCCTTGAAGACATACTGAAGAAGCACTAGGAAGATCAACTACCGACTGTACCTTCAGAAAGAAAGGCAGAATTGTCGTCATTCCCTACATTCATTGCCAGACCCAAAATCAAGAAAATTGGGACAAAGCAAATGTTTTTCAGCCCCTAAAAAAATAGGTCCGCTATCCAAAAAAACTTTGCCCGCCGATAAACGTCCCCAAAAGCTGCAGTGCACCATTAATCACAGGAAAAAAAATCGTGAAATGGACTGAAGGCATTGTTTGACATCCCACTCTCTTGTGGCAAGCGGTAAGTTGGTCAATCTGGTCGTTGCTTGAATGAGAGGCTTCGTGAACACAAAATCAACTTGAAAGCTTTTAATGGCAGCAATCTGGTTTTGCACAGTAAGGAGTAGGGTTGTGTGCCATTTTTGGATAAGTGCTCGATCGTGGCCAGACACTGGGATCAGTTAACACGTGAAATTCTCTCTGTCCCTTGTCCCGTTTTGCACTACTTCTCATACCATGGAACACTGTACACTGTGTTCCATTTATGATTCTTATGCGTGCTGCTGTAGGTACAGTGAAAGAATAAAATAACGGACATTTTGCTTCACTTTTGGAACTTGGATGAGATCAGTCGAAATGCCCTCGCTTTATAAACCACTGCTATTTCTGAAAGGTTTATTACATATTTGACTTCTCTTAGTTGAGCCATTATAATGACACTGCTATTTTCCCTTCAGTATTCCAGTTATTACTGTCTAAAAAACTCGAACAATGTAAAGTTAAGTTTCCAGTGTTCATAATCTGCTGGCATGCATACCTGTGCTCATGGAGGAATTCATTCAGACATGTCCACATAGGCACAGTTTTCAATCTGGCCCGGGGGGGAGGCAATTACCGCCTTCTCTCTTTTCCATTCCTTCCTTGAAATTAGCTAAAGCCCTTGCTCATTTGGCAAACTGTAGCAGGTCTAACAAAACCAAAAAGGTCAGGTCAAGCAAACAACAGAATTCGTGAAATAAATTTTTGCTAACTGCCGGCACCTATACAAGAAAGCATGAAGTGAAGGGGGAAAACACTGTCAGCTGTGAAAAGTGCTTACCAAAACTTTAGAAGTTGAGCAGGCCAGGAAGTTCTCTGGAAACCACTGTTGAACAACTTCTACCTAAAAAGAAATGTACAGGGTGAAGTCATCGACAACACCAGCTGTGCACACTGCAATGACAAAACCAAAAGGTCAGGTCAAGCAAACAACAGAATTCGTGAAATAAATTTTTGCTAACTGCCGGCACCTATACAAGAAAGCATAAAGTGAAGGGGGAAAACACTGTCAGCTGTGAAAAGTGCTTACCGAAACTTTAGAAGTTCAGCAGGCCAGGAGGTTCTCTGGAAACCACTGTTGAACAACTTCTACCTAAAAAGAAATGTACAGGGTGAATTCATCGACAACACCAGCTGTGCACACTGCAATGGCTTACAAAAAAATTCAAGGAGCCCTGCCTGCCAAGGGGCTACTTCCTTATATTATCAAATAGCCAGCACACATACAGAGCAGTACCACCGAGTAGGTTTCCTCAGTGTCGTAGCTATCACAGTGAAACAAACGCTTGACAGGTCCAACAAGTCTATGCAGTAATGCATCTGGATTTTCACGATTCCCTCAACTCCATTATTTTTACTCTAAGTTCACAACCAACTGCAGACCTAAGGCAAAACATAACAATTCCATAATCTTTAGCAACAAGGCATATACAAGTGCAAACAGCAAATAGCTCAGGGTAGCCCTGCTCAAATAAACAGAAATCAGGTAATCATAGTTAACTGACAAAGTATTATTCCATATTTTCATGAAAACCTGGAACAAAACAAGCCATCGACAATATATTATGCATGCAGTCACTGAATTTGTGGGTTTCTAAGTGGACACAGGCCACCACCCACCGCGGGTTCGAGCTTCGCGCGAGCCAAGGGCCCCGATCAGCCGTCACCACACACACACTGGGACACCGATGCGGTGCACTCAACCTCCGCTGGGAGGAGAGCGATTCGCCGCAAAGAAATAAGCCTCCAAGTTCACAAAGGAGACGTTTATTCACGTCGTCCTTCAGCAGGTACACACGCACTCAATAGTCACCCCGTCCCGGGGGCGCGCGAGGAGCAAGGCTCCGCTGCGCGCACGAAGCGACTGGAGCAATGTGCGCCGCTAGCACGCCGCTGCAGGAGAATGTCCCCGCGGCAGTGCTGTGATCTCTCTCTCGTGTCGACCGTTGGGCCGGTTGCGAGAGAGAGTGGGCATTCAACGCAAGGTACGCCTGTCAGAGGTCGCTGGACCCCGCTGGACAGGCTCGAGCCGCTGCAGGTCAGAGGACACGTGCGGGCGAGCTCGAGTAAGCACTGGTCCGAGCGGCAAAGCCGGCACGGACAAACAGTAGCGTACGCACCTTACGCTGTCTCGGAGGGATCTCTCTCTCTGGGCCCCGCTCGGACGGTCGCGGGATGCGCGGCCGCCAAAACGGGTCCCGGATTCCCGCCAAAAGGCGCCAATGGCAAAGGCCCTTGGGGAGCCGGGGCGGAGCTGTGGCTAAATGACAGTGATTAGTCACCCAGCCGCCTCTCCACCGCCTGAGGCGGGAGCAAGGGAAAGAGGAGAAACAACGCGGGCGGCCGGCACAGCCGCGCACAGGCGACGGCGGAAAGCCAGATTCCCACATCCCCCTCTCCTTAAATGCCCTCCTACCCATCGGCAAAGCACGCGGCCAAAATAAAGAAATCAATACACAAAAAAACTACACTTCAGTTCCAAAATAAAGAAATGAATACACAAAAAAATAAGCTACACTTCAGTTCCAGCCAGAACAACGTAAAAAAACACACACACACACAAAGGAAAACAAGGCAAACAAACAAACACTGGCATATGTTTGTAAATCAAAACAGCTTGCAGATTATATACATGGTACACAAGGCGATGTGAATTCAACTGTACAACTATGTGACAGGTGGATGTCAGCCTCAAAGTTCGATGGCGCGGCCCAGTGGGCCGGTCGGCGACTCACCGCTCGCAGGCTTCAAGTTGAACGGGTTGGGAGGGCCGACGACTGATGGCGGTCTTCTTTCCGTTGATGTAGGGTGCGTTGATGACGACGGGGCCGCGGCAGAGCACTGACCTCGCGCCCTTGGACACGACATCACGTTCGGGCACAAGACAGTTAGTGCACCCCTTTCACGCCGGCTGAAACGGGCGAGGACGTTCGGCGGCGTCCAGATGTGTAACCTTGTCCACAGCGAGGGGTCCTTCTCATCCTCGCGCTCACGCAGAAGGACACAACGGCACAACTCACAGGCGTCGCCTTGGCTCATGGTTACGCGCGCACACAGCCACAGCCACAAACACGCATACACCGGCACGTGCGCGGACGCTGGTCGGCGACAACGACCCCCCCATCAGAAGCGTCCAGAGGCGCCGCGGCGAGGGTCAAAGGGTGCACTTTCCGCCCCCCATCGCCCCAAACGCCCCGCCAACTTCCCCTCCATACGGGCCGCACAAAACTCGCACCGCGACACACGGCTCCTTAAAGGGGTGGAGACACCAAATTTTGAAGCTATAAAAAGCCTGCTATGGGATTCCTATGTATGCAAGGGCACTCAAGGCCAGGTGTTGGACGCAACAAACGTTTAAAAAATATTTTAATTCGGTTCCAAAGATTACCAAAATGCTCACTCTCACAATCTAGACCCATCGCTAGCGCCATCAACCATGACGTCACAAGGGGTGCAGAAAAATTAAAGTTTTAGTGACGTCATACCAAAATACAGTGACGTACGATGAGCGGGGCACAGCCGCGTGAGCGCAGTCGACGCACCAGCTAGCCGCGTTTGCTGCTAACCGCCACTCGCTCGGTTTGCAGCGCGCCGTTGCGAACAGCGTCGCAACGTCCGATTGCAGCTCGATGCCTGCGTCCGGCCTGCTAGATGTCAACGGCGGGCCGCTCGCGGCAACAACGACGGGAAGCGGCAGCGTCATGATGACAGGGCGCACTCCTTGGAGCCGGGCGGTCTGCGCCAGTCTTCGTGCCGAACGCCGGCATCTGAAGAACGCGATAGTATTGTTTGTTCACGTTCATAGCAAACCCTGGGATATATGAATATCAAAAATGCATCGTTTCTGACGATCGTTGGCAAATACCGAGTTCCTGGTAGAAGTGATAACTGCGATGCAAGCAAATTTCATCATCCGGTTTTGTGCTGCTGCTACCTGGTGCGGATCGCCTGCCGTCTGCTAGCTCTGTTGCTGAAGACGTCGTGGAAATCGAACATATCTTTTATTATGGGACGAGTTCACAGTAAAGGGGTGCCGAGCGGAGCACGTTTCTGAGCGCTGGCCAGTCCCGAAGCGCCCTCAGCTGCGGAGTCGATATGCGAAAGCAGCTAGGCATAGCGACGACTAGGGCAGTCTGGGACCAGCGCGCAGGTCGTCGGCCGGCGTTGCCGCAGGCAGTGTCGCTGCCGAAAGATCCACTTTTAGCACAGTCATGCTGTCGTATCTCGAATCTAGAAAGCATCCTTTCTGGTAGCATGGCTGTTTTGTATTTTCTTGTGCGGATGTGAAGTACGCCGAGTCTGCCGGCCGGTAGGTCAGCCTGGATACCGTCTGCCGACGTCATAAAAGCGAGCTAAAGAGTGTTCTTGACGTAAATAATAAACCATGGGACAAGAAATGTGAAAAAAGTGTCATTTTTGAGGATCGCTGACCAATACTGAGCTGCTAGTAAAGGTAACAACTGTGATATGAGCAATTTTCTCACAACCGCGCCTAGCAGCTGCCGCTGGCGCGACGTTGGGGTCCGGCTCGCCTGGCGCCCGCTAGCTCCGCTGCCGAAGGCGTCGAGGAGATTGACCATACTATTATTTTATTGTGAGATGATTCTGTTAACACTACAGCTATTTGTGAAAAGTAGGCCTTTTATTATAGCGCAGACGACTTCCGAAGCGCCGGCCGCTTGCTAAACAGGCTATAGGCCTAGCGACGACCACGGCAGCCAGGCAGCAGCAGAGCTCGTCGCCCGGAGCGCCCGCGAGCGGTGCCGTTGCCGAAAGCTCCCAACATAAGCAGACATGCTTTGTCGCTGCTCGAGTATAGCTGGCAGTTCTGATAACAAGGCGATCTCGTCTTTTATTGTGATATTTGTACACCATCCCAAGCAGCGCTCAGGTACTGCTGCACGGCAGCGAAGTGTGACACCGGTTGTGGGCGCAGCTTCGGTAGAGCGGCTCAGCGATGCTTACTGGCATTTTGCAAAGTGTTTCGCATCCTCACGCGAATCCGCGAAGGCGATATTAGCGTGCGAACAAAAAAAAAGTCGATGTCCTCACTCATTGGAATCAGATCTGTCAGAATCCGAGTTGCTGAGACTAGACGTGCAGTAGTTTGTTTTCATGCGCTGGTCAGCACATGTGTGGGAAAGCAGACGATGCAGCAGTAGGTGCGTCACAACTTTTGTGGGCCCACGTGACCAAGCGAAGCAGTTGATCTTCCCCCTCTGTGACGTCACTGTACAACTCGGCGTTCCGAAACCGAAACCGAAAATCGTTCACCTAAAAATGCGATAATAAATTATTCACTGTGAATATATGAATCTTTGGGTGTGTATCATGCTGCCGAGAAGCTCGCGGACATCGAAGACGTCAGGCACACCATCTACGCGGACGATATCACACTGTGGGTGACCGGCGGCAGCGACGCCCACATCGAGGGCGCTCTGCAAGCCGCCGTCGACGCGATAGAAGACCACCTGGAAGGCACAGGCTTGAGATGTTCGCCGAGCAAATCGGAGCTCCTCATACTCCCACCTACCAACAATGGCAGATGCAAGACCAGACAACGCGAATGCGAAAAAATCAGAATCGTAACCAAATCCGGCAACGTGATCCCCGAGGTCAGCAAAATCAGGATCCTAGGCATGGTCATCGAAAAGCATGGAAGAAACGGCGAAACCATCGCCCGTCTCACGGCAAAAGCGGCCAACGCTATGCGACTCCTCAAAAGAGTCACTTCCCGGAAGGCTGGCATGAGAGAGGAGAGCCTAATCAGGCTCGTCCAATCCTTCGTCATCAGCCACGTCGCGTACGTTGCAGCCTACCATAGATGGCTGCAACACGAACGCAACAAAATTAATGTAATCATCAGGAGAGCATACAAGGCGGCGCTGGGCCTGTTCGAGTCCACGAGCACGACCCGCCTCTTACAACTCGGGATCCACAACACGCTCGAAGAAATAGCCGAAGCGCAACGGACCTCTCAACTGGAGCGGCTGTCCACGACCAAAGCCGGGAGGAAGATACTGGACGACCTGGGAATAGGACACTCGAACGATGCGGAGACAAAGCTCCCCGTCCCCGAAGAGGTCCGACGCCAGACCAGAATCGACCCCATACCCAAGAACATGAACCCCGAGTATAACAAGGAAAGAAGAGCGGCGAGGGCCAAGGCTCTCATCGACCTGCACGCCAACGACGAGCACGCGCGGTACGTGGACGCGGCCGAATACCAACGGAACGCCTTCGCAGCGGTCGTCATAGAGGCGTCGACCGGCGCCACGAGGACGGCAGCGAGCGTGAGAGGCGCCGGAGCGGAACAAGCGGAGGAGGTGGCCATCGCCCTGGCCATCGCCGACGCAGACTGCTACACGGTGCTGAGTGACTCGAGACAGGCGGTGCGAAACTTCGCCAAAGGCCAAGTCTGCAGGGAGGCCGAGCGCGTACTACGAGCGACTAAACTGCAAGACAGAAGAGTAAGAATCAAGTGGTTTCCGGCGCACGCGGGCGACGCGTCGGAACGCAGTGCGAACCACAATGAGACGGCACACGCAGCGGCGCGAGCGCTAACCAACCGCGCCCCGGCAACACACCGTCCGACGTGGTTCGGAGCCAAGGACCGCATGACCGACTACAGCGAAATCACGAAGGCCTACCGCCTGGCTCGCAGGACTCTCCCACCCCCGCACCCGAGGCTGAGTCGAGCGGAGGCGGTACTACTGAGACAGCTCCAGACCGGATCGCTACCGAGCCCGCGACTGATGCATCGCATGTACCCCGAGACCTACCCGACCAATACGTGTCGAGTCTGCCGGAGGGAGCCAGCAGATCAGACGCACATCTTGTGGGACTGCATCAGAAATCCAAAGGAAGCAAGATCAGGAACAATCCCGCCGCGGCTAGAGGCAGCAGCGAAGAGCAACGACCATGACCAACAGCTATGGGCCGTCCAGCAGGTCCTCGGGGCGCTCGAAAGGCAGGGACCCAGCGAGCCGGCAACGGCGAGCGGAGACCCGCGCCGAGTAACGGCAGCCTCGTAGACGACGTAGGCCCTCGTCGGGGCGCGCGAGCGCCCAACTGCAGGCACAAATAAAGTTTACTCCAATCCAATCCAATCCTGGAGCAATAAGAAACATTTGAAACTAAGAACGCGCGAACGACAAATTTGGTGTCTCCACCCCTTTAACGAGCCAACCACCCACAGTCGGGCCGGAAATGAGAAAAGGCTCGCTGTACAAACGACACCTAATCCAATCTATTCCTTCTAGAAGATAAGAGCAAGCACGAGCGGGCTGAAGTTTGCCTATGTACAAGTCTGGTACGTTAGAACGAAAACAGACGTTAGAAGCAGGAAAACGAAAGTGGCTAGAAACTGACTCAAACAAAACAAATAAATAAACAAGGCTGGAACTGAGCATGCTGCAAAAACAACAAAAAAAATAACACACCGTGCTTCGCCTAGGTAGGGCCTGACGAGAAAGCTCGCCAGCTAGCTGAGGCTGCGTGCCTTCGGTTGCGGAAAAGTCCGCCGTCCGGCATCAATCACACCGGTGACCGTCGCCTCAGATTGTACCGGTGCTCCATACGCTTGCGTTCCGCAGCACCAGTTGTGCCTTTGCGCTTGCCTTTGATACCAATGGGTACCGGCGCAAGCTCGTCAGACCGTGACGCGTAGGCCTTCAGGTCTATGAACCCCTGCTTGCTCCTGGGGAAAGGCCCCGTCAAATCGCAGGTGGCCATCTGCCACGGACGCACACTGTCAATCGGTTTCATCATTCCAGGCGGCTTGCCGCCCCGTGACTTCACCGCTTGACAGACATGGCAGGAACGGCAATAGCGGAAAATGTCACGCTTCATGCCGGGCCACGTCACCGAATGACTCAGTTTTGCAAAAACTTTGGAGCCACTCAAATGACCGGCCAGTGGTTCGTCATGAGAGAATCTCAACAGTGCGCCTCTCAGACTTTTGGGGATAACCACCTAGAACGGGTCGATGGACTCGTCATCGGTGGCTATGTATTTCAGCACGAGCCCGTCATGGTCCAGCAAATATGAATCCCCGGGGTTCGCCGCGACACACGCTGGCTTTTGCCCCCCTGCGCCCGCTACAATACAAGTAGCGTCACGGCGCTCCGTCTCCCTGAGACCGTCGTTCACCTCGCGACAAAAGGGGTCATTTTGCTGGGCTTTCAGTAGCTCTTACGGCTGAAACGATTCCATTCATCCCAGAGGGGAGCATGGTCTCGTCCCCACTCAGGTTTGCAGCCAAAATTTCCGTTCGCGTCGGCACTTCCGAGGCGCTCACGAAGAGCTTTGCCTCTCGTCCGCTTTGCGAAGCGCTGCTTGCCTGGTTAGCGGAATGGGTTAACCCGTTTGCGGGCTCCCCCTCCTTGCCGCCCGGCGGCTCGTCCGCTGTTTCGCCCCCTCCGCCTACAGGCGTCAAGGCGCCGCTGGCGAGTGGGGCACGGGATAGCGCGTCAGCTACCACGTTCGTGCTCCCCTTTCGATACTGCACGGAAAAGTCGTAATGCTGTATCAGGAGAGCCCAGCGCGCCAGCCGACCCGCAGGCTCGCGGAGCCGCATCAGCCAACTGAGCGCACTGTGCTCTGTCTGCACCACGAATTGCGTTCCATCAAGGTAGACGTCGAATTTGCGCAGTGCAAACACGATGGCGAGGCACTCCTTCTCGGTCACGGAATAATTCCTCTCCGAGGGCAGCAAGGAGCGGCTGGCAAAGGCCAGCGGTTGCAGCACGCCATCGAATTCCTGTAGGAGAACTGCTCCTAAACCCACATCGCTCGCGTCAGTCTGGACTACGAACTGTCTGGTCAGGTTGGGTAGCCTGAGCTGCGCTGTCTCGACAATGGCACTAGACAGGAGGCGAAAGGATCGCTCTTGCTCGGGCTCCCATCGCCACGCGGCAGTCTTTCCCAAGAGCTAGGTCAAAGGTGCCTGCACGCGGGCACAGGACGATAAAAGTTGGCCATTCCCACACAACGGCGCAGGCCGCGTACGTCCTTCGGCGCGGGAAATTCGAGTATGGCTCGAAGTTTCTCCGCATCCGGCTCAATGGAGCCCCGGCCTCAGCGACTGCCCCTGCCTCAGTGGAGGCTTGGGCGTGCTGCACGAACGAGGGAGGCAAGGCTCCTAGTTCGATGAGCGGTGCGGTTTCCGCAGGGAACCGAACCAGCGCCTCGCCGTTCCCAGAGCAGAATTGACTGCTCGCGGGGCACGGCTTCTGCTGTTCGAAACTGCCGGTTGCGGCAGCGTGACACGAACTGCTTTCGCACTGGGCGGAAAGCTTGCACAGCTGAGGCATGTGACCAGCGGATGCACCGCAGGGTGCTCCCGGTACAGCTCCAATGGGAGCCGCGTGGTCGACATTTTGGGTTGTGTCGCCGTAAACCCCAATGGGGGCCGCGGCCAACCACGGTGTCTAGCTATTCGAAGGAACAGCAGCCAGCGGATCAAACGACGCTACAACTCCGTAGGGAGCCGACATGTAGCTGCTGAGTGCCCCGCTGGGGGGTGGTAGACACGGTGCGCAAGCGTGATCGGCAAGGCGACCTGCTCGGCTAATGTGCCATCAAAGGCGTAAGCGCCAATGACTTAGCACGTTGGGCGCCAGTTGTGGGTTTCTAAGTGGACACAGGCCACCACCCACCGCGGGTTCGAGCTTCGCGCGAGCCAAGGGCCCCGATCAGCCGTCACCACACACACACTGGGACACCGATGCGGTGCACTCAACCTCCGCTGGGAGGAGAGCGATTCGCCGCAAAGAAATAAGCCTCCAAGTTCACAAAGGAGACGTTTATTCACGTCGTCCTTCAGCAGGTACACACGCACTCAATAGTCACCCCGTCCCGGGGGCGCGCGAGGAGCAAGGCTCCGCTGCGCGCACGAAGCGACTGGAGCAATGTGCGCCGCTAGCACGCCGCTGCAGGAGAATGTCCCCGCGGCAGTGCTGTGATCTCTCTCTCGTGTCGACCGTTGGGCCGGTTGCGAGAGAGAGTGGGCATTCAACGCAAGGTACGCCTGTCAGAGGTCGCTGGACCCCGCTGGACAGGCTCGAGCCGCTGCAGGTCAGAGGACACGTGCGGGCGAGCTCGAGTAAGCACTGGTCCGAGCGGCAAAGCCGGCACGGACAAACAGTAGCGTACGCACCTTACGCTGTCTCGGAGAGATCTCTCTCTCTGGGCCCCGCTCGGACGGTCGCGGGATGCGCGGCCGCCAAAACGGGTCCCGGATTCCCGCCAAAAGGCGCCAATGGCAAAGGCCCTTGGGGAGCCGGGGCGGAGCTGTGGCTAAATGACAGTGATTAGTCACCCAGCCGCCTCTCCACCGCCTGAGGCGGGAGCAAGGGAAAGAGGAGAAACAACGCGGGCGGCCGGCACAGCCGCGCACAGGCGACGGCGGAAAGCCAGATTCCCACAAATTTCATGAAACCAATACAATTTCCGCCACATGATTACTTTTTAAACTGCGGGGTTTAACGCCCAGAAGCGATATATGGGCAACGAGGGTCGCCGTAGTGGAGGGCTCCAGATTAATTTGGAGGAATAGGGGTCTCTAACGTGCGCCTACTTAAGACAGCACACAGGCGTCTTTGTATTTTGGCTTTAACGACGTGCGGCCGCCGCGGTCGGCGTCAGATAGCTTGCGAACGGCAAACGAACGCACAGCCACACAGCCACCACGACGGGTTTCATGATCACTTCATGATAATGGGCACTGCACATTCTATTCCGCCATTATAATCATAACCAACGCCTTCTTAACCCGAGTGTCACTGGTAGTCATCAAATTAAGTTGAATACGAACATCCGCAAGAACAGAACAGAGTGGTTTGCAACAATAAAATTCCTACCGGGATGCAATCGAGCACACTTCAATGTGTACAAAAAAATTCGCTCCTTTCCTACCCGTGTTTAAACAGAGCGTGGTCGCTTTGAAGCTATGTCACAAATGATGACACTTGATTTTTCTATGGTTCCAATTTATGGACGACTTTCGTAAGAAAGCAGCTCATAGAGGATGATGCAAGAGCAACATAGCGGTACCCACTAAATGAGAACTCAAACGCTTGGAAACGCCCTGTTTTCGAACATGGAACGTTACAATTTGGTATGAAAACACTGGCTGAGAGAGCTTTGCGATTTTCAAACCACAGGAGGGACGCAAAACTGTCTACGAACGTTGGGACGCACAGCCGACGGTTGAATGAGGCGCATTGGCAACTTAGCCGCAGTAAGGGTGACGCTTTCAACACACGAGAGAAATGAAAGGTGACTTACTTTTGCTGAAAACGAGGTTCACCTTTCAGCGCAGTCCTAGTAGTAAAAGACATCGCGGGAAAACTGCAAACAGCAGTTTTGAAGCGCCCACGAGCACGAGACAAAGGAGGCAGACAAACGTTGCGAGCGCCCACTTCGCGCGCGTAGCAAGGAACCGCTAGCGACCGCAACGCCAAATGGCCAGACGAAGTACTACATTCCAAAAATGCAAAAGAAACAAAGCAACAACATAAAAATCACAAATTGCATCTCATACTTTTATGTGACGCTAAGAATTTACAACTTGCAAAAAGGTTTATTTTTGCTTGAAACAGTTAAATTTACGTAGACTGTAGACTGTATCGCAACCGAGTGGAGCGACACCAAGCAGCAAGCTGAGGGGTTCAGGACGCGAAGGCAGGCGAAGGCGCGCGCCGCTTTCGAGACCGGCCGGCCGTGGCGAGGGAAGAATGCGCGCGAGCCGCGAGTACCGCGAGCAGACTGCTCCAACATGGCGAAGACAGCATGGAAGAAAGCGGCGATGGCGCGACGGCAACATTCCTTGCTCGTGGCCAGCCGAGGCCGAAGGAAGAGGCGTTCGCAACAGGAAACAAATTTCATGATTCGCGTAACTTTAGTGCAGCTTTACAAGTGGTGGGCTAGTTGTACTCGATGTGGACCGTGAAAAACGTGATTTCGGACTGCATATGACAAAATGCGCTGTCAGAGTTTGAACGCAAAGCGCGGACTTTGCACCGGTGCGCCTGCTCTTAAAAAGGTGCAAATATCGGTCTGGGGCACTGAAATCTAACATTTTATGTGCCACACTTGCATGCTTCATTCATGGTTTGGAATAAAACGTGAAGCTTAAAAACGCTTGCCATGATCTATATCATGTTAAATCAATGGTGGCAGCTTTCTGCCAATCCCCTGAACGTATTGGCCCGTCTTCGTAACATAGTTTTAAGTTAGACGTTTCAGAAAGCGCGGACGTCTTAAACGGACATCTTAAAGAAGTTTCCAAAAGACATCTTGCCGTCGACGTATATGAGACGTTTCATTCTAGCGCAAGACATGTGAAGCCATTTCGAGCTGTTTCAGGACGTTTCTAAGACGTTCTGTGTTTCGTGGGTTAGCTCTGCATTTCAAGATGAGCTTGCGGCATGTGAAGAAACCTTGCTCTGTGGCACATTGTGACAGCGTGGGTTGTACCGTGGGTGTCTTACCAAGACTACACCGCTTCCCTCTGGACTTTCGCAGGTGAGCTCTTGGCGTTGTCGTCTGCTCCAGATATGCTTTTGTCGGGCTTTCCACGCCTATTGTAGCTGTAACCGTTTCATACGCACGTGGCTTGATGTTATCGGGATATTTTAGTAAATTGCAGGGCACGCACTTGCAGTCATAAGATGTGCAAAATACACCAATCATTTGTCTTATTTATAGCTAGTTTCGTGCAGCCGACTGTCACCAACGTGAAATTGATACCGGGCCCTCATGAGCAACCACGTGCCCTCTACTTGCCGCATGGTCAATTTAAAAGCAACTGCGCTGCCTAACAGCTCTGAGCATAACATTAACGGGTTTTGCAGCACCGTGAAGCCAATTTGAGGATCCCCTCGCAACTGACAGTATCGAAACTCAACCATGTGTATGTGCGCCGCATTGACTGTGCCTTAACTGAATTCGGCCAGCAGTATAGTTATTGCCGTTCTACGTATACATCACCGTCAATGTAGTTTTGAACTCATTTCGCTGCATCGCTCTCGTCACTCTTTGAGCATAGAAAAGCAGCTAGCCCCGTGGTATCAGGCGAGCGTAACCACACTCTGAGGCGCGGAGGCTTGGCGCGAGCATTTTCTGCCATAGTTATAACGTACTGCATTTAGGTGAACGGAATCTTGGCGTATTGACGTTTGGAGTATATGGTATTAATTTGGGTGCAGTTGTATAACGTGGACGCTGCATCATGTCCAGGTGCAAAACGTGGGTGCAGTTCTGCCGTAACCCCAGCCTGGAGAAGACGCCGTGCCAGCTGCGAGACCTGAGGGTTTCGTCCAAGCACTTCGAACTGTTTGTGTAGCTGCGGCCCGGATGGCTGCGTCTCGATGCTGTGCCTACTCGAGGAAGGAGTGGCTGTATTGAATACCCTTGCACTTCACTTTAAACTGCACTTCATGTATATTTAGTTTGATTAGAATTGCATCAAATTACTTCGGTTAGCGACAAGAAGGAGGTCTCGAGGTTGTGCGCAGGCCCTATGTATGGTGTAATGCCCTAGCGTTGAGCAGACTTGTTGATGCTAAAACTTGTTTTTAATATTGTCATGCAGGTGTAAACATAACTGCTATACTCTTTCAGTTGAAGAAATGAAATGTGAATAGTAATCCCTGTGTGCTGCATGGTCTATGTGTTGATGCGCCTACTTATGTCATGTCATGTTTGCCTGAACGGAAGCTGTCGTAGCATTGTTTTGTATACTTTTTAAATTCCTACCTGGCAACGTTTGTGGAACTTCAGGGCTTTTTCCTTTCCGCACTGTGACCATTGAGATGAATAGCCAGCTTCAAAAAGCTGCTACTTGAGCTGCCTGCGACGCGCATTTTTTGTTGGTGTGCTTCATCACTGTATTTGTTTGGTTGCTGTAATAAACCATGAATATTTATTTATTTATTTATTTATTTGATACTGCCAACTGCCTCTTGGCAGTCCAGGCAGGAGTGAGTAAGTACAGGAAAGACAAGTCTAAGTCGGCACTACAAATCAAGGTAGACAAGAATGTGAGTGGCAAGAAAGCATAAGGAAATGGCTTGCAATACAGACTACTGCGTGAGTAAATTCAGCTTATACAAAATTACAAAAAGACAGACACTGACTTCATTGAAAAGAACAAAAAAACACACATCTGCAAACTGAAAATACAGGAGAACTGGACACTCTAAAACTAACGCGCTTCATTGCAAAGAGTGCACGGCAGACGCAAAGGATTCGACCGAGGTCAGACTGGCGACTTCTTGCGGTAGAGCATTCCACTCTGCAATAGTTCGAGGGAAGAACGAGAAGCGATAGGCGCTAGTCTTAGCCTGTGGCATCAAAACTGTTTTGCTGTGCTTGCCTCTTGTTTCTCTTCTTTTATTGAAATTGATGTAGATGTCGGAATCCATTTTTGTTAGTTTGTTAACTATATTAAACATAGTTTGAAGGCGATGGAGTCTACGCCGAAATTCTAATGTTGTGAGGCCAGACCGTGTTCTGAGATCAGTGACCGAGGCTCTTCTGCTGTAAGTATTATAAATAAATCTAAGGGCTTTCTTTTGCACGCTTTCAATGTTACTGATGTCATTTTTTGTTTGGGGATACCACACAACATCGGCATAATCAAGCAATGGTCTAATGAGTGTCATGTAGGCAGCGAGTTTAGTCCTACTAGTGCAATGTTTCAGCCGGTGTTTAAGTAGCCATAGCCTCCTTAGCGACGCCGAAACGACGTATTGAACATGAGCGCTGCATGATGAAAACCATACTTGACGTACACTGTATTGCAAACTGTGCACTTGAGCCTGCGCTTTGTGCATCATACCTTGATATACTCAAAAATACTAGCACCAGTATTTCCACCAAGGTTTCCACTACGAATCATGCATGCTTAGCCAGCGTCTGAAAGCATTGCGGCCTTTCTATGCTGCCTTCTTTGCCAGTCACTTTCATTGGGCTCCCCATTGCACATTAACAAGGCCATAACTAGCAGGAACTCGAGCAAATTTGACCGGCAAAGATTGGTGCGCACTGAAAGGCAACCTTCAAGTGATACTGGCTCGAAAATGCGGGTTCTATAAAAAGACCACTTTATAATTCGCGCCAAAAACATACGTATGAGTGACGTCATTCGACGTCACTCATACGTAGGTTGCCCCCCAAAGTAAGGGCGCTGGGGTGCCCCCAAGAGCCGCCATTTTTTGGACCAATGGGCGTCTATGGAGCCTTCGCTACCATGGTATATCTACCTTGGAAGCTCCAAGGTGGATGGAGGCTCTCGACGCAGGTGTCCTGCTTGGCTGCCCTGTACAGTTCCAGTGTTGGCTTCCCCTCCATGGCAGCCCTCCACGCCTGTCGCTCCTGCGCACGCAATTGGTCATCAACTGCCTTGGCCCATTTCCTCGCGCTGTCGGCTTGTACTTCATTGCTGAAGAAGCCGAACTTGCTACGAAGGTGTTGGAGCCGCTTCACCAATGTAGTCCGCCGGCAGTTCTGGCTGACATAGTCAAAGACTTGCGCGCCCACCTATTTTTGTGCATCAGGCGCAGCCTGCCGTCGTAGGCTATTTTGCTCCTTGCCTCGCGAGCCTCGAAGGTAGACCAACCGAGGTCTCCCTGCACCGCATCATTAGCCACCCGCCCATGGTAGCATATGGCGCCAGACGTCCCACCGCTCGTTGGCCACGCTCAAGCCATTCCCTTGTGGGCGATGTCACGCAAATGACTGCGTTCACAAATGACAGTGCGGGCACATGAACTGCTTTCCACAGCTCGCGGACCATAACAAATCGATTGCAGCCCCATAGGCACCGCCTTCGCCGTATGTTTCCCGCTCGCTGTGAAGCTTGTTTCAAGTGCGTGCTCCTCATGTCTTGCTGCATATTCTGGCTGCGTGGTGAACCTAACGCCGAGGTATCGGCATTCCGTTGCCATCTCGAGGACGTCCCTGTTAGGCAAGTGCACCAGCTGCTCGGCGTCCAACGGCGATGAGAAACACAGCACTGTCGACTTCTTTGCGTTGAAGCTCAGTCCAAGTGTTGCCATGGCTTCAGCGCATACGTTGATGAGGGCCTGGAGCTCCGCATTTGTCTCTGCCATTAATACTACATCATCGGCAAAGACTAGGCCTGGCAATATCCATCGGTCCTTCACACCACCGCTGATGTATCTCAGCGTGAACCCATCCGCGCATCCAAGAGCTTGCGCTCCACCCCTGCAGCGTACAACATATACAGAAGAGGGGACAATGGCAGCCTTGCCTCAACCCCTTCTGTACCACCACTGGCTCCGAGCTGACGCTGCACACTGTGGCCACTACTGTGCAGCGTGCATAGAGGCAACGAAGCACACCTATCCAGGTGGGGGCATTTCCAATGACTCGAGGTGTCGCATTAGAGGCTCATGTGGTACGCTGTCATACGACTTCGCGACGTCCATCAAACAGCAGGTCAGTCCAGGAGCTTCCCTTCTTGCATACTCAATACACTGGGTGAGGACAAAAATATTGTCTTCCAGCCGCCGGTCTCGACGAAAACCATTTTGGAGCTCCGGCCCATTTTGCTCCGAAAAGCAGCGCCCTCTGCCGCCATCGGTGAGCTTTCACTGCAAACGGCGCTACCCTACCCATTGCGCAGCGCTGGCGCTCGTCACACTAGCCAGTGTGTTAGGCTCTATATTACAACTTCAATCACAGCAAAAGTAATTGAATTGTACGCAAACTAGAAGGAAATCGAATTTATTAAAAGGGATGACATAATTTAATGTGCTAAAAAGAACTTTAAATTTATTCTAATTACACACTCTAGATGTTGGCCCGTTGGTCTAGGGGCATGATTCCGTTGGTCTAGGGGCATGATTCTCGCTTCGGGTGCGATAGGACCCGGGTTCGAATCCCGGACGGGTCGAAGTTTATTTTTGGTCGGCATCAAATGTACTATGCGCTTTGACCGCAGTGAAGCTGAATTTGCTGAAATGGAGCTGAATTTTTAATAACGGAGCAATTACTCACTGACGTCCACCCGAGCGCAGCCATACGGCTTGAAAGGAAAGCGCCTAAGTATTTGACCGAGAGTTCAATTTTGTTTCTGCGCTGCAAAAAAAAAGAGAAAACTTTCGCAGGAACAGGCGCCCGTCAGCGCACGCAGGCCGGTTGTGGCTGGCACAACTAGTGTGCCACAAAACTGATATGGCTGCCGACTGAAAACCAGCTTTTCTCACATCGCAGCACCGGGAATGGTCAGCCACGTTGTATGAGCGATTGGGCTCAAAATCATCTAATTATACAAGTATTTCTTCCTAAACCGCCTTTTTTGTTTATGATGGTCGCATTGAAAAAAACTGGAGCTGTGGCCATGGTAATGACTGGCAGCTTAACCTGCAAGGCTAACTTTAATTTTTACTTCTTGAGATATTATCAGCAGCGTTTATTAATGAGAGGAGCAGACACGCAGCTAACGAAGTGTAGAAAATGCATGCCTCAATGCGAGAGCATTACATGGCTTATCAGCAAGGGAACCCGGCGACGTTGACCAAGAAAACTAGTAGCAAAACCTCATGACGTCACCATGGTTTCGCGTGCCGTCAGTATAGACCATAAGACAGTAATGGGTGATCACAGACAATGAAGCAGACTTTAGACGAGACAACAGAAGTTCCTGATAGCAATAGTTATCATTGTAGTGCTGATAGTTGTTGTTTTCGAATGGTAAAAGACGTTACTAATTTGTGATTACAGTCATCAATGACAATGACAGTGATAAGGACCTTTATGTTGAGTGCGTTTGTGGTAAAGGCCTTTTGGTCAACGACCTTTAGGATGAAGGCCTTCAAGGTATATGCATTCAGGGTAGTGACTTTAAGGTCAAAGGCCTTGGTGGTAAGCCCTTTAGGTCAAAGGCCTTTATGATAAAGGTCTTATTGAAAAGCACTTTAAGCAAAAAGTTTTAAGGGTAAATGCTTTCTGTGTAACGGTCTTTGCGGTAAAGTCCTTTAGATAAAATGCCGTTAGGTCAAACGATGCTTTTGTATACACTGCAAGTAATAACTTTCAGTGCCCGTCGTAAACTACGCGTGGAAGTACCTTGTTATACTTAGAAGCCGCGTTTTTGCGGGAAACAGTTCAAATAAGCCCAGAAAATCTTTACATACCGTGGCCTCCGCGATCGAAGTCCGCAACGGCGCACCGCCCGAGTAGATCGCGGCGGCCACGTACAAACCGTGGCCGCCGGTATCTGCTCCGGCGGCGCGGGCGAAAGCGGGCTTCGATCGCGGAGGCACGTACAAACGCTTGTAGTTACCACAGCTGCCACCACGAGGCGCGTGGCAAACTTAAAACCTAAAGTCACTGGAAGTTCCAGTGACTTTATTAAAACCGTCGCGGGAATTTCTAATGTTTGGTGTACACCATTGGTATTCTATGTCCGTTGCAGGCAGCCGGTTTGAGAGCCGATATACGTATACGTTAGAGTTTATATCATGTAAGAAGAGTATAGAGTAGGACAGTGAACATGTTTACGTAGCATCTGAGTGCACTGGGTAGTTTTATCACAATCAGACATGAAGAGATAATGCCATTCAATCAAGTGGTGTTTGCCGATTACAGCCGACGGATGGCGTTATTTAGTTATTGTGGTCCTGCATATTTGCAGTTTTGAAAAACTTCGACGCAAAACAGGAAACAGCATGGAATATACGAATGGACAATCTGTGTTAGCAATCTGTGCTGTTTCCCGCTTTGTATCGAAGTTTTCAAGATGCGCCACAATGCAAGACCATGATAATAACCAATAAGCCTAATCTGAAACAACTAGTTGGTGATGTCCAGCGGTGGCATAACGGTAGAGCATTCGCCTCGAATGCGGAAAGTGTCACCCGTTGCCACCGGGTGCCCACCAGTTTCCAATGGGTACAAGCAATCTCCCGCCCTGTTGTGCAGCTTTCTCTGAGGTGAAATGTTTGGAAAAGGGGACTTGGACCAAACCGTTGCTTTGACGGGTCGGAGATTCTTACCGCCGCTAAACGAAAATCCTCGCTGTGCGGTAAAGCCCACTTGTGGTCCTACTTGGTCGATATGGGTTAAGCCATTCGCGTAGGCACTTCCGCAGTGAGCACGTGTCTTGGTGGACGTATGCAGACCGACTAGAGCGGCATCGCATTCTTTTGCCTTTTTTAGCTGTGAGGCATAGTTCGATACTCGTTTCTCACTTCTTTAAGAACAGTTTATAGTTCTAGCCTCCAGCTTATTCCCACTGACAGCTAGACGTTTAGACGGAAACTATTCCTTGCGTTCTCTCTGAATATTAGTGCAGCTAAAGAGGTTTGGTTTGGTTAATGTTAACATCCCAAAGTTACTCAGACTAGGAGGGATGCCACAGTGGAGGGCTCTGGATAATTTCGACCACCTGGGGTTCTTTATTGTGAATTCACATCGCACAGTACACGGGCCTCTAGCATTTCGTCTCCATCGAAATGTGACCGCCGCGGCAGGGATCGAACCCGCGTCTTCCGATTCAGAAGAACAGAACCATAATCACTGAGCCACCGCAGTGGCTTTCTAAAGAAATTTGCAACATACAAGCAACAGACAAATTTAGAATACCTCTAGCCCTGACGACCCAAAAAGTTTGGGGCGTCGAAATGCGTATGCGCTGAACGAAAGGCGCCCCTTGCGTATTGGCTTAACGTTAGTGGCGAACGCTAACGTCTGAAAAAAAAATTACACGATTCCGCTTACGTCTGTTTAGGAGCAAGAACGCGAAAGCCTTTCCTTTTCCTCTCTTTCTCTCTGGCTTTTTAAATTTTTTTAACTTACTGCTATTTGTTATTTTTGTATTGTAAAATGTAGTTTATTTTGCATTTTTATTTTTATCCTTAATATTTTATTTTTAGACATTTTTATCGCTATCACCATTATCACTATCATCATCGCAATCGCCAACAATCACTATCCCTAAGTATCATCATTACTATAATCATAATCGCTATCGCTAGCTATCACTATCAGTAGCTATCAATATTGCCACGTATCATTGCAGTGTTTGTTCGTTCACGCTCAAGGCAGCAGGAAAGGGTCGTTATCACTTTTGTTCGTGGCGCGAGAAGCGACCAGACTAATCTCGATTGTTCGCAGCCATGAAAGGCTGCATCTAGGTTTTTCCAGATTACCGTAGATGAAGGGGCCGAGGAGGTCCATCCTGAGTTGCAAAGCCTAGTTGATTATTTGAAAGGTAAGACCGCATCTCCTCCCCGGGGGTTCAAGCGCCAACTGTCGTCCTTCGTCCTTCACAATAATGTCCTTCTGAAGAAGAACTTCGCGCCCAACAGGACAGTGCATCTTCTTGTCGTGCCCAAAAATCTCAGGCAAGAAATTATGCAGGCATGTCATGATGAGCCGACTGCAGGGCATCTCGGGATTGCTCGCACGTTGCACCGCATCCAGGAGAAGTACTATTGGCCGCGGCTAGCTACCGACGTTTCACATTACGTGAAAACGTGCCGTGAGTGTCAGCGACGCAAAACGCCTCCGACTAGACCAGCCGGACTCCTCAACCCCATACCACCGCCAACTAAGCCCTTTCAGCAAATCGGGATGGACCTCCTCGGCCCCTTTCCGACTTCATCATCGGGTAACAAGTGGATCATCGTGTCCACCGACTACATGACCCGCTACGCCGAAGCAAAAGCGTTGCCTAGTGGTACCGCAACAGAAGTTGCAAAATTTTTTGTCGAACAAATTCTCCTGCGACACGGCGCCCCCGAAGTGCTCATCACAGACAGAGGGACGGCATTTACAGCGGAGCTGACGCAAGCGATTTTAAACTACAGCCAGACAAGCCATCGGAGGACAACTGCCTATCATCCACAAACCAACGGACTCACAGAGCGTCTGAACAAGACCATCGCAGACATGCTCTCCATGTACATCGACGGCGAACACAAGACGTGGGACTGCATTCTGCCCTACGTGATCTTCGCGTACAATACGGCCGTCCAGGAGACAACCAGGTTTACCCCATTCCAGCTGGTATACGGCAGGAAGCCCACGACAACACTCGACGCAATGCTCCCGCACGTTTCTGACGAAGACAACCTCGACGTCGCCGCCTACCTTCATCGCGCCGAGGAAGCCCGAAGACTTGCGCGGCTTCGCATTCAAGACCAGCAGCACACCGACGCCCGACGCTACAATCTGCGCCGACGAGACACGCATTACAAGCCAGGTGATCGTGTTTGGATATGGACGCCAGTTCGCCGCCGTGGATTGAGTGAAAAGTTGCTGCGACGCTACTTTGGCCCGTACAAGGTTCTCCGTCGCATCGGTGACCTCGACTACGAAGTCATCCCCGACGGCAGCATCTCAGCGACGCCGCGCACGCCCGGAAGTCGTACATGTCGTACGCCTGAAGCCATATTATGAACGCTAAAGGACTGGAAGTTTTCATTATCCGTGTTTATTTTCATTTTAAAGCATCGAGACGATGCTTCTTTGGAAGGGGGGTAATGCCACGTATCATTGCAGTGTTTGTTCGTTCACGCTCAAGGCAGCAGGAAAGGGTCGTTATCACTTTTGTTCGTGGCGCGAGAAGCGACCAGACTAATCTCGATTGTTCGCAGCCATGAAAGGCTGCATCTAGGTTTTTCCAGATTACCGTAGATGATCTTGACCTGTTATCTGGAAGTTTCCTTGCCGGGTTTAAATTGAGCGATGCCGCGAGCGGCGGACATTCGTAGTTCGACGACCGCCGAGCACGCCTGTTGCTTACGCCGCCGCCGAGTGATTCAGTTCTTTTGAGGGCGCAAGTCAGCCCAAATAAAGAGCTTCGTTTACAAGTCTTTCTGGTGTCTTCCTGACCGCTGGACTGCCGTCACTACAACGTGACAATATCACTACCATCACTATCACTATCTCTGGCACTAGAGCAGAGCTCACGAAGGAAGTACGAGACCTTAAGTCGAACAGCCCTCCGCAGCCACAAACATTACAAACCCAAGCCCCGCCGCAAACAGGCAACGAGGTTCTCACTACATTTAAGGCAGAAATCCAGCAAATGATGCAGCACATGATGCAGCAGATGATGCAGCAGATGATGCAGCAAGTGCAACTGCAAGTCTCAGAACTCCGGAGTAGCATCCGCAAGCAGAAATTCGCCGATAATATTAGAGAAAAGGCCTACCACCGCCCCGCGCTGGCAGCCCTCGCCAACTCGCCCACAAACAACACTGAAGCTTAAATATGGCCAACAAAAACTTAAGCAAGCAAGAAACCCTAGACATATGGCAATGGAACTGCAGAGGCTACCGCAAGAAGCAGGGCCTACTCCAACAACACATCTATACACAACAAAGACCGCCCGACATCGCTTCAAGAGACGGGCACTACGCCAACACTCGCAAGATATACGTGCTACGAGACTCAGGAGAAAGAAAGAACGGCAACCCTCGTCAGTAAGGCGCTCATCGAACCACGACAGGATAGCCGCCACCGACGTAGAACACGTGATAGTAGAAATTATACCAAAGAAGAAAAGAAAGAGGGGCAGAATCTTCATTGTGAATGCATACAGCCCTCCAAAACAGAGGAAAGCAAAATTTCACGAACTTTTCCACGGCGCAAGCAAACTAGCAAAAAACAACACGCTAATCATACTAGGAGACTTCAATGCCATGGACAAAAGCTGGGGATACCAAACAGCTAACCCGAAAGGTAAAGCACTATCAGAGGCAGCAGAAAACACTGACTGCAACCTGCTCACCGACTCGGACACTCCAACCAGAATCGGAAACAGCGTCAGTACAGACACGTGCCCCGACCTCACATTCATACGGGGAGCAGAACAGGCAGTGTGGGAGAATCTGTTAGAAAATCTCGGGAGTGATCACTACATACTCAAAACGCAAGTAACCTCAGACGGGCTTAAGCGCCACCTGGGATCGGCAAAAATTACGGATTGGAGTGCTTTTCGAAAGGCATGCGACGGGAATCTCGCCGCGAACGGGATCCAATCGATAGAAGAGTGGGGAAACATGCTAAAAAAAAACAGCGCAAGTACACAAAAGAAATTGCGCGAACGACGCAGACACCTGAGGTAGATGCCAGGCTGCTCAAGCTGTGGGAAGCTAGACGCGGGCTAACCAAGAGGTGGAAGAAACAAAAGTACAACAGAAAACTAAAACTTAAGATCGTAGAAGTCACAGCGAAAGCAGAGGAGTACGCGGCGCAATTGGCAAGGCAAAATTGGCAACAATTCAGCGACTCCCTCAACGGAACTTTGAGCACAGCGAGGACGTGGCATATCCTCAAGGCTCTCATAGATCCAACCAAGACCAAGGCAGAAAACAACAAAGCCATCTACCGGTTAATCCGCCAGTTCGAGGGACTAGACTCAGAACTTTTGGAGAAAGTACGCGTTAAGTGCTTCGGGGACACAAACCCAGCAGCTTACGCAGAGCGCTACCGGGGAAGAGAAATCGATACCCTGGACAGACCCATCACGCGAGAAGAGGTCTACGCAGCGATTAGCAACACAACCAGAAACACGGCCGCGGGTGCAGACAAGATCAATAGCGCACTCATCCGCAACCTCAGTGATGAGCTAGTCGCAGAATTCACCGACTTTCTCAACAAACACTGGGAAGCGGAGACCGTCCCCGAGGAGTGGAAGCATGCGGAGGTAGTCATGATTCCTAAACCGGGCAAGAAACTACAAATTGAGAACCTCAGACCGATCTCGCTCACATCGTGCCTAGGAAAATTGTACGAACGAGTGGGAGACTACAACAGTACATGGAGGACAACGAACTGTATCCCCACACCATGTTCGGTTTCAGAGCAAAACTATCTACCCAAGATGTACTACTTAAAATCAAAGAAGAGGTACTCGGGAACGTCCCTAAGAGCGGAGAGAACATAATAATGGCATTGGACATCAAGGGGGCTTTTGACAATGTCAGTCACGAGGCTATCCTTACGGGCATGAACGACCTGAACTGCGGGAGGAGAGTCTACGGCTACGTCAAAGCCTTCCTCTCAAACAGAACGGCAACGATTGGCCTGGGGGAGCTCAGATCAGACAAATTCCTTACTCCAAACAAAGGAACACCTCAAGGATCCGTCATCTCCCCTACGCTCTTCAACATAGCCATGATTGGCTTAGCAAAACAGTTAAAAGCAATCGACGGCATACACCATGCCATGTATGCAGACGACATCACCATCTGGGTCAACACAGGCTTGCTTGGAGAGAAAGAAGAGAAATTACAAAAGGCAGCTACCTGCGTATAGAACTACGTCAGAGAAAGAGGGCTAGCATGCTCCACCGAGAAATCCGAGCTCCTAAGAGTTTGGAGAGGAAAACAAAATCGCACAGTCCCCACTAGCGACGACTTAAAGTTAAAAGTATACCTCGAGGGGAAGTCGATACCAGAAAAAACACTCATCAGAATCTTGGGGATGTGGATAGAGTCAAACCAACGCTGCACCCACACCCTCGCCCTATTCAAAGCATCCACTCTACAAGTGGCCCGCATGATCAAGCGCATCTCACACAAACGTCATGGCATGCGAGAGGAGGACACACTCAAGCTGGTTAGAAGCCTGGTGGTCAGCCGAGTGACATACAGCCTCCCCTACTACAATCCCATCAAGAGTGAGGTACAACAGGCGGACGTGATCCTACGCAAAGCCTACAAAACCGCACTCCACCTTCCTCACAGCACTTCAACCGAAAAGCTCCTAGCCCTAGGACTACACAACACTTTCGATGAATTGAGAGAAGCACAACTAGTCTCCCAACTGCGCAGACTACAGCAGACCCCACCTGGCAGAGAGCTCCTAGCGAAACTGGGCCGCGCCGATCAAATTCAAGAGATACAGAGGACAGAAACAATCCCGAACGAATATCGCAAAACACTAAAAGTAACGCCCATACCCAGGAACATGGATCCCAACCTGCACAAAGCATGCAGAGAGGCAAGCCCAGGAACATGGATCCCAACCTGCACAAAGCACGCAGAGAGGCAAGGGCTGAATACCTACAAAAGACATTAACACCCCAAAAAACGACGGTATACGTGGACGCAGTCACATACACCAGAACAGCGGGGCAGCGCAACAGCAATGCGGTAACAACAGTGATTGACTCGACCCTAAGCGAGATCACTAGCGCATCACTAAAACACTGTACGATAGTCGAGGCTGAAGAAGCGGCCGTCGCTCTAGCGGCAGCGGAGGGCTATCGATCTAAACGGTCTCTAACAATCCTTACAGATTCACAAACAGCATGCCGCAACTACCTACGCGGCAGAATAGGGCACAGAGCGCTCCGCATACTCCGCTCTGGGGGCCACATAACACAACGACAACCAAACGAAGAACCAATCAGGCATACGATAGTATGGACGCCGGGACACGCGGGAGTAACAGGGAACCAAGAGGCGGACAGGATAGCTCGAGGGTACACTTATTACCGACATCCAAAGTAGCCGACCTCGAGGGGAACGAACCTGTACCCCAAGATTATTCGGCGATACTAAATTATTACAAGGGCTGCAGAAAGCGGTATCCATCACCACACAACTCCCTTAGCAGAGAAGACTGTCGCGTGGAGGCAGCTACAAACGGGCTCGTACCCGAACCTACACGTACTCAACAAAATGTATCCCACACAATACACTGACAAATGCCCTTGGTGCCAAGAACCACCCACGCTGTACCACATAACGTGGGCATGCCAGAGGATAAGCGTGGTACCAGTTATAACCAACCCGAGTGCGGAGCATTGGGAGGGAGTGCTCTCCAGCGATCGCCGAGCCGACCAAGCAGGTCTGATTCGGCGAGCACATCTGGCAGCAGCTTCCAGCGGAGACATGGACTAAGGGCAGCCGACCTTTGTACAAGCAGATGGACAAAGCCATCTGACAGCCGCAGAAGAAAAGCAAATCTAGAGCTTAATAAAGTTGTTCACTCACTCACACACTAGCTATCCTTGTCAATGTCATCACTACCGCTATCTATCTCTAGCAATGTCACTAGCAGTAGATATCATTATCACTACGTACCACTAATTTTTGCTTAGGCTACTACCTATCTCTGCTAATTACATATATGTTGCTTATGAAGTTTTGCTTAATCAATTTTTACATTTTATTTCAATTACCATGCAACGTACGATTGACACTTCATGCGGACACTTTTTCTGACAGCCTCTGTCTGCAGCTCCCGTCCACATCACACTTGTGGACAAATTCAGTCCACGCCCTCTCATGAGCCGCCAAGAAAGGCCTGCGCCCCAAAGCCTGTTTACGTTCGGGCAACGTGTGTGCTCCCGTCGAAGAGGGGCCTCTCGCTTCGCCACCGATTCGTCGCTGCCGCTTCAGCATGTCTCACGTTCATGGCAAAGGAAAAGCCCACGAGGCATTCGCTTTATCTGGTCATGTCTGCGCCGGAAAATTGAGCGGTGAAACGCGCCAGCTGTTCAGATTGCTTCCGTATTTAAAGAGCAGCTAGGTTTAGCGAGATGATGATGATGATAACTTTTATTTCCACCGATGTAGGAGGCCCCCTACTCCCCGTCCCTGGCACGCAGGCCTAGGGGACGGGGGACGGGACCTCCGCGACTAAAGACTGGCGAAGATACATTGTCTCTTCGCGGCTTCAGCCGCCAGGCGGACAGCTCGTTTCTGGTCGGCGGGGACCTCGCTTCGCAGAAGGGCCTCCCAGGCTTCTCTACTCTTAATATTGTCCTCAGCACCCGGGGATCCAGGGCATTGCCAAATTATATGATCGAGGGTCCCCCTCGCTCCGCAGGTCTTACATTTGTCATCTTTTTTATCGTCTAAAGTGGTTTGAAATAACCAGACAGGGTTAACGAAATTTCCGGCCTGTAATCGGCGCCAGGCGATGGCCTCTGTATTGGTTAAGTTTGGATCTGGTGGTGGCATTAGACGCCTGCCTAACCTGTAGTGCACGGCGATTTCCGCGTATGTTTGCAAACGTTCGTCCATCCCCTGGGGGTCGGGTGGCTCTACAGTTACCCGGAAGTAGAGATCTCGGGCTAACATGTGGGCCGCCTCGTTACCGGGGACGGATGTGTGTGCTGGGACCCAAATTAAGGTGATCTTGCGATCAATTTTGGCTGCGGACAGAATTCGAGCCGTTTCTGGCGAGACCCTGCCCTTTCCGATGTTGCAGATTGCTGTTTTGCTGTCACTAAGAATCAAACTAGCCTTGGTTCCGGCGCAAGCAAGCGCTATTGCGACCTCCTCGGCCGTATCTATGTTTCTACTCCTAATAGAGGCGGCGGCGACTGGTGCACCTCGGCCGTCGACTACTGAGGCGACCGCCGCCCCCGACCTGCCACTCGCTGCGTCCACGTAGGCAACCTCATTTGCCCTGAAGTTCCCGGCCCTTTTAACCAGCGCCTCCGCCCTCTTTTCCCGTCTTTCCCTGTGATGTTCTGGGTGCATGTTGCGGGGGAGGGGGGGAACGATGATATTCTCGCGACATTGTGGCGGTAGGGCGACCTTGTCGCATATGCCCCTATCTACTTTTCGGCCGACCCACTCTAAGATGGTCCGGCCCGTATTCGTTGTACTCAGTCTTTCGAGCTGGGCGATTCGCACCGCCTCGGCTAGTTCAATCCAAGTATTATGCACCCCCATTTCCAACAGGCGGTCTGTAGACGTGGAGATAGGTACGCCCAGCGCCCTCTTGACGCAACGACGAATAATTGCGTCGATCTTCTCTCTCTCGTTTACCCTAATATCGAGGAATGGCGTGGCATAGCATATTCGGCTAATAATATACGCCTGCGTCAGTTTCAAGAGGCTACTTTCTTTGAGGCCCCTGCCCTTCAGCGCGACCCTCCTGAAGATCCCTGTTACTTGCGCAGCGTAGTTGCTGAGCTTCTTGATCGTTCCTTCATTGTAACCGTCCTCTTGGATAAAAAGTCCGAGGATCCTGATGTGATTAACTTTCGGTACAGCTTTGCCCTCTACCTTAATTTCAAAATTCCAGTCGCGCTTGCACCGGAGCGCTTTCGGATTGTAAACAAAGAGTTCCGATTTCTGCGGCGAACACACAAGGCCCCTTTCGGCCGCGTAGGACACTACAGTGTCTGCCGCTGCCTGCAGCCGCTCTTCTATGCTACCGTCACTACCACTGTTCAACCGTATGTTGATGTCATCTGCGTACAAGCTAAATTTTATGCCGTCTATGTTCATGAGTGCGGCGGGAAGGCCCCTCATTGCCACGTTAAAAAGGAAGGGGGAGAGCACCGATCCCTGTGGCGTTCCCTTACTTCCCAGGTAAACCTTGGGGAATTCTAAGTCCTGAAATTTTTGTTTTATCGTCCTGTGCGACAGGAAATCCTTGATGTAATTATACGTCCTTTCGCCGACACCTATGTCCTGAAGCCCCGCAAGGACGGCCGCATGCTTAACATTGTCGAAGGCTTTGGTTAGATCTAAACCTAAAATCACCTTCGCGTCTTTGGATCTCGAATTTATAATGTCATGTTGCAAGCGAAGCATCACGTCTTGCGTACACAAGCCCGGCCGGAACCCGACCATCTCGTGCGGCCACAGGTCGTTCTGCTCCATGAAGCGTGTCAGTCTAGCCTGGATGACGCGTTCCATAAGCTTTCCTACGCACGAGGTTAGGGAAATTGGTCTGAGATTTTCTAATCCAGGCGGTTTACCCGGCTTAGGGATTAGCACCACGTTTGCTGTTTTCCATTGCTGAGGGAGACGGCCGCTACTCCATACCTCCTGCATGTATTTCGTGAGCGCCGTTATGGACATGTCGTCCAGATTCCTTAATAATTTGTTCGTAACCCCGTCTGGGCCGGGGGCCGATCGCGTCTTTAAAGTCAAAATTTCGGTCCTAACCTCCGCCTCTGTTATGGGCGCATCGAGAGTCTCGTTAGGAGGGCCCTTGTACTGCGGGAGGGGAAGAGATTCTGTGTCGCCGATGTAGGTGTTTACTAATTTTGCCACGAGCTCCGCGTCCGTCCCCTCGAACGCGTGCCTGGCCTTCGCCAATCTAGTGCCCGATTGTGTTTTTGAGCTATCAGGGTCCAGGAGATGTCGCAGCAGGCCCCACGTCTTGGAAAGGCTCATATTGCCTTCCATTTCATCACATCTACTACACCAGTTTTGCTCAGAAAGTTTAATTGCGTATTCCTCAATTTCCTTATTATGCCTGGCTATTCTTCGCCTCAAATTTCTGTTCCATCTCTGTGTGCGGAGACGCTTTTCCATGCCCCGTTTAGCTTCCCACAAGTGCAAGAGTTTGCTGTCGGCGGTTGTCGGTGCGTCTTCCTCCTGTAGGGTCGTGGTAGCGGCCTTAACTTGGCGCATGAGGGCTTCCACCCATTCGTCGATATCCTGGATGTTCTGCTCTACGTCGGAGCTTTCTCTGAGTTGTCTGAATTTATCCCATTGAGTTACACTGGGTTTTCTGCTGCTTCTTACTTTGGCTCCCCGTTTAAGGGTTACTGAGAGGACGTAGTGATCGCTCCCAAAGTTGATGTCGGTGTTTCTCCAGGTAATCTCTGCAACGTTTCTGGTGAAGGTTAGATCTGGGGTAGTGTCGACGCTCACGCTGTTTCCCACCCTGGTCGGACAGCCCGGGTCCGTTTGCAGTGTGAGGCCCAATTCATGAAAGTCTTCCCACAGCTGCCTTCCCTTCGGGTCGTGCCTATTGTATCCCCACTCTTGATGGGCCGCGTTAAAGTCCCCTACAATTATTAGCGGGTTTGTTCCTGCCGCCTTGATGGCTTTGCGAAAGAGGGCCCTGAACCTAACTTTACGCTGCTTGGGGGTGCTGTAAATGTTTAAGAGGAAAATACTGTAGGGAAATCTACAGGACTCCCTATCTAGGTTTAGCGAGAACGCTTCGTCTGACATCAGCAGGTGCGCGAGGTTCAAACAGGTGAGCGATTTTGGTCCAAAAAGCGGGCACAAGAAACTGTCATTCTGTAAGTTTTTTTTTAATTTATGCAGTAATTTTTATTTATCTGGGTGCGAACAAAGCGGAAAATACTTAAATTAGGGAGAGCTACCATTGCGAGTTTCGGCCGAAATGGTGCTGCTCGTGGCTAGCAATTAAGTTTCCTCAATGCGCGCACCCCATCTTACGCTGAGGAAAACTGCGTCGTCTGCTATACGGTGGCCGCCATTGTAGGTCCCACTGCATGCAAATCTCGTTCTCGAGGGGGCAGTGCTGCTCGCTTACATGCCTTACCCTATTGAGAAGTATAGGAAAAGTGGGGTCATGCAGTTTTCTCTCGCGTGAAAAGATTTACATTCTAAATGTGTGCCAGGAAAGCCTGCTTTACATTAGGTTACGTTCCTTTATGCATTTTTTTATTTACAGGCAACCTTGCCACTGAAGACATTGCAGTTGTAGTGATCATTTTGAATGCTCACGTGTCTGCATTCCTTTGAATAAGCGGCGTCTTTAGGTTTTCTCATTGTAATGAAAGAAAATTTCTGCCATAGATGTCCCAATGCAAGCCAGTCTATTTCCACGGTGAAAAAAAAAGGAATCAGCAGACGCAGTTACCCACGGCTGTTTTGGTTTTGCATATATGCTTTGAAGGAATAAAACCTATCAGCCGCGATAATCAAATATTAGCTCTCACCTGTTTGTCGAGGTATAACCTGTTTATGTTTCTGAATTAGCACAAAATCTGTTACTCCACCAAGCATTAAAATATTTGTTCATTACTAACGCATTGAATAAATTTAACAAGATTTGTGTTTAATGGGAACGTTGTATTGGAATATTACTGCGCTTTTAAAATTTAACGTGAATATTACCCAGATAACCAAAATTCACAAAACAATTGCAATCACACAATGTTCGCAGATGCGGACTTCAGACAGAGCAAAAAGTTTCGCATAATTGCACACTCCAGCTTGCTTTCGCAAGGCTGTCCCTTGCACAATTCTTGAAATGGCCACTGAGATTAGTGCTCAGAATCCGGTGAAGATGAATTCGCAGCCTCAATGTACAAAATTCGTGGACGAAAATTCTGTATATTTAAAAACTGTATGACACTGATATATATTGATGGTAATGGTCGATACTTCCTATATGTAGAAATTCTTTCCTTAGTAGTGTTCCCATCGCTTGCATCGAGCGGTTATAAAATTAATAAGTAACGCTTTTGACGAAAGCAAAAATGTTAATAGCAAAAAAATGCATGCCTGCCGACTGGTTATCTGCAGATATATTGATTGTTATAGTGAATGTTTCAATATATAAAAAAATTGCGTTAATAAACCATTTGTAGATGAAAATTGCTTTTGACCATAATTAATGGGCATGACTGGCATAAGCAGCAAACCAGCATCTTGGTAACTGGTTGGTTGGGCTTCAACAAAAGCAGCAACAGCTGGGGTTAAATGCTCACACGGACTCTCTACCAATTCGGCAGTGGTCTTCATGCGATGGCACTGAAGCCGCAGACCTTGTAGTCTTTTATTGCGGTTAAGGAGCTGCCTGAGCCTCGTTCAAAGTTTTTCAACGCCTTTCAATGATGGGGCTGGTGGAAGATCCTGCAGGGTAGAGAATTAACGGAAGAGAAGTAAGTTGCTACGTCTGGTTTAGTAATAGCTTCATGTAATCTTTCAGCACCAAGAAGTCCACAATACTGTGAAAGCGTGGCAAAAAACACTAACCTTCATAAGAAAGAGATGAACCCTTGAGCGGAGCTCCAGATGACGGATCAGAAGTCTGCGACAGTGCTGTGGCCTCCCCTGCAATGCCTGGTTCCACAGGTGAAGTGCTGGCTTTAGTGCTTCGTCGTGCATATGTGTGGTCAGCTGCGATTATTGGACATAAAGAAAAAATATAGTGAATGCATGGTTGTGAAAGTGACGCCAGAAACCCAACTATGCACAAATAATAACTAAGCCCCACAAGCAGAGTTAACACTAACACGCAACCATCACCAAGCCACTGGTGTGCGAACGAGCCTGACTAAGCGTTGAACAGGCACGATATGGGTATGCAAAGCCCACAGTCAAGGAATTGTGGCATATTTCTCAGCCATAGCTCCTCGGGCTGTTCCAACAGATTCGGAATAACAATCACCTTCTTGGAAGGGCTACTGTGGTTGGGAAGACAGGCCGAGGATGTACACCTTGGCAGCAGGTCCGCCGGAGACCGCAGCTGTCATAGGAAGCAGTCCAATTGGCTTTCAGTTATAACCGTTTACGAAACACGTATGCCAGTATGCATGCAGCCTAGCTCACCTGGTTCTCCAGCACGGCACACTGACGCCGAACTTTCGCTCAGAGACTGCGCAGAGTCAATACGGGTTCTGCGTTCGCTTGAAGTGTCTGAAATAGACACATTATTGGGAAGAGAAAAGAGGACTCAGTACCGTTACGGTTAGTAATTTCCAAACAACACTTCCACACCATGAAATTAAGTTATGGCGCCACTCTTCCTCTTTACACTACCTCTCCCTCCAGACACCTCCCCAGAGGCTGCAGAGGAAGCTGCCATTGCACTTGCTATCACCCGCACGGAAGCCCGGTATGTTTTAAGTGACTCTAAAACTGCGATTATAAATTTTGCTCGGAGCCGAGTCCATGTCCCTGCTTTTGACATACTGGACTCGCCCGATGCACCCCCACCCCGTCAAGTGGGGCTGATATGGGTGCCTGCGCACGCCGGGAATCCCAGTCAGGAAGCACAGCAAAGTAGCCGAGGAAAGTGACACCGCGATCTGAATTCGCAAGGTGCAGACGCCGGTCGGCGTTACAACATGGCCGCCGGCTGTGCGGATCTGCGGCCCAGTCGAAGGTGTCAAAACCTTTCTGAGGGTCGTGGCTAGCCAGCTGCTTATCATAGAGAAATCAGCGCCAGTATCCACCAGTGCAGTTATTTCACAGTTATCGGCGGTTATTGGTATTTCCGTAGAAGCCAATCACTGGCTCTTCGTCGGTGGGCTCGTCGGGTAAGGTGGTCGTTGGTCTCGTCGTCGCTGCAAATCGTCATGTGGAGGCTCTTGTCTCTTTCCAGCTGCGGCGGTCCTACCCCCGGAGGACGCCGTCTTCAGTTTTCGCGCCATGGGGACGTGCCTCTGAATTCGCCAGAGGTTGATGGGCGGCTGGGAGAAGAGAATCTCCTTGGCGATGGGGATCGAGACTGACGTCGCGGTACAGTCGGAGCCTGCAAGTTGGAAGTCAGGTACTGCTCAATCTCCTGAGGTCGCTCGCCGTAGCGTGGTCGAGGAGCGTCCGAAGCAAAGCCCCATCCGACGGTAGGGTCGGTGGCGCAGGATATAGCCGGGCTCACCGCAGTGGTAGCAGAGTGGCCGGTTCCTTGGCGTTCGCCACACGTCCGCTTTAGCACGGCGGGCCGGAATTCCTGCGGCACGGTAGTGGGCACAGCTGGACGTGGGTACTGTCCAGCCGGCACAGGTGATAAAGCTAGTGCCACTGCCACAGGCCGTCGAAGTGCCTCGCTGTAGGTCATGATGTAGGGCTGCGGCTCCGGAACAACTGGTGCTGGCTGCACCACTCGACGGATTTCATCCCGCACCACGTCCGACAGTGCAGCGACGCTGGCCTGTGGGGCTTCGAAGCGGAGTTTCGCGAGTTCTTCGCGAACGATGCTCCTGACGAGCTCTCGTAGATCCTCAGCGGGCAGCGTCTTAGGCGTGCAGATTTGAGCGGCTGCCATACTAGCTTGCCGGCCGTACTGCGCGCCGCGTTCCTGCAAGGAGCGCTCCATGCTCATTGCCTCTCTTGTGAAATCGGCCACTGTCCTTGGAGGGTCGCGGACAAGTCAGCAAACAACTGTTCCTTAACACCACGCATTAGATGCCGCACTTTCTTGGCCTAGGCCATAGCAGGGTCGGCTCGATTGAAGTGGCGCATCATGGCCTCAACGAACATGGTGACACACTCATTTGGCTGCTGCGACCTCGAGTACAGAGCGACTTCCGCCTTCTCTTTTCTTTCACTGGTGCCGAATGTCGAAAGCAATTCGCGACGAAAAACCTCCCAGGTGGCAAAAGAGGTCTAGTGGTTCTCGAACCAGATCTTTGCCTGGTCCTCTATCGCGAAGTGGACGTTCCTCAACTTGCGCTCACCATCCCACTGGTTGAAGGCTGCCACATGGTCGAAACTGGCCAACCAATCTTCAACGTCCTCGAACTTGTCACCGTGGAACGTCGGAGGTGACCGGGGCGCGTGGTGTACGAACGGAACGTCAGCTCCGAAACGTTGAGTGGCCTGGCTACCAGTGGATGATGTCATCTTCCTTGCCGGTTTCGTCAGGCCGCTGAACTCTGGCTGTAGGCCTCGCAGGCGGCGGCTCGCTTTGTGGACGGGGGTTGTGTCCACGCACTGAGAACTGGCTTCAATGGCGTCTTCGGAGTCAGTGTACATGGGAAGTTACCCAGCCGGCTCCGCAAAATATGTCACGGCTAGACAGTCGGGACGGCCAAGACACGTTTTACTGGGAAGCGCCAGGCAGCAGCGAACTCTCGAGCGGAACCCGAAGAAGCGACGACGAAGAAGAAACACTGCCCGCCATCATGGCTAAGGATAGCCGGAATAGCGGTTAAGGCAGTTCGGCCGGGAGACGGCGCCACGAGAATGCCCAGGCATGTTTTGTATAGCCACAAGAGAGATATTTCTTTTTGCTAAGGGCACTGCAGTGTTAAAAAAGTAAAAATTCATTGACAGAAGTTGCCATTTCAAGACTGGCGCTTAAAGGGGCTGCGAAACACTGCCTGGGGGAATACCGGCTATACTTCAGGTGGGTTCTTTATGTCACATAGATGCTGACTTAAAAAGAATTACAGGAATCGATGCACAGGAACGGGAGTTATTCAGTGAAGAAATTTCAAAATACAAGCAAACAAAACGCTGCCCTCAACTCGATTTTGGCGGGGCTTCCCACTCCTATTTCGCTCTCCCAATGACGGCACCTGGCGCAACCAATCAAAACAGCCAGCCAGAGCACGTCGCGGAAGTTTGTACTCCATGGTTGCCTGCTCTCTGTGAGACTGGCAGCGTTGTTTCCATGCCAGAGCGCCCCTGGTGGTGTATTTTTATTTTACTTGCTTTGCAGGGCTTTTATCTAAGGCAAACAAATTGTTTTTGTTGATCTAATATAAAACGCAGACAGGTGACAAAATGTGTCTCTATTTATTCACACAATTTGCAGTATATTTACTGTTTGTCCGGTCATCAAGCTCGCGCCAGGTGATGTCATATCCGCTGCTAAAAACCCGCCACTGTGTGGCGACACCATCAGAGCCAGGAAGTAGTTTTTGGGAGGACATTAAAATATTAAAAAACGGAATGTACGCGGTATTACCGACGCTAATAGCACCATTATAACTCACTGTATGCAATCAACAGGCAAAACAGTTAACTAAGATTGTGTTTCTGGGCCCCTTTAAAGGTGCACTGAAGAGGAATATGAACTCGTCTTTTTGCCGCGGGAACTCGATCTACAGGTTCCGAGCATTGTTAGAAACTTCGACTTATTGCCCTGTGTGGCCGGTTTCCGTAATTAAATCGAATTAACGTCCGGCTCCCGCCTTTATTTTTTGAATTCTCCCCGTACAATGGGCGGTGTCGACCAACGCGTGGAGTGCCTTTCAGCCAGCTCCGTGAAGGCTTTGCTTTCGCTTTATTTTGTTTTTTAGGTTTCCGGGAATAAATAGTTTCATTCGCAGATAATATAGCCACAAAATAAGCCTGCAGAAATAAAAATACGCGCGGACTATTTGCTTCTACGGATTACTACGTATTACTCCGCCGATGGCTGAGCGGCAAGCCGCCACGGGACTGGGTGAAAGGCACTCCGTGCGTTGGTCAACTCCGCCCACCGTACGGGGAGAATTAAAAAAAAGGCGAGAGCCGGACGTTAATTCGATTTAATTAGGGAAATCGGCCACACAGGGCAATAAATCGAAGTTTCTAAGAATGCTCGGAACGTGTAGATTGAGTTCCCGCGGCAAAAAGACAAGTTCAGATTCCTCTTCACTGCACCTTTAAAAGTCCGATAAAAAAATCGGGGTGTCTAGCGTTCCGTCCAGACGGAACGTTTGCTGCTGCTGCAGTTCCGTCCAGACGGAATATTTACTGCAGCTAGAGTTCCGTCCATACAATAGAAAGTTTTAGTTTCACGTACTTAGAAGCTTCACGTAATTAGAGCACTTACGTGTCACCAGTGCGCATGCGCAGAACTTGAAGTGTCTGTGTGGGTCTCACGGACGTACGTGAGATTCGGATCTTTGCGTTGCGGTCTTCACGTTGCTTGCGTACGTGGCGTTGGCAAGATGGCGGCGCCCTGCCCGCCCGCTTCACAACGATAACAGCTTCGTCGCTAATCCCTCGACGTGGTATCGTGCTGTAAACTGCTGTATTTGCCTTCAGTTAGTCTATTCTTGCTCTCGCATGAAGTTTTAGGTGAGAACTAGCTTTTGTTTTCCAGATAGAAATCCGTTTCAGCAGCTCCTAAGCCTGACGGAGAAGCGTTTGTGGTCGTCATAGCAACGAGTGTGCCGACGGTCTCGCCAGCGAGGAGGCGCTGGTCTCGCGAGACCACGCGAAGCTCAGAACCTCGCGGGATATCGCGAGACTCTCTGCACAGTCAGCGGGAAAAGCAAAACGGTGCACGTTTTGGCTCCATACGCACACGTCGTCGATATGAGTGGGAAACCAGCGCGCCTTCGCTTCTCGAAATGCGATGATGATTTAAATATGCTGCGGGACGTGAAGGAATTAAAGAAAATTTTTCATTTTTTGCATTAAAGAAAATTTTTCAGTAATTTGTCTCTCAGGGTACCTTGTGCCCCTTACCATTCTTGCAAGCCTTCCGTTCATTGACTCAAATGGGAACATTGAATAGCCCCATAATGGACCCCACTCCTGAACCGTGTCGACAATATGAAGAAGCAAATGGGAATTGTATGTCATATGGCTGATTCCATACAGCTCCTCATACTCCTGTAGAAAACGCAACATATGACGCTTTAATTCTCTCATGCTTTCAAGTGTGACACATTCACCAAGCATGTAATGCATCATATCAACAAGCATCAGCCAGTGCCGAAAATTTCTGGATGGTATGTAACTAGACAGCACCACCGGAGAATAAAACAGCAGCCAGTTGCGCCAATCAGCTGATTTCCAATACTTTACGTCTTTCAGTGATCTTGGCAGCCTTGACAACTCCCAAACGGGAGACAAGCTCAACAGAAGTCTATCTACTTCCTCTTGGCAGCTGCGGAGACGAAAGCCTTTGTGCATACCTGATTTAAGCCAAATGAGTGTTGTGGCTTTTACCACACCAGAGCATACAGCATGCATGTAGTCAACTACAAAGCCAGAACAAAAGCTAAAATATGTAAGAAGTGTGAGGACACTTGTAGTTTTGACACCACAGCTTACTTTTTTTTCGCTTCGTTCTGGCTTTGCAGGCATGCTGAGCAAATGACTCATGTGTGCGCAGCTTGGGCACAGATAATGGGGCAGAATAAACACGACAATGGCCATTGCCTCGAGCAACCACCTCCCCTGGTTCTTCACACCAACTGCACCCATGTTTTCCATTGAATTGGGTCATCCCCATTAGTTCACACCTGGCGACACTGTCAGTAGTGCACGGGCCAGGAAAGACTGGATATTTTGTCATATCCTTTTGAATTCTGCCATCTTACTCCGGTTGCGGAGAGTTCATTAACTTTTTTTACAAAAGGCAGGAGGAATGTGTTCATAACAGGCTTGCGTGGACCAAACCACAAACCTGCCAGCAGAAGTTTTTTAATCCTGTCTTTATATGGGATCTCATTAATTTGGGCAAAAAGGGGCCAAATTCCAAAGCTACTGCTCTCAAAAAGGGGCACGCCATCTGTATTGAATGTCAGGCTTACGTCATCCAGTCCAAGAGGAAGTTTTCTGTAGTCAATGCTCTCAGTAATATCACTGACGTCTAAAGAAATTTCATTTTTTGCACTTTTCAGCTGACTCGTTTTCAGCACGTCGCGTATCTGTGACTCCAAGTCCATCGTAAAAAAATACGAAGATGACTTTAAGAGTTCACCAACGTCGTGCTGCATGCCGCATTTTGTACACACCAACTGTGCCACTTGTGATTCTCCGATGTAGCTCAAACAGTTTTTGCAATAGAAATGCTTGTTCCTATTCTCACCGCTTCCGCTGAAATGTTTGAAAAATTTATACTTAGTTGTTGGCAAAAGTGTTCCTTCTGGGAGATGTGCCTCGAGCAAGCTTAGCAGGCTGTCAGTTGCTGCTTTTGATGAGTCATGGTGGAGGCTGTGCCCCATGATGAGTAGAAGGCTTTCAGCCACAGTTATTCTAGACCCTGGATACAGCGGCTGGTCCTGTGACAGAGACAAGAAACCAATATTGAAAACCCAGTTGTTGTGCTTAAAAAACATGCCAGCCATGGCTGTGCTTAATGATTTTGACTCATATATGACGGAACGTTTTATTTAAGTTGTGGGGATTAATACCCCAAAGCGCTATGAGGGACGCCGTAGTGGAGGACTTCGGGCTAATTTATACCTCCTGAGGTTCTTTTAAGCGCTAACTGCATGTGGCGATAATTCACGGTGACGATCGAGCTATATGCGATGGCTTCCCGCGATGAGAGGAAGGCCGTTGAACCAATGCGTCGCTCAGGTTTTGGGTTTGCAGAAAATTTCGCCTATCTCGCCTACGTGCTCGCGATGCAAGACAATAGCAAAAGGCTTGCGGTTTGGCGACTTATGCTAGCGAAGTCCGTACTCTAGCGCAGTTTCAGCGAAGGAGCTGTCGACGCTCGCTCTGTCACCGTCCATGCATCGAGACAGTGCTTAAAGACTGGTCGCTTCGTGCGGGTATTCATGGGGCAGGCGAAAGCTCTGGTCATCGAACTGTGTAGAGCGATTTCAAGGTTAACGCCGTGCGTGCATCAACCAAGAGCAGGAAGTTAGAGCGCAAAAAAACAAACAAAGACAAAGTGGAGACGTGGACGGGAACAGCGCGATGACGCGGCACCATCTTCCGTGGCGAGGGAGGCATCAAGGTAACTTCCCTTAGAGAGCGGCTGCCACTCCCTTCTGAGCCAGCTCGCCCTTTTTATATTGCTTTTAGTACGACCTCATGCGTCTGGGTGTGGACGTTTCTACGAAGAGCATACGGTTATACATCATCGGCTTTCGCACAAACGGCGTTATCGCTAAATAAGAGGCAACGAAGCGCACGCATGATCTCAAGATAAAAAGAGGGTGGCGAGTTGATCTCTGCAGCTCGCCGCGTCACGAGGAATATCGCTTCATACAGCGCACGGGCGCACTGTATTTTGCCGATATTGAGGTGCGGCCGCCGCAGACCGAGTACTTCGGCTGAGGACCCGATCGAGTGCCTTAAACCAGCCAACCACCGTCACAGGTCAGATATGAATAAAAAGCGGTATCTTTTTTCTTACTCAAAAGTATCGGCGTTAAGTAGAAAAAGGAAATGGCAGCGTGTCTAACTGAACTTAATCACTGTCTGGAAGCGTAAGTACCTTCAACCGAACTTAAAGGACAACGACGATTTGCTTAGAAATATATGCGCAAGCAGGAGAGCGGCAGCGCACGCGTGACAAAAAAAAAAAAAACATGCTGCCACTGCCACTCAATCGCTCGGGTACTGCGCCGGAGTACCCGGGTTCGGACCCGATCGCGGCGGCTGCGTTTCGATGGAGGTGAAACACAAAAGGCGCCCCAATTGTGCTGTGCGATGTCAGTGCGTGTTAACCAGGTGGCATAAAATAATTATTCTGGTGACCTCCACTACGGCACCTCTTTCTTCCTTCACTCCCTCCTTTATCCCTTCCCTTACTACGACGCTGTCCGCGGGTGTCCACCAAGATATTTGAGACAGTTAACTGCGCCATTTTCCTTTACCCAACAACAACAACAACAAAAAAACAATTTCCATTTTTCACTCAAATTGCTCCGTTTCCAGATATTTCCAATGCCATTATACGAGGTCTGTTAGAAAAGTATCCGACTTTATTTTTTTTTGCGAACACCTGATGGATATGAAACAAGCGCGCTTACAGCAGCCGACCTTGAACCCTCGTGCGCATGCACGAATTTTTTCCCGCCTGCCGATAGCGTCAGTCGCTGGGAAGCAGCGTTTGAGTGAAGGAGTGCGCAGTGCTCTCGTCGGTTTTTTGTTGCAAGGAAAATGGCGGAGTGACAGGAGCAGCGCTACTACCTCAAATTTTGCCAGAAACTTGGCGATAGCCAAGTGAAAATTATTCGAAATGTTCAGACGGCTTTCGGTGATGATGCTATGAGCAGCACAAAGATTAAGCAGTGGTGCAACTGGTTTAAAGACGGCCGCACATCCGTGGAGAGAGAGCCACGCTCCGGTCGGCCACCAACATGCCGAAATGACCAGGTAATTGCCGAAGTGAACGCTGTGGTGATGCGGGACTGTTGTGTGACTATCCGAGAAATTGCGGAATAGGTGGACATCAGCCATTTTTCTGCACATTCCATTATCACCGAAGATTTGGCCATGGAGAGAGTTGCGGCGAAATTCGTGCCGAAGCTGCTGACGGTGGAGAAAAAGCAGCTTCGTGTTGAAGTCTCACAGGAGATGCTGGATTCCACAAACAGTTACCCTGACTTCACCGACGCCGTAATCACTAGTGACGAGTCTTGGGTGTACGGGTACGACCCGGAAACCAAATCCCAGTCGTCACAGAGGACGCATTCCACGTCACCAAGACCAAAGAAGGCCCGACAAGTGCGCAGCAATGTCAAAGTGATGCTGACTGCTTTTTTGACTCCCTCTGTGTGGCACACCCCGAGTACGCACCCCACAGGGTCAAAGAATGACTAAACAGTACTACAGGGATCTCCTCCATCGCCTACGTGGTGCTGTGCGGCGCAAGAGACCGGAATTGAGGTCAACAAGAAATTGGCGCATCACTCGCGGCATTGCTCCTGCACATTCCTCGCATTTGATTCAGACTTTTCTGGCAAAAACCAGACTCCTGTAGTTCAACAGGCTCCTTACTCTCCTGATATGTCCCCCTACGACTTCTGGCTGTTTCCTAAAATCAAGAGGTCATTGAAAGGAGCGCGATTTCAGAAAAGAAAGTACATTATGGCTGCAACGACAGCAGAGCTAAACTCCATTCCGAAAAGGGTCTTTTCGGAATACTTCCAACAATGGCAGCACCGCTGGGAGATGCATATGGAGCCCCAAGGAGACTTGAAGGTTATTAGGTTTCTAACGCTCCAGTTATGCCAGTTTTTTTTCTTCGGCCAAAGGTCGGATACTTTTCTAACAGACCTCGTATTTGCAAATTAATACTGCGTATTATGCATTCCATAATGGTGGCTGTGTGGGTGATGTAGCATTATAACGCGCACTTAGCCGCCGGACGTTTCGACCGAGTCCGAGAAGGCGACACAAAAAGTGCTCGTCCTGTGCCGCCTTCGCGTTAGCAGTTACAACCATGAATGCATAGTGTCCGTCCAGCTTCAACCATTAAACCGCCATTACTACCATTAAAACGCGGGACCGTGAAGATGGTTTGAACGCTCTCAGTGTAAACCGCAGTCCTTGCCAAAAGTAACCAGGCTGCACAGTTTGCTTCTGAGTCGTATACATTAAAGCTATTATGCCAGCCCTCAAACTCTAAATCTTTGTATGGTAAGGACAACCCCTGTCCTCACTTTCAAAAAACTTTTTGATCTTTTGGGAAGCCGTAAGGGCTCTACTATACGAATATGAAACAAATATGCAACCTGGTTACTTTTGGCAAAGAACGTACGCTTAACAAATTAAATGGTGTAATCTTACCTGCTTGAAGGAGCTAGACACCGCAGCGGACACGGGACAGAGAAAGAAGACGACACAGGGCGGTACTTGCAACTAAAATTTTATTTGAAACTTCATGGCTTTATAAAGACAGAGGCACGTGTGATCTTGCAAGTACCGCCCTGTGTCGTCTTCTTTCTCTGTCCCGTGTCCGCTGCGGTGTCTAGCTCCTTCATGTCTCACCAACTGGCCTACACATCTACCCTCCTAACTTACCTGCTTACTGTCTTCATCCGAGCATTCGCCTCTTTCGCGCCCATCTTCAGTGGCCGTTTCATCTGCTTCACTTTCGCTGGAGCTGCCCGAGTCATCCGTGCTCAAGTGCGACTCATGGCGCTCAGAGTCCGTTTGTGCATCTGACTCGACTGTACCACACGAGGCGTCATCAGCCTGCTCCATTTCGGGACGTGAAGTCGCCTCTTCTGCTGGAGCGTTCCATTGGGAACCTGACGGGACTGACGTCTCCTCTTCGTCGGAACTTGTGTCGGAAGAGTTCGGTCGTCTAGGCTGGCAGTCGGAAGTAGACGCAGTTGCTGCTGCTGCCTTCAGACGATGCTTTATGCGAACCGGCACTTCTTTTTTTAAATCCCAGAGGTACTGGCTATATTTTATTTTTGGTCCCATGACTGCGCTGCTGTACTGCTTATAACGGGAGGTATGAGCCAAGCAGCAACCAACTACTGCTTATGACGGGAGAGCCACGAACGGATATTCGACAGTCTGATGATGCTTAACTGGGGGACAGATGGGAAAAACCCCAGAACTATATATGCTCGCAGAAAAAATTCCTGGGCACTACATGAGGCACAAAATATTTTGCCCTCTCATGTCGTCAGGCGACTCGCGGGCGCGGGCGCGTGGAAACGACCAGCCTCCTTTCCTTCCCGCATAGCACGTCACTCAAGATCGACACGAGTAGGACCAACAACCTCTAAAGAATTTCTAGAGGGTGTTGGTAGAACGCGCGGTACACGTGCCATCCGAAGAGGTATGCTGGTGCCATCGCTTTCTGTGGCCTTTTTTTACCGGGCTCTCCGAGAATTCTTGGATCTCGGATGCGAATTTTAGCTCCAAAAGGTGCAAATTTGAATGCCAGCACATAGCTCACGGGGGCTTCGTTTAAACTGGGTGTCAGGCCACAAATAAAAGAGTAATCTTAAAATAAGCAGTTAGGATATACATTTTTTCCTCCATGCGATAGAGCATATTTACCTTATACTCTGTCGAAGGTATAAACGACGTTGCAGTTTACTTTTAGAGTGCTACTTATCTCCAAAAGTGATTGAAATTGCTAGTCGCGCCAAACGGTAGCAATAACCTCTGAAATGCAGAATTAAAGCATACAAAATTTCGCATCGATTTGGCTTACGCAAGTTCACCGTAGGCGCGGAAAAAAATTCATTTAAAAATAATCGTCAGTGCTCTGTAACAAAGTCGAGACAAAAAATGTTTTGAGGAAAACAGAAAACAAAAGGTTTTCAAACGATGTCGGATATATGAAAATCATTAAGCAGAAGTCTGAAACGCACAAGACTCACAGTTGGGGAGCCCCTGAGATACAGTGAAGCGTAGTTTGGTTGCTCATTTTCTTTTTTCTCGCTCGTTTTATGTCACTGCGTGATGGACACCTTTTGTATCCATTGGTAATCTTTGGTGATAGCAGCCCTATTAATTAACATCCTGTTACTAAACCACATCCTCCTTTACTGCACCCATGTAACGTCTGCTTTCAATATTGAAGTGGCCTAAAGCGTCATGCCAGTTTGGAGCCCGTTGGTTGATAAGCCCATTGGAGTACTCATCTGCATGCGTGTCGTGTTTGCCGATCGAGTAGACAAACAGCAGTTCAACTGAGCATCGATCGCTGAATGGAGCTTTGACATTTACCTCGGTATTTATCATCGTTGGAAGGCCTTTTCGGTGCACATAGTTCCCTTCACACAGCGCTTCAAATCTATCATATCCACAAGCTGTCCGAACCAAGTGGCAAAGCCAACTGTACGGGCCTTGGATGCTCCTATGTGTACACTGGTTTGGTGTGGCTTCGAACATTCTGTAATGTTTTTTCACGTTAGTTCTTATGGCGATGCAAAGGCAGTTCTGTAGCTGATCAATCATGGCAACTGTCATCTTTCCTTTCCCACTGAGTCCCCGTGTCCAGGCTTCGCACACTCCTTTCGTGGTCGTTAGGGTGACTTTTGTACTTAGCCAAGCGTAAGGATAACAGACAACATCATAAACAATAAAAATTAAACTATTAGGACACATATTTATCATAACAAAAGTAAATAATCAAATTAGATACAGAAACTACTTAGCTTCGGTTTCAAAATATGAGTGGCTCCAGGCTAGGCAAAGTAGGGATAGAATTTTTTTCTCTGCATATTTACTTATGTGTAGGTTAAACGGTCAAGCGATGCGACACTGCTCTGGGATGGCATGTGCTGCCACCCGTGAGGCTTGTGAGACCCAGCTGCTAGGTTGCTCCGCGGCCGGACTCGAGCGGCAACGGCGCGAGCGCACGCCCGCCTCTCTCTAGTTCGGCCGTGGTTGCTCTTCCCGTGCAACCTCTCGCGACAAATAATTGATTTAACTACCACCTACCACGGTGGCCAGTTTGCTCACAATCCGGTGAGCAGGCTGTGATGACGCCACAAGGTGCACGGGGCCTAGCTGTCCCACCTATAGGTTGCCGGAGCGGCCGGTTGCTCCGGCCGCTCCGGCTGCGAGGTTTTAAACGGTCACCAACACCACGACCAACATCGCCGTCGGCGCCGGACAGTTTTTTCCGACATGGTGCTAACAGACACGTACAAGCGCAAAAAAACACGGACAGAGAAGAGACTTGGACAACACGAGCGCTTGGTGCTCATGGTGCTAACGCTCTCGCGTTAAAAATCGAGCTTTGAATGAGGCCGCACACTTAAACTAGACGCGTGCAGGAACTGTGGTTTAGGTGTGCACACCTGAGGTGTTTCGTTCATCTAGCTCTCACATTGCAGAGTGGAATTCCGCTTCGTCAAGAGCGTCGAACCCGCCGCGGTGGCTCAGTGGTGAGGGCGCTCGGCTGCTGAGCCGGAGTTCCCAGGTTCGAACCTCGTTGCGAACAGGTTCGAACGGCACCTCTTCCCTTTTTCTTTAACTTCCCCTTTTATTATCCCTTCCTTTATGGCGCGTTTGGGTGCCCGCCGAGATGCGAGACACTGTGCCATTTCCTTTCCTCAAAAACCAACCGCGAGCGTAGTCTGCTCGCGGCGTCTGCTAGCGCGCGCTGCATGATGGGACTTCACCGTTCAGTGTACGGTAGAGCGGTGCCACGGGCTCGTTAACGAGCGCAAGTCGTGCAGAAAAACGCTGGCTGTGCAGAAAACTTCAAGAGTGCCGTCACCCGAAGACTATATTGGAGCGTTGTGCATGGACGAAACTTTCTCCATGATGTTTTGGTACAGCTGTGCTAAGGTGGGCGCTTTGTGTTGAGGTTTTATGCGTAGCATATTGCAATCACTCAGTTCAGCCCTTGGGCGCGGCCGAGCAGCCACCAAACCACGTGACGTGACGTCACGACAGCCAAAAAAGGTGGGCCCAGAAAAAAAGAAAGAAAATAAAAAAACAAAAAGAAAAAAAAGAACGGCTGAGCATGGTGGCGGTTGCCACCGCCACGTTTCAAAGGGGGCGCTGCTATCCATCCATCCATTCATCCATACGTCACGGAGGAAAAGCTGCTGACCTTGCCTCCCCTGCTGCTGACAAAATCCGCGCAATATTCAACGCATTCTTGGCTTAACCACCAAGCTAAGCCTGGGCAACTTTTTATTTTTTTTCTCGTGTGTAAAATATTTAGTGCGAAAGAGCTAGTGTAAATATATTTAGTCATAATTTCATAAACAATTACCTGAAACTAAGGTTTTTAACAATTCGTTGTTAAATTTGTGACCGAAAGGTGTCCCACAATACCTGCGATCACGTGACTTTTCTGATGTCAAGTTGCGCGCGCACGCCATTTTGCTTATTATTGTTTTGGCTTGCCAGCGTCAATCGCGCTTCAAACAAAAAAAAACGCAGAATGTCGCACGTGTTAGTGAGGTGGGTTACAGAGCGCGCGTGGGATGTTTATAGCGTGCGCGCTCTCGTAGACACCGAGCTAAGCTTGCGCCTTCTTACTGAGGATAACGCTATGCAAGTGCGGGGCCAGGTGGTCTCGGTTCGGTGGAAGGAGGGCGAAGTGCCAGCAGAAGCCGAGCTTCTAGATTTCGGTGAGTACGGAGCGTAGTCCCGAGAGGCGTCAACGCATGGTGCATCTGTGGCAGTATGTATTTTATGGTGTTAACGGCGCAGGCTCCGAACGAGCCATGGAGAAAAAGCGTGCTCACCTTGCGAAGGCTGCGGGGGCGACGAAGCAGCCGGAGGCTGCCGCTGAGGTGAGCGGTTGTCATCGCTACATTTTTCTGATGCATGGTATCGTGTATTTTGGATTGCATTTGTCACCGCGCGGTCTGACACGAGCTGTGACCAGTGGTTTGGAATGAAAGCATAGTGAGGATACAGAACGCGAAATCGAGGACCAAGACGAGTGGCACGTGCATTCTTATCGTGTGTGCTATCACGTTCTGTATCTGTTGCGGTGCTTTTTGATGTAGATAAAAATAATGCTGATACGATGAAAATGTGTGTTGTTGCGTGCGGGCCCTAACTGCAGCGAGGTCGAACCTGCTGATTGGCAAATTCTTTAGTGCGGCCTGTGTGTCAGAGATGACTGAGCGGCGTTTTCAACGCTCTGTGGTTTGTTTATGATCTTATTGGCACGGTTTTTGTTCATACGAAGATGATCTAAGTGTACCTTAGGTTCACTAGGCGCTGGGCTCACCAAGGTTTCTAGTTGCACGTTGGCAAGACCGGATGGCATCCAAATTGTTAATGAAGCAATTGGGCCCAAAATCTATGCAAGATTGAGAGGTAGTGAGCCAAATGATAATGGATGGAAGCTACTGATGGATGGAGACCAAGCAGGATGAGCATGATATAAGGGAAAGCGGGACAAAGCTTACATAAACAACTACCATCCCATAACAGTGACATCAGTGGTTTACAAGGAGGCCATGCAGGTTATCAAGGACAGACTGCAGGCATAGGTAGAGAACGAGAGGGTGCTAGGGGAGCCACAAAATGAGTTTCGAAAACAAAGAAGGTTAGAAGGCAATCTGTATCGACGCAGTGTTGCAGTGTCTTGACATCGCTGTAAAGGAACACAGGTCCCTATGGCTGGCATTTTTGGGTATCAAGGGGCCCTACAAAAACATATTTCAAGAGGATTTGTCGGGCATACTGGGCACATTAGATAAGGTATCTGCAAAAGGAAAAGTGTGCTTATAAGATGGGAAAAATATATTGGAGCCTACAGAGATCAGGAGGTTAGGCAAGAGTGTCGCCTGTCACCTTTGTTGTTTATGATGTACCCTCAAGTATTCATGACCAATCTAGAGAGGAGGTGACTTGACTTCAGCCTTTCTTTTTTCGAGCAAGGAGAATGAATTTGAACAGTCATTGGCAGGACTGATGTACGCGGATGATATAGTACTAATAGTTGACAACAAAGATTTGCAGAGTTTGGTGGCCATCTGCAGCACAGAGGGAGATACATTAGGTCTGAAGTTTATTAATGAAAAATCGGCAGTCATGATTTTTAATGTTAATGAAGGCAGCGAGCTTAGGACACAGGAGGTCACGTTAAAGGTAATGGATGAATACAAGGATGATGCAGTGGGGATAAATAATGGTGCTGAGTAGCTAAAGGATTATAAAAAATATGTAACAACTAAAGCTAACAGGAACGCAGCTGTCATGAAAAATAGGGCATTGTGGAATTGATGATGGATTTTTATGGCGCAAGGGCATCTGTGGCCAAAGAACTCCATGGCACAAAGCATTTGCTTCTGCTCAAGGTGGGGTCACGGACCCATTTTACAAGTATTTCACCCTAAAGAAGCCGAGCACGAGGCAGGGGAAAGCTTGCACCCATTGTATGTATCATTGGTGGGTACCCTGTGGCACCGGGGATCGAACCCCGCACCTCCCGCATGCGAGGCGGATGCTCAGGCTACTAGGCCATTGCTGGTAAGATGTATCTAGAAAGGGGTGATGGTTCCTAGTCTGACTTTTGGCAGTGCATTTCTGTGCATGAGACCTGAGATTCAAACAAGGTTTGAAATCAAGCAGTCTTGGTAGGTAGACTGAAGGCAATACACCAAATCATGGGGTACAAGGTGACTTGGGATGGGCATCATTTGAGAGCAGAGAAGCTAGAAGCAAGCATGGAGGACAAAAAACTCTGGAGGGGACAAAAAACTCTGCAGGGAGCGCAACACCATGTGGCCAGCCTTCGCAAGCCAAGTGCTCATGAAGCTGCTCCCTCCACCGTTTTTCGCTCTGCAAGTCAGTCCCTAATATTTTGGTGTTGGTATGTTTTAGTGCACATGTCTGCGTGGCCCATGGCACGGGCGACTGCAGCAAGGAGGTTGATCTACAGTCAGTTGGCTACGCTGGCCCACATGTGTGCAGCGAGCAACTTGATGAGTAGGCTTCAAGGGTATTGCGAGATGCTCCCTCCTGAGTTTCTTTTTCTTCCTTCATGGCAGCAAGGTAAAATTAGAGCACTTCAGAGAAATGAAGGTAAAGCAGTGGCATAGAAAATATCTGCTATAATTCTAGCGCATGGAGTCAAGTGCCAAAAGACACGTTATGCAGTGCATGTGGAGAGGAGGAGGAAACGGCTGCACACTTGATGCTTTTTTCTAAAAAGCTTTGCCCGACAGTTTAAAGCAACGGGGCTGATGGGGCTGATTTATTCCAAGTACTGGGATTTAGGAACAGTGGAGGAAAAATAGATTTCAAATGGGTAGAGATAACCAAGCAAAGTTACCGGTTTACTGGCTAAAATCAAGACAACATTGAAATTCCAACTGCACTCCGCAGGAGGTTGTGGAATGGCTTGCTTTAAAGGTGAAGAGGTGTGTTCTCTGTCTTCAGTCAAAAAGCACAGCATATATGTTGTCACGACTAGATGGTGTGAGCTGCCACTTGACTTAGTGTCCATCCATCCATAAGCGGATCCATTTTCACGCTCTTAGTTTACAGCAGTTACAGCCTGACTTTTTCTTACTCAAAAACCTAACGCAAATCGCTTTTTCCCGCAGTGGCGTTTTTCTTTTGGATCATTTTTTAGGGCGGATTAAGCATCCAAAAGGGTATATTAAGCATCCGTCATTTAAACGCCAGACACAGAGTGTACAAAAGTGAGCGCACTTGTCTCACCGCGTGTAGATGCCTATCTGGCTGTGCCCGAGTGCAAGTAATAAATGCAAAATCAGTACCTGCTTTAAATTTCGCTCCTTTGCCTCCACAGAACACCACTAAAGAGCTGTAGACAAGTGTGCATACCTCTGTACTATAACATCGCAATGTATTTGTTCAGCGCATGTCTTGGAGTAGTGAGTGATGGTTAATCACATGTGGGTACAATTAATACTTCTCGCCTAAGATTGGTGTTTGAATCCTCATCAAAACAGTTTGTTGTTCAGAGACGTACACAGTTTACCAGCCGCAGTCCTTGCTGCCAGAAAAGGTATCTCTTTTTCTGTGCCCTTTCTAGTGAATTTCTCTGCTCTGTAGCAAAATGGTAATTGTTAATTTCCAAGCTGCTGTGCAAAAAATGCATTGGCTTCTTGTAGGAAACCTGTTTCTGCTTGAACTCTTTCAATATTCACGGGTGTAGGATCACAGCGTGTGCCAGTGTGGTGCGGCACAGAAATTAGCCGACCTGGAGTCTTATGTGAAGACTTTGGAGGACAGGCTACAGGCTGCAGAGGACAGGCTACAGATGGCAGAGAACAACGCTGGTGAGTTAGTTACATGTTACATGTGTTGTGAGTGTTGTTGGCCTGATGCTAATTATGTGGCACGCATTAGTAACAGGGTAACTGTGGGCAGCATATCATCTGCAGTCAGCTATGCATTCTTCGTATGCTAAGGCAGTACCAACCTGTACCATTGTCTTAAACCTTCTACATGCTGCAACAAATTAGTGGCATTTGCCGCCGCGGTGGCTGAGTGGTTATGGCACTCGGCTGCTGACCCGAAAGACGCAGGTTCGATTCCGGCCGCGGCGGTCGAATTTCTTTGGAGGAGAAATTCTAGAGGCCCGTGTACTGTGCGATGTCAGTGCATGCTAAAGAATCCCAGGTGGTAGAAATTTCCGGAGTCCTTCACTATGGCGTCTCTCATAGCCTGAGTCTCTTTGGGACGTTAAACCCCATAAACCAACCAAATTAGTGGTATTTGGTGAGATTGTGCCAAAGTTGTGCCAGGATACTATTTCAGCAACCAAGAGCTGCGGCTGATGTGGTTTCTTGGTGAACGCATATGCAAAGAAAAAATTGGTTCTGAGGGGCTTAAATAATGCTAAATTTTGGTCCTGTTAGATTTATAGCGCTTTTTGTGCAGCACCATCATGTGTCCCATAAGTCAGTATAAGACAGTGAGATAGGTTTCGGATGCGTTCCAGATCAGGTAGCAGATTCCACATATGTCACTTGTGCTTGCTGGCTTTAACTCTGTCGTCGACATCAGAGCTTCCGATTTATGCAGTAGACCATGTTAATGCGAAACGTCAGCATGGAGAGTTTGTATGAATAGGAGTTGTAACTAAATTCAGCAAATTCCATTCATGGGTTGGCACACTGTGACCACACTGTGCACGCATGATTTCAAACCTGTGTCTTTGCCATATATCTTTCGCCACATGAGCTTGGAGTATAGGTTACATTGTGAGGAGGTCCGAGCAGGGTCTCTTCGTGGCAAACACTTAACAAGGAAGCAGCAAAGTGTGGGAAGCTCATGGCAATGCTGAGGAGTAGAGGAAATAAAACACTGTCTCAAGAGATGCCATGTCTGACTGCAAGAAACCTGTCATGCTCATATAAACCTGTCTAGTGCCTAAGCACTAGCCTGTGCTGTGCCTTGAAATGGCTATAGGTCACGCTTGTATTGTGGTATCATAACTTAGCGAAGCGAAGTGGCTGTGCTCACCCTGGAATGATCGCTGTGCCTGTGGTGGCTTTTTGATTCATTGTCTTTTGCCTACCGAATTCCTTCAATAGGAGTGCATTTTGGAGTGTTAGAGTTGTAGTATAGGAGCGTTGTCGCATGCCGGTTTTTCAATCTGGAGGGCTTTTTTTAAGTTTCAAAAAAAAAACCACCCTACAGTGATATTTAAGAAATCAACTGAAATTAGAATTTCTCAACTTTGCAATTTTTGCACAGAAAAATTTGCACTAATAATAAAGATACGAAATCCCAGGTTACACAAGACACTACTTAAATCGCTCAGTCAGGAACGGTGGAGGCGTACTTTTCATGGCCAGGGAGAATTTTCAGTGTGAAAAAATCGACGAGCTTACGGCGGTTACAGCGGACTTTGAAATCTTGACTGTCGTTCACAACAAAAGCATATTTTCTGTTTTATATCGCCCTCCAGGCGGGAACGTTGCAAACTTTTTCACATTTATGGAAAACTTCTTATCCTGGATAAATGAAAACAGGTATGAACTCGTCTTGGGCGGCGATATAAATATTAACATGTTGAACGAAACGCAGCTGAGTACTGATTTCACTCGACTTTTAGAAGCTAATGCATGTTTCAACACAATTACTGCTCCAACTCGCATTAGCAAGGACTGTGAAAGTTTGCTTGATGTTTTCATTATAAACACTGAATCTCGAACTATGAACTCCGGAGTAATCAGCGCTCATATTAGCGATCATTTGCCAGTATTTCTTCTCTTGGAATCGTATGTCTCGAGTAAAGAGCCAAAGCAGTGTCCCCCGATCACTATCCAAGATATTAATCCAGCTACACTCGAGGATTTCCATACAAGAATATCAAAAATAAATTGGCTCGACGTGTACAATCAGTCTGACGCAGACGCCGCGTACGAGTCATTTCTGTGTCTTTTCAAAAAGGCTTACTCGGAATCTTTTCACCCTAAAACACTGAAGCCTAGAAAAGCTACAAAACCTTGGATAACCAGTGCACTTCTGAAACTAATCAAGCAAAAAGATGCTCTATTCAAACGTTTTTTGGACACAAGAGACACGTGCCATCTATCCGAATTTAAGAAATTTCGGAATAAGTTAACTGCAACCCTTAGACAAGCTAAGAAAGATTACCTTCATAGGTTGTTTGATCCTGAAGCTGTAAAGCGGACGGACATCACGTGGAGAAACCTTAGCGCAGTGCTTAACATTGGACGTCAGCATCCAGAGGGCGTACGAGAATTGATCATTAATGGGGAACTTTCATCAGGCGCGCATTTAGCAAACGCTTTTAATAATTATTTTGTGTCCCTAGTGAATAGTTTGCACGATCCTCGCTCCGCAGAGTACGTCAATTCCAAAACTTGCGATAGTGCTTTTCTGCATCCAACTAGCGCCGAAGAAATTTGTCTCACGTTCTCCGCTCTGCGAAACAGTAAAAGCTGCGATATTGATGACCTGCAAATACGCCCCGTAAAACACGTTTTAGATCTGATATGTCCAGTTCTTGAGCATGTGTATAATTTGTGCTTTGTAAACAGTATATTTCCTAAGCGCATGCAACTCGCAAGGGTTACAGTGCTCTTCAAAGCCGGTGATAGAAACAACATGTCTAACTACAGACCAATATCCATTTTACCTGTATTTTCAAAATGCCTAGAAAAATTAATAACACTCAGAATGACCGCTTTCTGCGAAAAACACAATATCCTTACTGACTGTCAGTTCGGTTTCCGAAAGGGTCGTTCGACAGAGTTAGCTCTACTAACACAAAAGGAACTAATATTACAAGCATTTGAGCAAAATTTTGTGACACTCGGCATTTTCATCGATTTTTCAAAGGCCTTTGACACAATTAATCACACCACACTGCTAACAAAACTTGAAATTTATGGTTTCAGGGGCCCATTCCTTACCTTAATCAAAAGCTATCTGCAGTTCAGGTGTCAGAGGGTTTCAATAAATAACTGTCTTTCAGATAACTTACCCATTCATTCTGGTGTACCTCAAGGAAGCATTCTTGGACCTTTGTTATTTAATATTTACATTAACGACATAATAAATATTGACACCACTGCCCAATTCATCATATACGCTGACGACACTAGTCTGTTTTTTACATCTGGTTGTGCAAGGGACCTGTTGGCTCTTGCGAACGCTGCTTTAAGCGAACTCAATCGATGGAGTTCATTGAATTCACTGTCTATAAATAAAAGCAAGACAAAGGCTGTACTTTTTCAACCTAAAAACAAAAATGTCCACATTGACGGCCATTTGCAAATGGGTTCCTCGGTTATCAACATTGTGCCATCCATTAAGTGCCTCGGGGTCGTATTTCAAGAGAACTTACTTTGGAATCTTTGTACAGACTCAGTTGCTAACAAAATCGCTCGTGTTGTGGGGATACTAACGAAACTTCGATTTTTTCTTCCCTTGAGCGTGAAAAAGCTGCTTTACAACTGTCTCTTCCTGTCCCATCTGAATTACTGCCATTTAGTGTGGGGAAACACCACAATGTCTAACATCACAAAGCTTTATCTTTTGCAGAAGAAAGCAGTGCGCGCTATCGCTAATTCCTCATATGACGCTCATACGCAGCCTCTTTTCAGTGCCCTTAACTTACAGCCGGTCACCTCCATATATCGTAGTATTTTACTCAAGCGTTTCACTACTGCGAAAAAACAGAACACCAAATTCTTCGCGCATTTATCTCTATTGACAATGAGTTCTAACATTTACAACACACGTCACAGAGAAACATGGTACGTTCCTAAAACGCGCACTAACTACGGTCAACAAATGTTACGCCACACACTGCCATCTTTGTTAAACTCATTAGAAACTTAATAACAACGTAGCTCTCCTTTTATGGGCTCATTGTGGATTCGTTTTTTTGTTTTGTTCGCTTTGCTGTAGTATACACTGAAGCCATGAATGTCTAACCAATTTTCTTTGCTTGTTAGTAACTTATTATTTATGTTTGTGAATTTCAAAGCTATTTTATTTGTATAATTTTATGCTTTATGCTTTCTGCTTTTTAAATCCTTTCAGCATTCTATCATTGATTTTTTTTTGGCCGTATGTATTTATGTTATAGCATAGAATGTTATAGAATGTTCACTAATACTTTTTTTTCGTTTACCCATTATTGTATCTTTTCGTTCTCTTTATTGTGCATAGTGCCATTTCTGTAGGGGGTACAGACCCCGTCAAGCCAAATCCATTTGGATTTTTGTCTGCACTCCCGTCATCTGTACATGTATAGATGCAAATAAACTTGAATTGAATTGAAATATCGCTTATTTTAATTTGTTACAAAAGTAGATTTGGGGGAGCCTAACCTCTATGCATGCCCCCCCCCCCCCCCCCCGCCCCCTTATATAATGTCTTCGGGCTGTTAAGGGACCAATACATAAAATTTCAACAAATAATGTTGTCAGGGTGGAACCAGCGGAACACAGACGCAGGACAAGAAAAGGAGGTACACACAGCACACCGCTGGACTTGCAACTGATTTATTTCCAAGAAAACCACCACATTTTAAATATTTTCCTGCTCAAGCGCACACTCAGGACGATGGGAACGACTGTATTAAGGTAAAAGAAAGTTATATTCTTTATCCGTGATAAAAACCGAGGGATCGCTGACACACATCTCCTTGTTTTTCCTGATTAAAAACGCTTCCAGAATTTCACGCTCGCGTCTTGTTCTCCCCCGACCGATAATGCTCGTGCGGTGAAGCAATGGAGAACATCCATTGCATACCTTAACATGCAAGGCTAAATTGCTGCCAGTGCCTGAATTGAACGTTGTTCGGTGCTGCCTCGGACGTTCATTGATGCACCCTCCAGTTTGCCCGATTTAGGTTTTCCCACAGGACAAAGGGATGCAGTACACCACCCCTACTTCACACGAAGTGAACCTCGTCTGGTATTTGGTTTTACAGGTCCCCTTTTTCTGCGGACCACCAGAAATATGGGCGCACAAACCAGACAGTTTCCGGCGGGCTGTCTGGTTTGTGCGCCTATATTTCTGGTGGTCCGCAGAAAAAGGGGACCTGTAAAACCAAACACCAGACGAGGTTCACTTCGTGTGAAGTAGGGGTGGTGTACTGCATCCCTTTGTCCTGTGGGAAAATCTACATCGGGCAAACCGGAGGGTGCATCAATGAACGTCTGAGGCAGCACCGAACAACGTTCAATTCAGGCACTGGAAGCAATTTAGCCTTGCATGTTAAGGTATGCAAAGAATGTTCTCCTTTGCTTCACCGCACGAGCATTATCGGTCGGGGGAGGACAAGACGCGAGCATGAAACTTTTGAAGCGTTTTTAATCAGGAAAAACAAGATGTGTGTCAGCGATCCTCGGTTTTTTATCACGGATAAAGAATGTAACTTTCTTTTACCTTAATACAGTCGTTCCCATCGTCCAGAGTGTGCGCTTGCGCAGGGAAACATTTAAATGTGGCGGTTTTCTTGGAAATAAATCAGTTGCAAGTCCAGCGGTGTGGTGTGTGTACCTCCTTTTCTTGTCCTGCGTCTGTGTTCCGCTGGTTCCACCCTGACAACATCATGAACCAACTAGCCCAGCAATTTACGCCCCTTCAACAAATAAGTATGCAGACCTCGCTGATACGTCTGCCTACTTTTGCACCACGCAAAGGTTGGAGGAATACGTCATTTTTTAAACCGTGGCATTTCCACAATAGGGCTCTTGCCACAAATCACGAGGAAGCTGCTGCAAATTGAATTTTAACCAGCTACAAAGCAGGCTCCAGAATTCTTGGTCATTCCCGCCACTGCATTGTATATAGTCATGAGCAATATGAGAAGAAACAAAGTTTGAGCATTTATTGTTTCGTTATTCCATAATTATATGCGACAAGCGCACCTTTTTCTGTATTAGGGCGGGCAATTAGGCGAGGTAGTAAAGATGCATTTAGGGTGGAACAGTGAAAATGGACGAAAGACAAGAAATGAACAAGGAACACAGGGGAGTGATCATTTGTGTGCTCCTTGTTGCATTTTTGTCCTTAATCCGTTTGTGCTGTTCCTGCCAAAAATACACCTTTTTGCTTTCAAACTAGTTTTCCTGTTGGTTTATCATATCCATAAGCATTCTCAAATTTAGTGGAGAAATGACCCGAATATTTGTAGTTCTATGCAAAACTTTTATTCCCTCTCATATTGTTCATGATTCACAGGACGGACAGAAGTCCAGATTCCAGGAGTGCATGCAGTCAAGAGCGAGTATGTTCTCGCTCAAAGATTTTTTAGGTGGTCTGCTGCAATGCTAACATTGCATACAAAGCAGTGATTGTGATTATGAGAATTCCTGCTTCAACTTGACCTTTTCATGTCTGCCTCTAGACTCCTTTGCCATGGTGAAGAAGTCTAGCAAGGTAGTGAGGAGACTGCAGGCCCTCCTTGAAGCTCCAAGGCAAGCAGACGTGCCAAAGGCTGACACTGTAAGCATTTGCTTTCTGAAAGGCATTTGTCCTATTTGGAAGAAAAGCAAGAGCTTTGGCACTGGTGTTGATGCTTGCAGTGACACTGAGGACAGAGCAGTGAACAATGGATAGCAAGGATACTAGTGTGACATTAGTTAATGTCAAGAGGGTAGGATTAATAGAGCGCTAACATAGGTGTCTAGTATTCAGCTGCGATTAAAGAAAAAGAAGTAGACTTGGGTTGGTGGTGATCTACAGTCTATCGCATGAGCAAAGAGAAACGGGAGTGTAGAGGTATCTAGCATAATATGCGGTATAGTAGCAAGACTGGGGAAATTCCATAAATGGTGATTGTGGCTGGCCTAGCACCGCTCATTTGGCAATATTTGGAGAGGTGTTTGGTAGGCAGCGGTATTTACTTAGGTGATGATCAGCGGAGGAAAATTTTGTATGGTTGCCCTGTTGGTTCTTGAAATGTGTGTGTGTGTGTGTGTGTGTGGGGGGGGGTGATGCACACGTTTGGGTGGAGGCAGAGGTGGCACAAACATGTTTCAGTGCTAAGCTAGTATCACTGCATTGAAAGAAATAGAATGAAAGTGCACTGTTGAAGAATTGCAGTAGGTTAGGGCAAAGTAATTCAATGTTTTAGAATTTTAACCTAGAGTATGAAACAAGAAATTTGAAAATTGCTTCATCAGCTTTTCTAGCCCGCCCTTTCAACGTTAGTCCCAATGTCAACAGGCAGGTGTTCTGAACAGGTTTACCGCATTTCATGACTGCTGCGAATTAGATTTTTCAGTACGAGAAGCTAGCACTGGAGTTAGGGTCTCTGCCACTTTGTCTCGCAGTGAGGTTTATTACAGCTGAGCCTCGCTACAAATAAATTTCACTTGAACAGAAACTTTGCTGTTGTAAAATCAGCCTAGAACTGTGACAAATTAATTACATTTTTCATGAATGTTTTCTTCGAAGAAATCGCAGAGCTTTGCCACCTTTTGCTGCTTCGGCATTAGTTCTGGGACACAAACTTCTCCACTCTTCTGGCTCACAGATATTGTTAATTACTTTTTCGTCTTCTAGTCCATGACAGTATTGTCAACCAATCTCTCAGCTTTACTGGTATTGTTCAGCCATGTGAAAAAAACGAGCTGAGTAATTTCTTCTTTTTTTTCGACTAAGTGGCTGGTAGTTTTGTGTACATTGTTGTACCTCCATGCGAACACATCACTCCATATGCCAGCCAGTGTTTGCCTTCAGTGCACACAGACAACAGAATGGCCCCTGCTTCCGTGCAACATGTTCTTGATGGCTGCACCACTGCGTGATTGTCGACAAGTGCATGTGTTTGGATCAGTTCCAAATAGCAAAGCAAATGCAACATAGCAAGAAGTGCCTGCCATGCTGATGGCAGGAAGCATGAAAAAAAAGACAATGTGGTAGAGTAACCACCACAGCTAGCACTTTGTTGTCACTTGCTTTAGTAATTAGGTTGAGGTGTTCAGCTGAGCCTGTCACTCGCTTTAGTAATTAGGTTGAGGTGTTCAGCTGAGCTTTTAAGCTAGAGGTCCATTAAAGGACATGCCAAATTTGGTTGCATTTTTGTTCTTTGTAGTGATGTTAAGACAGTTGTACGTGGATCACCACACGGTGTTCACGTACGACCTCTAATATTTTGTAATCAAGTTTCTTCTCACTTGTATCAACAGCGGAGTGTTGGCTTTGATGTCGAATTTCTGTATAGGTCGTGAAGCTTGAGAAAAGCTGATACATTCGCCGCTTCTTCACCTGTGTTCAGTCTTGAGGCAGGCTGGCAGCATTGTAGTGAATTAAAATGACAAAGCAGCAGTTGTATCACAGTTTTTGTCATGCTTCACGTGACCTATATGGACCTTTGACGTCATAGCGATTGCTTGGCTGTTGAAACTGAAACAAATGAGAGATGCAATTCGATTATAAATTGAACGGTCGTAGACAAATGCCACATGGTAATCGATGATTAAGGGGAACCCTGGTCTTGAAAAGAAAATTTTATCAATCTAGTCATAGTTATGAAATTTTCAGGGCACATGTATTGCTGTGCACTGATTCTAGATATGTCATTTAATTTCATGTAAAACAATTCCTTGAGCACTTATGCGCTTTTTATGTAAGTATTTTGCGAACAGTTTTCTAGAAAATTTATGCAGGAAACTCTGAAATGTATGCCATTGGGTTCTCTTGATGCCAAGGAATGCAATAAGGGTTACATTCCGCACTTCTTGAAGGCCTTGTTGACCATGGCAAATAGGATCGTGTACTGTGCATCCTTCACCCCTAGCAAAGTCCTGCACATGCACGCGTCATCCTGTTGCTTGATGTGGGTGTCAACAGCGTGTGAATGTGTGATTGCTAGCACAGACCGATGAAAGGAATGTGTGTCTATTGCCCTTGTGCTTTTCTTTTTATGCAGGAGGACATAGGGGGCGGTGTCCTCGTCGAAAAGACTGTCATCAGCAGGCTGGCAGCTCATTGCCAAGGACTGCCAACGAAATTTGCGAGAGGCCTTCTTCGGCATGTGTTCACCGAAGAGGAAGTTCGGGGCAAGTCTCTGTATGACTCTGGTACCCTACCGGTGAAAACATGGCTAAACGATAAAGGCATTTTCGTACCATGGAACGTCGACTGCACACTGTGCAAAAAACCCGAGACCATCGAGCATGTGTTTATCGAGTGCTGGGACCCGGTTTCCCACTGGGACATCTTGCAAAGAACTTTAAAAAAAGAACTACCTATTACTCCTTACGGCATCCGGTTTCTGCCTATAGAAAGTGACGAAGTGTCATATGACATGATTATGCTACTGGGCCTCCACAGCATCTGGAAAACGAGGATGGCGGCTACGCACGCAGACGCAAATGTACGACCAGTCAGAGAAAACTTTATAGAAAGTGTAGCCTCTCTGAGAGATGTTCTCCGCAGTCAACCTCAGCCACCGGAGTGGGTGGCAGTTATGGACAAACTGATCGACATGAAAATGTTTTAATCCGTCGCCTCAGCCAAAGTTTGGCTAGCGATTTTTATTCCTGTGCATGTATTGTTTACCGGCAATAAAGAAAAAAAAAGGATGGCCGAGCGGTCTAAGGCGCCAGACTCAAGGTGGAATAGCCTTGCCTGTAATATATGGGCAAAACGAGATTTCTGGTCCACGCAAGTGGGCGTGGGTTCGAATCCCACTTCTGACACTAGTTTTTTTTTGTCTTCGGGATGTAATTTCGTACCAGATATCTCTAAATTAAATATGACGGCATTGTCAGGATGGCCGAGCGCATTCTACTTCCGGCCACTGGCGTGTACGGACGCAGGATCATGAGCTCCCACGGAGCGGCGACAGCGGCCATCGATGGCCGCGGAAACAGGTTCAGCGCCGAAGACAAGGAGTATGAGATCTTTTTGCCTACCCTGCCCACCGGACGTGTTCTTGTTCTAAACACAGTTTTATGCGAAGCATACTACTTTAGCTACCACTTCAGCCCTTCACCGTGGTTATGCGCCTCCAAATCACGTGATACATGACGTAACACCACGTGACACGATGACGTCACGACAGTAGAGAAACGGGGGCCCACCTCGCGCCGTCGCTGTGGTTGTGCGCCTCCAAATCACGTGATACATGGCGTCACACCACGTGACACGATGACGTCACGACAGTGGAGAAACGGGGGCCCACCTCGCGCCGTCGCTGTGGTTGTGCGCCTCCAAATCACGTGATACATGACGTCACACCACGTGACACGATGACGTCACGACAGTGGATAAACGGGGGCCCACCTCGCGCCGTCGCTGTGGTTGTGCGCCTCCAAATCACGTGATACATGACGTCACACCACGTGACTTGATGACGTCACGACAGTGGAGAAACGGGGGCCCACCTCGCGCCGTCGCTGTGGTTGTGCGCCTCCAAATTACGCGACACGATGATGCTTCGCATTCTCCAGGCTTAACCAAGTTAAGACTCAGCCATTTTTTTTGCACGGAGATGTGCGTGTGAGACCTTAAAATGTCGAAGACTTCAGGGACGCCCTCGCCAACACCGGTGCGCTCCCCGACGTCATGGCGTTGGGGGCGTACCAGGTAAACCACGTGTGGGCGGTAACCTTCAGCAGCCCAGAAGCCGCGAAGAAATTAGCCGCCTTGAAGGAGCTTGAGGTAAAGGGACGCCGGTGCATCGTTTTCGACCCCGAGGATCAGCAAGTAAAGCTGCGCCTGCATTGGATGCTGCACGGCGTCGCTGACGACGACATCCGGACTGCTTTCGCGGCGTTCGGAAACGTGACCGAGGTGACGCGGGAGCGTTGGCGCGTTCAAGGGATGAAAGAGAAGGGATCCACCACGAGAACAGTGCTGCTCAAGTTGAAGCCAGGTATGAAGGGTGCAGCGATGGCGTAGAGGTAGAGCATCCGCCTCGCGTGCAAGAGGACTGGGGCTCGAATCCCGGTGCCACGCAATTCTCCACCGGATTAAAAAAAAAACTCCGCGTGTCGATGGAATTGCATACCCAGGCTTGGAGTGCGGCCTGATTTCGGTGAACAGAACCGACAACGCACTTCCTCACCAGAACAGGATTTGGCCACCCTGGTATAGTACATGGCCATAACCTTCTATGAACAAACCAATTAACCCTCGGCCCTCAGTCCCCAGCAGCTGCGGAGCAATTGACCAAGGCGGCGGTCAGATCTGTGACGCAGCGGAGGGTGCTAAGAATCTCTGGCTCCGGACAGGCCGCCATTGGAAACTGAACCTAGCAACGTTTAACGCAAGAACCTTATCAAGTGAGGCTAGCTTAGCAGTGCTATTGGAGGAATTAGCCGGTATTAAATGGGATGTCATAGGGCTTAGTGAGGTTAGGAGGACAGATGAGGCGTATACAGTACTAAAGGGCGGGCATGTACTGTGCTATCGTCGATTAGCAGAGAGGCGAGAACTAAGTGTGGGATTGCTCATTAATCAGGATATAGCTGGCAACATCGAGGAGTTTTACAGTATTAACGAGAGAGTGGCAGCTATCGTAATTAGGCTTAATAAGAGGTACAAGCTGAAGGTGGTGCAGGCCTACGCGCCTACATCAAGCCATGATGACCAGATAGTTGAAAGCTTCTATGAGGATGTGGAATCGGCAAGGATCAAAGTAAAATCACAGTACACTGTACTGATGGGCGACTTTAATGCAAAGGTAGGTAAAAAGCAGGCTGGAGACAAGGCGGTAGGTGGCTATGGCATAGGTTCTAGGAACAGTAGGGGAGAGTTATAGTAGAGTTCGCAGATAGAAATAATTTACGGATTATGAATACCTTCTTCCGCAAACGAGCAAACAGGAAGTGGACGTGGAAGAGTCCCAATGGTGAGACTAAAAATGAAATAGACTTCATACTGTGTGCACACCCTGGCATCGTAGAGGATGTGGAGGTCCTCGGTAAGGTCCGTTGTAGCGACGACAGAATGGTAATGTCTCGTGTTAGCTTAGATTTGAAGAGGGAACGGAGGAAACTGGTGAAGAGAAAGGCTATTAACGAGTTAGCATTAAGACGGAAGGTAGAGGAATTCAGAATGTCGCTGCAAAACAGATTTCCCGCTTTAACTGAAGAAGACGACCGTAGTGTTGAAAGAATGAATGATAATCTTACAGCTATCGTTACAGAATGCGCCGCAGAAGTAGGTGGTAGGATTGTTCGACAGGATACCAGCAAGCTATCTCAGGAGACTAAAGATCTGATTAAAAAACGTCAAAGCATGAGGATGTCTAACTCCACAGACAGGATAGAACTAGCAGAGCTTTCGAAGTTAATAAATAAGCGCAAGGTAGCCGACATAAGAAAGTTTAACATGGAGAAAATCGAGCATGCTCTAAGAAACGGAGGTAGCCTAAAATCAGTGAGGAGAAAACTGGCCATAGGTAAAAACCAGATGTATGCGCTAAAAGACAAACAGGGCAATGTCATAAGCAATATGAATAAGACAGTTGAATTAGCCGAAGAGTTCTACAAAAATCTATACAGTAGCGAATCTAATCATCAAGTTACTGAGGGAGGCAGTCGAGCACAGCAATGGGACATCCTGCCAGTAACGAAGGAGGAAGTAAAGAAAGCCTTAGGAGCAATGCAAAGAGGGAAAGCAGCTAATGAGGATCAGGTAACAGCAGATTTGTTGAAGGACGGAGGAGAGATTGTGCTACAAAAAGTAGCCACCCTGTATACGCAATGCCTTGTGACCTCGAGAGTACCAGAATCTTGGAAGAACGCTAACATTATCTTAATTCATAAGAAAGGAGACGTCAAGGACTTGAAGAATTACAGACCAATCAGCTTATTGTCCGTTGCCTACAAAGTATTTACTAAGGTAATCGCTAATAGAATCAGTACAACCTTGGACTTTAGTCAACCAAATGATCAGGCAGGCTTTCGTAAAGGATACTCGACAATAGATCAGATTCACACTATCAATCAGGTGATAGAGAAATGCGCAGAATATAACCAACCCCTATATATAGCCCTTATTGATTACGAGAAAGAATTTGACTCAGTGGAAACCTCAGCTGTCATGCAGGCATTGCGGAATAAGGGTGTAGACGAGTGCTATGTGAAAATATTGGAAGATATTTGTAACGATTGTAAAGCTACTATAGTTCTCCATAAAGTCAGCAATAAAATTCCAATACGGAAAGGTGTCAGGCAGGGAGACACGATCTCGCCAATGCTCTTCACTGCCTGCTTACAGGAAGTATTCCGGGGTCTGGAATGGTAACAGTTCGGGATAAGAGTTAATGGAGAATACCTGAATAATTTGCGATTCGCTGATGACATTGCCTTGCTAAGCCACTCAGGACAAGAACTGCAAAGCATGATCAATCAGTTAGACAGGCAGAGCAGAACGGTGGGGCTAAGAATTAACATGCAGAGAACGAAAGTAATGTTCAACAGCCTAGCAAGGGAACAGCAGTTCGCTATTGGTAGCGGGGTGCTGGAAGTAGTAAGAGAATATGTCTGCTTAGGGCAGGTAGTGACCACAGATCCGGATCATGAGAGGGAAATAACTAGAAGAATAAGAATGGGGTGGAGCGCATATGGCAGGTTCTCTCAGATCATGAATGGTAGCTTACCAATATCCCTGAAGAGAAAAGTATACAACAGCTGTATCCTACCGGTACTCACCTATGGGGCAGAAACGTGGAGGCTAACAAAGAGGGTTCAGCTTAAGTTAAGAACAACGCAGCGAGCTATGGAAAGGAAAATGATATGTGTAACGTTAAGAGATCGGAACAGGGCGGAGTGGGTGAGGGAACAAACGCGGGTTAATGACATCTTAGTTGAAATCAAGAGGAAGAAATGGGCTTGGGCAGGGCATGTAATGCGAAGGCAAGATAACCGCTGGTCCTTAAGGGTAACGGAGTGGATTCCAAGAGAAAGCAAACGTAGCAGGGGACGGCAGAAAGTTGGGTGGGCGGATGAGATTAAGAAGTTTGCGGGGATACAGTGGCGGCAACTGACAAAGGACAGGGTTAATTGGAGAGACATGGGAGAGGCCTTTGCCCTGCAGTGGGTGTAGTCAGGCTGATGATGATGATGATGAAGGTGGACGACCTGCCCCACCAGGTTCGCGTCGCCGGCGAGTTGGCTCTCGTGGTGGTGCCCGGGCGGCCGATGCAGTGCCTGCGTTGCCACGGCGCGGGTCACGTTCGTCGGGACTGCAAGGTTCCCAGGTGCTCCAAGTGCAGGCGCTACGGACATGGGGACGAGGACTGCGTCCGTACCTACGCGTCTGCGACCGGGCTCGGAGGGAAAGGAGACAGCGGGGAGCTGATGGATGTTGCTGAGGCTGAGGACGCAGCGAGGGGTACCGACGAGTTGGGCAACCTCCCCGTGTCGCTGGACACGTCGGCGACTTCAAGTGGAGACGCCCCCCTTGCCAGTGGACCAGGACTCCAGCCACCAACGGGAGACGCCTCAGTCAAAGGAGGCGACTTCAGGGGATGCAAAAAGCCTACCAGTGCCCATGGACTTTGTAGCAAAGGAGCCGACCGAGGGTCATCGGCAGAACACCGGTGGCCTTGCGACCACTGTGGCTACGCCTGGGAAGCGTCCTCATAGAGACACCAGCCCCGACGGCGACAAGGAGGCGGCGCCCAGCGTAGAGGAAGCACCAGCAAAGGTGCCTCAAGCAAGGCGGGCCCCTTTTCGGCCGCGCCCTAACCTTGCGAGCGAGAAGCGCGCCGGCGACAAGGCGCCTTCCGAGCAGGGCCAGGTGCACGCTCAGGATGACGCCGGGGGCGACGGCGGCGGTGGCGTCTAGCCATGTGCTGGACGCGAGAGGTAAGCACCACGCTTTCGGTCTCTTCTTCTTATGTAGAAATGGCTCCTGCATCTCCGCTGAAAGTCGCCTCCCTGAATGTTAAAGGTCTGGCAGGAAAGAGAAAGCAAGGCCAGCTCTTTCGGCTTTTAACGGAGCACGGCATAGATGTACTGGCTGTGCAGGAGACGAAAGTAGACGGCGAAGAAGAGACCGGGAGCATGGTGCAATGTTTCACGTCCTCGTTTTTTGCTGTAGTCAGCCACGCTGTAGGCACATCGACTGGCTGTGTTCTTTTTCTAAAGAAGTTGCCGGGGCTAGAAGTGCAAGCTCATTTCTCTTGTGTGTCGGGCCGGTGTGTCTTCCTTGACTTTCGATTGAATAACGTCGAGTGGCGGATTATTTGTCTGTACGCGCCTAATGAAGCAGAAGAAAGGGCGCAGTTTTTTTTATAGCATCGAAGAGCGCCTTCGTAGTGACAGATAGCTGATCGTCCTGGGCGATTTTAATTGTGTTCTTAGTGCGCGAGATAAGACAAGCCCTCGACCGTTTAGAGATGCCAGCACACAAGTGTTATCGCGAATGGTCGAGAAATGGAACATGCAAGATGTGGCAGAGTGTCTTGAGGGAACGCGTGCAGTAAAGCTCACACACTTTCAGGGTTCTAGCCATGCACGGCTGGACCGCATTTATGCATCCGTTGATGTCTTACCTGAATGTAATAGTTACGAAGTTGTGCCAGTATCCTTTTCAGACCATTATTTAGTTCAATGTTGTTTTTGGATGGTAAAGAGTGGGAATTATTTTTCGTGGGAAATGTGCAAATTCAATAATAAACTCCTGCAGGACGAACTGTATACCCGCATAGTAAAAGATGAAATTGCAAAAATAGGCCCCGGTAAAAATATTCACATATGGCAACAGTGGGAGCTGTGTAAAGAAACTATAAAAATTAAAGCAATAGAGAGGGCTGCCTGTATACGGTTTCAAGAAAAACAGAAAGAGACAGAGTTAAAGAAGCTGCTCCATAGGCTGCTTCAACAGGAATCTCTAGCGCCGGGGAAATGGCCTGAAGATGTAAGGAAAACAAAGCAAAAACTAGAATTGATGGAAGAAGAACGGTATCGAGGAGCGTTAGTGAGGGCAAGGGCAGAAGACATAGCTGCAGGGGAGACGCCATCAAAACGAGCGCTAGGGTTGGAAAAAGCAAATGCTGAAAGAAACCACATCGACAAAATAGAATGGGGCGGTGTCTTGTCGGCGGACAACGACCACATAAAAGCAGCTTTCAACGAGCATTACCAAGCGCTCTTCGCTTCCCACGTGGTAGACACTATCACGTTTAAAGATAAGTTTCTGGCGGCGATGCCGCGTCTCGGTGATGACGTAAAAGAGAGATTAGAAATGGCTATCACTGAAGCCGAAGTGGAGCATGCAATCGCCAGTTTAAACCCCGGTAAATCGCCGGGACCAGATGGCCTCAGCGCGCGTTTTTACAAAGAATTCAAGCACGAAATTGCCCCTATCCTGAAGGTGATCTTTAACGCAGCCTACACAGTAAATGCACTGCCTCCGTCATATGGGTCATCCCACACGGTGCTCATTCCTAAAACAGATCAAATAGATAAATTGCGACTGGTTACAGCCTACAGACTCATAGCACTTACGAACGTTGAATATAAAATTTTTATGAAGGTTTTGGCTCGGAGGTTGTTGGGCCACACCAGACGTGTGGGATAAAAGGGGGGTCAATAATGTCCAATATTCATAAGATGCGAAGTGTGCTTGAGTGTTGTGATGACTCGAATGGTCGGGTGGCCATTCTCCAGGTCGACCTTGAGAAAGCTTTTGACTGCGTCGATCACGAAATTTTGTTTTCTATTTTGGACCATGCGAATGTTGGGTCAGTTATCCGCAAGGGCGTGGCCCTGGCGTACCGAAACTGCACGACGAGTTTGATCGTAAATAAGAGTTTGGGGGCCCCCATTAGCGTGCAGTGTTTGGTACGACATGGCTGCCCTCTGAGCCCTCTTTTGTTTTGTATATATATTGAGACATTGTGTATTAAAATATTGAACAATGATAACGTAAATGGGTTTAAGTTACAAGCAGCCGAGGTGAAGCTGCTTGCATACGCGGACGATGTTGCAGTTTGTACGGTTGACCATGAGAGTATAACCGAGGCTGTCAAATGTGTCCGTGAGTTCTCTCAGGTTACCGGAAGCGGGGTGAACTGGGCCAAGTGCCTTGGGCTCTGGCATGGACGGTGGCCATCGAAGCCTGAGCACTTTGCAAATGTGTCGTGGGCGAAAGCCCAACCAAGTACTTAGGCGTCGAGCTTGATGGTTACCGCCAAAGCGAGCAATATTGGCAAGAGCAGACGAAAGCGCTACATTAAAAAGCGGAGAAGTGGAAAGGTGCCAACTTATCAATTTTCGCCAGGGCTACTGTATGTAACCTTTTTTTATCAGTAAACTTTAGTTTGTTATGCAAGTTTTGCATTGTTCGCGTGTAAACGTACAGAAGCTCCACAGGATTTTCGCTGTCTTTGTTTGGGCTGCAGAATGGGAACGCTGCAGCAGAACAAATTTATTCCGTCGGGTAAAAGATGGCGGCTTGCGACTTGGACACCTCTTTTTGCGGCAAGTGGTCAACCGGTTCTTGTTTTTTCACGACGTTTCTGACCCTTTCTTGCGCACTGTCTGCCAAGTTAGGCTGCGGCGCCTACTGCCGGAGTTTGTTGTCTCCACCGAAGAAGTTACGCGTGGTATTTTCGGCTATTACAGGGAGGCCGTCGCAAGTGTTAGATTTCTTTCAGTGCGTTTTTCTAATGAATATTTGTCCTGTGTAAAACGGAAAAAGCTGTACCACGATTTATGCGACACTGTTTTGCCACAACCTTTGTATAGAGCCTAATACAGTGCAGGCCCAGGCTCAGACGTCTTAAAGAGGGTAAAGAAAATACAGGTGCCGCCAGGAGCTAAGACCTTTTTCTTTAAATTACACACCGGAACGTTGCGAGTAAAGAAATTTTTCGAGGGAAAGGATTTATTTTTACCTTGGGGTTCGCATTGTTTAATCTGTAAGCAGCCCGAAACAATAGACCATGTTTTTTTACATTGTTGGGAAGGGGTTTATTTTTGGGATGTTTTGCAACGGACTATGAAGAAAGATTTCCCCCTAGATTCGCATGGCATTCGATATTTAAGCATTGATAATGACGACGGGGTTCCATTTGATTTAATTATGCTACTGGGTCTCCACTGTATATGGCGCTCCAGAATGGCAGGCTATCACTGTGACAGGGAAGCGCGCCCTGCCCGAATTCATTTCCGAGAGTCTATGGATTGGTTTGTCGCTATACAAAAAGCGGTTGCGGAACCTCCCGACTGGCTCTCAAGGGTAGAGCCTTTGTTGTCTTTGCGGGAGTTTTAATGTGACGAAGCCAGCCTGACGCTGGCTGAGTATGACTTTCAATGTGTTCATTGTCTTGTACTATTGCTTTTGTGATTTGTATGTTCTTTTTTTCGTGAAGTGTTGTTTTCCAAAGCCAGGAAATAAAGAAAAAAAGAAGTCAGGATGGCCGGTCTTACTTCCGGCCACCGAGCGTGACGGACGTGTGTATCATGGGCTCCCAAGGAGCGGATTCAGCGGCCCAGCCGGGCCGCGGTATCAGGAGTACGATCAAACCGAACGAGGACTACCAGCTGATTTTGCCGCATGTGCCAACAGGTTCGAGTGTTTTGCATACTGTTTTTTTGCATGGCGACGTCCAAGCCAGGCCATACCGTGTTGAAAGCTTTCGTGACGCTCTTGAACGTCTGTCATTGCTGCCGGAAGTGGTTGCCCTCGGGGCATATCAGATGAATCATGTTTGGGCCGTGACATTCTGCAATGAAGAAGGGAAAAACAAAATGCTACAGGCGGAGGCGTTCAACGTCAAGGACCACCGCTGTGTGGTCATTGACCCACGCAACCAGGGCGTCAGGCTGAAGCTGTTCTGGCTGCTACACGGCGTGCAAGACGACGACGTGAAGGCAGCTCTGGCGGCTTTTGGAAAAGTGACCGACATAACTCGGGACAAGTGGAGAGTCAAAGGCTGCGTCGACAAGTCGTCTACTACGCGCTCAGTGACATTGAAGCTGGAGGTGGGCGTCACCATCGAGGACTTACCGCACCAGCTGCGAGTTGGAGAGGACGTCGCACTCGTCCACGTTCCTGGCAGAGCTCCGCTCTGCCTCCGGTGCCGCGGCACCGGACACATACGTCGGGAGTGCCGTGTGCCACGTTGCGGGCTCTGTCGTCGCTTCGGCCACGACGACGCCCAGTGCGTGCGAACATATGCTACCGTAGCTGGTCCTGGTCGTAGGGATACTACAGAGGAGCATATTATGGACGAAGTCGACGCGGTAGAGGCGACCCGTGAGAGTAGGGAAGAAGCAGTACCGAAAAGCATAGCCTCAGAAAAAGCAGTGCTTCCCACGGAACATGAGGCTGCCAACTCAGCAGAACCATCTGTGCCTGACACCAGAACTGAGGCGGAGGCGGGAAAAGTAGATGATGCTACGGTAGGTGCACCTGAGACGGTTTTGGAACCGACCGACGAGAAGGACATTGACACGGAGATGCCCGCGGCGTCAACTTTGCCAGCGAAGAGGACGCACGACGAAGCTGATGACAAGGCGACGAAATACGACGGGACGGACCATGAGGAGCCTCTTCCCAAAGCGCCTCCTGTTCGACGTGCGGCCTACAAGCCCAAGCCGAACGTCCCTCCTGATCGTAGGGCTTCGTCGGCTGTCCCTCCGCCTTAGCGGAGGTGCCTTGCAGGGTCTTCGTGTTGGTAACCCGGTCTTCGATTGGGTTCAGTGCTGACACCGCCGTACTTTGCAAGCTGGAAGGATTTTTGATGAGGTGAGCTGCAAACCGATGTCACTTCGAGAGCTGCGAATCCCAACCATTTAGATGGCTTCTCAACTAACATCTAGCTTGCGTATTGCCACACTGAACGTGAGAGGTCTTTCTGCGCGAAAGAGGCAAAATCAGCTTAAACGTCTCTTGTTCGAAAACGAAATCGATCTGTTGGCTGTTCAAGAGACAAAAATTGAAAGCGAAGAGTTGACAGATGCGATGGCTGAAATTTACCGTGCACAGTTCAGTGTCTGCGTGTGCCATGCAAAAGGAAAGTCGGGAGGGTGTCTGATTTTAAGTCGAAACTGCAAAGTCGCCGTGGAAACTGTATTTTCCTGTGAAAGTGGCCGGATTGTACCATGCGATTTTTACTTTTCTGGTGTAGAGTGGAGAGCTGTGTGTGTATATGCACCTAATAGAATTCCCGAACGAGATGCCTTTTTTCGCCGTGTTCAACCTTTCCTGCTGACAGAAAAGCGTGTGCTATTGCTTGGAGATTTTAACTGTGTGTGTAGACCTGAAGATAGAACAACGAACAAAACCCTGCGGGACACGAGTGCCGAGCTGCTGTTTGAGATGATTAATGAAGCATAATTGGAAGACATTGGCATTATAATGCAAGGTGGAGAACAAGCACAGTACACGCATTTCCAAGGCGTTAGTCATGCAAGGCTGGACAGAATTTGTTTCTTCTGAGGTTGTGCCCTTGTGTTCCCAGTACCAGACTATGCACGTCAGCTTCAGCGATCATTCTTTAGTCGTGGTCACACTTGGGGAGAGGAAAAGGACTGTCAAGTTTAGTTGTAAATTATGGAAATTTAATGACACATTGTTGGAGGATGAGGAGTTTAGCAAGAAACTAAAAGACTCAGTCAAAAGCTTGTTAGAAAAAGAGTCAGACTTTATACAAACATGGGAACAATTTAAATGCGACGTGAAAGTGGCCGCTATAGAAAGAGCATGTGTTTTAAAGCGTAAAGAAAAACAGCAAGAAAAGGAACTTCGTACCGAGCTTGATTTCATGCTCAGCATGGAAGGCGTCAAGCCGGGGTTGTACAGACAAGAAATAAAAGATACCAAGACTAAGCTTGAACTAATACATGAAACGAAATATCGAGGTGCTGTGATAAGGGCGCGCAGCGAAAGATTTTGGCTTGGGGAGACGCCCACAAAAAGGGCGTTCAGCGACGAAAAACAGTATGCAGTTTCGAAAGAGACAAAGGAAATTTGTTATCGCAGTGACGTAACTTCCGAAGCTGAGCTGATTGAAAGGGCGTTTCTGGAATATTACCAAAACTTGTTCAGCCTTAAAACGCCCGATGTTGAACGCTATAAAACTGCATTCCTGTCGCTAATGCCAAGAGTCGAGGATGACCTGGCGCAGGTACTTGAGGAGCCTATAACTGCAGCAGAAATCGATGCTGCAATCCAGCAGCTGAGCTTAAACAAGTCGCCTGGGCCGGACGGCCTCGGTGCCGCACTTTAATAAGCTATGAAAACAGAAATGGCAATAGCATTGCAACGCGTAATAAGCGAGTGTTACGAAAGAAAGTTAACTCCGCCGTCTTTCCGAACCTCCCACGTGGTGTTGATCCCAAATTCGGACGACCCGAGTAGGTTGCAGTCAGTTGAGTGTTACCGCCCAATAAGCTTAACTAACGTAGACTACAAAATTTATATGAAAGTGCTAGCCGGACGACTCCAAACAGTAATTAAAACCCTCGTTGGCCCACACCAGACCTGTGGCATATAAGACAGATCCATTTTTACTAACATACACGTAGCTAGGAGTGTCCTTGAATGCTGTGATGCAACGGAGGGTCGCGTCGCCATGATGCAACTAGACCTGCATAAGGCGTTTGATAAAGTTGTGCATGAAATTTTGTTCGTGCTTTTGGAACATCTGAATGTAGGATGTATCATCACTGATGGCGCGAAAATGGTTTATGATGGCTGTACATCAAGGTTCATAATTAATAACCGCCTAAGTAATAGTATTCCTGTCTTGTCGTCAGTGAGGCAGGATTGCCCTCTTTCTCCACTGCTTTTTGCACTTTACCTGGAGCCCTTTTGTTTAAAGCTGTTAACTACGCAAAACATTCGAGGTTACGCCTTCTGTCACAATGAAGTGAAGGTATTGGCATATGCAGATGATATAGCAGTGTTCTGCAGAGACCAGGAAAGTGTGCAAGAAGTGGTGAGAGAAGCCGTAAATTTTTGTGATGCAAGTGGCTGTGCGATAAGCTGGCAGAAATGTTTTGGTTTTTGGCATGGAAAGTGGCAGGCCACGCCAGAAGTATTCTGTCGAATGAAGTGGGTAGACACGCCAGGAAAGTACCTCGGCGTGCCGCTAACCAACTACACAGAAAGCAAAGAATATTGGGCCCATGAAACCGAACGAGTCAAAGCTCAGACAGGCAAATGGGGCGGTCACAACTTTTCCATGTTTGCAAGAGCTACGGTGTGCAACGTGTTTTTAATAGCGAGGATTTTTTATGTTCTTCAAGCGTTAACTTTGCCAAGGACTTCAGTGCAAAGGTTGCACAGAGTGTTTGCAACGTTTATTTGGTCGTCAACATGGGAACGTACCAGCCGATGCAATCTGTTCCATAAGGTGCGGAACGGGGGACTAGGATTATCAAATTTATTTCTGAGACAGATAGGGACTAGATTCTTTTTCTTGCGTCAAGATAATGATTTTCTGCGTACTGTTATACAAGTGCGATTGTCAGAATCACTGCCTGATTATGTTGTGTCGTCCATATCTGCAGGTCGGAGTGGGTTAAGTGCTTTCTTGCAAGAAGTTGTTGCAGCAGTCCGTATTCTTCGGTCAAAATTTTCCGATGAGTTATCGATGAGTTTCCGATGTTTATCGCAGTGCATATCTTTTGGGGCGCGAACGCGATGTGCTAAAAAGGGTCAAAAGAATGCCGATGAAGCCTTCAGTGCGTTCTTTCTTTTTTCAATTGCGTACTGGAACCCTCCCAGTGAAGCCATGGTTGCAGAGCAAAGGCCTTTTGTACCTTGGTCAGTGGAATGTCTAATTTGCAAAAAAGTGGAAACTATAGAACATATCTTTCTCGATTGTCACGACACTGTCTTTCTTTGGGATGTCTTGAAGCGCACCCTGAAAAAAGAGTTACCCTTGACGCCTTTTGGAATACGCTTCCTACCATGTGCACAACCAGGTGAAGTGCCTTGCGACCTGCTAATGTTGCTCTGCATGCATAGCCTATGGCGCACGCGAATGGATGTCAGGCATGAACATGTTGTTGTGCATCCTGCACATCAGTATTTCATCGAAAGCATCATGTACACACTGGAAGTTTTCGGACAGCGAGCTCCACAACCTGAGTAGTTGCCTGTCCTCGACCAACTAGAATCATTTAACCCATTTTATCATCGTGCACTAGCTAGAAACTGACCAGTGCTTTTATTGTCATGTCATTGTATTTTTGTGTTTCGTTTTTCCGGCCAAGTCGGTAATAAATAAAAAAAAGTCAGGATGGCCGTGCGGTCTAAGGCGCCAGACTCAAGGTGGAATAGCCTTGCCGGTAATATGTGGGCGAAACGAGATTTCTGGTCCACGCAAGTGGGCGTGGGTTCGAATCCCACTTCTGACACTAGTTTTTTTTGTCTTCGGGATGTAATATCGTACCAGATATCTCTAAATAAAAATTAGGGCAGTGTCAGGATGGCCGAGATTCTACTTCCGGCCACCGAGCGTGACGGACGCAGGATCATGAGCTCCGGCGGAGCGGCGATAGCGGCACTTGCTGGTCGCGGAAACAGGCTTGCTGCCGACGCAGATAAGGAATACGAGATAGTTTTGCCTACCCTGCCTACAGGACGTGTTGTTCTTAACACGGTGTTTCTTCACGGCGACGTGCGAGCGAGGCCCTACAGGGTGGAAGATTTTCGGGATGCCCTGGCCAACGCTGGTGCGCTCCCCGACGTCGTGGCGTTGGGGGCGTATCAGATTAACCACGTGTGGGCGGTGACGATGAGCACCTCAGAAGCTGCGAAGAAACTTGCTGCCTGCAAAGAGCTACAAGTGAAAGGGCGCCGGTGCATTATTTTCGACCCTGAAGATCAGCAGGTAAAGCTGCGCCTGCATTGGATGCTGCACGGGGTGGCTGACGACGACATCCGGACTGCTTTCGCGGCGTTCGGCAACGTGACGGAGGTGACGCGGGAGCGTTGGCGTGTCCAAGGCATGAAGGAGAAAGGCTCGACCACCAGGACCGTGCTACTGAAGTTGAAGCCGGGAATTAAGGTGGATGATTTGCCACACCAGGTCCGAGTAGCCGGTGAGCTGGCCCTCGTTGTTGTCCCTGGGCGACCGATGCAGTGCCTGCGTTGCCACGGCACGGGTCACGTTCGCCGCGACTGCAAGGTGCCCAGGTGTTCCCAGTGCAGGCGCTACGGACACGTGGACGCAGACTGCGTCCGTACCCACGCGTCAGCCACCGGGCTCGGAAAGGCGAACGATACTGCGGAACTCATGGACATCACCGAGGCGGAGGAAGCAGGCACTGGTACGGACGAGGCGGGCAAGTCGGCTTCTACGCTTGCGACGTTTGGGACTCCCAGTGACGACAGCAAAGCGGCCGACGAACCAGAGAGCCAACAGCCGACGGGAGGCTCCCTCGGCGTCTCTAACGAGACGTCAGAGAACGGGGCGTGCCCATCAGAGCCCGTGGTCGACGAGGGAAAGGACCTGAACGAGGACCACCACGAGAATACCGGCGCCCGCACAACAAGCGTCACGCCCCCCGTTACCACCCCGGCGGAGCGTCCCCATGACCAGGCCAGCCCCGAAGGGGACAAACTGGTAGCACCCGGCGTCGAGGAGCCCCCTGCAAAGACGACTCAAGCCCGGTGTTCGTCGTTCCGGCTACGCCCAAACTATGCGGCCGACAAACGGTACTCCTCCGCAGACAAGGTACTACTCGAGAAGACTGATGTTCTTGCGCCGGATGATACCGGCGGACAACAGTGGCGTCTAGCTGCGCGCTAGACGTGGAAGGTAAGCACCATGCTGTTGGTTCCTTCCTCTTGCGTAAAAATGGCTCCCGCCTCCGCCTTTAGAGTCGCTACATTGAATGTGAGGGGCCTGGCGGCAAGGAAAAAACAAGGTATTGTATTGGCCGTGCAGGAGACGAAAGTGGACGGCAACGAAGGAACCGACAGCATGGTGCGACGTTTCACGACTAGATTTTATGTTGTCGTCAGTCAAGCAGTGGGAACATTGGCTGGCTGCGTGCTTTTTGTAAAGAAGATGCCGGGGCTAGAGGTGCAGGCTTATTTCTCGTCTGTGTCTGGCCGGTGTATTGCGCTTGATTTTTGTCTGAACGGCACTGAGTGGCGCATTGTTACCGTGTACGCGCTGAATGTGGTTGAGGAAAGGGTTGCCTTTTTCCAAAGCCTCCAAGAGCGCCTTTGCACGGAGAGGCGGCTCACTGTATTAGGCGACTTCAATTGTGTTCTTAATGCGCGCGATAAGTCAAGTCGGGGGGTTTCGAGACAGGAGCACTGAAGGTTGATGCGAATGATCGAGAACGGAAACCTTGAGGATGTGGCTGAACTTATTGAGGGTGCGCGGGCAGTGCAGTTCACTCTTTACCAGGGCTCAAGCCATGCACGGCTGGACCGCATTTACGCATCAGTCGACCTTGCCCCTGATTGCAACCATTATGAAGTTGTGGGAGTCTCCTCAGACCACTGTTTAGTTGAGTGCTGCCTGGGAAGTGTGAACCGAAGCAAGGCATTTTCGTGGGAAATGTGGAAGCTAAACAACACGCTTCTTCACGACGATATCTACTGCAGAGCAGTAAAGGATGAAATAGGGAAAATAAACCCGCGCAAGAACCTGAAGATTTGGCAACAGTGGGAGCTAAGTAACGAATCTTTAAAAATCAAAGCAATAGAAAGGGCGACATGTATCCGTTATAAGGAAAAACAAGACGAAGCTGAGCTAAGGGCGCTGCTTCATACGCTGATAAAGCAGGAATGCAAAGAGCCTGGGAAATGGATAGAAGCTATCAGGAGAACAAAACAAAAGATAGAGCTTATGGAAGAACGGCGTTATCGCGGAGCACTAGTGAAGGCGAGGGCGGAAGACACAGCTGCTGGCGAAGCGCCATCGAAACATGCTCTTGGTCTAGAAAAAGCGCGCGCTGAAAGAAATCTGTTATAGTATTGTAAGTGGGCGAGCTTGGAAGCGCATGCCGAAACAGGTCACCGACGTGCCCTGAGGAGGGCGCGGGAAGGGGCGCCCGTAAAGCGACAGTACACGTTGCTGGCGGGAGCCAAACTGGCTCCTCTCCTTGAAAAGCGAGGGAGCGTTTATTACCCTTTCCCTTCTTCCCCGTGCAGCTGGGTGCCACGGAGACGGCGCCTGCGGTGTACTTCGCGTCCGCTGATTTGGGAAATCGTCACACTCCTCCCTTTGTTATGAAGCCTGCTGCACGGCACTGGTGTCGAGCGGCGCTTGTTTACGCCTCTATAGTCCGTAGTAGATAACAGGCTTCCGGACCCGGGAAGACCGACGAAGCTGGGGGTGGAAAGGGGCCGCACTTGACTGCTGTTGCCGCGCCGAGGCTGTTGTAGACGCTCGGTGCTCAATGAGCAGCGAGGTGGGCACAGCTGTTCCGTGTCCGTTGTCGCTGCCAGTGCAGGAAGAGGCTCCTCGTCGTCGGAGAGAACGCCGGTGGTCCTTCGCGGTCGCACATGGTCCGCGTGTCTGTTCCACAGCGTTCCGTCTTCGAGCTGTATTTGAAGCGACGAAGAACTTGTGTGATGGCGAACCGTTCCGGCAATCCAAGCTGGGCCTGGTCGGAAGTTTCGAACAAATACGGGCTCGCCGGACGAAGGCAAAGAGCTTTTGCGTGCGTTGCTGCAGCAGCGAATCTTTTGCTTCAATTGTTTGAAGTCCACATGCGCCCTAAGGCCGGGGTGCATTCGTTGAATGGGCGTTTGCAGTTGCCTGCCCATAAGGAGCTCAGCGGGAGGGGACCCAGTAAACGCGTGCGGCGTTGTTCTGTAGAAAAGCAGGATCCTGTCGATGTTTGTTTGGAAATCTCCAGGCGCTGCCTTCTTGAGCTTCCCCTTAATTGTCTGCACGACGCGTTCCGCTGCTCCGTTCGATGCCGGGTGGTATGGCGGGATAAGAATACGCCGTATGCCGTTCTTGCTCAAGAAGTCAGCGTACTTCTCGCTGGTGAATGCGGTGCCGTTGTCGGAGACAATGATGTCAGGAATGCCATGTGTGGAAAATATGCTTCGTAGGCATCGAATTGTGGCGTCCGCTGATGGTGCATGAACGGGAACCACCTCTACCCATTTAGAGTAGGCATCGACTAGGACGAAAAAGTAGTGTCCTTGAAATGGACCACCAAAGTCGACATGCAGTCTAGACCATGGTTTCTTCGGAAACGGCCACGGATTAGACTGTGCTTTCCTTCCCATTCTCTGGTGTTCTTGGCCTTTGAATGTGCCTAGTCCCTCTGAAAATACGTCCTTGTAGCAAGTCAGCAGCTCGTCAATGCTCGTAAGTGAGTCAACGGATCGGACGTCATTGAGGTTCAGCTGCAGCGCACTGATCCAGTTTCGTCCGAGAAGAGTTGGATACTGGTCCGGAGCTACAAACAAAGGCAGTGTTGCCTCTCTTCGTCCGAATTGGACTGGAACGGTAACCTTGCCCTTAACGGGTGTCAGTCTTCCGCAATAACTCTTCAGAATAACGTCTGATGGATCTACTGAGAGCTCAGGAAACCGCTGTTGGAATGCGGTCTCCCCCATTACGGAGACACTGGCCCTCGTGTCCAGCTCCATTCTAAGAGGTCTGCCTGCGACTTGTAAAACTGCGACAAACGGAGGAATTGTTTGGTCGCTTTTCATCTGCCACGTCTCGTAGACCTGTGACTGGATTTCAGGAAGATTTCCACTCTCTGCAAGGCTGTGAACTGGCTGCTTTTGTTGCCTCTGCGTATTGTACTTTCTTGACACGTTCTTTTGCTTCGTGTCGGTAGCCCTTGAGCGGCATACTCTGGCCAGATGCCCGATCTTGCTGCATGCGTTGCACCGGGATTTTGCGTGCTGGCATACTGTTGCGTAGTGCGGCTCTCCACAGCGATAACAACTTATCGTCTGTTTCATTTGCGCTCGCATCGCACTGTGAACTGGCTGCGCTTCGGCCATACCCTGGCCTTGCATCAACATGCTTGAGTCTTTTTTCGCCGTCTCGATTGCAACTAGGACCTTGACTGCAGACTCGAACATCAGGTTTGGCTTTTCAAGCATGCGCCGTTGCATTGGCGCGTCATTAATGCCGCAAACGAGTCTGTCTCGCAGCATGTCAGAAAGGAAGGTGCCGTACTCACAGTTTGCTGAAAGCTTTTTCAGTGATGCTACGTAGTCGCTGACAGATTCATCCGGTTGACGAGAGCGGCTGTTGAATCTGAAGCGGCAGACCACCACGGAAGGCTTAGGAATGTAGTGGCCCGACAGCACGGAGAATATCTCGTCGATAGAGACTTGATCTGGAGTCTTAGGCGTCAGCAGGCTCCGTAGTAAGGAGTAGGTGCTGGACCCGCAACATGTCAGGAACACGGACCTTTTCTTCTCCTCTGGAACACTGTTGGCGTCGAAGAAGAGCTTGACTCGCTCCAAGTACTCTGTCCAGGCTCCTCCTTCACCGTGGAATGGCTCCAATGCTCCCTAAGTCGGCATGGTTGCAGATGATGCGATGCCGGAAAACTTTTACCTCGTCGCCAGAATTGTTATAGTATTGTAAGTGGGCGAGCTTGGAAGCGCATGCCGAAACGGGTCACCGACGTGCCCTGAGGAGGGCGCGGGAAGGGGCGCCCGTAAAGCGACAGTACACGTTGCTGGCGGGAGTCAAACTGGCTCCTCTCCTTGAAAAGCGAGGGAGCGTTTATTTCCCTTTCCCTTCTTCCCCGTGCAGCTGGGTGCCACGGAGACGGCGCCTGCGGTGTACTTCGCGCCCGCTGACTTGGGGAATCGTCACAAAATCACATCGATAAAATAGATTGGGGGGGTGTCTTATCGGCAGACACTAACCACATCAAAGAAGTCTTTAATGAATACTACCAGAGGCTTTTTTCATCGACTCCTGTAGACGCAGTAGCCTTTACGCATCAGTTTCTTGGTGCAATGCCAGGGCTTGACGAAGAAAGCAAAAAGAGAATGTAACTAGCAATAACTCACAGCGAGGTAGAGCACGCGATAGATCAGTTAAACCTAGGAAAATCACCAGGACCAGATGGACTCAGTGCGGCAATTTATAAAGGATTTAAGCACGAAATTGCCTCAGTGCTGTGTACAATGTTCAATGAAGCCTATGAAATAAACGTATTGCCTCCGTCTTTTGGGACCTCCCATACAGTGCTCATACCTAAAACGGATGATATAGAGAAATTACAATTGGTTACAGCGTATCGACCGATAGCACTCACTAATGTGAACTACAAAATTTTTATGAAGGTATTTGCGCGAAGACTACAGACAGTGATATCGGATATTGTTGGACCCCACCAGACATGTGGAATCAAAGGGCGCTCAATTTTTTCCAACATTCACAAAGCGCGCAGTGTGCTTCAAAGCTGTGACGACATCGGCGGGCGAGTAGCGATGCTTCAGATTGATCTCGAAAAGGCATTTGATTGTGTTTCCCATGAAATTTTGTTTACCGTTTTAGTCCGTGTGAACGTCGGTTCAGTTATCCGTAAGGGTGTAGCCCTGGCGTATCGAAACTGCACGACAAGACTGATCGTTAACAAGAGTCAAGAGTCTGGGGGGGGGGGGGCATTAGCGTGCAGCGTTCGGTGCGTCAGGGCTGCCCCCTCAGCCCTCTCTTGTTTTGTATTTACATCGAAACGCTGTGCATGAAAATCATAGAAAACAATAGTATTAATGGCTTTAGGTTACAAGTAGCTGAAGTTAAACTGCTGGCCTATGCAGATGACGTTGCAGTATTTACGGTTGATCAGGGGAGCATAAGTGAAGCTGTCGGGTGTGTACGCGCGTTCAGCGAAGTCACAGGTAGCGGGGTTAACTGGTCCAAGTGCCTTGGGCTCTGGCATGGATGGTGGCCATCCCACCCGGACCATTTCGCCAACGTACCATGGGCGCCGACCCCGGCCAAGTATTTGGGCGTTCCGCTCGATGCTTATCGCGATAGCGAGGAGTATTGGAAAGAACAAACTAAAGAAGCACGTGACCGAGCTGGGAAATGGAAAGGCACCAGCCTTTCCATTTTCGCCCGAGCTACAGTTTGCAATCTTTTTTTTATTAGCAAACTCTGGTATGTGATGCAGGTTTCGCATTGCTCGCGTGTGAACGTTCAGAAGCTACACAGGATTTTTGCAGTTTTCATATGGGCGTCCGAATGGGAACGTTGTAGCAGAACGAACCTGTTCCGGCGGGTAAAAGATGGGGGGCTAGGGCTAGGGCACCTCTTTTTAAGGCAGCTGGTGAACCGTTTTTTGTTTTTTTTTCGCGACGTCACAGACCCGTTCTTGCGCACCGTGTGCCAAGTGAAGCTGCGGCGATTGCTGCCGGAGTTTGTGGTATCCACAAAAGAGCTCTCTGGTGGAACTTTTGGTTACTACAAAGAGATTGTAGCAAGCGTTCGGTTTCTTTCGGCACGTTTTTCCACCGATTATTTGTGGAAAAGCAAAAGGAAAAAGTTGTACAATGATCTTTGTGATATTGTTTTCCCAGAGCCCATGTACAGGGCCTTGTACAGTGGAGGCCCGGGAGGGGATGTTTTAAAAAGGGTGAAGAAAATGCAGGTGCCACCAGGAGTAAAGACTTTCTTTTTTAAGTTACATACCGGGACGTTACCAGTTAAAAAGTTTCTAGAGGGAAAGGATTTCTTTTTACCGTGGGGATCGAACTGCTTAATTTGTAAACAGCCTGAAACAATAGACCATGTTTTTTTGCACTGCTGCGAAGGGGTTTATTTTTGGGACGTGTTACAAAGGACCATAAAGAAAGAGCTACCACTTGACGCGCACGGAATTCGCTATTTAAGCACTGATAATGAGGATGGGGCACCTTTTGATCCCATAATGCTCTTGGGCCTCCACTGTATATGGCGCTCCAGAATGGCAGGCTACCATTGTGACAAAGACGCACGACCGGCCCGAATTTATTTTCGAGAAAGCATGGACTGGTTTCTTGCAATCCAAAAAGCAGCTGCGGAGCCTCCCGAGTGGCTCTCAAGACTAGAGCCGTTGTGTATGTTGCGGGAATTTTAATCTGACGAAGCCAGTCTCGTGCTGGCTGACCACGACAGTGTCGTATGTATATAGCATTATGTGTATTTTTGTTGTGCAATGTCATGAGCCAAAGCCAGGCAATAAGGAAAAAAAAAAGTCAGGATGGCCGAGCGGTCTAAGGCGGCAGACTCAAGGTGGAATAGCCTTGCCTGTAATATATGGGCGAAACGAGATTCCTGGTCCACGCAAGTGGACGTGGGTTCGAATCCCCCTTCTGACACTAGTCTTTTTTTGTCTACGGGATGTAATATCGTACCATATATCTCTAAATTAAATAAGACGGCAGTGTCAGGATGGCCGAGCGGTCCAAGGCGCCAGACTCAAGGTGGAATAGCCTTGCCTGTAATATGTGGGCGAAAGGAGATTTCTGGTCCACGCAAGTGGGCGTGGGTTCGAATCCCACTTCTGACACTAGTTTTTTCGTCTATGGGGTGTAATATCATACCAGATATCTCTAAATAAATATGACGGCAGTGTCAGGATGGCCGACAATAAAGAAAGAAAAAGTCAGGATGGCCGAGCGGTCTAAGGCGCCAGACTCAAGGTGGAATAGCATTGCCTGTAATATATGGGCGAAACGAGATTTCTGGTCCACGCAAGTGAGCGTGGGTTCCAGTTCCACTTCTGACAGAAGTTTTTTTTTTCAGTCTTCGGGATGTAATATCGTACCAGATATCTCTAAAATAAACATGTTGGCAGTGTCAGGAGCTCGGAGCGCGCTTCGTTATCGGTCATGTCTGGGCAAGGTTTCGGTGAGCGACGCCCACCAGTGGGCCATCGCTTACTTTTGCTTACGCTTCCTTCGGCAGACGCAATGAAGACAGCGGTGTTCCTTCACTGCGATATTGCCGGGTGCGCTTATCGCATACAGAATTTTCGTGAGCCCTTGGAAAAGGCAGGTGTTCTACCTTGCGTGGCTGGCATTGGAGCCTTTCAAATCTCCCATGTGTGGACGTTGAAGCTGAAAACTGCGGATGGCAAGGAACGATTGCTAACAGGAAAAGCACTAGAAGTAAAGAAACGCTATTGTGAGGTCATTGACCCTAACAAACGTGAGTTGGTTGTCAGGGTGCACTGAGTGCCCTTCTGCGTGTGGAAGGAATCTGCGCAGAAGGCGTTTGAAGACTTCGGAATTGTGACAGAATTCACTCGGGAGCAGTGGAACAGCCCGGGTTTCGAAGACGCCGGATTGATAGTCCGGTTGGTGCGAATGGTTTTCAAGGAGAGGCTCTCGATCGATGATTTGCCCCACGTGTTGAAGTTTTACGAATGGAAAGTGTTAGTGGTGAGGCCTGGACGGCCACCGATATGACTACCGTGCAAGAGGACAGAACATATTCGACGCAACTGCCGCACTCCAAGGTGCAGCGTGTGTCGCTCCTTCGGGTCCGAACGGGAAGGATACGTCCGCACGTATGGACATGTGGCCACGTGGACTGTCCGACCGCAAGACGACGAGAGCGAGCTTTCCAAGAGAAACGTGAGAGCGCCGGAGCCCAACGCCCTTCAGGACTCAGCAAGGGCCCTGCTTTCGAGCAGCCGGACCTGCCTGCTCATGGTGACGATAAGTCACAAAAAGGTGACCCCGCTGCGGAAACGACTAACAAGAAAGCGGATGCCGCTGCGTCGTCAGAGGAGCAAACGAGGGAGGTCACTTCAGTCGACCAAGATTCCGAGTCACCGATGGATGCGACAGTAGCTCCAATTAAGCGACCTCGTGACTACGGAAAGACACCGGCTAAGGAACGAGAACAGCGTCGGCTAGAAAAGCATTGGAGAGGGGACGGTCCCAAGATAGGCAAGTTAGCCTTGTCACGGTACTTGTCGCTCACTCAACGCGAGACCGAAGCAGTGAGCCGTAGTCACTGTTGTTTCTTTGCTGTATGTTACACTATGGCTTATTTGAAGACACCGGCAAAAGTTGGCACTCTGAACGTCCGAGCTTTTGCCTCGAGGCGCAAGCAAGTGCAGTTGAACCGATTGTTCTGCGAGTTAGATCTAGATATCGCGGCTATTCAAGAAACAAAAGTTGAGGATGAGCAGCAAACAGATAACATGGTGCTTTGTTTTCGGTCGGGATTCAATCTTTGAGGAAGCCATGCGGCTGGTTTGTCGGCAGGATGCTGTCTCTTCCTGAGGAAAAATATAGGCATAGTAGAGGAACCAATTGTAACTTGTGCAAGGGGGTGGTTTATCGTGTGTGACCAGATACGAAACACTCGCGGTGAGGGTTGTTGTCCTGTACACTCCTACGATACAAAACGAATATCGCGGATTTTTTGAAGTTACTTTCGTTCTTGAATGTAGTCGAGCGCTGATATCGGGAGATTTCAACTGAGTTTTTGACCCTCAGGATCGTTCAAATGGAAATGCAGTAACAGACCTGATTTCTCATTTGTTGCGGAGTTTCCCCAACGAGTGAAGCTTAGAGGACGTAATGGGCCTGTTGAATGGTCACATATATCCGAATTTTACGCATTTTCAAGGCAGTAGTCACACACGACTGGACACAATAGATCTGTCGCCGGAGTTTTCGTCTTTCTGTGAACAGTATGAAGTGAAACAAGTGTCATTTAGTGACCACTGCTTAGTCACGGTCACTTTTGGTAGAAGAAAGCAACGTAACGCAAAAATGAACCAAGATATGTGGAAACTAAACACATGGCTTACAGAAGGCGACATATTTTTAAGAGAAGTGAAGGAAAGTATGGATATGTATAATAATAGTGAAGCAGGATGTATTGAATCTTGGGAACGCTTTAAGCAGGAGGCGAAAATCAATGCCACTGAATGTTCAACCATAATAAAGCACGAGGGAAAAGGAAGAAAAGCAACTGCGAGAGCTTTTAGCGAATTTAGGGCATGAAGAGGAACAAACACCGAGGATGTTCATGCATTATTGTCACGTTGTAGTGACGGCAATCCAGCAGTCAAGAAGACAGCAACAAGCCTTGCAAACGAAGCTCTTTATTTGGGCTGACTTGCGCCTGCAAAAGAACTGAATCACTCGGCGGCGGCGTAATCAACAAACGTGCTCGTTAGTCGTCGAACTACGAATGCCCGCTGCTTGCGGCAGCGTTCAATTTAAAGCCGGCAAGGAAACTTCGAGATAACAGGTCGAGATCATCTAGAGTAATCTGGAAACACGTATATGCAGCTCGGCATGGCTGCGATCAATCAAGATTAGTCCGGTCGCTTCTCGCGTCACGAACACAAATGATAACACCCCTTTCCTGCGGCGTTGCGCGAACGAACGGACACTACAATGATACGTGGCATTACCCCCCTCCCAAAGAAGCATCGGCTCGATGCTTTAAAATGAAAATAAACACGAAAAATGCAAACTTTGATTCCTTCAGCGTTCATAATATGGCTTCAGGCGTACGACATGTACGACTTCCGGGCGTGTGCGGCGTCGCTGAGATGCTGTCGTGCCGTCGGGGATGACTTCATAGTCGAGGTCACCGATGCGACGTAGAACCCTGTACGGGCCAAAGTAGCGTCGCAGCAACTTTTCACTCAATCCACGGCGGCGAACTGGCGTCCATATCTAAACAAGATCACCTGGCTTGTAATGCGTGTCTCGTCGGCGCAGATTGTAGCGTTGGGCGTCGGTGTGCTGCTGGTCTTGAATGCGAAGCCGCGCAAGTCTTCGGGCTTCCTCGGCGCGATGAAGGTAGGCGGCGACGTCGAGGTTGTCTTCGTCAGAAACGTGCGGGAGCATTGCGTCGAGTGTTGTCGTGGGCTTCCTGCCGTATACCAGCTGGAATGGGGTAAACCTGGTTGTCTCCTGGACGGCAGTATTATAAGCGAACATCACGTAGGGCAGAATGGAGTCCCATGTCTTGTGTTCGGCGTCGATGTACATGGAGAGCATGTCTGCGATGGTCTTGTTCAGACGCTCTGTGAGTCCGTTGGTTTGTTTTGTTTGTTTGTTATTGGGTTTAACGTAACGAAGCAACTGAGGCTATGAGGGACGCCGTAGTGAAGGGCTCCGGAATTTTCGACCACCTGGGGGTTCTTTAACGTGCACTGACATCGCACAGCACACGGGCCTCTAGAATTTCGCCTTCATCGAAATTCAGCCGCCGCTGCTGGGATCGAACCCGCGTCTTTCGGGTCAGCAGTCGATCGCCGTAACCACTGAGCCACCGCGGCGGGGCCGTTGGTTTGTGGATGATAGGCAGTTGTCCTCCGATGGCTTGTCTGGCTGTAGTTTAAAATGGCTTGCGTCAGCTCCGCTGAAAATGCCGTTCCTCTGTCTGTGATGAGCACTTCGGGGGCGCCGTGTCGCAGGAGAATTTGTTCGACAAAAAATTTTGCAACTTCTGCTGCGGTACCACCAGGCAACGCTTTTGCTTCGGCGTAGCGGGTCATGTATTCGGTGGCCACGATGATCCGCTTGTTACCTGATGATGAAGTCGGAAAGGGGCCGAGAAGGCCCATCCACATTTGCTGAAAGAGCTTAGTTGGCGGTGGTATGGGGTTCAGGAGTCCGGCTGGTCTAGTCGGAGGCGTTTTGCGTCGCTGACACTCACGGCACGTTTTCACGTAATGGGAAACGTCGGTAGCTAGCCGCGGCCAATAGTACTTCTCCTGGATGCGGTGCAACGTGTGAGCAATCCCGAGATGCCCTGCAGTCGGCTCATCATGACATGCCTGCATAATTTCTTGCATGAGATTTTTGGGTACGACAAGAATATGCACTGTCCTGTTGGGCGCGAAGTTCTTCTTCAGGAGGACATTATTGTGAAGGACGAAGGACGACAGTTGGCGCTTCAACCCCGGGGGAGGCGATGCGGTCTTGCCTTTCAAATAATCAACTAGGCTTTGCAACTCAGGATCCGAACGCTGCTGCTGCACGAAACTGCTGGCTGTTGTTGTTGTTGTTGTAGCCTACGACAGAATGGCACATACCCACTCTGGGGGATCGGCCAAGAATCGGGTGGTAAAGGTTGGTATTCACCTGTACGTAGTAAAGGCAAAAGGAAAGCACACGGGAGAGGAACACCGGGGCATTCTACCTCAAGAAGGGCACGGAGAGGATGAAAAAAGAAAAAAAAGAAACAAAACAAAAAACAAATAATAATAATAATAATAATAATAATAATAATAATAATAATAATAATAATAATAATAATAATTTTAAATAATAATAATAATAATAAAAAAAATATATATATAAAGGAGTTTGGATTGGAGAGAGAGTGAAAGAGAGAAAAGAGAGAATAATTCGAAAAATAATGAAGCATAAAAAGAAAATACTGCAAGCTTTAGCAAGGTAGTCGATGAGATTGCAGCAAGAAATTTTGAACAGCGTCACAAACAGACCTGTGGCTGAACCCAAGTGTGGTGGCACCAAATGATAGCAAGTGTGGGCTGCTCAAACTAAGGCCAAGCTGCTGTAAGGGCAACTCCAGCAGTCTTCTTCTCAAAGAGGTGAAACGACGACAATGGAGCCAAAAATGATTGATAGATTCAGGCTCACGGCAAAATGCACAGAGGGGAGATAACGTCAAACCAGATCTGTGCAGATAGAAATTTAGAGGGGGTCGGCAGCGCAACCTCGTCAGAGATACTTCTAGCTGCCGAGATGGACAAATTTTCCTACTCCAGAAATATTTCAGGTGCTGATATTCCACCGATTTTAAAGTGTTGTGTCTTGCACGCTTAATAACGCTCGTCACCGGAACCAAGATGCTGTGATATACGCTGTAGCCGGGATGATGGGCAACACAGGGCCACCTAGGGAAGCCTTTGCAAGGTTATCAGCGATCTCATTTACAGTCACGCTGCTGTGGCCGGGTACCCATATCAAGTGAACAAGGCTCAAATGCGAAGGAAGAAGCGATAAAAAAGTGCTTAAGGTGGGACAGTCAGCATGCGATGCGAGGGACGAACACAAAGATAAAGAATCGGTAATGACTGCCACTGCAGAAATAGAAGGATCAAGCTTGCGCAGAGCAAGAACTACTGCCAGAAATTCAGCTTGAAAAATAGGGGTGAAATCCGGAAGGCGAAGCGAAAAGGGCCAGTCTAAACTCGGACAGTAAATTCCCACCCACCCCTGCCTTTTCGTTGCACTGAGAGGCATCGGTTGCTATTGCAATTTTTGTAGGTAGGGAGCTTAAATGATCCTCTAATAGACCATTTAAAATACGGGGTGGTAAACGTTTCGCGTTTTGAGGAAAAATGTTGTCGAAAACAATGTGGACAGAGGACCCACTGCTTAATGCTGGAAGGATGTTGTAAATCTGCAGGTTTAAAGGCTCAAGCAGCCTTTGCACGAACACAACCTGTGGGGTATGAAAACGAGGCCAGTGGACACCAAAAAAGGAGGTCGGCTGGCAACAGAAAATGCTTTTCGAACGGTGAAAATGAGATTCAAAGATTTGGAGGAAAGTCTGCACAGTTAGAAAGTGAAATCGGGATAACAGAGGAGGAATGCGGGCCTCAAGGTACAGCACATTGGTAGCCACGAATTTGGGGACGCCAAGGCACATCCGAAGCACCTCCCTCTCCAAAAGGATGAGAGGACGAAGTTTGTATGAAGCCGAGCCTGAAAACAACAGAGAGCCAAATTCTAAAATTGGCCTAACATACAATACGTAAATCATTAGGAGCGTATCCCTGCGCATGCCGTACCTGTGACTACATAGCCTCCGTAACATGCCTGCGGCACGAGTCCCTTTTACAGCAACATGGTCAATGTGAGGCCGCCAGGTGAGTTTGTCGTCATATATGACGCCCAGGTATTTTAGGGATTGAACTTGAGGTATTGGTTGAAATTTGCATGAAAGAGAGAGCACGACAGGATCCTGTAGAGGAAAAACAAGGACGGCACACTTGTTAACATTTAATGTGAGGTGTAAACTGCTCAACTAGTGCTCAAGAGAACTCAAATATGATTGCAACTGATCATAGAGGAAATGTATATCAGGCGCAGCCGCAAAAAATGCTATGTCGTCCGCATAGACGTAAGTGCGAACATGGTGGTGGAGAGGAATAGAGCTCAGAAGAATATTGAACAGCACAGGCGAAAGGACAGCTCCTTGCGGAACACCTCTCGTCTGTTTGTACCTCTCGGATTTTACCCCATTATGGACGCAGAAGAATTCCCTGTTATAGAGAAACACAGATATCCAAGCAACTAAATATTCAGGAAACTGGAGGGACTGTAACCTGTGTATTAGGATGGAATGCTCTACACTGTCATAAGCTTTAGAGACGTTGAGCGTAACCAAAGCAGCATACAGGCGTTGACGACGAACTAGAAGAATACGACTCTCAAGACCTACATGTGCATTCCATATGGAACATCGCGGCCGGAAGCCGAGTTGACACGGGTTGAGAATAGTTCTGCGGTCCACAAAGGCAGCAGCCCGCATAAGTAACACCCTTTCTATTAATTTTACCACGTTTGATGTTAGAGAAATAGGCCTAATATTTTCCAATTCATAGCCTCCACCCTGGTTTTTAAGTAAAGGGATCACCTTGGCCAGCTTCCACTCAGAAGGGATCCAAGCGTGTTTGATAGAATAGTTGACCAGGTGTAACAAAGAGTCCGGAGACGCCTCAAATAGAATCTTGAGCATCTTTGAAGTAACACCATCAGGACCGGGAGCAGAAGCTGGTAATCTTTGAACAACTTGAGAAAGCTCCGAAAGAGTGACTTTAGTGAAATAATTATCTGGCATCCTTTGCGCAAACAACATGGGACGTAAAGGAAATAGAGACGAGAACCGCTTATGCAAGCCCGCGGCAATTGATTCAACCACCTCGATAGCTTCCTTTGGTGACATAACTAATGACTGTAAATCACGAGAAGGCAGGACCTGTTTTGTGGACCGTAAAAAGCCAAATAATGCCCGTCGGTTGCCTGACTTTGAAAGAAAATCAAAATGTTCAGAGTCATATGTCTCTTTCGCACGAGAAACTGTGCGTTTAAAGGTGGCTGCTATGAATTTATAATCTTTCCAGTTATTAGGGCATCGGTTATAAAGAAGCTTTTTCCATGCTGCATTCCTCAGCCTGTAATCCCTCGTACAGTCCGCGTTCCACCAATGATTAGAGGAATTCCCATTTGAGGGCCGCACCAGGAACTCCGACTTTCCGGCAACCCTCTAAAGCCAGGCATATGCTTGTTGACTGGTGATCTTCGGCGATGTTAGAAACTGACACGAGGGCACAGCGCAACATTGTCTCAAATTTGTCATAATTTACATGCGTCCGCAACGGACGAGCCGCAGGTGTTACACGACATAAGATATCAAAACGAACAGGTATATGGTCACTTGAGGAGCCGCAATCAAGAGTCGACCAATTCATTATGCCAATTCCAGGACTGGTGAATGTAAGATCCAAAACAGATTTAGGCTGAGCGCAAAGGTAAGTGGCTGATCCAGAATTTGAACACGTAAGGCTGTTATCAGCAACCCAGTCCCAAAGGCGCTTCCCACATAGATTCGTGCGGTAGCCCCAAGACACATGGTGTGAATTGAAATCGCCAGCCATGAGAAGTGGGTTTCCACAGCTAGCGAGAAGTGAATCTAGCGGTCTAGTATCCTGGACTCCATAGGGGAAATAAACATTTGCTAAGGAAAATGGGGAGCACCCAGGAAGAACAGTCTAATGCCAAAATCTCAGTCAGGGGACATTAGCTGAAAAGATACCTTAGCCTTGTGGCAAAGTTTTGAAGAAACTAACGTTAGCAAACCCCCTCCTCGTGACTGGCGATCTAGACGAAATGAACGATAATTTTTAAAGTGAAAATGTTTGTCGGCTGAAAGCCACGTTTCTTGAAGATTATCCGGACTAAGCTGGGAAGAAATACAGTGTAAATCTGTTGAAGCTGTAAGAATAGAGCGACAGTTCCACTGCAGAACTCGCAACGACGCTATGGTTTCGAAAGCAGAGCAGCAGCAACTGCCTGCTCTAAAATGGTGTCCTTCGGCATATTGCCAAGCTACTTCTTCTTTGATTTGGATTGTGAACGAGGAGAAGTAGATGAAGGAGATATCGGGGACCCGCTACGCTTTAGGACCCGCACATCAGGCTCCATCATCTCGGAATCGGAGATAACTCCACCGTCACTGGAAGTACCCGAGGTAAGAACAGTGTTGGGTGCAGAAGTTTGTTCCTGGGGCTGAGATGTTGCAGATAGAGAAGAACGGACAAGAGCAGGGGTAATTACATTCGATAGAGAAGCCAAACTGGTCTGCACAGCATTAGTGAGCTGGGAAGCGAGGACGTTTGTGAGGCATTCTGAAACACTGGCAGCAATTTTCTCTACCATTTTTGTCATGGACGCTTCCACAGCAGACGCAATTGCCTGAGTCAGCGAAGAATCTAATGTCATTCCCTGACGAGCGGTCACCCCTGCATACCCGTAGGCCCGTTCCTTAATTTCCAGCATAGCTTCTCGGCGCGAACATCGTTTCCGGTCTATAACCTCCAGGATCTGAATCTCCTGCGCACGAGAGGGGCAGTTGGAAGAATTAGCAGCGTGGGCGCCACCGCAAAGGCAGCAGAGCAAGTGCTAGTAGCATGATCTTCTCCACAGTGACAGCAGCGCAAGGTGGATTTACAACCGGCGGCGCTATGGCCATAGAGCCAGCAGTTGGTGCACTGCAGAGGCCTAGACGACAACTGGTCAACCCGAAAAATTAGAGGCCAGGTCTTTATTTCCCTGGGGCAAGACGTGCCGGCAAAGGTGGCAGTTACCGACTCAGTGGGCACCCGCATGTTGCCAACATCTCGGTTACAGCGGTGCACAGGAACAACACCTGCGGCGGACAGCAGATCAAGTGTCTCAACTGGAGACAGCGAAGAGTCGACGCCTCGGACAATGCCCTTCGCACAAGCCAGATGAGGCGGAATAAAATAGCTTACCCGGACAGATGCGAAAGACGAGGTAGCTAGGAGATCTCTGACGCAGGCGAGTTCTGAGGACCTGCAGAGAATACTGCCGCGTCCAAACTGGCGGACCTCACTGATGTCTTCATAATGAGAAGTGGCTGACTGAAGCGCAGCCCGAACAATTCCAGGATTGGTCATCTTGATGGCGCCACCATCCTTAGGCACCAGCGCAACCGGGATGCAGCCGACGCCACTGAGAAAAAAGCCTCCAAGGGCAAGACTTCAGGGGAAAGGGATGCCGACCAGGAGGAGCTCCCCTGGCCGGGAGACTGGGTAGACATACCCCGGGCTACGGCCTCACCGTGTGCTTGATACCCACAAAACGGTAAGGGCAAAGGCTCAGGGAGAAAAACAAAACCTCTACCAACCACCCGAAACTCAGCCGATCGTTCCCCTGTCGGCAGCCGAGGAGGACCGGTCCTAGGAAAGCGTCGTCGTCTTCCTCTTCCGATGCTGCGTCTACGGGGCCTCGCGATAGGCAGTCTGCATCGGAATGCTTGCGGCCAGATTTGTAGACTACAGTTATGTGGAATTCTTGAAGACGCAGGCTCCAGCGAGCAAGAAGGCCGGAGGGATCTTTCAAATTGGCCAGCCAGCACAGAGCATGGTGGTTGCTCACAACCTTGAATGGTCGTCCGTATAGGAAGGGGCGAAATTTGGACGTGGCCCAAATAATGGCGAGACATTCTTTCTCTCTCGTCGAATAGTTGGCTTCGGCTCTCGACAGTGAACGGCTGCGTACGCGATAACTTTCTCCTGTCTGCCATTTTTCTGAACGAGGACCGCTCCTAAGCCCACACTGCTTGCATCGGTATGAACTTCGGTTTCTGCGTTTTCATCGAAGTGCCCGAGCACAGGAGGGGACTGTAAGCGGCGCTTCAACTCGTTGAAAGCTTCCTCTTGCGGCCTTTCCCATTTAAAGGGCACGTCAGCCTTGGTAAGTTGGGTCAAAGGTTCAGCGATGCGCGAAAAGTTCTTGACGAATCGCCGGTAATAAGCGCACAATCCAAGGAAGCTGCGTATAGCTTTCTTGTCATTAGGCTGTGGAAACTATGCGATCGCAGCCGTCTTCTGGGGGTCTGGGCGAACTCCATCCTTGCTTACGACGTGACCAAGGAACAGCAGCTCCTCGTAGGCGAAGTGGCACTTCTCTGGTTTCAGGGTCAGGCCTGAAGACTTGATCGTTTCCAGCACTATCCGAAGCCTTCTGAGGTGGTCTTCGAAGCTTGAGGAGAAGACAACAACGTCATCTAAGTAGACTAGTCAAATCTGCCACTTCAAGCCTGCGAGCACCGTATCCATTACTCGCTGGAACGTCGCTGGGGCAGAGCAGAGGCCGAACGGCATCACCTTGAACTCGAAGAGACCGTCTGGCGTGATGAACTCAGTCTTTTCGCGATCTTTTTCGTCGACTTCAATTTGCCAGTAGCCGCTTTTCAGGTCCATCGATGAGAAGTACTTAGCGTTGCACAGCCGGTCCAATGTATCGTCGATGTGGGGGAGGGGGTAGACATTGTTGAAATTCGGGCTTGTTGGTTCATACTTCGGAGCAATAGCGTAAACAGGGCAAGGGACAAAAGAACGAGTAGACACACACACAGACACACACACAGGGGTAGACATCCTTCTTCGTAATGCTGTTCAAGCGGCGGTAATCGACGCAAAAGCGAAGGCTGCCGTCTTTCTATTTCACTAGGACGACTCGTGCTGCCCAGGGGCTCCTTGAGGGCTGGATAACGTCGTCACGAAGCATTTGCTCAACTTGCTTGCGGATAGCTTGGCGTTCTAGCGGCGATACGCGGTAGGGGCTCTGTTGCAGCGGTCGGGCGTGTTCGTCTGTGACAATGCGGTGCTTGGCAAGCCTGGTTCGTCGCACATTCGATGCTGATGAGAAGCAATCGCTGTACTTTTGAAGAAGACTGCGTATTTGGTCTTGTCTGCTCCGTGGTAATGCTGGGTTGATATCAAACGTTGGCTGATGGCGTTGGTCAGATGGTTCTACGGGTTGGTCGGGTAGGGCAAAGATGTCTCTGATGTCTGCCCGCTCGTCGCGGAAAGCGATCGTCGTACCTTTGTTTAGATGCCGGTATTCTTCGGTGAAGTTGGTTAGCAACGCCTGGGCTTGGCCATTTCGGATTTGGGCGACTCCCCTTGTGACGGCCAGTCCTCGATCCAGGAGTAGCTGGGTGTTCCCCTCGATGACGCCTTCGGCAGTTTCGATATCTCCAGTACCTATGCAGGCGACGACACTTGACCGGGGCGGCACGCTCAATGCTTCGTCGAGGTCGTTTCAGGCAACGTGATGAGTCGATGTCGTCGCTGCAGATATGGCTTTGCCCGTGGAAAGCTTGATCGACTTAGATCGAAGGTCGATGATCGCTCGATGTTCATTCAGGAAGCCCATTCCCAAAATCACGTCTCGCGAGCATTGCTGTAGGATCAGGAAGGTTCTCGCATAGGTTCTCCCGTTTACAGTAACTCTCGCGGTGCAGCGTCCTGACGGCGTAATCAGGTTGCCACCTGCGGTGCGGATCAGCGGGCCATCCCAACTTGTTGTTACCTTCCTGAGTCGGACAGCGAGTGGGCCGCTCATGACAGAGTAGTCAGCTTCCGTGTCGACCAAGGCAGTAACCTCGTCACCGTCGGTCGTAACTTCAATGTCACTTGTTCGCGTTCTCGTATTGTACGTTGTCTTCGGTGTACGATCTCGGCTTCGTCGGGTAGTGAGGCTGCGGTGGGCGTACTCCGATGTTACTTCACTGGGCAGCGGTAAAAGCTTCAAGTCTGGCCGCGTCGTCGTCGTCGTTGGTGTTGTCGTCGTAGATGAGGCATGGTCTTGCGTTTTCGTCCGTGGAGGATCTTTGATCTTGCGCTCAGAAGCAACCTCACCTCCAGAGGCTGCTTTATTCAGTTTAACCTTCGGGGGCTGGGGGATCGTCCACGCATCGTGTAACCTCGGCTAGGAGATACAAAGCGCGGTGAAGATGGCGACGGGGAACGTGATAGGCGGCTCGGCGATGAGCATCCTTCCCGACGCAAAAACTCCTCGATTTGGGCTGGTCTCTGGCCGTGTCGGGGTCGTGGAGCTTCGTAAGAGAACCCTCGGATGCCCAGTCGTCTGTATGGGCAGTGCCGGAGGACGTGACCGGCTTCGCCACAGTGGAAGCAAAGTGGCCGGCACTGGTCGGGAGTTCTCCACTCGTCGCATTTCCTCGCCTGTGTGCGACGCTCGTAGGACGGGCGGGTTGGGGCGAGAGGGCGGCGGTTCAACGCAGCTGGCTGAGGGCGATAGGAGCTTGGGTTACGTCGTTGAGGTGCAGGACGGCGCACTGCTGCGGCGTAAGTCATGGCTGGAGGTTCCAGAGGCTGCGTGGTGGTCGGTGTCACACCCAAGGCCTGTTGCACCTCGTCCCGGATGACGTCGGTGAGCGAAGTGAGCTGCGGCTGCGTTCCTGTTGGCAGCAATCGTCGGAGCTCTTCTCGCACGATTTCACGTATAACCTCCAGCAGGTTATCGTTGTTAGTGGTGTCCATGCAGCTTGCTGACAAAAAGCGCTGCTGGCGGTCATACTGGCGGTCGTACTTTTCCATGGTGGATGCCTCTTCGACGAATTCCGCGACGGTTTTCGGTGGGTTCCTTACGAGGCCCGCAAAGAGCTGCTCTAACTCCTCGCATAAGCAGCTTGACCTTTTCATCTTCCTTCATGCTCGTGTCGGCACGCCGGAAGGGACGCTTCATCTCCTCAGTGGACATTGCAACGGTCTCGTTTGGATGTTGTATGCGAGACTGTAGCAGCTGCTGGGCTCTCTCTTTTCGCACGACGTTCGTGAAGATCTTCAGATGCTGCTCCTTGAAGGTTTCCCAGTTCGTGAGGCTAGCTTCCTCATTCTCAAACCAGATTCTTGCTGGTCCCTCCAAGGCGAAAAAGACGTACCTAAGTTTCGTAGCATCATCCCAGTTGTTGAAGACAGCCACACGGCCGAACTCTTCCAGCCATTCTTCGGGGTCGGCGCCAGGCGAAGCGTCGAAGGTTGGTGGCACCCGGGGCTGGTGAAGAATGATTGGAGTCGTCGTCTGGGGCAAGCTCATGGTGGGCGTTGCTACTGGCTTTCGCTTCCGGGTAGGGTCCGGCAGAATCCCGAACTCAGGTGCGTCTCCTAGCAGACGTCGGCTTGCGCGATGGACTGGACTCAGGTCCTGCGGTAAATGACTGGGAGGGCTGGCGTCACGACTTGTAGGGGGTGTCCGGAACATGGGAGGCTACCCAGCACCTCTACCAGATGTCACGTTGTAGTGACGGCAATCCAGCAGTCAAGAAAACAGCAACAAGCCTTGCAAACGAAGCTCTTTATTTGGGCTGACTTGCGCCCGCAAAAGAACTGAATCACTCGGTGGCGGCGTAAGCAACAAGCGTGCTCGTCAGTCGTCGAACTACGAATGTCCGCCGCTCGCGGCATCGCTCAATTTAAAGCCGGCAAGGAAACTTCGAGATAACAGGTCGAGATCATCTAGAGTAATCTGGAAACACGTAGATGCAGCTCCGCATGGCTGTGATCAATCGAGATTAGTCCGGTCGCTTCTCGCGTCACGAACACAAATGATAACACCCCTTTCCTGCGGCGTAACTTGTAAGTAACTTGTAAACATAAATACCCCCGAAAGCAGAAGGCTTGACAGCCGTCGCCGTAGCTCAGAGGTAGAGCACCGGACGCGTAATTCGGAGGTCGTGGTTTCGGATCCCACCGGCGGCACGTGGTTGTTTTTTCTTCTGCTTTTCTAAACAATTAGCTTTAAGCGATAATATATTCAGTAATATTCTAAATTGATCAACACCATAAAATAAATTAATGAATTAAAAAAAAATTCCCCTTTGCCCCTTGGTTTCTGTGGCTGTTGGCTTCTGTCATATTTATAACGAGCCCCTCATACCCCTTCCCTTGTTTTATTATCAGAGATGTACAGACATCTAATTTGCCTCAGAGGAGTAATGCCCCTGTCAAGCGGGCAAGTTAAGTACACTTACGGAGAGTGTCACTCGTTGCAAGTGCACTTTGTCAAATTTACACTTCGCAAGTGGAGCAGCACTCGTAGAAGAGTTTCACTCAGCTTGGAATGAGATCAGGGAACGCACGTTGAGGGGCCAGTGCATAACCTCAATAGTAGTGACTTTGAAAGCACAATATGTATTGTGCACAAAAAGTACTCACAAGCATAATTTACTTGCTGTAGCACTGTTTTTAAAAAATATTTCTTCGTTATAGCTACAAGCGAAAAAACACAACAAAGAAACGCAATCAGATGAAACTCCGCTGCATGCTGCCAGCTTATTTGTTGTCACAATTCTGGATAGTCTCGGCTGGTCTTGGCTTATCTTCTATTTCTATTTTTTTTTTTCATTGTTAGAAACTGTTTAAGCTCGCTTTATTTGCACTATCACGTCAATAGGTCAATTTCTGTTTCTGTTTCTTCGGCCTCTTTAAAAATTCCGCTCATTTCGTGTTGCCTTTTTTTACAATGCATGCACTTCGCCTTCCCGTTTAGCACTGAGAACCCTAAAGTGTAATTTAACCACACATTATCAACACTTAAGCACAACAGGTTGAAAGTATCACAGAGCAACAAAATGTCGATTCCAACTTGAAGCCCTAGTTTGTTTACAAGGTTCATTATTTTTGATGGAGCAGATGTCCTGGAATATTGCGCACCCTTCCGCTTGCTTCCATTTGGCGGATTTATGCCAAACAATTGCCTGTAGGAAAAGAAAAAAAAAACATGTCCTACTTGTAGAGTCCATTGCGTCAACATTTTTTTAATGTGTTGCTTTCTCGCCTGATTTAATCCTCTTTTAATGTCAACCTCAATTAGAATGACATAACAAATCTGTTTCCTTTAGCAAGTTTCCACTGCTAAAAAATACACAGATTTAGGTCTCAAAGCATCATGATGCACAATGACAGCAAGAAAGTTTGTGTGTACAGACTGTGTGTATAATAATTACCAAAATACCGCCTTATTTCCCTCTCTTATGCAAGCCTGCTTAAGGCCATAAAAGTATAAAAGTACTTAAACATAAAAGTACTTAAACATCCAGCACTTTTGAAGAATCACCAATGTTTACATATACAGACGAGATTGGATATATCGAAGCCAGGTATTCTGAATTTATTGTCTATGCCGAACACACCAGTTATCTCCTTGAAAATCCTCTGCAAAAGAACAGGGAAGTCATGCTCTTTATCGAATTCAAATTTCATAAGAGCGCTATTCAGTCTCTTTCCGTGTGCACAGACGCGTCGGCTGTCCAGACTTGGGAACGTTGTGATAATGCTGGCACTGCAAAATTGAATGCAGAGGCTATTAACACATGGCATGTGCTTCAGGGTGGCCTTAGGTCTCGTGTACTCATTTCCCATGCCACATCACAGTTATGCCATAGTAAATCTAACTAAAGTCTACAGGCGGCCCTCCCTTGCTTCGCTGCTGAAGGCGTTGCGGGAGCCAACTGTGCCTGAATTACAATGAATGATTATTAAATTTACTGTGTAATGGTAACAGAATGAGACCATTTAAAATAAACAGTGGCTACTTCCTAAGCACCGCAATTACGGCTTTTATAATAAGCAACTCAGGCCTACCAATGCCTAACGAGCTGTACACTGCCAGCAGGACGGTGGGCGGCAAGTCACTGCAAGAAGGGAATCACTGGCTTGGGTGAAATGTATACTCGCATCTAGGTTATAGGTAAGCTTATCTCTGTCAATATTTTATATATCGAATTATTGATACTGCCACGACCATAGGCAAGGATGAAGTGCTGTGCATGTGCATAGAAGACGACGAGTACAAATGTGTGTTCTGGCACTGGGTCGCTTGCCTGTTTGTGGTTCAGATCTTTGGTTGTCTCTCCCTGTACATGCCCTCATTCTTTTTTGTTGGCAATATATTTATTCTCGTTATGTAACGCAATATCAAATTAGTTCGCTATCTATTTCGAGATAGGTACATCCCAGTGCTGTGCAGTAAATTTGAAGTGCTGTGCAGTAAATTGTGTAGGCAAAGAAAGGTATAAGGGGCAGATTTAGCAGTGAACAAAAGAAGTGAAGTAACTGTTGGGTGCATGAGAAGCTTCAGATGGCAAAGAAATATGCTGCCACAGGCTGCAGTCACCTCCTCTGCTATGTTTCACCAATCAGGTATAGTATAAAAAGCCATGGCCAGATTTTGCAATTGGAACCTATGAGGAACAATTAACACAAATCAAGCTGATTTGTGCTGTTCCTATGTACACTTGACCAATTTTTTAGGAGTATCACAGTAGTGCAAAACAGACGGTCGTACAGCAACCTGTGATACAGTGAGGCGACAAACAGCCAACGATACGCACATGCACTCAAAGTGCTTGCCATTTTCATCCTCTTTTTCTGCTCCGCTTTGTCACAAAACACTGTGCGTCTGTTTTTTCAGCGCTGTTTGGTTTTTATTGGGGCTTAACGTCCCAAAGCGACTCAGGCTGAGGGGATGTCATAGTGAAGGGTTTTGGAAATTTCGACCACCTTGGGATCTTGCACTGAAATCGCACAATGCACAGGCCGCTAGAATGTAGCCCATGAGCATAGGCTTGATAAGAAACTGCTGCCGACAGTAAGCTCAGGCTCTCGATCCAAATGCGAGACGTGAAGTTATTTACAAAGCAACAAACAATTGTTAGGTGGGCGACTAAGAAAAGAAAAATATATTACCCTGCCCACACTATATATGGAGAAATGGGCTTAAAAACGGCACAAGTGCGAAGCACAGCAAGCTATTTTGCTTCAACATAAAGACTAGCTTTAGCTGATCATTGTTGAATATCTACATGCTATGTTCCTCTTGTCAGAAACAATACATCGGAGACAGGACAATTGCATGAGTGCAAGACTGATTGGTCAGTGTGCTGATACAACGGACAACCTCTCAAGGGAAGTCTATAACATTTTAATCAGTCATAACTTTGATGAACTTTAGCTAATCAGTCTCCATTCAGACTTCACATCTGCAGAAGATAAAAAATAGAGGTGCAGTTCTGAACCATAAATAAAAATATACATAACCAGCAGGAATAAATGTCTCCAAAGGAAACCTAGAATCTCTCAGGTGTACACTTTGGTGCTAATGTAAGGCTTTAATGTTCTGCACCTAGACAGAGTCAGGGCAAAAATAACATCACAAAAAAAACTAATACTTTTAGGTAATTTATACCACTTATTTCTTCTCTTTCGCGGTGTTTTACTTTTTCTTCTAATCTGTTTTCAAAATCTCCTGTGCACCTGCACCTATCTTGTCAACGTTTCATTATTTTCCCAGTACCTCCCCCTTTTTTCTTCCTTTTAGCATTCCCACATGAAACAAGCCTTCCTGTTCTTTTCCCTTATACAATGCATCTCCCATCCCCTCCCTTTTTTTTAACCACGTGCCCCTTGGTTCTGCTGTGCCGTTCCTAAATTTTTCAGAACAGCCCCGCTTTCTCTTCACCATGCCACTTGTTGCAGCTTCCACAAGTGGAAAACATGCCCAAGTTCACTTTTTCCACCTTGCCCTTCTCTCCACACACCGCCCTCATTCCTCACACCGGACCAGTCCTTGATCCTTGAAGTGAAGACCCTGTAAAACCTGAGCCTGCGATAACGCTTGCCAGAGAAAGACAAGTCCTACTGTTGAGACATTGCTAGCAGGCCGAGGGTCCCCCCCGCCCCCCTGCCCCCACCCTTGTGTTTTTTGTTCAGTGCTGTAAAGTACGTCTTGCTTACTTCCTCCCATTGAATAACAATGTGTTAATGTTATGTATAAGATCCAAGCAAATCCACTAGATGCTTATATATTAGGGCAAGCCAAGTTTTAATTAAGGAACAGAAGTTATCAAAAAGCATAGCCATAGTACAATGTGCTATTGCTAGTGACAACTCCTAGTTGATCAAGCTGCAATGTAAGGTTGAAAATTTACCTTTTCATGTTCTGCCATGCACGCACCCTTTTCACGGGCTTGTACCAAAACTTCATCAATGGTGTTCGCATGTCCAACTCTTTTTTACAGAGTGATCCGCATTCCGTATTTTGACCACTGGCATTGCTGCTTTTCAGACCTGCACTAATGAAGAAAAAAAAATTCTGTAACAGCTGCACTGTATGAAAGTGTTGTGCACTGAATTCAGACATCACAAATTTTGCATGCACGCTCAATTCATTTCTATCAGCATGCATAAAATCTCCAATACTGCATGTGAAACTTCCAGCGATAAACTTCACATCTGACAGTTCCCATAAACACTGGCCTTTGATATGTAGTGGGGCAAGCCGCTGAACTTGGCATAATATCGTGCCAACCACCTACACCCATGTAATAGGATAGATCAAACTGAGAAAAAAAATTCAGCAAGCAAGGTTTGTGCTCCCACACCTGTTTATTAAAAAAAGCACCACTTTATGCACAAAAATAACACTGCATTAAAGCTGCATTACAAATTTAAATGAATGGTTCAAAAATTATTTACTGTGTCTAGACAAAAAGGGTTTGCTATATACATTTTCCGCTATATACTATATACATGTCGAAATTTCCGGAGCCCTTCACTAAGGCGTCCCTCATAGCCTGAGCTGCTTTGGGACGTTAAACCCCAATAAACCAAACCAACCAATATACATTTTCTTTCTTTTTTGCGATCAACATATGCCAGCTACTTCACGCAGCTAGTTGGTTTTTTCAGTAACAGCCTTCCATCCCCTTCCAATTCTATCGAGCACAAACCACGGGTGCAAACAAGGCGCTGAACAATACACTCTACCACACATCGAAACTGCGTTTACTTGGTGAGCAATGCCATTCAACCTCTGTACAGATTAAATTCCAGATTTGGAAACACAAGCTGCATTAAATAACATGAAAGAATTAACATGAATTATGTCAACTGCAACCATTTAGTTTCTCAAAGACAGCCAAGTGATGTGCTTATGTTTTTTCCAACTAGATCCAACTAGAAGCCGTCCGACTGGACGAAGCTGCCGCCAAGTGTCAAGGCCTCTTGGCCGTTGGCTAGGCGGGGAGCCTAAGAAACTCCCCTTTCAGTTGGAGAATAAAAGTTCTGCAATCCAATCCATAATCAGCAGGGGCCGCACTGCTTTCGACAGCAGGCGACGTAAAAAACATGATTTGTCATGCTTCCCATATCTGAACAGCCACAAGTGCTCAGTAGGCGCATTAAGAACGCAGGTTTACGCGTTTGCATTGCATATACTTGCACACATGTCAAAGCCAATTGGTAGGCTTCGTATGCTTCCTTAGCATGCCTTCTTGTATGACGAGCAGGAAGGGTGCAGCGAAATTATCAATGAGGGCGGGAACAAAAATCACAGTTGCTTCCCTCGTTTTATTTGCTTCAGACGTGCGCCTTTATGTTTATTGCGTCAAAGGTCAATATTGATGTATTATGCATGTCACATGACATGCATGTCACATACCATGTGAATACATCGCAGGATATGGGGTGTATGTGGATAACGGATCACATATCCTGTGATGTATTATCGACAGATGGCTGACCGTAATATAGCAGCAGTCCTAGTTTAAATAATGAACCATCAAAGCTAGCACAATGGTTGGTCTCTGCGATTTTGCTCTTCTGCGTTTTCTAGCTCGTTTGTATTTCGGCAATTTGTTGCGGGCAAGTACTAAAGATTTTGTGTGGGTGGTTTTCGCCTTTTACGAATTCCGACTGTCATGTCCTTGAAGTTCATGACTGCACAGCCTTTCACAAACTCTAGAGGAACCTGAAATAAGAGAACGTGAGGAAGAGCTTATGTTAAGTCCAGCAGGCTCGGTGCCGCATTGCATTAGAGTTGACACACTGAAAAACTGAAGGCACAGCGCACGAAAGACAGGACTAAGGTAGGGACAAACACAGCGCTTACTTGCGACTAAAATGCTTTATTGCTCGCACGCAATAAATAAGCGAAAAAGGAGCACAATCAACAGATACAGCATCAGTGATGATTGTCAAGAAACACACAACAAACAAAAGCACACAATCGCATCCTACACTACCGTACTTAACTGCTAAGATAGTCAATTTCTTTTTGTGTTAGCGTGACGGAAGGCTTGCTGACGCAATTGTCAAGACCCCGGTGAATTAAAAGAGCTTCAACTATTTCCCGCGTACGTTGGCCCTTATGTTTATACACTATTGTAGTGCGTTTGAAAAAAGGGGTGCATTTACAAGAAAGCCAATGTAGAGCCAAATTGCTTTTGGGGGGTGGTTTTAGGGAGCGTTTATGCTCACTTAAACGATCATTTAGGCAGCGCCCTGTCTGGCCAATATAACACCGCCCACAGGATAGCTCAATCTTATACACAACATTTTTACGGCACTGCACATATGGTGATTCGTGATTTTTTTCACATTCGGCAGGTGGAGGTCCTTCGCGGTTGACGGTCTTACACAAGCGCTGCAGCTTGTTAGGGGCAGAAAAGAGGACTCTGACCCCGGCTTTTCCGGCAATTCTTTTCAAGCTATGTGACACCTTGTGCACATAAGGTATCACCGCGAAGTTTCGGTTTTCTGCAACGAGGGAACTCGTTGTTTTCGTCCTGAATTCGGCAAGAATCTTCTCCGCTGGAAAGCCGGCCTTCTTCAGCCTCATGATCTGGCATCTGAAGCTGGATTGCATTTGATGAGAACCTGACCTGGAAATGGCATTTTTTAGGGCGGCTGTCACGACGCCTCGTTTCACTATTTTTGAATGAGAGGGTGAGTATGATAACATACCTTTTTGCGCTCGGGGTGCGTAGCGCCACCACACCCCATCGTCGCACATCATTATCTGTAGGTCTAGAAAGCGAATGCCGTCATGATCCGGAACTTCCATCGTTAGTTGAAATGGTCTTAGATTAGACCTGAATAAAATGAGTATATCACTGGCTAGCTTTGCAACGCTGTGGTCACTTCTTAATCGGAAAATCACCAGAAAGTCATCAACGCATCGGAACACACGTACCACTAAGCCGCCGCGGTGGCTCAGCGGTTATGGTGCTCGGCTGCTGACCCAAAAGACGCGGGTTCGATCCCGGCCGCGGCGGCTAGAATTTCTTTGGAGGAGAAATTCTAGAGGCCCGTGTACTGTGCGATGTCAGTGCACGTTAAAGAACCCCAGGTGGTCGAAATTTCCGGAGCCCTTCACTACGGCGTCTCTCATAGCCTCAGTCGCTTTGGGACGTTAAACCCCATAAACCAAACCAAACCACACGTACCACTGAAGATCCCAGTAAGGCTTGGTGTAACTTTTGGTCCAAGGAAGCTAGTAGACAGTCACTGAGGAACGGAGCGAGGCCCGAGCCTATACAGACGCCCTCCTTCTGGATAAAGTAGCTGCCGTTGAATGACACGACCGTCGAGCGCAGATATAGATCTAGTAGATCAAGGAGGCTGGCAACGTCAATTCCGCAGTGGTTTTGAAATTTGGTAGCACCGTACAAGTCAATTTCTCGGCCCACGGCACTGTGCACTGCATCTTGAGTGAGGGAATAGAACATGTCCTTGATGTCGACAGACAAGGCGCTGACATTTTTTAAAGGTTTCTCCTGAAAAAATTCAGACACAGCTGCTGGGCGGCGCACAAGGAAAGGGTCACTGATGGTTTTAACAATGTACCGACTAGCCCAAACAAATACCTTAGTGCGACACACTGAAAGTTTTATTTCTTAGTCACGTGCAGAAGAGCAAGTTCAACCGCTCTTGGATGACGATCTTCTTGATTTCGTAAGCTCGAGCGGTTTTCACGGAAGTTGTTTCATACAAATTTCTTGGCTACTAGCCACGAGGACGTTCGTTGGTTACTGCGAATCCAACAAAATATTCACCGAATCCCAAAGTGGTTTCAGGGCAAAGCGCAGAACAGATGAGGGCATATTTACCATCAGCAAAGTTCTCACCTGGTGCAGAAGGCAAATCAACATATTTGACCTTCACTGATATGGGAAGAGGCTATAATGGCATCTCCTAGTCAAGGATTTAGAAAAGCTGTACTGAACTGAACTAGAAGACAAGGATATTGACCTGCCTAAAAAATATGTGCGTGGATCGCTTAGCTGTGTGCGTTATCTGACCTCAATCCCAAAATGCAGTAAAACATGCACCCCGGTAAGGACGTCCACTGTGAAGACGAATACGCCAAACTTTATGCCTGGAATTCGCTAACGAAATTGTGCTTCTTGGAGAGCCAATGATCGACCTCCAACACCACCTCGACATTTACTCTCAGGTTGCAGGTGACAACCGCACTTAAAGAGCGCATTGAGTGGGAACACATAACAGGAAAAATAGGCGAAAACAATTCACTCACTCTCCAGGGGTACGAAATCAAGAAGACGTCGGGGTAAAAATTAGAGTAGTGCATGAGCTCGGGCCGGCCTGAAAACCCAGGCCCGGCCCCCGAGCCACGTCGGGTTTGATCGGAAAATGCGTCGTTTTGCCAGGCCTAGGCCTGGCCCGTTCTTGGAGTTGCGGGCCTGGGCCGCGCTCGTGCTCGTATATAGAGGAGGGGCTGTGTGCGGCTTTTGATTCATATTTTCAGGGGGAAGTATGCACATTGGGTGTTCTAGCAGCAACTACTGTGCAATAAGCAGGCACTGTTACTTTTCGTCTCCATAGAACGCGGCCAGTGCAGCCATCAATTCAACCGGCGAAATCATGCTCATTAAAACAAATAAACAAATATGTCAATTCTGTGGCTTCGGGGACTTTATATTTTGACAGCGTGGGCCGCTGGCAATGACTGATTAGAAATATAGAAATAACGCCAAGTTCATTGCGCTTCTATGCAATACTTAATATAGGGGTCTCCGAACTCAGACACGATCAGATTATTCACAGACAAGATCACTTTTCGACCAGCCGAGGGGGTGCCCTCGGCATATTTTCTTTTATTCTTGTTGTCACCAAACCAATTTTTTCAACCGCTATTGCGATCTGAGTACCGTTGTCGGCCACCTCTTTACTCGTGTAACGGGTGCGGGCGAGGACCGGGCTGGGCCGTGCCTCGTGTCGGGCCTGTTTTGGACTTGTAACCGTGGCCTTGAGCCGTGAGCGGGCTTTGAATCTAGGGCTTTGGCCTCAGAATGCGGCCCGTGCAGCGTTCTATAGTCGGGTACAACTTAAGCCTACAGTGATGCTCCTCCCATATTCGAGACCGCGGCACAGAATTCCTCCACAACAAAAGAGTAGACCGTTAAAACTAGTCTTGTTGCCTGAAGAAGTAGCTAATGACAATAAAAAAAATTATAACCTCTAAAATTTTGATACCTGGCTTCAAATATTAAATAGCTGATTTCTTTTACTGTTGCGATTGGCTAGCGGAGTAATCCAGGACGCCACGGACTGTGGCAAAGCGTTGACAGGTGCTATTTTTTTTAAGTTCTATCCTACTATAGTACGCTTGGATATCCTAATAAAAAAACGAAAAATGAACTACTAACAAATTTGGTCACTTCTAAGGTCGCGTCTTGCGCCATCTCCCCCCCCCCCCCATCCTTCCCCATTGTTGGGAGCAAGCTGTAGAAGCGATAGCTGTGTCTGCCGTGATGTAAGCAGATGACGTTATGGTATACTTATGTGAATTCACAGTTCACTAGTTGGCTGGGCCTTCGGTAGCACAAACTGGCCGCTGGATACTAGAGCAGCATGTGAACTAATTTAGTAGAAAGATTAGTTGGTTCTCCTCGAATCACGAAAGGCAGGGTTTAAACTAGAAGTGTAAGGCAGTCTGAAATTCACACCGAACGCATACTACACGCACATAATATTGCCACGCGCCTAACGCGCCGCGCGGCCTCCGCGCTGAGTCGAAGACGACGACGAAGCGGCGGTGGGCTCTCGTGGCGCGCTGTTCTGTTCTGTGTCGTGGAAACTGGCTCGATAATTAAAAAGAAGGCTCCCGGTCTTGGGTTCTCCCCGACGTCTACCTTCACGGCTCCTCTGGTCGTGACACTGGTGGAGGTGCGGCCGATGCTCCCTACTCCTGAGGACGACTCGACGCGTCCGCCTCTTGTGACCACCCCTGTCCATCGTGCCAGCCGGAGGATCCGCGGCCTGTCCTCCGAGGCCCTTCCTATTGTCAGCGCGCCTTCAACTACCACTCCACTCATGGCGACGCCACTGCCCGCCCTGCCTACGACTGTCCCTGCCGCCAGCCCCACCTATCTCACCCTTCAACGCACGCCTAAGCCCTTTCACGGCGACCTGTTTGAAGATGCCGAAGACTGGTTGGCTCACTACGAACGGGTCGCGACCTTTAACTGCTGGGACGACGCTACAAAGCTGCGTAACGTTTACTTCAGCCTTGAAGACTCTGCACGAACGTGGTTCGAAAACCATGAGACTACTTTCTCTACGTGGCCGGACTTTCGACGTCAGCTCCTGAGTACGTACGCCAACAGCGACCGCCGGGAGAGCGCAGAGCGTGCACTGTCCTCTCGAATTCAGCTCCCCAATGAGGGTGTTGCCATGTACGTCGAGGATGTGAAGCGTCTTTGCCATCGCGCCGATCCGGCCATGCTTGAAGAAAAAAAGTTGCGGCACCTGATGCGCGGCGTAAAAGACCAGCTCTTTTCCGGCCTCGTGCGGAACCCGCCCAACACCGTCGCGGAGTTCCTGGCCGACGCCGTGCACATGGAGAAATTGCTGCAGCAAAGATCCCATCAATACGACCGGCAACTGCGCAAGACGTCGACTCTATCAACGTTGGACCGGTTGGACCATGATACCAGGACGAATCCGGACTCTCTTCGCGAACTCATCCGTTCCGTGGTCCGCGAGGAGCTGCAGCACCTTCAAGCCACCTTTGCCCCTCGCGTCGATTCCGTCACCAGCGTCATCCGCGAGGAAGTCCGACAGGCACTCAGGGCACAAGACGCTGCAGCTGTGCCGGCGCCGCAACCGACCCCATAGGATCCCGCGTCGTACCCGACTCCTGTCCAGCCAGTCACGTACGCGGACGTCGTGCGCCGCGCGGCCCCATCTCCTGGGCCTTCGCCTTACACCGCACCATTGGTCGCGGTGCACTCTGCCCAGCCGACTCCTTACTGGGCGGATCGGCGCCAGGCACCGCGGAAGACTGACCTCTGGCGCACTCCGGATCAACGCCCGCTCTGCTACCACTGTGGTGAGCCCGGCCATCTCTACCGGCGGTGCCCCTATCGCGAAATGGGACTACGCGGTTTTTCTGTCGACAGCCCCCGTCCACGCCCTGGAGAGCGCCCTCAAGACATCGCCGAGTATGTCACCCGCCAGCGTAGTTCACCATCTCCTCCGCGCCGCGAGTCGCGATCGCCCTCTCCACGCCGGTCTTCGCCCTCTGGGTCCCGTTTCGCCTCAGGACAACGTGGTTCCTCGAGCCCTCGTCGGGAAAACTAGCTCCGGCGGCCTTTGGAGGCGAGGCCGCCGAACGCCGTTCCGACGCAAAGCTTCCACCGCCGCAGCAACTGAATCGCCCCGACGTCGCACGCCGCATCGCGGCACAGTTTTCCCCGCCGCGCCTTTCGTATCGCCGCGATGCCGCAACCCCAGTCGCCGACCCGCTTCCGCCGCCGCATCGACCCAATCGCCCCGACGCCGAACGCCGCATCGCCGAAGAGTTTCCCCCAACGCGCCGCTTGAATCGCTCCGACAGCGCAACCCCAGTCACCGACCAGGTTCCGCCGCCGCACCGACTGAATCCTCCACAACAGCCATCGACGGGCCGTACTGAAGGCAGGGTCTCCTTGGATATCCCTGTTCTCGTCGACACAAAGGAGGTCAGCGCGTTGGTTGATACGGGCGCAGATTACTCTATCCTTAGCGGACGGCTTGCGACGGCCCTGAAAAAAGTGACGACACCCTGGGACGGTCCCGACATACGCACGGCAGGCGGACATCTTGTCGCACCACTCGGCATGTGTGCGGCCCGGGTTACGGTTCGAGGCTGCACATTCGTTGCCACTTTTCTCGTTCTCCGCGAATGTTCTCGTGATGTCATCCTTGGCATCGACTTTCTTCGCGAGCACGGTGCGATCACAGACCTCCCGAACCGCTTGGTGACGTTTTCTACCGCAATGGCCACAGAAGAACCTGCGCACCAGGGTTCTCGGTCCGCCCTGCGAGTCGCCGACGATAACGTTACGGTGCCACCACGTGCCAGCATTCTCGCGAGAGTTACCTGCGACGAGCCACATAGGGGACTCCGGGTTGTCGAGCCTAATGTCTCCCTCGTACTCACTAAGGGGGTTGCGGTGGCACGGGGCCTTGGATCCTTTCATGACGGTTGTACAGAGGTCCTTGTCACCAACTTCTGCAATGAACATCGACATCTGTTCCGTGGCACAGCCATCGCTTACGTCGACCATGTTCAGGAAGTGGCCGAATGCTTTGCGTGTGCGGAGGACACACCTGGAGCTGACGCCGAAGCGGTCACCAGCGTAGACATAAATCCTGGCCTTCCACCCACTGAAAAGAGGCAACTCCAGGACCTCTTGCGGGAGTTTGGTGCGTGTTTCACGTCGTCGTCCAAAGTGCGCCAAACGTCGATAGTTAAACACCGCATTATCACGCATGAAGGAGCCCGACCCATCCATCAGCAGCCCTATCGTGTGTCCCCTCGTGAGCGAGATGCTATTCAAACACAGGTCGAAGAGATGCTCACAGACGGCGTCATCCAACCGTCAAGCAGTCCGTGGTCGTCTCCTGTCGTCCTCGTGAAAAAGAAAGACGGGACACTACGGTTCTGCGTCGACTACAGGAAGCTGAACAGTGTGACTAAGAAAGACGTGTACCCGCTCCCGCGTATCGACGACTCACTCGACCGACTTCGTCAAGCCAAGTACTTCTCTTCGGTCGACCTCAGAAGTGGTTATTGGCAGATAGAAGTTGATGAGAGGGACCGTGAGAAAACCGCCTTCATTACACCGGACGGGCTGTATGAATTTCGCGTCCTCCCATTCGGGCTCTGCTGTGCTCCTGCCACGTTCCAAAGAATGATCGACACCGTTCTCACCGGTTTGAAGTGGCAGACCTGTCTTGTTTATCTTGACGATGTCATCATTTTTTCCGCAACGTTCACGGAACATCTGCACCGCCTCAGGTCTGTCCTCAAAGCCGTTCGATCCGCCAACCTCTCCCTCAAACCAGAAAAATGCCACTTTGGGTTCACCGAATTGAAGTTCCTCGGGCACGTCATTAGTGCTGACGGAATCCGCGCTGACCCAGAGAAGCTTGCTGCCGTTGCTGCCTTTCCGGTCCCCTCCCACAAAAAAGCTGTCCGACGTTTTCTGGGCCTGTGCTCCTATTATCGCCGCTTCATTAGAAACTTCGCCCAGCTCGCCAGCCCTCTGACGCTCCTAACCCTTGATGACACGTCATTTTCCTGGGGCAACGAACAACAGACTGCCTTCGACGAGTTACGACGCCTACTCCAATCACCGCCCATCCTGGCACATTTCGACGAAGATGCCGACACGGAGGTGCACACGGATGCGAGCAACGCCGGTCTTGGCGCCGTTCTAGTTCAGCGGCAAAACGGTGTCGACAAAGTAATTGCCTACGCCAGCCGCGCACTGTCGCGTGCTGAGTTGAACTACTCTACCACGGAAAAAGAATGTTTAGCGGTAGTCTGGGCCGCCGCAAAGTTCCGCCCATACCTCTATGGCAGACCGTTTCGTATCGTCACCGACCACACCACTCGCTGTGCTGGCTGAAAAATTTAAAGGACCCTTGCGGCCGCCTAGCACGTTGGGCATTACGCCTGCAGGAATTCGATTTCACCGTCACCTACAAGTCAGGCCGGAAACACACCGACGCTGATACCTTGTCACGTGCTCCCGTCGAACCTCCTCCGCAAGACACCACCGACGATGATAGCTTCCTTGGAGCGGTCAGCACATCTGAGCTCGTTTCCAGACAGCGTGCCGACGCCGAGCTCCGTCTGCTCATCGAACATCTCGAAGGTGGGTGCCCTGAAATACGACGAAACCTAGCTCGTGGACTATCGTCGTTCTGCCTGCGGAGAGGGGTGCTTTATAAAAAGAACTCTACTTCAAGTCCGACAACTTACCTGCTCGTCATACCGTCTGATCTGCGGGATGAAGTCCTCCTTGCCTGCCATGATGAACCGACTTCTGGACACCTTGGAGTTACCCGCACCTTATCCCGAATCCGGCAGAACTATTACTGGCCCAACCTAACTTCAAGTGTCAAGCATTATGTCCGGACATGCCGGCAATGCCAGCGGCGAAAGAAACCCGCGCTCAAGCCTCCTGGGCTGCTTCAGTGCATCGAGCCGCCACAAATACCATTCGACAAAGTCGGCATGGACCTTCTGGGGCCATTTCCTCTCTCGTCTTCCGGCCACAAGTGGATCGTAGTCGCCACAGACTACTTGACCCGCTACGCTGAAACGAAGGCCCTTGCGCGAGGTACTGCCGCCGAAGTTGCCCACTTCTTTATGCACGACATCGTGCTTAGACACGGCGCCCCATCGGCCATCATTACTGACCGAGGCAAGGCGTTTACAGCCCGAGTCCTACGTGACATCTTAGCGCTTAGCCATACTGCTCATCGACCAACAACAGCGTATCATCCCCAAACAAATGGTCTAACGGAACGGCTCAACAAAACATTGGCGGACATGATCTCGATGTACGTCGACGTTGAACACAAAACCTGGGATGAGGTCTTGCCGTACGTCACCTTCGCATATAATACCGCGACGCAGGAAACCACCCAGTTCACCCCGTTCCGTCTCGTGTATGGCAGAGAGGTCCGCATGATGCTAGACGCCATGCTGCCGTACGGCGACGCAGAGCTTCCCCCTGAAGCTGGCCACTTCGTGGAGCAAGCAGAGCAGGCCCGTCAGCTGGCCCGCTTGCACATCAAGGACCAGCAATGCGCCGATGCCGGACACTATAACCTTCGGCACAGGGACGTGCATTACGAGCCGGGCGACCACGTGTGGGTGTGGACACCAGTGCGCCGCAAGGGATTGTGCGAAAAGCTTTTAAACAGGTATTTTGGCCCGTACAAGGTCCTGCGCCGCCTGAACAGCGTCAACTACGAAGTTGTCCCCCATGGAACTGTGGTCGTCGGCCCTCAGCGTCAACGGCCTGAAATCGTGCATGTAGTGCACTTAAAGCCGTACTTTTCGCGTGACTGAGCGCTGTGTTCACGCTGTTTCGTACATTTTCCCCTTACCCCACGTGTGAACTTGACTCCCCTGCATGTCATCTAGCGCGCACTGTATAGTTCACCTCACCCCCAGTCCTCCCCTCACTGTACATATCCCATTCCACATGGAGACGATGTTTGCTTTCGCGGGGGGGAATGATGCCACGCGCCTAACGCGCCGCGCGGCCTCCGCGCTGAGTCGAAGACGACGACGAAGCGGCGGTGGGCTCTCGTGGCGCGCTGTTCTGTTCTGTGTCGTGGAAGCTGGCTCGATAATTAAAAAGAAGGCTCCCGGTCTTGGGTTCTCCCCGACGTCTACCTTCACGGCTCCTCTGGTCGTGACAATATTACAAATCGCTGTATAAGAAATCAAGACAAGTTATATTGGAGAGGGAACAGCCTCGTACTTAAAACATGGCCGATGCTCAAACGTCCATGCAACCGAGACGGAAGCGAATTGGCGTATGCTGGTCTTCAAGGAGATTGCCGACGCAGAATCGGCTGCCTGACGCAAAGCAGCATCTAAAGCGTTAATCTTAGGACTTATATAAGCACTGTAAGCCAGAATTATGTTATTCGCCGCATTATGGAGGTGACAAGGGAGGTGTCTTTTTTTTTCCTCCGAGCCAGTACAGCTAGACACCATACTCAAACAAGAAAACTGCCATGAATTGTTCAGCCTGGATCCAGGATTCCATAAGAGCGGCGCTACCAAAGAAGCCATCGTCGGCGTCCTCCTCCAGTGTCCACGACTGCCCGCTAGTCTCCAGTTATGCAGCATGAACGAGTGGCTGTCGCATTCCGCTGGCACCAAAGGAAACGTGCCGAGGACGCCGAAGCCATGAAGGGCCGTTCGCAGAGGTTAGAGATCCTTTCCGGTTGAGTCGAAGTGGTGGCAAGAAATATCCCACCCACATAGTACAAACGAAATAGCCAGAATAAATGAGGGCAGCGCCCATTTACAAACTGGAATACCGTGTTCCAGATATCTAAGCTGGCAACTGCAGGAAATATCGCGAAAACCACTTCACTACAGCTTGCATCTTGCCGCCTTGGCAAGTTGAACAAATTCGCCCGATTTCCGAGGACCGATTAAGCCCGGTTGAGGTACTTGGCTCTCCGAGTTACCCAAACGACGAAATGGACGCAGTGAGGAGAGAAAGCAGAAGTCTATTTAGTGCAGTGCTCTGCAGCGGCAGATCATTTTGGTGCAGGGTTTCTTGCAGCGTAGTCAAGTGCGTGCCATGTGTGAAGAGGAAATAGCACACCTCATTCGCTCACTAATTAACAACCCTACAACCTTCGCCAGAGCCAGAGTGACACAATGTATGGCTAAAAGTATTCACATAGAAAAAAAATCTTTTGTAACAAAGGCTGTTGCTAATAAGCCCGCTAATAAGAAAATGAGAATAATAGGCGGAATTTCCTACCTTTTAATGAACAATACATCTAAAAGTTTTGGCGTAAGTGAAAAAATTGGGCAAAAGCACTGTGTATGCTATCAGGTTCGCCATATCGAGATCAAGTCTGCCTGTCTCCCACCAGTACTTCAAAAGCACGCTGTAAGTCAAGTTTTTAGGTTATTTATGTGAAATATATGGAGCGCTACGTTTGTTCTCTAAAAAATTCATTTTTAGCTGTTTTTTAATGTACTCGGGAAGACCCCTGAAGCTATTTGTCGTGCGAAGTGCTTCGAAATATAAACTTTTAAAGTTACTCGATTCGTATATATTCATGCCACATCAGCGTACCTGCGTCTGTTCCACTCGCACAAACTCTACGTGATGCAGCGCGTGCAAGAGGCATATCTTCAAAGCCTGAAGCCCAAAGTGCGATCCGATGCAGTCTCTCGGCCCTGCCCCGAAGGGAAGGTACGTGTACGGTCTGATACTAGCACCATTTTCTTCGCTGAACAAGAAAACCCAATGTTACAGTCCAACGAATCGGACACTATTGCCTACAGATAGTCTTTCTGAGATTCAGTGCAGGGAAAATACTGGGCATACAGGGTTCTCAAAGTCATACTACCTTGATATCGATGCCATAGGGAGCTCCATAGTACGCGCAGGAATTCCCGTCTCCTTCGCTCTGATGTGGGCCAAACTCATTTTAAAGGCGAAGATTTGTTATTCCTTCCGGTTCCCGTAAGGTCCACTTCTTTTTTTTCGGACATGGTAAAGTTGCGCAAAGAGAAAGAAAACACGCAAGGTACAGGACGTGTCCTCGTCCTGTACCCTGTCGTGTATGTTTTTTTCGAGCAAAGTTAGCATGTCTGTAGAATTAAACCAACTAGCCTGACATGTCCAATTCAAGTTCACCTCTTTATGTGGTGACAATTCGCGACACACCATTTACACGCCTTGTGCTCATTAAAACGTCGAGCTCGCGTACAAAGTTTGACATTAACGTTTTGTCAGCAGCCAGTACTTACAGATCAAACTGGTCTCACGGTGAGGAAGCCGTCGCAATAAAAAAAAGGGGGGGGGGGGGGGGGGGCGGGGCAAATGTACGACTACCAGCCAGCGTTCAACGAATCCTGGTCGCTAATTTTGTTTCTTTCGCGGGAAGTATAGGAAGAGATTGTTGGATAAGAAAAGTGTGCACTGTCGCTAGGCCTTAGATCTGGTGTTTCACAAAACTGTGACTAGCCGCAAAAATAGCCCAGATGCTCACGGTTCCCAGCTTGCTATGTACCCATTTGTGAACTATAGCGGCGCTGACAAATATCTTATTGCCTTTCGAGTATGGGCGCATTACTTTACCTAGTACAATGTGACAGTAAGGAATTTTCCTTTCACTCCTTCATAATTTGGGTGAAAGGTTAAAGACTACTAGAAGAACAGCAAATTCTCGCAGGGAGTGACGCCCATGTCGTTACATAAGGTTCCAAAATCACTTTGCAGGCAAATTACCCCATTAAGATGGCGCACAAAAAAGGCAGCAGAGAACTTGCTTTACCTCTATACCCAGTTGATATTGGCTGCACGTCCTTGGTATGCGTAGTTACTATCGGTGCAAGACACAAAAGCGCCGTACACTTAAAGCTTGGGGCTTCGATGTGTACAGTGCCGTCTGTGGCTACGGTTGTCACATTTAAGAAAAAAATATTGAGTATTTTTTTTTCAAACTCTCAGTACCCGAGTAAGCATTTTATAGAGGATATTTGAAAAGTGCTCCTGAAGTGATGAGGTGAACGTCGTCAGTCCACTTTAAATTAAATAACATCCCGAGATACTTGAACGTTTGAAGTTAGTCATATGGAGCAAAATTAGGTGTATATGTATAAGCGAAATCACTCGCAACAGAGGTGTTTAGTTTTTAGACCGTTAATTTTCATTTTCCAGGCAAAGCACAGTTTTAATAGTTTATTTTAGACCCATCTGAGCCCAACAATGTCGGAAGAGTGTGTCATTTTTTTCAATATGGTGTCTTCTGCGAATAACAATACACATAATAAGGATGAAAAACTGCATAAGACGCGGCACAGAGGATGTGGACAAGAGAAGGCGGTGGATAACGCAAGGAGGGCCTGTTAATGATAGATGGGTTTTCAGTCTTATGAATTAAAAATAAAAGTGAGCAGTACACTACTTTTGGAGAACTCCCAATACGACGCACGCACAGCTCGTGCTGTGAGGATGTAGTTGAACTGACTGGAAATAATTGGTTAACTGTTCAGTACATTGCACTGTTGTCTGATTGAGTAAAAGGTATTGGGTATTGAGGCTTGAACGGGTATAGACAGTAGGGGGTAGGGGAGGGGGGGGGGGGTAAAAGGTTTTCATGTGCAGGTGCTTTTAACAAAGCTTGCAAACACTCCGAAACGCAATCTCAGGATCAAACGATGAAGGCCGGGTCCAAATTGACGACAATGTTTCAGATTTGCTAACAGGGCCATTGGGTATTCCACAAGGTTCGGTTCTGGGACGTATTCTTTTTTTTCTTTACGTGAATGACCTTCCTGTATATGCAGAGAAATCACATGTCATCATGTATGCAGACGACACCGCTATGGTAGTTACTGCCAAATCTATAGAGGATGGTATAACCGTGCTTAATAAAGAGCTTCAATGCATTAAAACCTGGTTCCAATCTAACCGTCTATCCCTGAACACTGAAAAAACGAAATATATTACTTTCAAATCACCGCATAAGTCTGCGTGCATGTCACCCTGCAGCTTGCATATTGGAGTTGATGAGTTGCAGCAAGTTGACGCAATCACATACTTGGGAGTGATTGTGGATAAAGATTTCAACTGGCACCAGCACATTGATGCCCTGTGTAAAAAGCTGTCGTACTCTTGCTATACATTAGCGAAAGCATCTAAATATTTTCAGACTAATACGCTAAAAACATTATATTTCAGTTTGTTTCAGTCGCAGCTAACATACTGTATTGAGGCCTGGGGCCTTGCGTATCCATCGTATATTGAACCCGTGGTAAGGCTGCAAAAAAGGGCTCTTAGAATGATCAATTTTGTTGCACCTAGAACTCCATCGCTGCCTTTATTTAAACAAAATAACATTATGCCACTAACTAACCTAAGAAACTATCGTTTAGCAATTTTTGTAAAAAATGTTATCTGCAACCCTAGCACCTTTCCTTTAGTTTCATACAAGACTCCACCGTCCAGTTCTCGCTCAGCCGCTCATGGAAAGTTCTTGCTTCCAATATCTAACAATCATTATGGTCATCGATGTCTCCGTTTTTCTGGTGTCAAAATTTGGAATGCTATCCCATGGTCAGTCATATCTTCACCTAATACATTTAGAGCACTGAAGAATTTTTTCCTTCAAACAGAAGCGTCTCAGTGAAGCGACACTATATGCGTCTGTGGCGTGGCATAATGCTAATCTATTGAACGTGGCAATCTGAATGTAGAATGACATTTATTTTTTATTTGGTTATATGAATGTCATACGATAGTGTTTCAGTCTGTATTTTGTATTGTATTTTGCATTGCAATTGTTTCATTCTACACCGACAAATGTGTGTGTGTTTTTTTTTTCCTCCTGAATCGTCAGTAGACTTATTTGTATTCATTTTGGGATCCACGACTAGCCTCTGGCTAAGGATCCTTGAGTGTCTTCATGTAATTAAATGTGTACTTTGAAATAAAAAGAAAGAAAGAAAAAAAGAAAGGAAAGAATATTGCATACTGATGCGTCCGGCATAAAGGATTTTGCCGAAATGCGTGCTATGTTTTAAGGCGCTAGCACTAGAGCTCTCATTCGCCTATTTCGCCGTTGTTTCTCCGGTCCCTCTGCGACCTTGAAGAGATAAGTGGCAGGCGGGCCACCTGGGTCACGTCATCACAGCCTGCCCAGCGGATTGTGAGCAAACTGCCCACCATGGCAGGTGGCAGTTCTTTCTATGATCAGTCGCCAGTGGTTGGCCGGTAAGGGCAACCTGTGCCTCACAAGCTCCATCGGTGGCAGCAGCTGCCATCGCACGGCAGTGGCGCATCGCTTTAAGGGCAACTGCCCACCTCCTGGTCGAAAATATTTTATACCTCTCTGGTAGCGACGTATCGTTCCCGGAAGGCGCGGCCGCAAATATTTTTTGAAAAGACTCATTAATAGCGTAATTGCAGCCATCCCAATCAAGCTACCTCGCCATGATCCCCTCCTTCCATTCCCTCCTCGAGATTTTTCTCGCTCGCGCCTCGTTGAGCAAGCTACGCAAGGGGAAATCACCCTTCTTTCTCCCATGTTTAGCCGGAGGCGTAGTGTCTGGTCGAGTGCGTCACATGTCTACGTCATGGCTCCGCCTTGAAGAGAATTCTTTTCTTGCTTTTTGCTAACCGGTCTATTTAGTTGTGGAGGAGGGGGAGTGGCGGGTCTTCCAACACCCTCTCTATTTTGCTGTTCGGGTCTCCTCGCGTTGTTTTCTCGTGTTTTTTTCTTTGTCCTTCCTCACCCCAGTTGTTTTTGTGTGCTTGTTTGTTTGTTTGAAGCTTTGTTTTTCACCTTCTACACTCCCTTCCCTGCCCTTGCTGGTTGGGTGTGCAACAAAACTGCCTGACTTTATATTGCTTGGTGCGCGTGCCTTTGCTGCCTTGCTCCGCTGTGCTCATAT